>NW_020799092.1:1194604-1197603 GCF_003259725.1 Athene cunicularia | reverse complement strand
GGTGGGAGGGAGGGAGAAAAGTGGAAAAGGACGGTGAGTCACTCATGAGCATCAAAGAAGATTTGTTATCCTCAGTCTGAATTTTTGTTTAGAAAAGAAGCACAAGGTAGCTCTCTTCCAGACCAATCATCCATGGTCCTGGCTTTTGGCTGTGCTGGAAGCAGATTGCACGTGTTCCCCCTGCTCCATGCTCCTGTCTTGACCCAGAGGGCAAGAAGAAATAATGGTGACAACACCCAATAGGACTGGGGTGCTCATGCCTTTCCATTGCTAAACCCCAGTTACTGCCCCTTTCTCTTCCCTCTGTCCCTTAGTTTCTTTTTACTGTGGTCCTGAGATTTGGGGTTGTTTTTTGTTGGGTTTTTTTTGCATCCTGATGAGAGCACCACTGCAGACCATGATGTGCCTGGGGTTGTGGGCAGCTGCCCTGCTCTGCTTGTTCTCCCCTGGCACTGTGCGAGGTGACTGCTGGCTGATTGAGGGGGACAAAGGTTATGTGTGGCTGGCCATCTGCAGCCAGAACCAGCCCCCGTATGAGACCATCCCCCAGCATATCAACAGCACGGTGCATGATTTGCGTCTGAACGAGAATAAGCTCAAAGTGGTGCTGTACTCCTCCCTCAACCGCTTTGGCAACCTGACTGATTTGAACCTGACCAAGAATGAGATCTCCTATATCGAGGATGGAGCATTCATGGGCCAGTCAAACCTCCAGGTCTTACAGCTGGGCTACAACAAACTCACCAACTTGACAGAGGGCATGTTGCGGGGCATGGCCCGTCTCCAGTTCCTCTTTGTGCAGCACAACCTAATTGAGCTGGTCACCCCTACTGCCTTCTCTGAGTGCCCCAGCTTGATTAGCATTGACCTGTCATCTAACCGTCTCAGCCGCCTGGAGGGAAACACTTTCACCAGCTTGAGCAATCTGATGGTGTGTGAGCTGGCTGGCAACCCCTTCAACTGTGACTGTAGCCTTTACAGCTTTCTTAACTGGCTGGCGCTCTTCAACAATGTCACCAAGAACTATGACCGGCTTCAGTGTGAGACTCCACGGGAGTTCGCTGGGTACCCACTTCTGGTACCTCGGCCTCACCACAACCGCAATGCCATCACCATCTTCCAGTCCATGTGCAGAGGTGGTACCATCCCCTCCCTCTCCAGGGTCAACCCCACTCCTTATACTCCTGACTCCCAGCGAGACCTGGATGAGGGTTCAGCCATCAGCCCTGGGGACTTCCTCTCAGTTAAGCCTCCAGCCTCCTCCACCACTGACTCCTCCTTCAGTCCCAGCATCAAGCTCCATGATGTCACCATCACCTCAGCCATCCTGATGGTAACCATCCCCATGCCCTACAGTAAGATGTATGTCCTGGTCCAATACAATAACAGCTATGTTTCTGACATAGCAACACTAAAGAGCAAGAAGGAGTATGTCACAGTCAACAAGTTGAAGGCCCACACTGATTATACTTTCTGTGTGGCCTCCATCCGCAACAACAGGCGCTACAACCACACTTGTCTGACCTTTGCAACCCGGAGCAAAGGCAGGGAGGACCCTATTTCTAGTACTTCCACCACCACCCACTATATCATGACTACCCTGGGTTGCCTCTTTGGGATGGTCATTGTCCTGGGGGTGGTGTACTACTGCCTGCGGAAGCGGAGGATGCAGGAGGAGAAACAGAAGTCCCTCAATGTCAAAAAGACCATTCTGGAAATGCGTTATGGATCAGATATTGATACCAGTACCATGGTCCATCCTTCACAGAAGCTGGGTGAGCCACCAGTCATCCCTGTCTCACGGATGTCCTCCATCCCTTCCATGATTGGGGAGAAGTTACCCCCATCAAAGTCAATAGAGGCTGGGATGGAGACTCCTAAAGTCACCACTAAAGGCAATTACATTGAGGTGCGGACTGGTGGTGGGGATGGGCTGGAGCGAACCCAGCGGGATGAGGACCTGAGAGAGCTTGACAATGGACAAGGCTCAGCTGCTGAGATCTCTACTATAGCCAAGGAAGTAGACAAGGTCAACCAGATCATCAACAACTGCATTGATGCTCTGAAGCTGGACACAGCCTCCTTCCTGGGTGGTGGGACTGGTGTTGATTCAGACATGGCCTTTGAGTGCCAGTCCATCCCAGCCAGTTCCTCGGGTGGGCTAGAGCGGCCCAGCTTTCTTTCACCACCCTACAAGGAAAGCTCCCACCACCCTTTGCAACGCCAGCTCAGTGCTGATGCTGCTGTGGCCAGAAAGACCTGCAGTGTCTCCTCTAGTGGCTCCATCAAGAGCGCCAAGGTCTTCAGCTTGGATGTGCCTGACCACCCTCCACTCAGTAAATCTGACTCCAAATACATTGAGAAGGGCAGCCCACTCAACAGCCCTTTGGATCGTCTTCCCTTGGTGTCCCCGGGCACCATCCACCACTTGGAAGTCAAGCCTTCTTACCATTGCAGTGAGCACCGTCACTCCTTCCCAGCCCTGTACTATGAGGAAAGTGCTGATACCTTGAGCCAGCGGGTGTCATTTCTCAAGCCACTATCCCGGTCCAAGCGAGACTCCACATACTCCCAGCTCTCCCCCAGACACTACTTCTCAGGCTACTCCTCCAGCCCTGAGTACTCATCAGAGAGCACCCACAAGATCTGGGAGCGATTCCGGCCTTACAAGAAGCACCACAGGGAGGAGGTTTACATGGCGGCTGGGCATGCCCTGCGGAAGAAAGTTCAGTTTGCCAAGGACGAGGATCTGCATGACATCCTGGATTACTGGAAAGGAGTCTCTGCTCAGCAGAAGCTGTGACTCTTCCTCACTCTTTCCAAGGAAACAATACAAAACAAGACATCCCCCCAACAACCAGAAAAAAAATGCCACTTGACTGTGAAAAATAAACCAACAACAAAGTACTCCTGACAAATACAAAACTGACAAAATTGTTTCTTAAAGTTTACAACAACAGAAAACTCTCACACACACAGACACACACACCCCCCTCCCC
>NW_020799092.1:1145235-1194554 GCF_003259725.1 Athene cunicularia | reverse complement strand
CCCCACCCCCCCGAAATTGTCTCTGCTGTGTTATGGGGACCATTGTTCTGCCTGCAGATGGCTGGGACGAGCATTCTGCTCTGACACTCTGGTAACAACACTGGAGTGTGGGTGGGTGGGAATGGCCCAGAATGCGGTGGCAGTGGTGGCAGGGAAAGGGCAGGGGCGGACACTCAACTGGGCATGAAACTCAGCTGTGAACTATGGCTCTTTTGTTCCTGTTGAGGGCTGGTTTTCCTTTTGGGTGGGAGGGGAGGACTTTGGTTTAGAAAGCATCTCTGCCACTTGATACACCTGCTTTTTCAAATCTTACATCACTAATTTTTGGCTCATTTCCTTTGACAATGGAGGCTCTTTTCTCTCTCCCATTCCCTTCTAACATAGGTGGAATTGTTGGAAGAAGTTCTCTCACTTCTTTTCTTTTGCCCTTTCCTACCTTTCTGTTAAGACTCTCTAGACTTGCACTTTCTGTCTAGATACTCCATGAAGCTCCATCCTCCTCAGAGGAAGGAGAGAAGGTCTGAAGCAATGAGGGAGGTAGGAGGACCTGCCATACAGCAGGCTCTGTGCCCTTGCTGCTCTTCCTCCTTTGTTTCTCCTGACATGTTGCTGTTGAACACCAGCAATTCTGAAGTGACAGGCATTCTCCAGGCCTGCTCAGAGCCAGATTTCTGCTAGTTGGCAGTGGGGTATGAATGTGCTCTTTGGCATGGCAAGCCAGGTCCTCAAGGAGCAGTGGAGGAAAAGGCAGGAATTTCTAGTCTCTCAGAGGTATAAAGGGTTCCCATCTCTCCATGAATGTCACAGGTCAGATGTCTTCCCCACCATACACACCTATGCTCAGTCTGCCCTTGTGCAGTAGGTTTGATACTCTCTGTTCATATCTCCCTTACTATGAGGAAGAGACTTGAAGAGGAGCTCAGCAGAACAAGTTCTTCAAGAAGCTTCTGCAGCTCTTCCCAACTGACTTGCACCATGGGGTGTGTGGTGGGTGGGTGTGCATGAGAAGAGTATCACCCAACCTCATTTGCAGGTGGATATGAAGAATAGGATTTCAGTCACTCACCTCACTGGGTTGACAGAAAAGCTACGAAGTGGCTTCCTCTTGAATAGGCCATGGACACTCTGACATGGATAGGAGACAGCCTAGGGTGAAGGTAGAAGCAGAGGAAACAAAAGGGATGTGAGAATGAGGCCTGGGAATAGCCCAAGAGGGATGGCCGCAGAAGAAGCTTCCCTTCGTGAGTGCAGCCTTTGGATGGCACTGTTCCTTTGAATACTTAGACACCCTCATGAGAGTCAGAGCAACATAGCACCTCCTAAATCCTCCACCTTCTCATAACTAGCTGTGACAAACTTTTCTTAGGGATCCTTTAATGTCTTTTCAAAAACCCAGTTTCACTTGCTAGGTCCTGACCTCTGTCCCTTGGATAGATCTGCCACAGAGCTGGAAATTAGGCTACCACCCTCTTCATTTCATTTCATTTCATTTCATTTCATTTCATTTCATTTCATTTCATTTCATTTCATTTCATTTCATTTCATTTCATTTCAAGCAGCCCAACAAAGCACAATCTTGGCATGGTCTACCCCAAAGTTTTCTTGTCAGGCAGGGGTGCTGCCTGCTGAGTGCATGTTTATGCAACACAGTGGGCCTCTTCTCCATGAGTTGTACACCCCAATTCTTGACAATCATCACGTCTATCTGGAAGAGGCTGAAGGCCTGTATTGTGTTGGCCTTTCCTTAGTGTTTTTTTTTGCTTTCTGAGGTGCTCTTCAGAAGCCCCAGTGTTTTTGGGGGCCCTGGGAGAATGATGAGGGTGTAGGAGCTTCTCTTTGAGGGATTTACATGCTACCTGCAGAGAATATGCCCATTATCTGGCAGATAGTAGCACTGCCAGCTGTGAGAGCTGGTTCCTATGCCACAGGTGACATGACTTCATCTTTTGTAAGTGAGGAGCAGCAGCAGGCAGAGCCTGGTGTGTGAAAACCAGAGGGGGGATCTCCAAGGTCTAAACCTGTGCAGATCTGTAGGGTTCCTTCCTTATAGGGATGCTGATGGTAACAGTCCTAAGCCAGGTCCTGATCCCATAGCTTCAGCCTCCTTCACTGTCAGCCTGATTCCCCATAGTCAAATCATCATTTTGCCTTGAATCCAGAGGTATTCATGGGACTCTCTACACTGTAAGAGCCAGTCCAACCCAGAGAAAGGAGAGTGTATGTGTGTGTGTATGTATGTGCAGAAGGATGGAGAGTCACATCACTGCTGCCAGTCATCCCTCCATGTTGGGACAATGCAGCAAATCAAGACAGGTAAATGCTGTGAGAGATGCTTAGGCACAGCAAAGACCTCTCCAGCTACCATGTGGAGCAGACTCAGCGGTCTTCCATCATGGCAACAATCCAAGCAGGAAAGACTAATGACTGGGGCACAGAACTGGACAGGAAAAGGGGGACACAGGCACAGGGGGAGGGAGCCCTGTTCCTCTCTCCACCTCTTCCCTCCCTGTGCTTCTCTGCTGTATGGTCTTGTAATCAGTTCCATTCAGTCTATACTTCTGGGGGGAGCATTAACCTGCAATGGTTATGCTCCCTTCCCCCATCACCCCAGTGAGGCAGAAAAGAAAGGTCAGGGATACAGCTATCATGAGGCCCATCTTTTGCCTGTGGTGGGGATAAGGCTGGGTAGGAGGCACAAGCCATTTCTCTCCCAACTGTAGCCCCCCACTCCAAACCAGTGGGTGAAGTTTGCACAAGATGGACTGTTCTGTGGGAGGAAGAGGGCAAGGAAGGGGAACAAAGTATCTCACCTTCCTTCCTCCTCCCTTCTTCCTTGTCCTGCTGCCTCCCCAGGGGCGAGGGCTCGCAAAATCCTGCCAGCTCTGTTGGAGGAAAGCAGATTTAATGTTCTATTTGCATGACGATTTTACTGTATTTTTCTGAGCAAACACCTGTTGTGTATGTGCCAGTTTGTTGGAATTTAACCTCCTCCCTCAAAGTTTTTCCCATCCTTGTCCCTGTTTTCCCTGCTCCTTTCATTCATTCCTGATGTGATTTTATGAGAGATTCCCACCAGTTTGGGAGGGAACACACCCCAGAGAGAACACAGCCCAATCGGCCTCATAAAAAACATTCTTCCTTCTTTCCAGTGCCCCCTCCCCTTGCCTCAAATATGGTCTCTCAGCTGCTTTTCAGGGTCATGTGCGTGAAAGGGGATGTGTTATATACCAAAGGCCTGCTCTTTCTAGTAGTCATCATATCTCTTAATTATTTAGAAACAGGAGTGAGGCCCCTCAAGACAGATCTCATAAGAGAAATGCTCACTACCATCCCTATGCCTTGGTTGCTTTTCCCCCAAAGCTACAAGCAAAGCTATTCTTGGGGAATAAGGAGTGCTTCAGCTGCAGGGAAACCTCTGATACGGTGGAAGCTTGATGTGGAGCAATCACTTAGAAGACCTCCCACTACCTTCCTCATTGATTGCAGGGAGCTCTGCATTAGGTCTGTCCTACCCCTCCTCTCCTGTGGGTCGTCCTGGCAGAGAACAGGGCATGATGAAACCTTTAAGGCCTCCGTGGCAGGAAAAAGCATGAAGAGACTGTCTGAAGTTTCTAAGCCCTGTTGGGCTTGGCTTGGCTTTGCAAGAGTCCTTCACCCCTGCCTTCTCCTAGTGCAAAATGGATCCATGGGGCAGAACCAAGACCAGCCCCTTTCACACTTTATTTATGTGTTGGTGACTCTTGTCAGGGAAAACAGGGGTTTAGTCACCTCACTGGAAAGTGCGGAGGGTGAAATATGAGGCTGGCCTTCCCTCTTACCCAGGAACAGGCTCAGTGTGGAGCCTGGGCTGGGTTCCTGCACACAGAATAGTGAAGGTGAGACCCTAGGCATGCTGCTCCTGTGGGGCAGAGCTCTTCCCCACCCCTTGCTGGTGCTGCCCTAGCCTATGCTTCAGTGCCACATTTCTCTCTCCCCACTCTTCCATGCTGAATAAATCCCTCCTGAGGCAGGTGTGAAATATTCATGACTGACAAATGAAGATTTATGTTGGGCTGAGGAGGCCTCTGTGTTTGCAATGCTAATCAGCCTGCTTTCCTGGAGGAGGCTCTGCCAGGCATGACTGGGGGAAGGAGGTGGAGATGCAGGAGGGAAGGGGAAAAGGAGCTGAGGAAGAGAGGAGGGGCAGACACAGCAGGGATGAGGAAGGTGTGGTGTGATCAAGGAATGGGGAGGCAAGGAGGGGACAGGTAGAAAGAGATGGAGAGGGTGGAGAAGAGGGACAGGTTGGAAAGAGATGGCTGCACTGGATAGAATGGGATGGTAAAAGAAGAAAGGGACCAGGAAGAGGAAGTGTTGAATGCAGAGGTGAAGGGTCTCTGAGGGGAGGTGGGGAGTAAGTCAGCAGTGCCTGAAGGAAAAAGCTGGGCAGAGTTCATGATGAGCTGTGGCCCCTCTCTGTAGGGCAGAGCTCAGCACTATGGGGGGGCAGCTGCTACATGGACAGGAGCTGGACCCAGGGCCCTGAAAGCACATTTGCCACGTTTGTTGCTGTCTGGAAAGCTCAGCTGCATCTGGAAGGACACACGCCTCCGGAAGCCTGGAGAACAACCCTTCCATCTCCTTCAGCACAAGCTGCGCACAAGACCCTCATGGAGCTGCGTCCTCTCGCTGGAGCCAGCCTGCTGCTGTCCCACCATCTGAGCAGGAGGGATCATCTTCAGGGTGGCTTGGTGTGGGATCGACACTGAGTGCCACCCTCCACTGGGCTATAGGAGTCTCTTGTAGGGCTGGTGGAGCCTGCCTCACTTCAGCTGCCCCCTGCCCACCCTGGGTGAGGCAGCTGGTTTTGGGTCTTTCCCCAAAGAAAGGGCAGAGGGGAGCATCTGTTGCCTCTGCCCTACACATGCAAGCATCCTGCACCCTGTCCCTCCAGCCGCTTTGGCCTTGTACTGTGAGGAGCATTTTTGGTCTGCCTCCCCTCAACTTCTCCTGCCACGTGCTGTGGGGAGATGTCTCTATACCTCTCCACACACAGTCCCACCAGGGCAACCCTCTGCAGGGCTGCTCCAACCCACTCCCCTGTCCCTGGGTGGAGAGAGGGCAATCTCTGCCCAGCTTCTCCTTCTCCCTCTGGGTGAGCACCTCCTCTCCTTGACCTGCCAGGACGTAAATCACTCCTTCTCCCCTTATGGTCCCCACTCTGCCCCATCCTTGCGCGTTTGGCTTGGCCTTTGCCTCCCCCATAACTACTACCACCACTGTGAGGCCTTGCTCTTGGGTGGCCTGACCTCACTGCCTGCTCTCCACCTTATCCAGGAGGAAGAGGAAGAGGCTGCCTGAGTCAGGTCAGATACTCCAGGGCTGGGTCAGCTGGTCCATCCACAAGCACAGCACCTGGGGCAAGGGGGTGGGAAGAAGCAGGCAGCTGCTGGGCACGGAGCCGGAGCTGGGGGTATCAGCCCTTGAATGTAAGGAAGGGCCTGGGAGGCAGCTGCTGGGACTGGCTCCTTGTGGCCTCTTTGGTGTTCCTCCTTCCATAACAACCCTGTGACCCCCCTGGTTGTGTATGGACAAATTTGAGTTGGAGTTTTTTTTGTTTTGTTTTGGTTTGTTTTTTTTTAAGATTTTTATTTCTTTATCTTTCTTTTTCTTTTTTGTTTCTTCTTTCTTTTCTTTTCCTGTTTTAAAATTGAATGGCACGAAATCATTTTTCCTCAACTCGGAGATTCCTGTATGGAGAAAATCAATTTCTATATTTGCAATAAATTTCTTATTAAAAAAAAAAAAAAGAACAAAAAAACCCCCCAAAAAACAACAGATAAAAAATATGAAAAGCTGCTTCTGAGTCCATTTGTCCCAGCCTTGTATTGTAGAGGAGGTGGGAGGGGAGGGAACTGAGAAAGCTGGGGTAGAGTCTGGGAGAAAGATTGTGGATTTTGCCAATCACCCAGTGATCATCTGCTCCCCCCAAACACAGTTTCTCTGCCCTTGGATATTGCCTTGTTTGGACACATCCTCATTTTTATTGAGTCATCAGTTCTGTCATGATACCAGTCCACTCCTGCACTGATGAGCACCCAGTTCATGCCCCATTCTGGGCATGCATACTGCACTGTCTGGGTGTAGGGCAGCACTTCCTCACCCATCCCCTGCACAACAAATTCTTAGTTGGCGGTGAGATGCATGTTCTGCCCAAGCTCCAGAGCTCTCTGAAGGAAAGGAGTCCAAGACAGGTGATTTGGCCATGGGTAATGACTGAGAAATTTGTAGCCTAATCCACCAGCAGATATATCCTGATCTCAGCTCTTCCTAAGCATCAATATTCAAAGACAACAATATTGCCAGCAAATCTGTGGCTACTGGTGCATTTACACATATAATTAGGGCAATTTGTGTATGGTGACATAACAGCCATTCCCTTGCATGTCTTGTCTCTTCTCCACCTCGTGTTTTTTCTTGTTCCTCCAAGAGTGGTACTGCTGCTTGGCTCAGAGGGTTTTTCTTTTGCCCTTGCACATCCAGCTCTGATCAGATGGGTTTAACAATAGCTTCTGAGCTTCCTTCTTGGGTGTGCTGAGCTCATGGCCTCTGCCCAGAATGTAGGGAGGGGCAGGAATAAACAATCCTAGGGAGTTGTATGGACACAACAGTGACTTTCAACTCCTGGATATATATGCATACCTGATATATGCAGTACCTGATGACGCTTATTAACACTTGAATTGATTTTAGAGCAGCCTTGGGGGCAGATGCTACTACAGGCAAATGCTTCACAGTCTGACATGTTCTTCGTTGGACTTAGGAAGAATGATTGAGTGTGGGAAGGAATGTTGCTGGTCTGTGCATCTCTGGGTGATGGACAATGGTGCATAACAAAAGAGGAGCTCTGCTGGTGTTAATCAGAGCTTCATGTGCTTGGTGGATAGCTGGATCTTTGGGTCGAGGTGGTGTTCCTGACATCTGCATCTCTGCAGTGCAGGGATATGGGCCTTCTGAGACAGAGAATCTCAACCCTTGGGAGGAATTAATGCATAAATTATAAAGAGGCCTAATCTAATCAGTAGAGTGCTCTCATGCTGTTTGTTTTGTTGCTAAATTCGATTTTGTCTTCACAGTCCCTCCCTGCATTTCACCTGGTTGCTCTGCCACAAGGATGAGAAAGGACAAGATGTATTTGCAAATGCTGTCTATGGGAGCAGGAAGTTTTGGGAAGGGAAGACTGCCTGGGCTGAAGTAATCACCAATGTCCTGAAGACAGGACTGTTAGGCTGGGTGGGGAGTGGGGACACTATATTCAGCCCTCTGGGCCAAAATGATCTGTGATGAAAGAGTTAAGCAGTACTTGTATTGAAGCAGCCTTTGGCTGATTCCAAAGACCTCTGCTCTGCACAGGGTTGTGTGAACTAGTGTGTGTGCGGGGAAGGGATGAGGTGTGAGTTATGTCTGGGAGTCTGCATTGTTCCCTCAAGTGCCTCTGAATATAACTGTGTCCAACTGACGCAGTCCCTGCAGCAAACCACACTGACCTCTGCCTCCAGAACCTGCTTGGTGGACCATGAAGACTGCTTCATGGAGTGGGAGAAAGACCCAGTGCTGCGCTGTGAACAGTGGAGTGGCTGCAGTGGACACTGTGATGGAGAGAGTCACCTGGGTGGCTGGTGTGAGCCAGCCTGCTGAGAAAATCCATCATGGAGAAGAACAGTGCAGCTTTGCATAGCCTCATGTTTTAGGCTGGCTTCAGACTCAGGAAGACCATTTTGTGTTGTCTTGTAGTTGGTTCATGCTGATGTGGTTCTTTTTCACCTCCATGAAGTTCAGTAACTTATTCAAAGCCATCATTTGCTGCAGCACAGGAAGAACTGACTTAGCCACAGAGCCTTTTGCTGGAAATCATAAGGGACAGTTGAGAATGTCTTGTGTATGTGTGTGCATGCGTGTACATGTGTTGTGAAACAGACAGGCAAGGGGGCAACATTGCCCTCTTCTGGACTGTCAGGACTGGAAGAATAACTCTAGTGGAATTGCAGCCTGGATGATGAATCCTGTTTCTGGGTAACATACTTTCTAAGCCTTAATTTCCTATCTAAATCCTGGTGGCTTTTACAATAGCCAAGTCAGACTAGGGGATACCACCACTCTCTGCAGCTCCTGTGCCTTGGGACCTTGAACAAGGGTGAATCCTCAGGGTTAGGCCAAGCCTAAGAGAGCAGAGTGAGGAATCTCTTCCCTCCAGATAATGTTGGAATTAATGGAACCAGTAACCAACAGCTGTGAAGGTCAGTGAGTGAATGGATGAGGGTGTGATGGTCGCACTACTGACATTTTTCCCAAGGGTTGTCTGTCAAGGGGAGGAGAGCAGTGCAGGCTAGGGAATGGTGAGGACAACATCTTTCCCCAGGTCTTGAATGCACTGTCAATTAAAACACAAAGGTGTGTGCCATGCAGGGCTGGAGGACAGACAGAGATCTACACAGAGCCCAGGGGGATTTTGGACTGTAAGTGCACAGGCCATGCCCATCCTTAGCAGGGGAGCAGAGGATGTCACTGAACAGCCTGTACATCTCCCTTCTCATCCTTGGAGGAAACACAAAGTGAAGGCAAACCCAAACAGCCTGAGTGTGAAGGATTTAGGAGTGAAAGGTTAAGAGAGATGGAAGGAGGACTCAAATACACAAGGAACATGTACACATGCATAGTTAAGATGGTGAATGGATTAGTATCACTCGTGCTGCACTATACGGCCAAACTCAAGGTTCTGCCACAGGCTTGGTGGGACTATGGCATGATGCAGAACTGCTCCATTACTTGTCTTCCCAAGTATCCAACAGGGATCTGTGACTTCCCTTTCCTCATCAGGCTCCCTGGGACAGGGTCTGTCTCTCACAACATGGTTATATGATACCTCTTGCAATGGGATTGCCAGATTACTCAGGGACTGATAGCATGTATCCTCGAAGGAGGAGGGAATGGCATTGAAAGTGAGTCTAAGAAGCTGTATTGTTGACTCCTGCTAACCAAGGCAGAAGTGAGCAGGGGCCCAGCTAATGCTGCTGTGGAAAATGGATCAAAAGCCTCATCACTTTTTAAATGAGAAACACTTTAAAAAAGAAAAGCATTCAGCTCCATCTCTCTGTATATGTCACCGGAAAGGGCGTCATTAAGAATTCATTGCAACTTCTGCACCCAATTTTCCAGCCCAGTGCCTTGTCCCGCTTGTCTTACTCTACCTTCAAAGACAGTGGAGGCTCTGTCATGAGTATTGAGGGACAAACGGGACCTGAATAACAAGAATGGAGCTTGAAGAAAAATCAGGGGGAGCTGAGGACCTCTGGTGTGAAGTGGCTGAAGGAGAGAGAAGCACAGACAGGCAGGGAGCATGAGGAAGAGCCAGGCTTCCCCATGGACTTGTGAGCAAATAGGCACAAGCCTGCCCCAGCTGCCTGCTGTTATCTGCTCACACAGGCCTGGAGATTTCCTTCTACTCTGCTCTGTCCCTTATCGAGCATCTAGAGTTTATCCAGGGGTGAGTTTAAGGGTGGGGATGACTGGGGATTCCTAATAGCCAAAAAAGGTCCATGTGGTGTTGAACCAAGGTCCTGAGCTGCAGCTGACAAAAATGGCTAAGCCAAGCAAAGCTGTGTCATAGGGTGGATTCATCAGGGCAAGAAAGTTGTAGGTCTAGCAGGTTAAATCTATAAAGGCTGAAGTGGCTGTACCTGTTGTGAATGAGTGCCTTCAGTCGAAGAAAAGTGGCTGTTTAGTGTCATGATATCTGCTCATCTGGAGGAAAAAGGGCTTCATTCTGGGCTTTGCTGATATTGGGCATTGAGCCAGAAAACACATGAGATCCCAGCTTCTCATTCCTTCCTTTAAGGTGGGGAGAGGGCTATTGCCTCTGTTTCTCTGCCGCACATTTTCTGTCTCTGTCTTGTGTCACAATCATCTACGGGGTCCCTGCCTGTGACATCCGTTTCTCTTTCTGTCTGCTTCTCAAGTGGCAGCCAGGGAGATAATTGGTATTTTTGAAAGTGTCTGTTGAGCACTTTGTGGCAGGAGCTGCCAGGATGAAGCCATGAATTAGATAATTAAGGTTAATTAGAGGCTTTCCAGGGCTATGTTACCATACTCCATAAGGACAGTGCACTCCTTTCAGAGCCATTGTAGGGAATAGTGCGTTTAGGGGAGAAGAGATGAGTAAGGATGTGTCAATGGCATTGATGTTGGTTGTGGTGGCCAGGAAAAGGGTGTTCCAGCACCTTAGTGACTTTGGAGGTTGTGGAGTGGAGCAAAGAGCTTAGAGTGAGAAGCAAGGCTGGACATGGACTGCAGTTGGGGCAGTGGGGGGACATGATGGTGAAGAAAATGCAACTGAGGGAGGAGAGACAGTTCTCAGCACCAGCTGATGGTAGTTTGTCTTTTGCTGCAGCAAAAGCAGTGGCTCTCTAAAACCCAGCAGGTGAAAAGAGGACCTGAGGAGGTGGATCAGTCTGAGTTGTTCTGAGGTTCAATGACTGATGTGGTGAAGGTGGAAGGTTTTTAAACTCCTATGGAGCTGTGGCATGATGTTGGAGGAGTAACTGGGTGGTAGGTCCCTCACTGGTTCTTGTTCCAGCCTTCCACTGCTACAGGAAATTTTGCTGGAAGGTAAAATTTGCCAGGGCAACATGCATAGAAACCAAGGCTTGAGTGACCTCTGAAAAGCACTCAGTCACCCACAGCTGCCAGATGATAACTGCTCTGACCTGCATAGCCTGCTTCTGTACGAAGGCATCATGGGCCCTTCCTGCTTCTCTAAGGTCAGCCTGCGTGTGACTGAGTGTACAGTGGAAGAGAGCACCAGTCTAGTGGTGGAGTGTGGGAGGGGGAGAGATGATTCTCCAGGTTTTGCTGTCCCCATTGTCCCAGAGCTGCTGTGTCTGCACCTGTCTCCACTGCCAGTGCTCGGTTGTTTGACTCTGGGGATGATGACGTAGAGACACTGCTCCCTCACCCCTACCCAGATGCTTAAAGGGGAAGGGGGCACTGACTTCTCCAGCTCTTCTGCGCAGCTAGTGTGCTTGAAGGTGAAACGGCCTGAGGCAGGTTAGCCAGACTGTGAGGGAGGTTTAGATGACAGCTCTCCTTCCTACTTGGAATTGTTGCTATGTAGGGATGCTCTGAAGAGGTTGCCTTTGCCAGTAGAGACAATCTACACCCTTGTACCCTCTCAGAGGAATAAGAAACTTGTCTTGTTGCTAGAAGGTCTTGGAGTGATCATTCCAGCATATTATGGGGCCTTTCCACAGAAGAGTATAAACTTCACGATCACTACATCTATGACTTTACACTGTTACCACCTGGGTCTGAAGAAACTGAAGAACTCGCTTCTGTCTCTGGGGGAGGAATGGACTTCTCTGGGTCTCTTGGAAAGTCACATCCCTTATATCCCAGATAGACCTCATGAAGTCTTCTTGGGAATGGAAGAGATTTGTCTCCCTCACTTTCTCGCCTCATCACTAAGTCCCAGGTCTAATTGGTGTGGCAGATGGAGGGAGGCAATATGTGACAGCAGCCAGACCTCTGTGACTCTTCTGCCTGGCTGCTTACCTGTGAGAAGCAGCCAGTCATCTGAAGCACTGACGGAACAGAACACAGGTTCTCCTCTCACCTCTGCTTTAACTTCTAGGCCATCACTTCTCTGCTTCTTTCCTGCATACTTGTATTTTCCTCACAATTTCCACCCACCACTCTTTTCACATGTCTCTTATTCCCTGTTTTCTCCATTCTCCACCTTCCTTCATTGCCCCTCATCTCTCTGTTCCTTAGGGAATCACAACTTACTCCATCTCTCCTCTCCGTTACTTTTTTGATGCTTTCACTCACCACCTTCTATCTGTTGTCCTTTTTCCATATCTCCATTTCTTTCCCTCTATTCAACCTCTTCTGTCTCTTCCCTTCTCCACATATTTTCCTCTTTCATACAATATCTAATATAATTCGTCACAACTTGAATTATCCAAACCTGCAAGCAAGTGGTTTCCCACAGGGCAACAAAATGTGAAAAATATCTTTGTTCACCAAAAATTAAATATTGACCATATGGGGTGGGAAAAAAAAAACCAAACCAAGCTAGACAAAAACAGTGCCAGCTCATTGCTCAGAAAGGCATGAAGAAAGGCAAAACTTGTCTGAGCAAGTATTCACTATTGGGTGTTGAGTGTTTCAGCATCAGTGTGTCACTGAAAGTCCTGCTAATATTCTCAGCCAGAATGTGCTGCAGTGGGGTCAACCTGTCTCTGGAGTTGACAGAAGATGGAATCTGTGATGCAGCTGAGATACAGTCAGTGTGTGAAACAAACTTAGGATGTCTGTTTTACACACACACAGAGCTACTCCACAGTCCTACAGCTTTGTCCTTCTAGGCTGAGTCTGGAAAGAAATGTAATTTTAGAGAAAAAATACAAAGCCTACCAGACACTGAACCTTGCTCTTATACTAACCAGAGGCTGGAATAAATTAAGGGTGCAGCCCTTCAAAATGAGGAAAGGAAAAGGGAACTTCAGTCCACAAACAGTTATTTCTGAGGTGATACCTCTGCCCAAATTACCCCCATTGTGAGTCTTCCAGAAATGGCTTTGATTATGGTGTAGGAAGGGCAGGGGTGCCATACCATCAGAAACATATTGTTCTTACAAGCAGGAGATAGACCCAGCACCACTATAGATTCTAAACAGAGCAAAGAAGAATTTGACTCAATATGTAATATCATAGTTCAGTCAGCAGCTTTT
The DNA here is from genome assembly GCF_003259725.1 of Athene cunicularia. Classification (NCBI taxonomy): domain Eukaryota; kingdom Metazoa; phylum Chordata; class Aves; order Strigiformes; family Strigidae; genus Athene; species Athene cunicularia. The sequence continues at coordinate 1,181,787 of NW_020799092.1, read as the reverse complement.
GTGGGCAGAGAAAGAAAATCTCAATGAATGCCTCAGACCTTTGTGTTGCAGTAAACTATTAAGCAAACCATATCTCTGTGTACAGCAAGCACAGTCTTAATCCCACGTGATTCTGGTATTTTTAGCAATTTCTTCATGGATAGGGTAATTGGGACTTTTTGTTGCTTCACTTGCAGGAGCCCTGAAGCCAGACACCAAAGATTCCTAGTAAATAGGGAGATCTCAGGTGAAAATCAAGGTCTCCAACTGCAGCAGTGAGAGACACAAGATGTTCAATTAAAAGAAAAATATCTCAGGATCTAGCTGAACCAGCTGATCTACAACTGTTAGGCAGAAAAATGCACTGCATGCCTCTGTTGGGATTCATCAAGCTGAACAGAGGGTGGAGAGGCAGGCATCTACTTAGTCAGTGCTGGAGACAGCACTTCATGTAATGGTGGTGGGGCAGTGTTGGACCTTGATGCAGTGAGGCTGCATACAGGCAGATTGGAGAAGGTACAATGGCAGAGTGGAAGCAATGGAGCGTGCCTTCTAGCAGAGACCTTGTGAGTGTGTGGTCTTGCTCTGCAGGGCACCAGATCTCTCTCCTTTACCAGGATATGGCTGTGCTGCCAACTTATGATGTTTTGGAGCCAGATCCTACCATGATCACGCTCTGTAGCTGCAGTAGGGTTTCTCTGGTGTTTAATAGGGAGCATGTGCTCCCTACCTGCTGTTATAAATGGAGTTGGTGGGCAGGAAAGGATTCCCCTTATGGGTCAGATCCTTCTCCCAGCTTCTGCTGACACCACCTGGAACAATCTGAACAGAAGAGATTCCTTGGACCTGCACCAGATTCCTTAGACAGCACACATCCAGGAGGCTCTTGTCAGAAAAATGCCCTGCAGAAACCCACGACCTCAGCATTTCTAATCCTCTGGATGGGGCAGCCCTCATGGCTACTCCCCTGTTGCTGGTATCTCAGGCAAGAAAAAGGCCCAATGGAAGAAGGCACATGTTTTCTGGTCTCTGTATGAACATCATCAGGTGACTACAGATGGGGTAAATTTATCTGCTTGGGGGACGTGAGCTTTTCTCCAAATTAAGAAAATATTTTGTGAAACAGCAGCAGAAAAATTGCCATATCAGCATGAATCAAAGCTGTCTGCATCTCCTCCTCCACTGAGAATCCTAAAATCACAAATGGTTTGCAGAAGGCAAGCAGGGCAAAAATATTGACTGTTCCTTGCAATGTGAGAACATTGAGTATCCTTGAAATGATCAGGCATCAGGTTTAAGAGAAAATCCAAGGAAACATCATATCATAGTACAGAAATAACTTGTGAAACTCCCTGTCAAAGTGTTTAAACCAAATCTCTGGAAGTCTTTAAACTGCTGATGGTCAGTATCAGGGAAAAGAAAACAGGGAAGGCTTATGCCCTGGACATCATCAGAGACAGAATGGACCTTCATGTTGATCCAGTACATCCATTCTTCTGCATTTTTGCACACTTATTCAACCTCTGTCAGCCTCGTGCCAAGGTCTACCCAGGAAGACTGCTGCAGTGGTCTGATATGCCAGATAGCTCTTAGCTTGATGCTAAGATCATCTGACAGACCTGATGGGGAAGCAGCTGCATCTGAAGTTTTCCAACATTGCAGCAGCGAGTCTCGGTTTCAGAAAAACATTTCTGCAGCTGCTCTTGATGGTTCTCCCGACACACAGCAAGCACTTGCATAAAATTCAGGCCTTGTAACTATTTGGCATGGACTGAAAGGGCAAGTGGGATGCTCAGGTGAAAAAAAAAAAGCTTAAATGTATACAGCAGCAATCAGACAAATGAACAAGAGAAAGAACTATGTTTAGCTGGAACTCATCAAATAAAACCATATAAGTCAGGACAATCCTGGAGACATGCTTGCCTTGGTCACCAGAGTCTTCACAATTACCCTGGTTAGCACCTTGGCAGGTGTTGTGACCAAGGCCAGGTGCATCAGATGGTGTAAGAGTGGGAGAGCCATGATATCAGGGCAGTGGAATCCTCCTAACAGCAAAATTTGCCTCATGACAAGAATGCTGATGTCAGTGACTGCTGATGCAGGAGTGTGTGTGGAGAGTGGTAGGATAGAAGAAATCAGTTTTTATTGGTGCAAACATATGGCTTCATGACCTAAAGCCTCTTCTGAACCAAGATAGGTCTTGAGACAAAAGACTCCCTGTGGGATTGATCCTAGGAGATGTAGGTCTATGCTAAAAGTTCTAATGACCTTCTTTGAAGTCAGCTTCACATCTTCTCTTGACCAGATGGTAGGTACGCTCTGCACTACTTGCCTGTGGGATGCAATGCTGAGTGTCTCTGAGTAAGCCCCCAGGTGAGTTCCCCATGACTGTCCAGAACCTTACCACTCACAAAAATACAGAAGTATATAAGTGGCAAAAGGAAGACTTGGGAAAATGTAGGCCCATTGCTAAATGGGCCAGTCTGCCCTGGTGAGACAGGACATGGAAAAGACTGAAGTATTGAATGCCTTCTTCATCTCAGTCTTTACTAGCACAACTAGCTTTCAGAAATGCCAGGCCCCAGAGACCAGTGGAAAATGTGGAGCAACTTAACCTTGGTGTAATAGAATCAGAGAATACTTAAGCAAATTGGACATATGTAAGTCCATGGGCCCTGATGGGATGCATCCAATAATGTTAAGGAAGCTGGCTGATGTAATTTCAAAGTCACTCTAAATAATCTTTGAACACTCATGGTGACTGGGAGAAATGCCTGAGGGCTGGAGGAATATGTCACTGTGGAAGAAGTCTAAGTCTATATGAAGTCATGAGAAGGTTCATGCCAACTGGAAGGATGGAACTGAAATTCTTCTTTCTTCTTAGAAACATGCACCTCTAAGAGAGGTGATGGTGCTGTGAGGAATCCATGCATTTCTGATGCCTGCCAAGTTGAGACAATGTTGGTATGGCAGGGTTTATAGAGGGATATAAATGTCTTATTTTTGGACAAGCCAAATTAAATGTCAAAATGGACAAGCCCTTCTTTCGGCCTGCTGCATTTATTGCCTCCAGACCTGCTTGTGTGCCTGACACCCTGTCCATTTCACTCTGTATCATGGCTGATCCTTCTCTAAAAACATTGCCGCTCTTACAGTCTTCAGATATCATGCTTAGAATGGCACTGCTGTTGAAATATGTATTCACAAAAACCCAGATGTAAAAACAACATACCCTACACTGATTGGTGAGCTGGGAAGAAAAGAAAGCAGAAGATTAAGGAATTTGATGATCCATCTGCATACAGATACTCACTGTGATAATCCAGATTTGCAATAAGGAAGAAGAGGATCAGCTGTTCTTCCAGGTAATTGGACTGCAGTTCAACAGTTAGTCTTTCAGAACTGATTTTTGCTATTGCTTAGCTTGTTTTCACATTAAGCTCACCTGGTGTTCAGGTTGACTCATGTGAACCTAACACATGCTGGAAGCATCATTTTCTGACAGGTAATGCACCCAAACAGAGAAGGGTCTAAAGCAAAACCTGCATAGACCTGACAATGAAAATATGTCTGGTGAGTCCTAGTAATATAGCAAAACAAATTGTACAGGCTGGAAGGGAGCAAGATACTGTGAACAGAGTGAACAAGACAGAGCCTTGTTCCCTGAAACTCCCACCAGTGCTGAAAAGAGGAAGAGACAGAAGAAGAGGTGTGCAAGCATGAGTGTGGGGGAGACAGTGTGTGTGAAACAGGCACTGTAAGGGAGAGGCATTCTATACAATGTGTGAGACACATGTATCCTGTAGCTTTTGTGCTTGTGTTAGAGCTTGTGCGTGTGAGACAGACTGTGCGAGAGAGCCCGAGACAGCCATAGCATGCATGCAAGTGGCAGCATGAAAACCAGGCAGGAGAGGGGTGAGCTGAAGCAAAGCCTCTCCAACACCCTCTCTGCCTGGGAGACCACTTCAGGAGCTTGGAGTCACAGTGGGTTGGCATGTTTTAGGTGGGGATGGGGAGTCCTAAGAGCCATGCACTAACCCTTCTGGATTGAGTTGATGATGCCAAAGTGAGCTGGGAGTCCTAACAACATCCTGCCTGTACGCATGCCTTCCCTGTTACAGTGTTGTCCTCCATCCCCACCAAGCCTGAAATAACACCTGGCTGGTCTGCATTGGTGAGGATGGAAGCAAGGGAGACTGACGGAATAAAACTTTGCCTTCTATGTACACTGGGAAGCCAAAGAGGACTAGCCCAAATGTCCCAACAGACAGCAGCTGCTGTCCTACTCACACACCCAGTCCTGTGGCCTCTCTGTTTGTGCTATTTGTAATCAGAGCAGGAGGCAGACAGCTTTCTTCTCGCTTGCAGGAGGCTTCTCCATAGAGCCAAATGGCCAATAGATCATAGCCAGGTCTTGGAGCTGGCCAGACCCGGTCCTGTCTCATCACAAACTCCCTGTCTTGGGGAGGTGGGAACATCATGTCACTTCCCAGCCCCTGCTTGGCCTGAACACATCAGCTATCCTGCTCCTGCTGCCTCTGCAGAGGGGATCGCCTGCCATCTGGTGTTCAGGCACCCCTTACTTTTGGTCAGGGCTCAGTGATGAATCTTTTCCAAGACTTGCAAGGGTGAATGAAACAAGTGTGGTGGCAAAAAAATGGTTTCTGCAGTGCTCATGCACTATGAAATGCATCTCAGCTGTCCCTCCAGATGATATTTGAGTGGCTGTCCTCAGAAGAGATGAAAAGCTGGAAGAAAGGCACCCTAGCAAGGCTCTGGAGATGGGGGATGGCACCATTTCTACAGGCCCTCAGGATTCTAAAGGGTGAGATTCTGGTTTCCAGAGCCATTTTTGGTGCCCTGAGTTATCCATAACATTTGCTCACTGCTGACAAATACCACACACGTCCTGTGGGAGGGAGATATTCTGGAGGAGAGACTGAAGACAGGTGGGTAACCTTGCACTGAACACCAGTGTTTGGGCCTCTGACTCACTCCTTGACTGACACCATTTGCGCTAACCATTAAAACCAGAAACAGCATCAGCACTGCAGATTTTCAGAGGTACCATGTGACATCATCCAGCAGAGCTCTTCAAATCCTGGGTGATGTCATCACTGCAAAGTCCTGGTGCAGGGCTGATGAGCCAGTTCTTTCCTGGGGAGAGAGCAGGTCTTTCCAACATCTTTTAGCTGGTTGCAAATTCAAACATACCTTAGCACTGCACAACAATAACACAAAGCAAAAACATCATGTGGCTTTTAGTGCTGGTTGGGAACATGGTTTCTGAGCTGTATCTTTGATTTGAGATTGTGTTAACATATGCAGAGACCCTGGCCTGTGCCAGGGGCATCTCTTGTATTGTGCACATGCAAGGTCTTTTGATCATGCCAAGTGTCTGTGATATGTCCCAGGCCCATGAGCAGTCTATATCCAGCCCATGGGCTTTAGGTCTCCTACTTTTGATTTAGACAAAACAGTGAGGTCATGTGTGGCAGCCCTAAGGATGACCACAAAGACCACAATGACCATCAGCATGAGCTTTCTAAGGAAATGAAAACATCATGCTTTCATTCTACATCAAGAGACTGTGAGTAGCAACTTCTAACAAAATACAATGATATCACCCATGTGATCCTCTAGAGACACTGAATGATGTCACTAATTTTTGTAGCAGTCAATTGCAAGGTCAGTTCTAGAGGCTAAAGACTGGTGAACCACTTGAATTCAGTGTAATGCCCAGCTGACCACTCCTAATAAGCAGGATGTCCCTGTAGGCACTAATGAACACTTGTGATTACTGATTCAGAGGTGGCTGGGGAATTTGAGCACATGCCTTCTCATTGTACTGCAGGGCAAGTGTCTGAATGCACTTACCAGCAGGAGTGCCTCGGGAGAGAGTTACAGTGCTAGATAAATGCCTGATTTTAAGCCTTCCAGAAATCATTGGTCTATGTTAGAGCCATGTGGCTGTAGCTCAGACCCAGAAAGCCATATGTCCCTGGGGTTATACCTCTTCCATCCAAATGTGCGTGTTGCTGTTTTCTGCAGAGTGAAGGAGTCTTTCCTCATCACTGCTCCCACAAGAGAGGAAGCATATCCCTACCTGTCAGGCTGAGCTGTGGGCTAATTCAGCTGGGTTAAGATCTTGATATGCCTCTAGGGATGTGCAGATGTGTCTGGAGTGAAAGTTATGCCCATATCCCATAAAAAAAGAGCAAGATAGCTGTCTGTGTTCAATTCTGCACAGTATGCATATATGCACAGGGAGGTGAGATGCTATTCTCACTCCCACCAGGCTCCCCTTGGGCAGCCCAGCACTGTCCGGGGTGCTTGCTGTAGTAGTCTGCCCTTCACAGAAGCTACCTCTCATTGGAGCCAAAAAGTGAGTTGAGTGTTCCCTCTGTGCACTTGCTTTGTGCTGCCCTGATCATTACTTCTCCCTCAGTCCAGTTCTTCCTCCTTGGTCACATTTCTGTGCCCGTGACCTCCAGTCAGTATTACCTGTCCGTCCCCATCAACCTCTGAGAACAGAGACAACAAACTGACAGGCACGAGCCATTCCTGATGGGAGGGGGAAGATAGTCCCCACAGCTCTCTCATCAAGAGGCCCCTTTAAAACCATCCTAATGAGATTCTCCTTAGGACCCCTGTCAGCTCTGCCTTTCTTTGCATGCTTCTTTGACAGATGGATGTCAGTTCAAGGAAAGCAGTATGATGTTCTTCATCTTAAGGAAATTGATCCTCAGGCAGGAGCTGTCTCCTTTGCCTCTAGGAGCCTGTGGTGTGGCAGTGTCAGGCTACTCTGTGCTTTGTCATACTGGATCCTAATTAGTGGCTGGTTCCTGCTGCCTCTGAAGTCAACAGGGAAAACATCCCTCTGGCTGCAGTGGTGCAGGATGTAGAGGATGGGAAAGTCAGTGTACAGAGAAATAGGAAGGGTCTGGTTAAGTTCCTTCCCATCCTCTCCGAATATTGCTGTCATTTCCTTTTGTCTCTTTTCTCTGCTTATCCAAGGACAGTGATGGTTACATAGGCAGTTCTACACCTGTCCCTTGGCTACTGCTGACCTGGTATGCATACACATGCTACTGTGGGGGAAAAATAGTAGAGCCCCACTCACTTGGGGTTAGCTAAGTGCTGAGAAGAGGTGAACCTAATGGGAGATGTACTGTCGGGTGAGAAGACATACTTTACAGGATCCCTGCTCTAGACTTATACCCAGATAATGTGTTTCATCTTTTTGATTCAAGTTGTTGGCTGAAGTTCAAGGTCCTGTGCATTGTTTTCCTTTAAAGAGACAAATTAATGGTGGATCTAGGAAGTTCTCTGGGGATGGCCTGTTTCCCAAGGGAGTATAAAGTGCTGCTTTGATAAGTCAAAAACTAGGAGGCAGTTTCTTTGCTGCCCAAAAACCTTTCTTCAGACTGTTCTTAATGCTTTTTAAATTCCTTTCTTTTAACTCATCCTTTTATCAGACTGCATTGCTTTCTTTAACCCTCCCTCAAACACAGCTCTTCTCTCACATACCTCTTTGTTTTGAGAAGTAGTGTATGTCTATGTGTAGGTGATAACCACTAATGATGCATACAGGAGGTTAATTGTGTCCTGGAACCATTTTAAAGAAAGGCAGTATCTAAATCCACCTTTTTAAAGGACATTCGATCTGTTTGTAGGCACAACTTATTCAAAAGCCAGTCAGATCCTCCATCTTTATCTACAAGCAAATGCAGGCTCCCTAGCAATCATTAAACCTGCAGCATCTTTTTTATTTGTCCATGTCAGACACGCACACCCCTGTCCTAGATTCCCCCCTGCCTTCCCAGTGGGGATGTGTGTGTGACTGTACAGTCCAGCATCTCTCCATGCTTGTGTGCTGGAGCTCTTTGAAGTGATTTTCCTGGCTTGTATCAGAAATAGCGTGTCCAGCAGGGACAGAGAAGGGATCTTACCCCTGTACTCGGCACTGGTGAGGCCGCACCTCGATTCCTGTGTTCAGTTTTGGGCCCCTCACTACAAAAAGGACACTGAATTACTTGAGTGTGTCCAGAGAAGGTCAACGGAGCTGGTGCAGGGTCTGGAGCACAGGTCGTACGAGGAGCCGCTGAGGGAACTGGGGGGGTTTAGTCTGGAGAAGAGGAGGCTGAGGGGAGACCTCATCGCCCTCTACAGCTACCTGAAAGGAGGTTGCAGAGAGCTGGGGATGAGTCTCTTTAACCAAGTAACAACCGATAGGACAAGAGGGAATGGCCTAAAGTTGTGCCAGGGAAGGTTTAGACTGGATATTAGGAAGCATTTCTTTACAGAATGAGTTGCTGGGCACTGGAATGGGCTGCCCAGGGCGGTGGTGGAGTCCCCATCCCTGGAGGTGTTTAAGAGTCGGGTCGACATAGTGCTGAGGGATCTGGTGTAGTTGAGAATGGTCAGTGTGAAGTTAATGGTTGGACTAGATGATCTTCAAGGTCATTTCCAACCTAGATGATTCTGTGATTCTGTGATATTGCTAATGCAGCACAATGAATGAGTAGATTCTTTCCATGGCTCTCACTATGATTTCTCTGGGATACCTGACAAGCCCTTGTCCCCTTACAGCTTTTGAGGCAAGGTGTACAGTGGGCTGCTTCACCCTGCTTGCGCCTATCTGTCAGGCCAGTTTGGGCACATACAGGCTGCGCAAAGACCAAATCTAACTGTATTGTGGGTACATGGCCAGTTCTCATTAGGGAAGGCACTCCTGGACTTTGGTACATCGGCTATATCCTGGACCACTGGAGGGGTATGGTAGCACTGCTCTAAAAAAAATATTTCTGGAAGCTATTGGAAGGCGTAGATGGATAAACATCTTGTGAAGCATGTGACACCACAAATACTGTAGTATAATGGATGGTCTTTAGGTTCATGCAACTGAGATAAGTTATCATAATGAATTTTAAATGGTATTTTGAATACTTGGTGTTTTTTTTCTTTGAGCTTTATTTGTAAATGGGTTTCTTATTGTCAAACTTTTCTCAGCCACAACTTTCCTTTTATTTTAGAGAAGCACATATACTTTTATACATAATTCTCAAGAACTCAAAATTGTCCCTTCTTCATCTGACACCAGTTCTGGTTCTTAAAGGAGAATAGCCATTGAGAGACCTGGAAGCAAATTGCTAAGCTTAGCAAAGAAGGAAAGGGTAGAGAAGATTACAAGCCAATATCCACAGCTGCTATTTGGAGGAGATTAGGGGGTAGAGAATGAAATGGTTGTCCTTAATGAAGCATCAAGTCATGGAACAGCGAGTTGCTGCCTCCTGTCTGGAGGGCTCTGCTTGGCTGGGCAGATTATTGACTGAAATTGGGAGAAAATGGAGAAGATTCAGGGCAGAGCAGCAGATAGAGGGGCAAAGGAAGGCCTGGCTGATGAGGGAAGACTAAGCACTAAATGTATTTAGCTTTGCTAAGTGATGACTAAGAGGATGTGTGGTAACCATCTTCCCATCTGATAGACATGAATAACTGTGCAAATGTGTGTGTGTGTGTCTATGGACATGCTTTAGTGGAGGGACAGGGACAAGGCATTGTGAAGAGCCAGACCACAGTGGTTACCTTACCCCTGTACAGGCTAAAGGGTGGGCAGAATCACCTCAAGCACCAAAGAGGGACCAGTCCTACTGGGAGTCAGAAGAGATGAGGGTAGTGGGTTTGGATCAGGTGAGAGATGGGATGGGAAAGAGAACAAGGAAATTTCACTGCTTCATCCTCAGGTACAGTGATCTTTCCTATCCTGCCCCTCCATTTTTCATGTTAACTTTTACCTTTTCAGGTTTAGTTGCTCTGCCTTACTTAGTCTCTTCATGTCAGTCTCTTCATTCTCCACCCCCCCACCCCCCCCTTCTCTGTGTTTTCTGTCTTCATTCTTGATCTCTTTGTTCATGGTTTCTTCTTTCTGTTTCACATGTCCTCCTTCTTGCTTTTCCCTTCCCTTGCCCATCTCTCTCTTCCCCCCCTCTTCTTTCTCAGCAGGTAGATCTGCATTTGTGATTGAAGGTTCATTTTCCTTTCATTCTGTGGCTGACAATTCTGACTTCGATAATCACTTGTGAAAAATCAAGAGAGAAACACACTGCTCCAATGGCACAGAAACTGGCTGTGATGTTCATGAGGACTGATGGCAGGCAGGGTGAGGGGTGGGAGGGTGCTGTGCAAGGAAGGGAGATGTTCTTTCACTTCACAGGATGGCAGGGTTGATGGGGGTGTAACAAAGATGTTGAACAAATTTTGGACAAAAGGGAAATCTCTTCCTCAGGCAGTTTTGGTTCAATTGGGAAAAGTGGAATGTGTTTCCTGAGCTCTGGCCTCACAAGGAAAAGTGGGTTTTGACCTTCAAACTGAGGGGGAATGATGTTATACTGGTAGACCCATGTAGATGTTTGACCACATTGCAAGGTGCATAGCAGGCTATATTTGTCCATATTGCTGAATTTAGCTTGAATTAAAGTACTCACAATTTGCTTAGGCAGACTTTCACTTTGGTGTTGCTGGTACACCATGTTGAAGCAAGCATTTGGACAGACCTTGCTCCATCCAAACTGTGTGACTGTAGGCCTGCTAAGATGTCACCATTCAGGTGACACCCCTTCCACAGAGCACCAGCAACCTGTAGCATTTGCGTGAGTGGTTCTGATGTGGATGTTAAGCGAATCTGGTTCATGTTCATTGGACTGACTTTGTCAGGGTTGCCATCCCGCAGAGCTCATGATCACTCTCTCTAAGGAAATGGCTGTATGTAGTATGATTCTTCCTTCTACCTCTCAGGAGTCAAATCAGTGATGTTTACAGAAAGTGGGAACCCTCTGTGTCTCACGGCACAGTGGTGCTCACAAAAGCAGAGTCATGACAATGTCACAGGGACTGTCTGATGCTCCCCCTCCCTATGGAGAACTTTTGTCAGGCATCAGTGTCAGGCAGAGGAGCTAGGTTTGGTGGTATACCACAGTGAGCCTCAGCTCACATCAAATGGAAATACTTCTGCTTGCCTCTCTATACATATGGCCCATGTAGAGCCACCAGAAAGCCACAAATTTCTGATTGTGAATAAATATGCTGCAGTAAAGTGATCTTGTTTTTTTCACATGGGCATCCCTTTTACTTTTAGGTTCTGGGGCTTTCAAAGCCAGAGGTTCACTGTCTTGCTGTTGGTGAACAGGAAGGGTCAGGACTGTGGCATCAGGAGACCATGGCAGATCCAGATTGAAAGGGGCCACTGATCCACCCATCAATCTTTTTGTTCTTGACAGCTCAGTCCTTGGAGTCTCCAACCTGCAGGCCCCAATGGCAGAGCAACACTTATACTCTCAGCACTTATGTTTCTGTCTGAGAAGACATTTCCTTGTGTTCTGGAGAAAGCTTTCTTCCTGGGACACAGGGGAATAAGCAGTGGGTAATGACAGATGGTAGGAAAGGGAAGACCTAGAGGCTAATTTGCACTGTTCCACCTTGACTTTTCTAAGGCTCCTCTCCAGTACCATGAAATTCAGTGTATAGAGAGGTGGGAGAAGAAGAAAGGTGTTAGATAAAGAGAAGGAAGAATTTGAGAGGAAAAGGCAGCATGGCTAAAGGAGGTAGATGAAGGCAGATCTGATTGAAGCTAGAGGTGACTGTGGGTCTTGGGCTGGTAAGTGTATGGAGCTGTGGCCAAGCAGAATATAGAATTAAATGAAACATGGCCATGAAGAAGCCACACGGGCAAAAGCTGGGGGAGTTAGAGACCACCCCATCCAGCAAGGGAGACCACTGTTCCCTTGACTTAAGAGATCCTGTCCTTTGCTCCCCTACCTCCCTTTCACCTTAAACTGACTGACTACAGCTGCTGGGCAGGTGCTGCCTGACTCTTCCAAGAGTAGCACACTTAATCAGGCCAAGCCTCTCCAGCCCTTCAAGGACCAGACTGAGGGAAGGAGTAACTGTTGTTAAGGAATACATATGTGCATTAGTGCCTGGGGCTGTAAGAGCCCCATATTTGATGGATTCCTGGAGTCCTAATGAGAAATGCCAATAACCAAAGCAGATCCTGTAGGAGGAAGAGGCTGGGGGGCAGGGGTGGCAGGGAAAGGAGAGCTAACTGATAGCCACAGGAACCAGAGATGTTCAGGCAGGTATCAGGGAGAAAGGGGAGTGGGATAAGGGGAAAAGACAAGAAAGAAACCAAAAAAAGGCTCTGTGTCTTTGTTCATTTTCCTTGCTGGATTATTAATGACAAACAAATGACTTAGTGCCCCTCTCCCACTCCACTGAGTGCCTTGCCCTCTGCTCAGCAGCCTCCACTGGTGGGCAGGGCTGCTCTGACTGTGTTGTTTTCCTTCACTCCATTTTTTCACTCACTAATACGGCATTGATCCATCTCAGTGAGAATTTCCATTTATATTTCAGCCTTGCCTGTGTCACTGTCCCTGAGTCCCTGCAGTTCTGATGCGTGTGAGCCTGCTCTCCCAAGTACTCAGCTTTGCTTTTTGGCATTCCTCACACCCCCATGCAATCCTCCCCTCTTCCTCTGACTGTCCCCCCATGCTGCTGCTGACGTCTGATCTCTCAGTCACTCTATCTTTCCCTGACACATCTCAGCCCCTCTCCCTGTGCTCCCAATTAACAGTCGCCAGGTTTAGCTGGGCCGTTGGAGCATCCAAGTCTGCATGGTGAAAAGATGGGGATTTCTGCTTCAGAGCAAAGCTGCGTACAGGTGCTCTGGTACCTGGGGCTGGTCTCACAAATGCTCAGCCTTTAGTCTTGCCTTGCAATGAACAAGTCATGGGCCAGGATCCTAAGGATCACCAACAGGCAGAGTGACCCCCCAACTTCTGTGTTCACAGATCCCCCCAGAAAGCCTATCCTATGCAGCTAGAATCTGACACATTGGGTGTCCCTTGCTTGGGCTGGCTGGCTAGGTAATTGGAGGAGCAGAGGATTCCCCAGAGAGCCTTTAGAAGTGTTGATGTGGCATGTGTACTGTGCCCACCAGATTAAATAGTCTGTGCAGGCCTATGCTCCCATGGGCTCTTGAACTAGTATAGGCTATGAAGTAACCTCTGGAGGATTAGTATGACAGCCTGAGCATTAGATCCCAAACACCCAGAGATTGAGGGCCAGAATTACGCAAGTACAAGCAGCCCTCCTCCCACCCATAGCCAAGAGAGCTGTTTCAGTGGTTCACCCTCTGCACCCAACATTTGGAGAGGTGAACCATCCTCCAGTGGTGGCTACCTGCCCTTCTGTCCCTTCACTAAGCTCCTGTTGCACTCACTGGGGAAGGATGGTTGGGGATTCAAACAAGGCTGGGAAACAGGTGTTGCCCTCATTAGAAAAGAAAATGTATCACACAGAAAAAAAGAGGAAGGAGAGAGAGGGGAAGGGAGGTGGAAGCCAAATGTTCTCACTGTTGATGGGGAAAATTATCTTGGTTTTGGGAAGGGGCAGGGTCTTCCCACCCTTCCTGTCTCTTCATTAGGATTAGAGTGACGAACAGTACAGGCAGGCAGAGCTTTGAGATGAAGAGGAGTGAAACAAGCTGTGCCATCTGAGCACTGTGCTCATTATACATGGCCTAAGGGGATGGGGAGGCATTGACTTGGATGGACAGAGAGTTCCCACGCACTGCAACACATGTGGGGCAAGCATGACAGCACCTCCAACAGCTGTGGGGAGCAGGGGCCACTGCATGGGGCTCACCACGTGCCATGTCTCCCCATCCATCCCTCTCTGGTAGTGCTCCCATACTACCCCTGCAGTTATCCACACAGAGTGAGCCAGCACTCCTACCCTGTCCCTTACAGCAGCTCCCTGATGGACACACTGAGACAGTGCTCCCACCCTGCTTTTTGCACCTCAGGAAGCAGAAGACATCTAAGGAGAGCCTTGGCAAGGCAAATGATGCATCAGGAAACTCTAGGGGTCTCTTTCTGCTCAAGTATCAGGTGGGGCTCATGCTAATGTAAAAGAGGGAGAATATCCAGCAAAAACAGAGCAAAAGGGAGGACACTGGGGACCAACACAACAAAGAGCTGGTACTTGGAATCTTTCAGAGAAGATGGAACATGGCATAGTGGCAGACACTTGTCACAGATGGTTTAGCCCTGGATGTAAAGACTTCATTGCCTCTGGGAGCAGTCCCAGCTCTGAGAGGGAGACATTTGGCTGAGAAGATCTGCTGATCTCACTACCTCCAGGTACCATGCATAACAGTGTCTTCCTCCTGGCTCCTGGCTCTGTTTCTATCTGTTCCCCCTATCCCTCTAAGCAGCCACCTGAGTAGAGGAGATTAAAGTCTTTTCTTCCTCCTGCCCCAAACCTTGCTTCTCCCCCCCTTTCCCCCACCCAGCCCCATCTGCACTCTCTCCAGAGGGTAAGCTCATTGCACCAGCCCCGCTCATCAGAACAGCCAGCGTTTAGAAAATGCCACAGCTGAAATTATCTTGTCATCAGGTCCCTTTGTAGGAGGGCTGACATCACTGTGCCTGCCAGCAGCCAAGCAGGAAAAGTACCCTCCCCAGGCACCCCTTCCACCTCCCTCCCCATTGCAGCCCTCCTCCTTTTGCCTTTCAGTATCATCTAGAACACCTCCTTGCTCTGTTTAACCTACATACGGTGAGCTCTCTAGGAGTCTTACATGCACCCTGTTGCCTTTATTTCAACAGACCTCCCTTGAAGCACCTGCAGTGTGAGTTATATTTCAGTGCTTCTCCCCCAACACCTTAGGAGTCGCCCTGCCACCCTTGTGTTTGCATCCCAGTGACAGTGGAGGGCAGCAGTGGTGGGAGCTACCTGGTAAAGATGCTGAACTCTGACTTTATGTTGTCCCTGGGGAGCAAAAGAGGGAGTAGGAATGACCATCCAGAGCTTCTGTTACACAGGACAAGACTGATTCAGAGGCTGAAAGTTAAAGGAGAGAGGACTGGTGGCCATGTTGGGAGCTGGATACTTAAATCACACTAGGCTTCTTTTGAAAGCCTCAGCCAAAATACCTCTTTAACTCTGACGGGGGCATTTGATTTGCAGACTAATCCATGACTGCCTTGTTTCCAAACATTTTGCATGGTAGTAACATGAAATTCCTGCTGTTCCACATGCAGAGTTCACCTGTCACCCTGCATCCTTATCCCAAATCCCTGATACTTGAGAAAAGGGTATACTTGAGAGTGTTATTGGGATGCAAATTGGAGAGTAGGTGACTGTGTCATGCATACTGGGTCATTGGAGGCTGAGGGATCACATCTTCACACACCAAACCTGGTCAATCACTATTAACTCAAAGGGCATGTAAGTATAAATCAGGGCTCGTAAACCTCTTACTGTTATACAAGGGAACTTGCACCTGCTTACTGGAGAAGTACACCAGTGCCAAAGGTGTTCAGCCATGCAGGTCATAGCTATCTAAACCAGGCATGCAGCTTTTCAAGAATTTCTTGGGTAGGTTTACTTTGTCTCAGTCCTTAATTAAAGCTTGGCCTGACTGTGATCCTGGTGTTCATCTTGGCTGCCTGGGCTGACATCTGCAGGGGTGGCTCTACTCACCCCGTGGCTGGGGTGTCCCCAAAGAGCTTGTGTCCTCAACCAACATGTGCTCAGAAAAGGTGAGGAAGAAAACTTGACACTTAATGAGTAAACTTGGTACTTGGTCCTTGGTACTTGGTACAGTCCTGCATGAGTAAACTTGGTACTTGGTACAGTCCTGCACCTGCAGGGAAAATGATGTGAAGAACAGAAGAGGATTTCCCTGGGGAACATCAAGAAGAAAAAAATTCAGTGGGAACAAACCGGGAAAAATACAATGCCTGGCAGGTGAATCTGAGAAGGTTGGGAATGGAAGGTAAAGGAGGCAGGCAGTCACAGAGGAGCAATGACAGAGCAAGGGACAGGGCTCTGGGATCACAAGCAAAGAAGGATGTGGCAGGGGGAAAGATTGGAAAAGAGAGGGCCACAGTAACAGTGGGGGTGAGGCAAATCACAGTTTTCATGCTTGGTTGTCCTGGTTTTGGCCAGGATAGAGTTAACTTTCCTTGGGCTGAGAGGGACACAGCTAGAGAATGGGGCCCAGATTGCTCATTGGAATATTCCATATCATGTGACATCATGCTCAGAATATAGGCGGATGCATGCCCTCTCACAGCTCTTTTAGTTTCAGTTTCCCAGCCATCAAGGCAAGATTTTGTCCAGTTGGGATCGCTACTGGGGGTGGGGCTGCATACCGGTTGCTGGTCAGTAAGCCACTGCTGTTTTACTCATTTGGACTTACTATTGTTACTGCTGTTTTGTTATTATTACTATTTCTTTTTTTTTTTTTTTTTTTTTTTTTGTCCCTCCCCTATTTCACCAGGGAGGGGAGGAGGGAAGTAAATGACTGGCCATGTGGTGATTGGCTACCAGCCAAGTTCAAACCATGACATTGGTGCTGTGCAGATACAGGTAACAGAGTAGAGTCCAAATGCCAAAGGGTCTGGTCCCAGAATGGAAATAAAAAATGGATTTTCACAGGACTGTGGGATGTTCTGCCATTCTTTTATATTTAGATCACCACAGAATAGGAAATAACACCAAACAAGGCAGATACCTTTAGTAACTCTTTCTCCTTTACATCAACAAACTAGGCTGAGAAGAGATGAAACCAGGGAGTCAAAGAAAAGCTCTGAGAAAGGCTTAGCCTGATCCCAGCAATGCAACCTCCAGTGCTAGCTGCAGCAAGGTCAGAGCCCTGTCTTGAAATCATCTCCCACAGTCTCCACTGTGCTCCCACAGGAGTCCTCCTCTCGCCTGGAAGAGAGAAGGTTATTGCCCTGGACTTCATTCATTTTAGAAGTGGCCTTTTCTGAGAACCCCTACACTCATTATTCTTCTGGCCAAGTCTGGCTTGGCATCGAGCTTCTCCAACAACTTGATAGGCTGTTGTTTGCGCCAGTGACAACTGAGGAGGCACAACTCTTCATGTATGAATGCTCTGAACCTCCTTGTTCTTTCCCTTCTTTTGTCCTCTCCTGATTGAAGAGTTTCCAAGCTGAGCATTGCTGCTTCCAGGTCTCTCTAAAGAGTGTCTCTGAACATTTCAGGCAGTAACCTTGAGAGTACTTACTTTCTGATTAAAGAGATGGGGCTCCATTAGTGGAGAGAGGGAGCAGAATGTAATTGAGAATGGGAGCCTGCCATCGGCAGGGTCCCCATTCCACAGTTTAGGCTGTCTCTTTCGGTGATATTCCTCAGTTTAGCGCAACATGATGCCATGGTTTTAAGTCACACCAGCATTAGAAACTCTGTCAGACATGAGATTTATGGGGTGATGCACAACAAAGCTGCTTCCTCTGCCAAGTCACACATTGTGCTCTTTTTCTTTCCTTCCCAATTTGGAGGTAGAAAAGTGTGTCCTCACTGCTCCAACTTCTTTGTGAGACCAGAGAAAGGACCAGCATTCCTGCAGTGGACTGAAGGAAAAGAGGGAGGCTTCAGAGGACGGATCAGTGAGGGGAATGAGGGGGCCAGAAAGACTGAGAGTAGTCTGTGGTTTTCAAGTAGGATGGTTTTCAAGGGTAATCCAGAGCATGAGGTTTTCTGTGCTTGTTCTCAAGCCCTCCCTCCTGTTACCTATACCTATCCACAAGGATGAACTTTATGCTGAGGTATCACAGCCCCTTTGGATCTCCTCAACAGGCTCAGAGCTGTTACTGTTTTCTCCCTTATTCATAGCATGAGGCTCACCAGTGCTGTCAGGAGCCTCTTGGGAAGCAGAAACCCAGCAGTTTTCTGTCATAACTGGCAACCTGCCTGTCTCTGGGCTCCCAGAGTGGCTAAGGCTGAACAAAGTGTTGCAACAATAGGGGATGACTGTAGTCCTATCTCAGATTTTTTTGCCAAAAAGATATCCAAAGGAGCAGTCCCAGTCACACTGAAAACTCCAGCTTTCATAGTATCCTGACTGGGTGCTCGGTGAAGCCATGGAAGGAAGGTACTTGGGAAAAGGCAAGAAGGACTTGGTGGAGGTGGGGAGGAAGAGGAGGAGCAATGGAAGATAGGAAAGAAGAGAGGCTCTGAGAAAAGCAGCAAGCATGAGAGGAGTGTGTATCAGTAACGTATGAACCAGGAAGCGTGCAGCTCTCGAGTGTTTTGCTTTCCTGATGTTCTTCTGCTTAATGCAGTCTGTGCTTGTTCCCTTAGATCCCATTTCTGTCGGATTTAGCAGTGCCCTGTTAGCAGCACACTAGGTAACCAGTTTGTGGTGAACACAAGAAGAGAGAAGCGCCCAACCACCCCTGGCAGAGCAGCTGTCACAATGGGTTGTCTTCTAGCCCCTTGCCAGCTGCCCCCAGCACTGGCTGTCTGTGTGAGTTAAGAGCCTTCTCATGAGCTGCTGATAACTGCCACAGCTAGCCCGTATCATTCACAGCATCCATGAGCACAGAGATGCTGTCCGGACATCGTGTACCCTGCAGCTCCTTAGGTGCTCAGCTGGTACAGAAGGGAAGCAGCATATATTTGCACGTATGTACACACACACACACACACACACACACATTTAGCCACACAGCTGTGCAACAGCAGCCTGGGCTAGCACCTTGTAGGCATAAATCTAAGTTGCCACTTAGACCTTCACAGGCTTACACTGAGCAACTGGGCACACAGGTTGGGTGGACACACACACACACACACACACACACACACACACACACACACAGCCTGAGCATGTGGACAGTGAGAGGTCTGTATGTATAGGGGCACATGAACACAAAGCTGTGTGCACCCAGTGAACAACCATGCATAAGCACATCACAAAGTGTCTTTCCTACCTCTCTCATCCAGTCACTGTAAGCACAGCTTGTTTTCTGTTGTATGACATTGTGTCTCCCCCTGTCACAAGATGGCTCTTATCACCCACTCACTCAACTATATTGTACTGGGTCTGGCTGAGCCGGAATTGCTTTTCCCCTGTAGCAGCCCTCATGGTGCTGTGTTTTATGTTGGGAGCTGGCCGGGTGTTGATAGCACACTGGTGTTGTGGCTACTGCTGAACAGTGCTTACACAGCACCAAGGCTCTTTCTGACATTTTTTCCCCCAGTGGGACGGGGTGGGCAAGATCTTGGGAGGGGACACAACCAGGACAGCTGACCCAAGATGACGAAAGGGATATATTCCATACCATATGATGTCTGCTCAGTATAAAGCTGGGAGAAAGGAGGAAGGGGTGGGGTCACCCTTGGTCCTCCGAGGCAACCACTACGTGTATTGGAGCCCTGCTTCCTGAGAAGGCCTGACATCACCTCTTCATGGGAAGTAGAGGATAAATCTGTTTGCTTCTTTTTGCTTCCATGCACGGACCTTTGCTTTGCTTTGTTTATATTAAAACTGCTTTTGTTTTACCCACAAGGGTTGGTCTATCTCATTTGCTTTCCCCTCTTTGCCCTGTTGAGAAAACAAGGGGAAAGGGAGGGGAAGTGATAGAGCGACTTGGTGGATACCTGGCATTTAGCCAAAGTCAAACCACTACATATATGAAATAGGCTGATTTGGCCTTCTCACACCAAAACCTCCTGCCACCTCCGTATGCCCATGCACATGCCTTCCTTTCCCTTCCACACTCCTCGTCCCTGTCCTCTTGCTTTCAGCCAGGTGTGTGCCCATGGATGCTAAAGGCGTGGCTCCCCAGACGCAGAGTGGGGTTGTTTACTCTGTGTCAGCCAAAAGCCCAATTCCTGAATTCATCTGAAAGAGTTAAAAATCCTTGTGTGATCCACTCCTCTCCCTGGCCCAAGCCCCTCTATCTCTCACCACCCCTCATGGGGTCTGAACACTGCTCTGGGCTTTGAGGATATTATCAACATTACAAAAAGGGCTGTCACTTCACAGCAGCCAGGTGAAAAACAAGAAGTCGCTGCAATTAGGAATTTGTTGAGGAAGCCAGAGGGAGGCAGCACCTGCAGAGTGATGAAGAAGCAATGGGCTGCCCTTATTGCCCTACTTTTCTTCCCCTGTTCCCTCCTCTCCTGCCCTCCCTCTTCTTCCACTTGTCTCTTTGCCCTCTCCTCTTTTCCTTCTAAGGTCTCTTTGCCTCCCTGCTGATGTCCTGCCATGGCATTACCTGCCACGGGCAGCACTGTTGACGTTAATTAGATCCTGTACAGTTCTGCAAATAAATGCTGCTGTCAGCTGGAGCATAGCTCCAGCCTCCCCCCCCCACACACATGCAAGCTCCTGTGTCCTCCCCATCCCCTGGTAAATAGAGCTGTCAGGAGATCATTTATCCATAATGGCTCTCTGTGGTAATAAATTTTTGTTTGTGCGGGCATTGAAGAGGAAAAGGCAACAAAAATGAAGATGGACCTGTGGCATTAGAAATACTAGCTGTATGTAAACCATCATGTGATGTCTATGGGGAAGTCTGTTAGGAGAAAGAGCATGAGAGCAAGGGTGGGTGGGTGAAACATGGGGAAGGCCCAAGGGTTGATCTGCTGTGCTAAACCTTGACTGACTTTGCCAGGAAATGAAGCCTTCTTCCCCCAGACCTGTTCTCACAGCCTGCCAGCATCTTCCACAGTGATGGAGGAGGTAGATGACCACACTCCACTGGTGGGAGGGAGCAGTGCTGGGAGGCCAGGGAAGAACTCCCAGTGTAAGAAGGAGGCATCTGAAATTCTGGTTGTCACTAGACGAGAGGGACATATGGTGGGTTGTTCACAGGACCAGACATGAAAGGATCAGGAGCCTTTCCTGGCATCTTGGGCACCCACTGACTTTGTGAGGGAACTTCTACTGCTCCCTGGTCTTTCAGGCTGGCAGCTGGTAAGTGTACTCAGCAATGAGATGACATTGTGGTTAGTGTCTGAGGACTATGAATGCAATAATTCATGGCTAGTGCCATTTTTTTGGGCAATGGTTATGCAATATGGAGAAACAGTCCCTTGCCAGTGCTTTGAGAGAAAGAAGCAGCTGAGAAAAACAGACAGAGGAGACAATCACTTCCTGGAAATATGAGAAGGGATGCTGGAACTGGAGGGGAAGGAGTGAAGGAGGTCTAAAGCATATCAGCTAAAAGCGTGGGAGGCGGAGGGAGGGAAGCAATGCTCTGTACATGAAATGAAGCTATCTTTCTTCCCTTCTCCAGTTCTTGGCACCAGGGCCAAGCCCATCTGTGGCTGTGCAATTCCATGATCTCTGGCTGCCCTACCCTGCCACAGCTTGTCAGAGCTGGCAGTGATCCACACCAGGCTCCCTGGGCTGTGGCCTTCCCTGGCCTCAGCTGCAGACCTCCAAAGGCTGCTGCAACCCAAAGGAGGAGACAAGAAGAGCTATCACAGTGCAGGGGAAGCTGAGGGACACTGTCTATTCAGCAAGGGCAACACCTCTCCCCACCTTTGGTAAGAGCCATGGACAGCTCCAGCATGACAACATCCTGCTTGACATTGTGGGTGCTTGTTCTTGCTCAGAGGGCAAGCAGACTGGGAGGAAGGATTTCAGTTCTCCTTGTCCTATCACTTCCTCTTGCCTGCCCTGTTTTGACCCAGATATGTTACAATATAATGAATCTGTAATTACCCTTGGGATTTCACAGTTGCTGCTGTGCTTGCATAGCACTACTGCTCATAATTTCACGGTGGTGGCAAGGCTGGTGCTCATGCCCTCATCCCCTGGAAGGGCCCTTGGGGACAAAAGAAAAGTTATTTTAGGCTACATTTGGGCTTCAGAACACTTTCTGTCTATGGTCACTGCTCTGCAATATACCTCTGTCCTGTGCTGAGCCCATGTGCAGTGAGACCACATCATCTGTGCCTACCTGATGTGGCAGGGCAGGGACGCAGGTGGGCAGGGAGCCATAGCATGCTGTGGTCCCCCTGGATTCATCGATGTAGGATGAGAATACCAAGGTATACTGCAGCCTGTCTTTGCAGCCCAGTCCAGATGTAGCCTTTTCAGAAGCACAACTGAGTCTCGTGGAGGAGACAACCTCAAACCTTCAGCAAAGGCTGGTAATGCACACACGCATACAGCATGTTTGCAGACAGAAAGGGCCCTGTCCCTGCCTTCATACTAAAACTTTCTGTCCTATAAGATGGACAGAGCATGGATTACTTCATTTAGTGCAAGTGGGACTCTATGATCTCCTAATTGTAACAAAGATGGCTTAGTCAAAGCTAAGCATGGCTTAACATAATTATGTAGGAGCATAACTTTTCTTTAGGGTTAAGAGACCCTGGCTTGTGTTCTTTGCACTCCTTAGCCCCCATTCATATCTCAGAAAGGACCAGTTTCTCTTTTCAACTTTTCCATCCCCCCTTTTCCCATATCCCCATCTTATCACCCTCTGCCTGCCGGGACCATGTTTTTGACATGAAGTATGCTATCCTCTGACACCATCCCCTCCCTGCTGACATGCCCTGATAGCCATTCACCACTGGCCAAGGACACCAGCCACCAGTGCACAGGAACACTTCCACCTCATGAATTATTAACACAACCCCTTGGCTTTCCATACCCATGGAATCCCCACCCTTCTCTTGGCCTCTCCTCACAGTGTGTTTGTCAATTACTTCTTCATCTAGCCTTTCTTTTCAAAAATTCTTTTTCATCTCACAGAAGCTTTTTATGTTTTCTTCCTGGAGAGGGGAGTAGGGAGAGGTGACATACAGGGAGGGCACTACCCCAGTCACTGCTAGAAATACAAATGCAGCTTGTGCATGGCATGTCTCTTAACTGGTTGTACTCTGGGACTTCCAGGCCTCACTTCAGTGATGAAGCAGAGATGTGCAGTTCCCCCACAACTGAGAACATGGCAAGGGTAGAGATTCCTGTTTAAGCAGGAGGAGGCAAGGTTTGATGTCTAGAGGGCATAGAGTGATCCCAACTAAACCCAGGTCTCCTCCTCTACTGCACTGGAGCCAGATGTTTGCCTTTCTGGGGCTTTCCCACTCCATGTATCTGGTGGGCTCTCCCAGGAGGCATCATCACTGAGTGACAATGTGGGAATGAACATGAGAGATGTTAATTGGCTTGCTTATATAAATAGCCTGGTTTAATCTGGCAGAGGAGTTTATATGCATCTTGAGTGCCCAGCCCTGGATTTTGGTGAAGTTGTGGGGGGAGTGGGTCTGTGAGGCCCTATTCCAGATATATCACTAGAGGGAGTCAAAGACCTCTCTTCTGCTGCAGCTCAGCTTGACCCAGAAGCCTCTGGTGATGGATAGGACTGACTGCTCAGTTGCTGATGTATGGCAGGTATAGGGAACCCCGAACCCCCACAGAGGGCAGAGAGCAGTGGTGGGGCAGGGTTTAAGACTCCCTCTTTCCTTGTAATAGGTCTTTGGTAAAGACAGCCCTGATAATTGACCTGTGTGTTTGGGAATGGATACAGCTCCCACTTGGCTGTGATGCAGGGAATCAAAATGTTATGACAGCTTCCCTCATGCCTGTGAGAGACAGTTTCCCTCACTTATATGAATCTCCCTTTATCTGCTATCCCAAATCCCAGTCAGGAATTCACTGTAGGGGAGAAGAAGCTGCAGCTTCTTCCAACCCTTCCTTTTAGCAGCATGTGTTACCCAGTGGGTATTATGTCCACTGCCACAGATCTGCCAGTTTCCCCATCCACAACACAGCTTCCTCAAACCTTTAGCAAACATTTTTCAGGTAGATGACTCCAGCACAAGATAAAAGACAAAGTGCTCTTTTGGGTCAGGTCAACATGTGAAATGGAAAAATGAGCATTGGAAAGTATGACGGGTGCTTACCAGCTGAAGACAAGAATGAGACAAAACGTGGAGGTATCGTCTCCCAGGGAAGATGAAGTTAATCTGTATGTTGGGGGGTGGGGTGGTTTGCAAGTGGGAATGTGGTGGGGAATGCCTCAGGAAGAATTAGTAGGGATTTGTGAGAAAAAGGGTGCAAAAAGCAGGTGAGACTTCACACCTCGTGGGATCAAGGCTGGGTGTTTATATCAGCTCATTTTGCCTGGATTTTATTCTGGTGACAAACATGTTCTGAAAACAAACAGAACGTTGAGGAAGAAACTTGTGGAGCAAATGACTGTTTTTTTGGTTGCTAAGCCATCTGTTCTGCTCCGGCAGCTCACTGAGGGCTCCGCCATTGCTCTCGATCTGCATGTGTGTGTTTTTGTGTGGGTGGCTGGTGCTGGCTGGCATGGCAGGAGGGAATATCAGGGTGGAGGGGAGGATGTGTGTATATTGGGGAACTCAGATGCTTTGAGCAAATTTGCTTGGGAGGAGAGGATGAAAGTTGGCTGTGGCAGTGTATGCAAACACACCTGGCAGAAGCCAAACCTGGGGCAGGGGGCACAGGCTGTGCTTTCTGTGTGCATGCAAGGTGTGTGCGCAGGTGTCTGGGGGTCTAGGATCACAGGCACAGGGAGGGGTTTACATCAGGATGAGGAACCACACCTCCACAGCTCTGCAGGTGCAGGACTGGTCAGTCCATTGCAAACCCACTTGCAGGTTGGAGCAAAGATGTATCTTTGTGCATGTCAAGGAGCAGCAGTGAAATGACACTCATGGAGAATGTATGTAGGTGGGCAACAGGAGTGTGTCACCCAGCAGGCTGAGAGAGAGGAGGTGGATGTGCAAGCTATAGTGGGAGGAGAGTACTGTTGTGGCACATGTTGCAAGTGATGTGGCCGGAGTGCAGATGGAGATGTAGCCCATGCATGTGGAGTTTATGGTCAGCCCATCGATGTGCAAGAGCACAGCTTTCCTGTCCTTATGCCTGTTCACCCCACAGCATTCTCCTCCTCCTCGATCACACAGGCGCTGCAGCTCCAATTGTGCTGCAGTGATGAAGGACAGTGAAGGCTAATGATCTCTGTATATTGATTATCCTGAGCCAGGATGTGGAGATCTTCTATCCCCACGCCCTTTCCCATTCCTGCCCTCACTCTCATCCTTCCTTGCTCTGGCAGCAGACTAGGCAGGGTTGCCATAGCAGCTGACAATTTCCACTGTCCTACCTCTCAGGAGGACAGGAAGCAGTAAAAAAGATGGGTTGTAGGAAGAAACCTATGGCTTGTTTGTGTCATTGTCTCCTGGGAACAGCAGCTGGGACTCCTTTGGTAACCTTCTGAGACTGGTTGTTGTTGCCTCAGCGTATCCAGGTATTGTACTGAGGGAGAGCTGCTAGTGTAGTGGGCAGGCATGGTGCTCCTCACCCACACCCAGTCTAGCCCAGATACTCGGTTGGATTCAGTGGTGCCCCCTTCTGAAAGCTAAACAATGCTGCAACAGCATTAAACAAAGAAGGGGTCTCCAAACCAACCTCCAAGGTGGCAGTGCAGACATTCTCTGAGCTGAATCGTACCTCTCCAGGAATTTTCATTCCTCTCTCTCCCTGTCACTCAGACATGCTGCTGCACTGCAGAAGCAAACAGGACATTAGGCTCCACCCCAGAAGCAGCTGCATTAAAAGTTGAGCTGAATGCCACCCCTGTCTGCTCCAAGCAGCATCACTTAGGGAATGCACTCGATCGGTAGCAGTAAGAGAGTTGGTGTTGCTTTGTACAACAGTTGGTGTCCTCTGAAAAGATGGCACTCCATTTGGGGGGATAATATTATATATATATATATATATATATATATATATATATATGTATGTATGTATGTTTTTAAGCATTCCTTCCTTAGGACAAGGTTCTAGATCATTGATCCACCCTGAAATAGCCATTCTTATATTTTTACCATGTCATTATGTCCTGGTGAACCTTCTTAAACTTCTTTCACACAAACACTTCAATGGCCTATATCTGTGTCACTCAGGGCCTTTACACAACACTCAGGGCCTTTACACGCTTCTTCAGATTTCAGATAATGGTGGCAATGCTGCCTCTCCATCCATTACTCTCAGGGTCCCATGCTTGTGGATGGGTTATTATTGCATGCATTCACCTTCTCCCTGTTGCTGGAGTCAGAAAAAGTGTAGTGTTTAGTGACAGTACATCAGTGCTCAAGGCTGGGCTAACCTCAGTGGTTAATGACACAAAAAGGTGTGTGAAAACCTCCAGAACTAAGGTGTCTGGCCAAAAGTCCATACAGGAGAGCAGGTAGTTGGCAAAATCAACACAGTCATCGTAACAACAGAATCTCCTTCAGTCTTTGCTACAACAGTGCCTAGATTAGGCACTCCCTCCACTTTGAATGGCCACAGAAGTTCTGCTTTCAGAGCGGAGGTACCTTTGCACAATTGCATCACAAACATCTGGGCATGGAACTGCAGCCAATGTTGCAAGCAGAGCTGCCATTGGGACCGAAGCAACCTTCAACTCATGGTTAGCAGAATTTCTCATTTTCATGTGTCAGGAAAGAGTGGAGGCCCTGTGGAGAGGGGATCTGTACCAGTTGCAAGCTGTGTCATTCTTGGGAATGCAGGGTAATAGGAGAGAGCACGAATCAATAGTGTTAATGGGTGGCCTTACTGACTTCTACTGACTTCACCACCAGGGATATAGAATTAGCTTTAAGAGAAAGAAGTAGGGGAAGAAAATAAGTGGGTTCTGCTGACAAAGAGAGGAGGGGAAAATGGAAGAAGAGTTTGGAAGAAGGAAAGTCATGAGAAATAGAGGGAGGTGAGGCATTTGAGTGTGATAGGTTTTTTGTTTAAATGGAAAGTGTGGTAATCTCCCCATGTTTAGGTGGTGTTTGAGAGAACCTGATTGGGATTTATTAGAAAATAAAAATGCTCTAATTGAAAGAGAGTGGAGGCAATTTGTATTAATAATGGGAGAAATCATCAAATAATGGAATTGTTTAAAATCTATTAGTTTGCTCCATGCAGTGAGAGGAAGGGGTTGATTATCTTGCAATAGAACGTATTAAAAGGAGAGCTCAGCCTGAAGGTTCCCTATGCAGATTAAAGATGTAATTTATTGAAGTAATTTATTTTCTGTTGGGAAGAAGGGGGGAAAATGGAAAAAAATATGATAAGAGCTGCAGTCAAGTATTGGATTCTTAATTTTAAGACCTACCTCTTATCTGCCCTCTTTCAATCAATAGAAAAAAATTACTCATTCCTTTGTTAGGTTTGAAGCTGCAGGAGCAAACAGGGTGGCTGGGGAAAAAAAAAATCTCATGAGGAGGCCTGTTACTCACCTCTTGAGGTTTATATTATTGACAGCAGTTGCTTCAAATCCAAGGCAAATCAACCTTGGTCTGCCTGGAGTAGCAGCAGGCAGATCTTAGAGGTCAACACTGAGGTGCTGTCTATCTAATCTTTTCCAAGGACAAAAGGAATGTGTTCTAAACTGGAGATTGATTCAGAGCTGCTTCATTCATTCATTCATTCATTCATTCATTCATTCATTCATTCTGTCTGTCTGTCTGTCTGTCTGTCTGTCTGTCTGCCTCTGTGATAATCTGGCCTTTACAAACCAGAGTGAGGGAATGACAAATTGTATTTTGTGTATCTAGTATTCACACTTACAGTCCCTTCCAATCAATGGGAATTTAGGTGCCTAAATAGGAATTAGGCACTTAGCTGTGTGTCTGGTTCTGGAGCTCTCCCTTGACCTATGATTTGCCTGGCAGGCCCACTGAAGTGGCCTTGCAGGCTGGTGCTTTTTCTGTTCTTTATTTTTCTTATTAGATGTCTTCTTGCCCATTTTCTCCTTGCTCCATTATGATCCCCTGATCCAGTATCATCACAGGGATCTGACAGGACTCCACAACACTTCCTGCCTCCTTCTTCCTTGTGTCATCTGCTAATGCTCTTCACATTGCTGTATCCAAACAGCTCTGACTTGTCAGCTTCACCTTGTAACTCCACACTGGTCTTCGTTTGTAGGCAATAGGTCATGAAGTCCTGCCACTCTCAAGTAACCTCAAACAATCTAGACCCAACCATCCTTTGTTCCAACCTCAACATCAAAAGCTGCCAGAAGAACACCATTATAAGGGGTGGAGTGAGGGAAGAGAACAATTAGAGACAGTAAGATAGTCTTACAACAATCTCAGTACTGAGGATAAATCAGTGGGAGAAAGAGACCAGACAGCAACAGTCCTTACTCTGCTTGCCATCCTCTTCTGGCCTCTAGGTCTGAGTTTATCTGTTGTTCTTGAGCAGGCTGTGGCTTAAGCTAGGAAAATTTCTGGCCTGTCCCAAAGGACTTGAGCATATCCATATCCAGAGGAACCAGGCTTTTTGCAATCCCAGAGATTTTTCTGCTTGGTGCCTGAACATTATGTTTATAGGAGACATTGCAAACACTATCTCATTCTCCTAAGATAAATAGCTGGATTCTGCCTTAAGAAACAACGGACAGGGTAAAAGACATCAAACTGCAATTGGAGATGCTTTAAGGAAACTATCTGAGGATTCAAGATTAATTTAGTACTGCAAAGACCATGGTTAAAAGTCTTGTCTATGAGAATCTGTTACATCCTAGAAAGAGGATAAAAGTCATTACAGAAGGCATAAAGATAATAACTAGAGGTATGGTTGGAGTGGGTCTAAAAGAAGGAAGCCAAAACAAAAGGCATGCTGATAAGAGAGCTATGCTGAGAGGAAGTTTGTGGTGTGGGCCAGAGATGGGGTCTTAGTGGCTAGGGTTCATTACAAGAGATAGCCTAGAGTTGCCATTGTATTGGGGCTGTGATGGAGGTGCCAAAGCTATCTGTTCTGCCAAGAGATATCTGTGCGAGATAATGACTTTTCACACCTATGTTTTATATGGAATTATTTTTACATAGTAACACCTTTTAAAGACTTTGTCAATCTAGGTGCTTTGATGAACACTTATTTCCTTTATTCAAGCTTCCAATCAATTCTTCTTCTGTGTCTATGGTCATTTCAGAGTTTTGTGCATGCCTCTACCCTAACACCTGTTGATTTTTTTGGTTTTTTTTTTTACATCTTTCTTTTCTTTTATCTCTGCTTTACATAGGGACAATGTAACAATATCATCTGCCTGCAGGGAGGAAATTTTCATTTAATCTCTTTCATATTGTGAGAGGCTCCTTAGTATATCCTATTGTACTGGGTCTGGCTGAGCCGGAATTGCTTTTCCCCTGTAGCAGCCCTAAAGGTGCTGTATTTTATGTTGGGAGCTGGCAGGGTGTTGATAGCACACTGGTGTTGTGGCTACTGCTGAGCAGTGCTTACACAGCACCAAGGCTCTTTCTGACATTTTTTCCCCCAGTGGGACAGGGTGGGCAAGATCTTGGGAGGGGACACAGCCAGGACAGCTGACCCAAGATGACGAAAGGGATATATTCCATACCATATGATGTCTGCTCAGTATAAAGCTGGGAGAAAGGAGGAAGGGGTGGGGTCACCCTTGGTCCTCTGAGGCAACCACTACGTGTATTGGAGCCCTGCTTCCTGAGAAGGCCTGACATCTCCTCTTCATGGGAAGTAGAGACTAAATCTGTTTCCTTTTTTTTTTTTTTTTTGCTTCAGCATGTGGACCTTTGCTTCGCTTTGGTTATATTAAAATTGCTTTTGTTTTACCCACAAGGGTTGGTGGTTTTTTTCCCTATCTTATTTTCTTTCCCCTCTTTGCCCTGTTGAGAAAAAAAAGGGAAGGGGATGAAGTGATAGAGGGACTTGGTGGGTACCTGGAATTTAGCCAAGGTCAAACCACCACACCTATTAAAGTGGATCCTAGACAGAGAGTGTGTCCCCACCTTCAAGAAAACCCAATCTGTTTTTCCCAACTCTTCAACAATCTGTCCATCAGCTTTCTAAACAGGGTCACTCAAGCATATTTGTGCATTCTACTACTTCTCCAGGTGCAGTGATTGACAGCCACTTTGATTCAAACTCAGTCAAATACAACAGTTCAGAGACCAAGAAATTAAAAAAACTTCAGGCTAAGGCTTGTATTTCTGAAAATATTTTCCCATCATTAATTTACCTAAACTGGGAGAAATAACAACAGTAAAAATAACTCATCCATACTTTTGAGACCACACCAGGTTACTGGGTACGTAGACAGAAGCAGCTCTATCAGCTACATTTATTTTGCTTTGGGTTCAGTAGCCATACAACTTCATACCAGTATGCCGATAGATCATGCCTGTACAAGCTTCTTTAAACACACTAGAATATAACTGTATAAGCACTGTCCATTGTCCCCACCCCACTCCCACCATCATTCTAATCACAACTGCAGTAACCAACACATTCAGAGGATGGCATTCAGTGATACTAATTATTGATAGGGCCCTGAGCCTTAACTGCCCTGAACAGTCTCACCTGAGGCTTCCACGCACACATCATCTCATCTGTCCATGTCTCTAGAGGTCTTTTTAAGATGAGGCCAAGGCACTCACTTTTGGTGTATTGTCGTTGTGTTGCTCCTGAATGGATCTGAGATCTGTTTCATCAGCTTGGTTTGCCTAAGTTTGTTAATAGATCTTGTTACTATTGCTACCCCTGCTCAGGAAGTGTGGTACCTTACCCCCGCCTTTAGGGTCACTGCTTGCCCATGCTTAAGCTACACTTGGCTCTATATTCATCCTTTTTATGGATGTTTCTCCTTGACCACTGCCATTTGTCTTTCTAACCATAACAAATACATATTTGCCCCTCTTACCTGTCTGGGGAGGACAGTATCACTGAAAATAAGAGAGGAGAAAAAACTGTCAGTATCACGGGCTGTCCAGAAACACATTTATACTTGCTTTACTGCAAAGAGGTGGGTATTTATTCTTTATGAACAAAAACAAATATAAGTACACTTCACTGTACTCCCACCCAATTGTTTCTCCATCATTAAGCATATGCCCGTAACCATGTTCCCCAATACTTCCCCAATAAGGTAACATAATGATTCTGGTGTACTGTGCTGATCTTGGCTTACTGTGTGTAGTGGGTAACTATTACTTTATTTCCCATTTTCTCTGAACCTCTGTGTGTGAGAGGGGCAAAGATGGATCCTGATATCAAGACTAGGAGGTAGATCAAAATGACTGTAAGTGAAGACACATGGGTCTGTAGCAGCCTTTGATATTTTTTGGTTACATACATGCACTGCTACTCATAGTCACCCAGCCAAAATGGGAATCCTGATATAATCTTCCTCCTGTCTCTGATGTTTGACAGCTGCACAGTCAAACAGTGCAGAACAAATTACACTGCTCCTAAAATCATTCCCTTTCTTTGTCAGGCATTTAAAATCATCTCCCCAGAAAGTCCTTTGAAGAAAGCACTTCTCTTGCTTGTCCTTTTCCCTTCCCTTTTCCCAAAGACTCTTCAATACCTAGAAGCACTGAACTAGAACCCTTTGGGGTTACATTTATACTGAACACATCCAGGACAGTCTGGGAACTGTTCTCAGGATGTCCACGCTGCAGCTGTTAGCCCACTCCTGAGCATGGCTGTGGCTTGTGCAAATCAGCAATCTGAGTTTCACGCCTGGTTTAAGGGGGAACCAATGCCAAGGGTCATTATATGGCCCCCTATTCGGGTAGAGGAGCATAGAGTTTAACTATCTGACTATAAATTATTTCAGGCCACTTGGATTTGCACAGTTGAGTCTGTGGCAGCTTGACCAATGCATAGTGGGCCAGCTCCATATTCTAACCTGGTCACAGACATCCAGAGCAAATCCTATTCACTCTTCTCTGTTCACCCCTGCAGAAGAGCACCAACCATCCTGGTTTTGGATGCTCAGTAGTCCAAGCTAGTGGAGGGATGGCAGGAATGGCTTTGACAACTCATTTGCACAGTGCCTCAAAAACAAATCTTGGCAGAGGATTCTGCTGACCCCTGCAATGCAGCCAAGAGGGAATGCCAGAATCTGTATTTCAAACTTTCTCTTTCCTTTGCTCCATTTAGTGCATCATGTCTGTTTCTTGAAGGCAGAAGAAAGTAAGTCTTGCCTTCTGACTTTTGTTAGGTACGTGTCTGGATGTGGGTCCATGTGCATTGGTGGAGAGAAACTTTCATGAAGATACAGGAATCCTTTAAAATAAGCAGAGTGAGAGATGGCAATGACAGATTTGTTGAACAGGGGATTTGAACCCGAGATAACTGATGTTGTTGGTACTGGGAACAGCAGTCAGGCTGGGCTGGGGAGACAAAAGGACGGATAATAGGAGCTGGGGCTAGGGATCAGAGGGGGAACAGTCCATGTATCTCAGCTAATTCTCTCTGGCAAGAGTAGCAACACTAATGGATATTAAAAGTGTCAGCTTCAAGATTTAGCAAAATGTTACCTCTCCTGATTCATCTCATTCTGGCACACAGAGTGCAGAGCAGAGAAGAAATCAGGGCCAACAGACTATATGTGCTGAGTACGGTGCTGGCCTTTCCTCTTGTCAGGGACCTTACTCCTGTGTCTCCACATCTCATGATGACAATCCTGTGCAGTGCTGTTTGCTAACAGCATGCCTGTTTCTAGGTGGGGAACCCATTGTCCAACACCCTTAGAGATCTGCTCTCATCCTCTATGCCCAATGGTGCCTTGTCCTTGAGGAGAACAAAGGGATACATGTCCATCCTTCGAAGTGAAGGAGTAAGCTTGGGTATGGAACCATCTTCCCTTGCCCCGAGTGGTGTAACATGGAGACATGGCAGGAGTGGCTGGAGCCCTGTGGGCTGGGTCTTTCCAGCCTGTTCTGGTGGCACTACCATCCTCAGTCAGGTATGACTTGCTTCTCTGCTCTGTGGCCAAGGGCAAATGAGATACTGCCTTTCCCCTGCTCTTCGAGACCCTCTGTGGAGAGATGGTGAAAGGAAGGGATTCACCTGCTTTTCCTCACTGAGCAGATGGGAGACCACTGCACATGGGGTGCCACAATGCAAAAGAAAAAGAAAAGAGCATTTAGGTAGAGGTGGAGCAATGTACCCTTACCTAGCTCCACCCACTCCCCATAACCTCCTTTGTCCTCCCCTCTGGTGGTTTTTTTTTTGGCACAGAAATGGTGTCTGATTTGGGTGATGGGAGGGAAGGGTAATGAAGGGGTAAGTATGATGCCTGAACCCTGTCCTGCTCATAGTGACACTAGATTTCACCCCCATCTATCCATACTCAGGCCTCATCCTCCAAAGTGCCAAAGAAAAGACCCAACTGGGTTTTGTCCTTCAACTGCTAAGCAGCCACAGGCTGACCTGACAGAGTTGGACTTCATCTCCCTCCGAGGTTTTCCTTGGCTGTGTTATGATTTGATCCATCTTTTTGCCAAGTAGCTGACTGCCACACTGCCAGCACTGGAGACAGATGCTCTTGTTACCCAGCCAGCTAGGGACCATTGCCCCTGGGGCTCTGGCCAGTCAAGTTGTCAGTGACCCAAGCAATGAGGTTTTCCTTGCAAGCTTACTCACAGCTTATAAGGAAAGCTCAGAGAGCAAACCTTTGGGTACCTGGCTTCCTCTGGATCCAAGCTTACTCCTTCACTTCGAAGGATGGACACTCCAAATTACTAAATTATTGAGTCTGACAAATCTTCCCTTACTTTAACTCACATCTCTTTTACTTCCACTCAGGCTTATATTTTGGGTTGAGGGAGTTGGAGAAGGAGGGAGACTAGCTCTGTCTCTGTCACAATTGCCAAGCCCTGAGGTCAGATGGGCTTTTGATGCATGCATCTTGATGGTAGATAAACCAAACCAGTGTGGCAGGGAGGTTCCCCAGAGGCAGCCTGATAGTTCTCTCCTACTCTCTCTGCCTACTTCCTCATTGCAGTGAAGGAGAAGCCGCACTGGCCTGGATCCAGCCAAGCACAATCCTACTGAAGAGCTCACAAGATAGGTAAGGAGTAATCATGGAAAGAGGGAGTAGGCAAAACCTCAGAAGAGTGGAAAAGCAAGGGAGAAATAGGAAGGAAGGTACGCATGAGTGGGAAACAGATTCTCCAGAAAGTGAATCAAACTGACTGTGCTTATGACGAAGATATCTGTGAGTCTGCAGTCCACCATCTCAGTTATGTTATTAGGGTTATTCCCAGTAACCCCAACAACAGTAACAGTGTCATTGTACGTAGGTGCTGTGCAGCTGTAGCAACTGCCTTACCCCAAAGAGCTTGCAGCTCAGTAGATGAGGCAACCCAGTGAGATGTGAAAGGGTTATTCCGGTATAATGTCCCATTTTATAGAGGCAACATAAGGGAAAGGTAAAGATTAAAAAGCTGACCCCCAGCAACACCGGGAGGTCTGAGGCTCAGCTCTCCACAAGTAAATTCATTGCCTTTTAATTCAAGGTGAAGTCTTGGCCTTCAGGTGCTCAGGAGGTAAGGGAGTAAAAAATCCTCTTGCCTTTAAGAGAGTTTCTGAAGGGACTCTTGGGCCCTAGTTTCTCTAGGCAGTCAAAATCTCTCTCGATAACAAGGTGGATTCCTCCTGACTCATATTCTATGCTCTGATGAGTGGTCAATACATGTTCAGACTAAACTTATCAGGCAAATGAGTTGTCCACAGCAACACCACTAAATAATTGTGAACACAGGCTGCCCATGTGCCTCTGTTTATCAATCTGCCTGCTTTCTTCTCACTTTTTCTTTCCTTTCTTCTTCCTTGCTAATCTTCTTTTTCAGTCCTAATCTTGTCCATACTCCTTCTTTCCATACTGGGCTCCCAGCAGCCCCATACTTCAGGTCTAAGCAGGTTTCCCAACCCTTGAACTGCACATCAAAGACAGCTCTGTTGAACAGAGATTATCGCAGTGCCTGAGATCTCCTGGTCCAAAACACACTGAGAATAAGGCAGGAATAGATGTACTAATTGGCTTCCCCTAAATTGTGCAAGCCAGCCATCACCTCTTGTCTCCCTGACACATAGTGATCTCAGGCACTTGCCCTATATGTTCCCCCTGCTGCAAAGTCTGGATCTCACCAACAGATCTGGGTGGCTGTGAGTTAACCAGGCCACAGGGTTTGTGAGGGTGCCCCAGGCCTTCCCTGCCCTCATCCCTCCCAGGCAGCTGAAGAGGTGGGCTGGTAGCACAATCGGCCTAGGGTGATAGCACACAGCCTTGGAGTCACATGCAAGATGGAAGGAGAGTTGACTCTCACATCCACCCTTATTTCTCATGTTTTCTTCCTTCTAGGTATTACAGCCTCAACAGGGGAAGGAGGCACAGTGATTAGGATCTCTGCAACAGTAGGGAAACAGCTTTGCTGTCTATTCCCCAGAAGGCATTTGACCTCCTTACCTCCTCCAGGACAGAGAATTTAACAAGATGAACTCTGTTAAAGGGTTTGCAGAGGAGAGGTAGTTCCAGCAGAGAAAATACCAACTTCCTGATTACAAAGTTGTTTTTTCTAAGAGAAATTTACCCTATGGGAAGTAGTGCAGATACCCCCTTTAAATGCACACATACACACCCCTAAGCTTCCCTGACCACAGGCTGCAAACACAAGCTGTTCAGACCCAGTTCCTGCCTTCTCACAGCCCCATCTCCTCCCATGAGAAGGGTACTCTTCCTCCCAGACCCCCGTCCACACCCTTCTTATTCTGAAGGCATCCCTTCCCCAAGCCATTCCTAGCTCTTTCCCTGGAGCATCCCTCCTCCCAGTTTTCCTCTACGCCCTTTCCTCAAGTCCCATTTGTCATTTGACTTTCTCTTCCCAAGCCTCCTTTCCACATACGTCTCCAGAAACTCACTTTCTTTCTCCTTCTTTCTAGGGAGAAATTCCACCCACTCTCCTTCACCACTGATGTATTCCCACCCATAAATGATGCTTATCATATTCCTAAAAAGAGCAGAGGAAGGAGCCAACAAGCCTATGAGACTTGAGTGGGCCCAAGGGGTAAAGCTCCCCCTTCCTCCTACAGAGACAGACATTATTCTGAAGACAGGGCTGGGACACGGTTGGGGGAGAGGGACTGGAGCAAGAAGAAGATATCGAAAGCACACTTGATGAGGTGAGCTGCTGAGCTGGTTTGGGTATTGTGGTCGCAGCAGCATCTAAAATCCCATTATGGCTTTACTATAGTGAGTTTAATACACTGAACCCTTCATTGCTTTAGCTGCCCCTGCTAGGCATCTCTGAAATTCACAGCCACAGGTTTTCAATCTCTTAGTAGTTCCCAGCTCACAGAAGCAGCCTGCCTGCTCTGGGGAGGGGAGAGGAAATAAGGAGCAGCTCCCAAACCTGCCTGGAGGACAGAGGGTTTGTTCTTCTCCTTCCCCCTGCACAGTAAAGACTCCATGGGTTTGATGAAGGTTACCAGAGCCCCATGGTTTCACCTGCAGCTCTGGGTGTTGGGTGCTCAGTCCAACAAGCCTGTCTCTGGAGAGGGGAGAGTTGCCCAAAGCATAATAGTGTATCTGGGTTGTATCCCACAGCTAAAGGGCTGGAGGTTTTTCAGAAGTGGGTTGAGCTGTGGGCTGTGCAAGCGTTAGGGATTTGACATGAAAATGGTAGCCTTGCCTTCTCCTAATCAGACTGAATGACTTAGGATCTTTTAGCAGCATGCTGAAAGCTTTCTAACACTTTCTGAGTTCTTGATTTTCCTCAGGGTACATGTTACATCTGTTTCTTCATGGAGGAGCCTGTAGCAAAGCTGGGAATCACAGAGGTGTCTGTGGGAAAGCTGAGAAGAGACTGTATTTTTTCCTGTGGCAAGATAAACATTGGCCTTTTCTTTAAAAAAAACAAAAACCCCCCAAAACCAACCCCCCCCCC
>NW_020799092.1:1120196-1145185 GCF_003259725.1 Athene cunicularia | reverse complement strand
CCCCCCCCCCCTTAAAGTCCCTCTAGCCTCTTTGTGAAGCACACAACGTTCTTCTGCTGAATGCCCTCTGGAGAGGAGGCCAAGTAGCCCATTATGTCCTGAATATTGAAATCATGGCTTCAGAGCACAGTGATGCATCTGGTGAGGAATGTTGAGGGCTGCAGCAAGGAAAACAGAGCTCTGCACAAAAGACCCCTTGTACACTGTGATCATGATTTCAGGTTTGCCAACCCTCCCATCTCTTTCCTTCCCTGATACCTTGCTGTTTATTCTGGGTCTATTACTGCCTCCAGAATTTATATTTTCCCAGTCCTGTACCATCTCAAGTCCAAGCATAATCACATGAGAGGAAGGGGATATCTGTGGCTCAAATTCAGAAGACCTTCCCTTACCCTGCCACCAAAAGCCACAGGATCCTTTCCATGCAGAAAATAAAAATACGCAGAGCTGTCTCTGTCCCCCTCCCTCCACTGAGGGTTGATCCTGGAAACCCTGCTGTAATTTGAGGTGCTTTTTGAAGTCAGAAGGCAACAAGCAAATCACTGTTATCCATGTCCCTTCTCAGGGAGAGCTGTGTATCTTTTTCATTTAGGTAATAACAGGCTTTTGGTGGTGCCTTCAGCACAAACCTAAGCTGCAGGTGAGCAGCAGGAGATGAAGACTTTGGCTCAGGTTTAGCAACTCACTTTCCACTGATAATAGGGGTTTTTCCCAGAGCTCTGCCAAGGCAGAGTGAGTCTGTCCGGGTAGCAGGAGGGCAGGCGAGGCAGCATCCCTCATCAGAAAAAAGGAAGAGGGGGATTTGTTGAAGGTGAGAGGACAGTAGCAAGTTTATGGAGAGGGATGAGGAAAGCACAGAGTGCAGAAGGCACTGTGGGAAAGAGAAGCCAGAGAAAGAGGTGAAGTGAAAGGATTAGAGCAGGGGGATAATAAAGGGGAGAGAATGGGAGATTCTGGAAAAGAGAATAAATTTGGGCAAAGATGAAAACTGTTAAATTTCTGATGATGATATAAAGTACTCAAATTAGTCTTTATCGGGGAAACAAAATATTAGATTTCTGCACACTTTATGCTATAGTGGAGGAAGGGTCAAATACAAGCTCCAAGAAATTCCTGACTGTTACATGACTTTTCAAACAGTTGCAGGAGTTTCTATTTCTCTCCCTATTATTTTCTCACTCATGTTGCAACAGAATTAAAAATGAGAGAGCACACACCAAGAAAAAATAAAAAAAGAAAAAAACCCAACCCAACCCAAACCAAAACACAACCAAAAAACCCCTAAAAAACTAACAAGTTCAAACTCAGTCATGGGCTAAGTTTGTTAATACATCAGACTATTTCAAGGTATCTCTCCCCAACAAGTCAATTTAAAAACCTTTGGTTTTCCTCACCCAGAAAAGGGTTGGATACAATTTTCCATGTGCTGCAGGATGGTTAGACCCTCTGGACCTTTTCCCCAATGGGAGGTCTGTGAACCTCAAAGGAGGCTCTGATTTACTTGTGAATGTGATTCCAATCAGATGGGGCTTCACTGTCACTCAGAAGCTTGCTGACTAGCAACATATATTCATAGAACTGATTAGATATTAATTGCACAAATCACCACCTCTTCAGCCAACCCCAGGAACCTTGCTGCCACCCATCATAGTTAAAGAGGCAGCAGAAAATATCTTTTCTGTAGGTCCCTTAAGGTCAGCCTAGTACATCAGGAGGAAGAGGGGACTGTTAAATGCCTCACCTTGCAATGTTCCTTAACATAGACACCACAGACCTTCCCCAAATTCTGCCCCAGGTGAAGGTCTGTGTTCCCACTAGTGTAGCCTGCATGGGGCAGGAGCCCTATGGTCTCTGTAGACCTCACTGCAGTCTGTCCTGCCTCCCTCTCCCCATATACCACTTGCTGTGCAACCCCACAAGGACTGTCCTGCCCTGCTTCTCTGTGATCTCTGTTCTTCCCTTACAGATTGTTTTGCCAGGACCCTTCTGCAAGGAGAGGGCAAGGAGACGCATTGGGCTGTGATGCATGTGGACTGTGTGTGTACCTGTGTATGCACAGATGTGCTTGGGTATGTGTGACTATGAGTGCGAAGGACACATCACACAAACACCCCCCTATACCTGTGTTTGTACTCACATGCAGAAAGGAACATGTAACCCCACTTATTTAGCAAGGTAGAGGAACAAAGACATGCTGTCCTAGAAGAGCATATGGTCCTTTCCCTGCACATGTTGTGCCCTTGAGGGCCCAGACGCGGTGGCCACCTCACACCATCTCCACCGTCTCTCTGAAGTGTTGGGCTGGCATGTCTAGCAACACTCTCTCCAACCCCATGGAAAGACGAGAGCTGTTGTGATGTGGAGTGCTCCTTTGTGGCTAACACAGTGGCTGCGGTAAAGGTTGCAGGCTGTTCAAGGGATGTCATACCTTACTTGTTCCTGACATTTGTGCTGCCCCTGTTCTGAAGCTGAGGCGAAACCCTTGTTCTTGTTGCTGCAAGCCCTTCTTCATCAACTACCCACCCACACAAGACCAAGATCCCTCCACGCTCCATGACTCTGTAGACCCTTCTGTTCCACTACACACAATCTCCTTGAAGTTAGCTCAACAGTAGTAGTTTGCCTTCAGGAGCAAACTGATATCTGTATACAGGCTCACACACAGAGGAATGTGATAACCTGGGACAGGCCACATTCATTTTCTTCACACAGAGGCTGCAGGATTGGAAATGGCATGGCAAGATGAGTCTGCTGCACACCCCTGTCACAGGCACTTAGAGCACAGCCACTACAGATGTGACAGTAGTGACACACCAAGAAACCCTCATCAGGTCTCAACCCCAGTCTGCCTGGGCTTTCTTCAGTTCCCTAAACTGAACCTGTCAGGCTGGAGACAGAAGTGAGCCGGAACAAAGTGAAGAAGAGAGGCCATGGCTGAGAGCCATCCTGCCCTCTCGCTTTTTTCTCTGGACTTTCTGTGTGAAATGCATATTCAAAGAAAGTTTTCAGAGGAAGAAAGTACTTCATTGGGTCCACTACCCTCAGGTAATGAGTTGCTTTACTGCCACCAAACATAAGGGATAGAAGACAGGAGGAACTGTTCTTGTCAGATCTACAAATCTGACTGCACCATTCAAACCAGCTTAAATACACTGGGGCTGTGCTTCTTTCCATACAAATGACCAGTCTCAGATGGTATGAAGACTGGGTCTTATGCCTCTGAGGCCCTTGTGATAGCCTCCTGTTCCTCCAGGTTTATGGTACAAACTGGCAAACCTGTCAACCCTTCTTGGTGGCAATCCCTACACTGCTGTTGAGGGGTGAGCTGTAGGGGGTCACAAGGCGTATGACAGAATTAAAAGGCTGGCAGTCCCACTCCAGATAACCCTGTTTAGCTAGCAGAAAAAACATTCTTGATTTTCTATTTGTGCTGAAGGGTGTGTGAGACACAACTGAACAGTTTCAGGCCTGCCAGAAATGGACAGTATCACAAACGTATGCTCCCACCCCATCACTAAGCATCATTCCTGGCCAACTCTTTTGCAGAGTCTTGTTTTCTCTGTTTGCTCATGAGCTCCCATCACCAAGGGCATTTATGCCCTGGAAAAAGACAGGTTCAACTCATGCCCTTTGATTGGTTCTGAATCCATAATTCAGTCTGCTCTGTCTCCATTTGTACATTGTACTCCCCCTCCACCTTCCAGAAATTTTCTCTATCCTTTGCTAGATACCTAAGCTGTACTGAATGAGAGAGACTGCTGGCTCTTCTCACAGCTGCTCCATCTCCGTTGCTGCAAACAGTTTCTAAAATGCCTTTTTAACCTGTATTAGCCTTCCAAAATAGAGCTGATAAACAGGGGACAGGAGAAAGGGAAGAAGCGGGGAGGAGGCAGGATGCAGTGATGTAGTCTATTCTACACATCTGTGGTATTCTCCTCCCAGCCCTTTTATGAAAAGAGATGGACACTTATTATGAAGGCGAATTACTGGGTGGGCGTAGAAGTCCTTAGGCAAGCAGGGAATAAGTGTCAGTCTTCCGTCTGCATGTCTGTGTGATGCCTATGATGAGAAGGAGGAACCCATCTACTAGATAGATAGCAATCTGTCCAATTTAGTAGCTGAAGGGCTCTGTATATGTCTGTGTGTATGCATTCATGTGTGTGGTGCTGCAGTTGCCCCTCAACATAGGGAATGTGTGATGGTGGCCAGCAACACATTCCCTGGTGGTGACATTCTAGTTGCACAAGTTGTTCCCATGATAAATTTGCAATGGCTCCAAGCACAGCTGTCAAAGCACATGGATATGAGTGAGGGTCAAGTTTTATAGACCTGTCCTGAGACACCCTGGCCAATACCAAACACATTGGTATTCAGCAGGCATGAGGTCAAGGATACCACTGGGACAGTGCACATGTTGCATTGCTGGTGGTCAACACAGCACTGTTCACAGCACTGAGGAGATTGAGGCATGGTACAGCAAGAAGTTTGGAAATTAATTTTCTGTGCTGGAGCCAAGGAAAGACAATGGAAACTCAAACTTACTGTCTCTCTCCCCACTTCAGTTTCTAGAGAAAAGAAACCTTGTCCATCTCTTCCCAAGTCTTGCGGTTAGTTTGATGGATGGGAATTACACAATTGCCTGTCTCTGCATTGTTTTGCCTCTTACAAGTCATCCTTCCCACTGTTATAATCAGACAAAGCCAATTTTTATAGAAATATATATTTTTATTTGGGTTCAATCGATTTAGGGTGGGAAGCAATAGGCAAAGCAGCGCTGGGTGCATGGAGAGCTGCAGCTCTGCCACACGTGCACCGAGTTCCAAATCCAGCGTTTTTTATACTCTTGTGCCATCACCTTTAACCAATCTGCTCCTGTCAGATAGTTGTTCTGCTCTTTTCCATTGGGTCATTTGGGTTGCTGGGGTGCATGTCCTCCTCCTATTGGGTCTTTTGAAAGTCTCGAAGCCTTGGTCTCTTGGCGAGCTTTTCTCCTATTGGATCTTTTAAAAGCCTCATGATCTCATCCTTTTGGTGGGCTGTTCTTCAGACAGCAGTTACATGTCAGCTCTAGGTGGGGTTTCTGAGACATGGTTACATTGTTCCAACCGAATGGCACACTTTATATTTAATTGTTTAACTTTTACAGATCATTCAAGTGTACCGACCCACCTTGCCCAGCCTAGCAAATTAGGTACAATAGTTTATTACAGCACCCGCCTTGCTTAACTTAGCAAATTAGTTACCATAGTTTATTACACCACCATGTCCCAGCTAGGAATAATTCTGTTCTGCAGTGCATGGGTATCTGGGGGAAGAAGGGAGGGGAAATGACATAAGCAGTCTGAAGAAAATGGCACGGTTTTGGGATGAGGTGTGACTGGGAAGAGCTTGGATAGACTGATGTCATAGGAACGATCCGGGTAAACTCTAGGGGCAGCTTGGCCTGGGTTCCCTCACACAAGACCAGGTTGTCAGTAGAAAGGAGAATCCAAGCTACATTTTGATGGCTTTTGTCACACAGAGCATGAGCATGAGGCACTAGGACAGACATTGCTCACCCAAATCCTAGGCTGTAGGGCATCTTTCACCAACCAAATATATATTTATATTTCTTTTGCATATATTGGAGATGTTGCCAATATAAGAGGCCATATTCTGACTTCTGCCACCTCTGGACATGACTCTGCCTCCCTGCACTGAACGCAAAGCAAGGGTGAATGTGTGTGCGCACACATGCACTCTAGAGCAGTGAGCAGCAAATTCACTGAGTACCACATCAGTGACAAAGAGATTCAACACAGGAGACATCTGCAGGCGTGAGCAGAAGAAAACCTTCATGTTCCTTCTCTGGGCTGAGCCTGTGCTTCAACTCCAAGATACACTCCCCGCCTCTTGAAATTTATTCAACATTCCTGTGGCTTGGGCAAAAATAACTGGAATAAATAATCAGCTGTGCTGGCACTGCTGCAGATTGCCTAGTAGATAGAGCCCTCTTCAGGGAGAAAAAAGGCAAGAGACTGAGACAGTACCGGTGTTTACTAGAAGAGACCCAAAAGGCAACAGATGAAATAGCAATAGCT
This sequence comes from Athene cunicularia, assembly GCF_003259725.1. Lineage (NCBI taxonomy): Eukaryota > Metazoa > Chordata > Aves > Strigiformes > Strigidae > Athene > Athene cunicularia. The sequence goes on along the minus strand of NW_020799092.1, from coordinate 1,139,105 downwards.
TATCATGTCCTTTGACCTTGCATGTATAATTGTCTCTAGCAAGTCTGATATTTGCCTCCATGCTCTTCCGTTTCCAGTGTTAAAGGTCCCATCACCTTTCCTCTTGTCACATTAACTACTCCTCCCTCCTGCACTGCCCAACAGCTGCCTGCTTGTGCCAGCCCACCTGCATTTTGGGTGCAGTGCAGTGCTGCGGTGGTGCTCAGGCTGCTTTTCTAGGCACAGGAACGTGGCACTCTTATCTCACATCCTCTGTCTTTATCACTAAAACAACCATGTTACCCTGAGTTTTGGGCTTGTTTCAAGCCCTTTTATTTCTTTCTTTACCCTTGAGAAAAAAAGCCCCAGACTCCAGATGAAGCCAATGTATGAAGATGGGAATGCCTCTGTGTGTTTTCTTGTGAGTATGGTATGTATGCACCTCCAATTTTTCATGCCTTCTGGCTGCAGGCCTTTCAGATACAATGCCCAAGCCCTGAGGGTAGTGCAAGGAAGCAACCTTTGCTGGGGAGCAATCAGCCAGGAGGAGAGCTAGTGTTTGGTTTTCTTCCCTAGGGAGACCTGGGTTGATCCCTGAGTCTCAAAACAGAGAGACAAAAGACACAGGGCTGCTTCCCTGGTCCCCCAGCCTCTCTACACTCTTATCTCCTTATCCAACATCTTTAACTTTCTAAAACCTATGGCAGTTACAGAACAGGGAATGACCAGGATTATAGCCCTCATAGGAAGAGGTAGAGAGGGCTCTCTTCTGAACAGAGGGCTTCTTTTCTTCCCTTAGCCTCTGGTTTCACAGTGAGGTCTTAAATATCAGTGGCCCCTTTTCCTACTACACATCTGTTCATGGAAAAGAAATCACTGGGGCTTTTCTGCTCTGTAACTGACTGGACCATGCTTGGCTGCTCTAAGAGCAGCCTCACAGAAAAAATATCCAGGCCTGGTTTGATGGGAGGAAGGGCTAGAGACATTCTGAAGACATTTTTGTCTCCTCTTAGTTCCTATCCTACATGGCTCAGGCTATGTGGGAAAACCCAAAGGCCAGTTGCTGTTGAGCCTTTACATTTGGATATGGGAAATGCCATGTCCATGGTTCTGACAGCCCTCAGTGGATTGCACTCTGCACCTCTGCCTTCAGTTTGGAAATAGAAGAAGCAAATCTGTCAAGTTGTCCTGTCAGTCATCTTCCTGCCAAGTGGGAGGCAGAGGGAACCAGTGCTCCCAAATTTCTTCCCTAGAAGAGCCCAGCATGGGAAGGAAGCTGTCCAACAACTACATCTTCCTGCTGCCAGTGACCAGGTCAGGGCTCAGTTTCTGCTGGCAATCTTTTTCTTACGGGCAGAGACCAGATCATAGAAAGGATCCTGTGTGATGCTGGTCCTGGAAACAAGAGGAAGTGGGAGCAAAAGTAAGAGTATTAATGCTGGAGAATGGCACAGACAACCTAACTGAATTTGCAGAGACACCACTCACCAAAATGTAGGACAGGAGATCTGCAGACCCACAGCAGAGAATTTAGCTGTGGCTAGAGATTCTCCAGAAGGGCCTTGAAACTCTTTGAAATCAAGAGGTAGCACAGGTGCTAGACTGTAAAAATTGCTTTCCACCCCCTTTTTCAAGCTCTGGTAGCATGAAAAAAACTGCATAAACTGCATGACCACTTGTCCCTGGGCCAAGCTCAGGCCTTCAGTTCTGGTCTCCTCACCGTATTGCCTCAATCCACTCATCACGTTCTGCTGGTGTGGCTGCTGAGATCTTGTAGGACTGATGCTTGCCTTCAACCACCTTTCCATCCCCATCTGTTTTGCAGGCTTTGATCTTCTGACCTTTGCAGTTGGGATTGAAGAGCTCAAAGCAGTTCTGTCAGGAATAAAATGGAGCATTAGGGGAGGACAGGGTGGATTAAGGAGACTATGCTGCCTTGAATCATGGGTGACAGGCTGAGAGAGCTTCCAAAGGAGAGGAGACCATTCTGTCTCTGAAATGCAACAGAGCCTTTCCATCCCCACCCCAAGAATTCCCCTATGAGTTAGATCTCCAGGCCACACCTCTTAGGTAAATACATCCCTCTTGTGAAGGGCTGGTCACTAGAACAGTCTTTATGGAAAGATGGAGCATCAACAGTTATCAGAAAACACCTTCTGGGATCTGCTCCACTCATTAAGATCTCTCTCCCTTTTAAGTAGATGCAACATCCTCTCTTCTGCCTGCCACCATACAGATAAAAAGCACTTTTCCCAAAGTCACGACACATCAAAACGTGGGTACCACCAAATGATGCACAAAGAGTTTAGCTTCCTGGGAAAGTTTCTGAACACCACAGCACTGTCTGGTCTCCATAGGCTGTAACTCATTATGGAGAGCACTGGAGAGATAAATTGAACCCACATCTCTTGGTGCAAAATGAGTAGGGAGCCAGCTGTGTGTACTCATCTCTGCCTCCCTGCACACACAAACACTCGTGAAAACAATACAATACAGCTATCCAAAAGACAGGTCTCTGTTCACACCAGATCTTCGCTGGTAAAATACAATCATATTTAGATAACAACATGTTTAGATGGGGAAGCAGTCTGGAATAGCACCTTTGCTCTGAGAAGCATGGTAAGAGTAGGGTGTGTGCACCCTCTTTTCCCTCTGACCTCCTGAGAGCCTGCACTGGCAGAGTACCAAGCCACAGAGACTTACTGGCTTTTTGGGATCATCTGCTTTCCGGACTGATAAGTTCTCCAGGGGTATAATGCCCAGAGGCTCTTTGTCCTGAAAGCAAGGAAACATGAATTAACACCCAACATGCTCCCCACACCTATGCCACTATTTAGAGCCTCTCTGATTTCCCAACATGTGCTTTTGCGGGGGGTGACTAGGGCAGTGTATGCCTGGGGAGACCCCCTCCATTTAGACACTGGGGAGCTTAATTAGCAGGAGATCACAGCAATAGCTGCATTGTCCAGCCTCTCTCCTCCTCGAGACTAGAGGCGAGAAAACAGCATAGGAGAGAAGGGGGGTCTGAGTTCAGTCTAGGAGCATAGGGTAGAAGGGAAGAGTTGCTCCCTACCCTTTCCTCCTTCTTGGCCCCTCAGAGGCTCATAACTACCCAGGACACAGTTTCCCAGTTGGGAGTTGAGCTTTTACCGTAGTATATTCAAAGTAGTAGAGGCAGTTATCGGTCAGAATGAACCAACGGCGTTTCCAGGTTTTCACACGTCCTCCTTAAGGCAATGAGGTTCAAACTCCATTAGTCACACATTTTGCTGTCCTTCCCCTCCCCCAGCCCCAAGCTCCAGACATGCACACACAGACATACCCTCCCAGCTCTCCCTGTAGATCAGCCCCAAGGAGGTCACCATGGTGCTCACCGCTGACGTGAAGCCATATGGTATACACTCACACACACAGGGAGCCAGTTTTGCTCTGATGGAGCTGGGAATGGGGAGGGATGAGGAATATCTTTTTGAGCCCCTTTTTGAGCAGACAGAGTCTGCAGGAGCTGGGAGGAGAGAGTAGCCGGCTGGTTTCAACAGCAGGTGTCAGCCTCACCCCACCACAGCAGACTGAAGGGAAGGACAGCAGAGAGCTGGTGGATTCCTGTGGGAGATTTGTGGTGGGAGATGGGCAGGTGGTGAATTCAGAGAAGTTAGGGGAATCCTCTCCCTACCTAGTTTCAGGAGCCAGCCCTCACGGTTAGGGTTGAAGAAAGTATGTGTGAGGTCATTCCCATCATCCTCTGGTATGGAGAATGGCTCATTCTTTATGCTCTCAAACAGATTCTGCACCAGAGCATTGGTGGGGGAAAGAGAGAAAGAAAAAGAAAGAAATTTCTGACAGAGCTTGTACACAACTCTTCTAGGTCCATCTGGTTCATCACTATGTTTCTGCAGGGGCAGACAGGTGAAGGGGGAGGTGAGCGGGCAGTGAGCACAGGGGGTACAACAACTCTCAGTCTACATCTCACAGGTCTCAAGGGGGATCACCAGCTTTTTTCTGCATCCTGTGTCAAAAAAAGTGACCCATTTTGGAAAGTCACAGGCACAAAAGTGAGCACCCCCATTAAGATAGGCTGCAGCAACCAAACCCAGCATGTCACACTAGTGCCACTATGGGTAGTACTAAGGCACTGGGGGGATACATGACATGGAAAAGACTGCAGCCTCATTTAGGCGCTGGCTTGGTGGTGCCCAACACTCTGCTGAGAACTTGTATGTAGAGACCAACACACACATCTCCATGACTACAAGGACGTACATTTCATAGAACCAAGGCTTTTGCACTCAGGGACACAAAGGATGATATTCATAACAACAGAGTGACAGGGGAGGCAGGTCACTAGCTTTCAAGGGGTATGCAAATATTGCTCACATCACTGAATTTTCCATACTTTATTACACAAATCCCAAGCCAAGAAAAAAAAAAAAAAAAAAAAAAAAAAAAAAAAAAAAGAAACGAAACTACAGGCTTCTGCACCTTCCCTCAAATTGCCTGAAAGAAATGACACTCTGGAGAAAAAACTAAAGTCTTTGCCCTGAGGGGATGCTGCTCAGCAAACCCAAGTGTGGGATGTAGGCACCCTCTTTGATACAAGTTATTCTCCCCAGATTGGCTGGGTGAAGCTAGACACATGTAGGCAGGGTGGCCACCTCTACCTTGCCTCATAAGACAGGTCCCATGACTGCTGAGACTTTGAGAAAAGGGTAGTTCCAGCTTTACCAATGGATGCATCCCCTGTCTCTGTCTCCCCCACACTGCAACTTCATCCTTTGGGATCAGACACCATGGACCTGCTGAGAGCTTGACAGATGCTGGAAGAGATGCTGGAAAAGACCCTGACACTCATCTGGGGCTTCTTGGTTCTACTCACTCAAAGATATATCCTGGTGTAAGAGAGACCAGGCACTGGTGTCCTGACTGATGTGAACACTGGAATCAGCTGAAACATTTAGGTACAAAAAGGAAAAGGGGTTCATAATCTGGGCCATGGTGACATTGTCTCACACACACGGAGACACAAGAAACAGACAATCTCTTTGCGGGCTAGGACTTTCAAATCTGGCCAAAAGAGTTGAGTGCCCAGCTACCTCCCACAGAAGTGGGTGCCCCATTCACACAGCCTCATACCTGCACAATACACAGATACCTGCAGCTCATGTCTTCCTCTCTCACACAGTTACGGTATCTGTTCTTCTCTCACACAGATACACTTAAAAGCTCAACTTTTCTTAAACTGACACTGCTACTCCCTGAATGTCTCCAGCCCCATCTTTCTTGCTTCATGTCCTCACTAACAAGCATGTGTGCAGCCCCTCTCCAAAGCAGTTTCCACATTTTCCAGCTTTGCTTTTGTATGTACTTCCCTTTTACTTGTGCAGCCATTCACCTTGTATGGCAGAAGGTCAGTAGGCCTGTATTACACTGAGACCTGTGGAACGTTGCTTCTCAGTGGACCCCAAGACACAGAGAAAAGAGGGACTGTTTAGAAAATGGGATGTCTCCTTACCTTTAAGAGCTCTTCTGGCAGGTCCCCTCCCTTGTCAATGCCTCTGTTGGTGGATACAAACCTTTCAAAGGGGGGTTTGTCTTTCACATTGGGGTTATGCAGACTGGTGTTAAGCATGATGATAGAGAAGGACAGTATATAACAGGTATCTGGCAATGAGAAAGAAAACCAGGATGGGTGGCATTTGTCTTAGAGGGCAGCTCAATCCACACCCTAACAGGTGTCTTGGTTTCCAGTCACTGGAGAACAGCATTATCCTCTCAGCTGTAGGTAAAAAGGGAGATGTCCCCTCCGCTAGGAGAAAGAGGGAGAGAGTTGATCTCTTATGATGGGGGTGATTCCATCCCCTCAGGGTAATGTGGCAAATCGGGTAAATCTGGTCTGACAGTGGCTCTACCAGCAGGAAAGTTTCTACAGACCCATGTATGTCAGTGCTATCCTTGCTGCAATGAGGTGTACCTCAGGTGGGGCTGGGAGCACTTCTCAAGTTATTTCCTATGGGGATGGACTGGAGCACAATAGCAAAAGGAGGACTGAAGACCCTCAGCCTGTTGAAAATCCTCATAGGAACTGGACTGTCTCCTTCAGCTTAAGGGGAAACACCCACACTTCCAAGTGATGCCCTCTGTGGTTTGTGAATGGAAAAGGAAGGTTCCTCTCACTAGCAAACAATGGAGCTCAGCTTCACAGGCCTTCCCATAACTACCTGTGGACTGGAATACTCCCGGGTTACATTTGCAGTACCAGTTGGCAAAGGCCTCCATCATCCGGTCAATCTTCTGTGCTTCCCCAGGCAGCCGGAAGCTCCATAAGAACTGTCTATCAGGATCAACATGCCAGAGAGTTAGTCAGATCGAGTGCAAGGGATATTTATACCTTCCCGCAAACCATGGGACACCATGAAAATAAAATGTCATCCCATCACACTGGGGTGATGCCACAGTGCATGAAGCAGGAGCTCTACTCCTTTCTCTAGAAATTAGTTAGGTTCATCAGCCTCAAAGACCCTAAAAGCAGGACGCAGAACTAATCATCCTGGAAATCATGGCTCCTCTTCCATAATGAGTGTCCTGTAAGGCAGCAGAGACCTCAAGATAAAAGAGTCCTGCCAGGAGACTGGCTTATAGGACAAGAGTCGCTTTGTCACTGATATAACTAGCACTGTGGACAGACATGTTTCCTGGTGCAAAAAAATAACATGCCCGATCCCCCCAGCCATTGAAGCCACAGTGACCCACTTTGATTTTCCCATCTTCTCTGCACAGGGCCAATCCAGTCAAGGGGCCAGGAAAAGGTGTTAACACCTCACAGCAACAATCTTGGCACTAGAACACAAAGCAGGGCCTTGGAAAGATCCATTTCAGCCCAGGAGGTCTTCACAACCTTCCTGGGTGGCAAGACCCAGTGGCTGAGCAGGCTTCTGCTTCATTCCCTCCATCCTGCATGCTCACTCACCTCAGTGCCTGCACCAGGTTGAGGTTGGCAAACTGGTGACATGCCACAAAGGCTTGGAGGATTTGAATGTTTGTGGGGTCCCTGGGAGAGGATAGAAGGAAGAGATCAGAATAAAACTTTGACCCTGCTCAGTTTGGATGCCCCTTGGTTTGACAACATGCACCTGGCTCCATCCCAGGCACTTCCCATCTACCAACAAGAAGCCAAGACACACACTCTTGTCTGGGAAGACAGACTCCAGTACAGTCAGGAGGAAAGGTAGCCCATACAGCCAGTCTTAACCACGTTCCAAAGACCCGCCCTAGGGTGCACTGCCCACCTAGCCCACTGCAATTTGAGGTGTGCTCAGTCTTGGCACTTGACTGAGGTCTGCCAGGGGTCAATTAAATGGTAGTTGGTAGGGGCCAAGCAGGACAGGGCCTCCAAAGGGCCACCTCATCCTGGCTGCGTTGCTCACCTCCCACCCAGGTAATCCCCAATGGCTGTCTTGTTCAGGCCTTCACCCTTGTGGAGGAATCTGGCAATCTCTTGCAGGTCTGAGGACAATACCTGGTGTTCAATCAGGTACTGGATCCCCTGGAGAAGGAGAAGAAAGACAGTGAAGTAAGACAGCTCTGTGGGCTGATGAGAAAGTAGGACCTCAAAACCCTGATATCAGCTTTCCTTGGCTTTGATGATGTTACCTCTTCTGTTACTCCTGAGCCCCTCTATGAGAGGCCACAGCCATGTTCTCACCCTTATTCCATCCCTCTTCATTCACCATGGTGTGTCAGTCATCCTTCTATTTCATCCCTAGATTTGGATAAATGTGTCACTGGGATGAAAACTCAAGCAAACAAAAAAGGACAATGTAGGTTGAAAGTCCAAAAAGTCAAAGTCAAAATAGTTCATTTTAACATTTTCAATCAAAATATCTTAGCGTTCTCTTCCTAAATGTAATCTTTTTCTGAATTAACTTAAAGAAAAAAAAATGTTTAAAAGAAGATATAATAAAAAATTTTACTCAGACAAAAATACAGGCTTGAGACAACATAAAATTATTTTTCCCTAAATTCTCTTCTATGCCACAGAGAAGTCTGCAATCTTTTCATCTCCATGCTCGCCAGCCATTAAGTATGGAATATGTTTTTTTAAGGAATATCGAGGGTCTGAGTTGGGCTGCTCAAAGAGTCAACATCCTATTTTAGAGGTAATTTCATGATTTTCAAAGTCACAGAAAGCTGAGGTTTTGTTCAGGTTCTTAACAATGTCTAAAACTCTCCAGACCACATTGCAATTTTCCTCACAAAATACAATAAAGGAATGAAATTTTTTTTAAATCTATCAAAATGTTCTACTCAACTGAATCAATTCACTTTGCCTTGTAATATATAAGAAACTATTTCTAAAATGCCCCAAAGAAAAAGCAGTTTCAAAAGAAGAATTTAAAATGTTTGTGAGATTTTTCCACACTATTTTTCTTTCATTTTCCCCAGAGAGAATTTTGGTAAGATCAATTTCATTTTGCAAAGTATTGCACTGATGATTTTCCAGAATAAAATGTTTCTCCCAAAAGGTTTTCTTCTGTCAGATTCCTAACACTTACCTACTCTAGCCTCAGGAACTTGCCATGAGATCTTGGAGATAGGAAGTCATTTAAAGTATCAGTATTGCAAGGATGAAGTATAACCTTAGCAAGGAGGGGCAAAGAAAGTTCCTTGCATTGAAGCACCTCTTAGACTATGGCATGTAGCAAAAAGGAAGAAATGAACAGAGATCTGCATAATATAGGTACATAGTATAACATTTTGACCAAGCTGATTGGCATTGAACTAATAAAGCTAAACTGGTTTGGGGTCAGAACTAGTTCAGGTATTTCTGCACAGTATGGCACAGTTTCACAGAGAGATGCCTCTGGGGCCTCAGACCAAGGTCGGATAGAAAGACAAAATGAAAGCTGCTCTCATGCAAACTCTAAGTACGGATATCACTTCTCTGAGACAACTCCCACTAGCAGAGGGATGTCCAGGGGACTGGGAAGGACTCCAGCTGTGGTGTGGATACTGGGGAAGACATCTTGAGGGTCTCAGCAGGGCAGAGGAGGAGTCATGAAAAGCTGGCACTCAGACCAGACTCAGCCACCCAAGATGTTACCTGTGGTGATTAGCTGACAGTGAGCAAATGTTCAATCGTATCTTGTGGTTTTCCTTATAGAGCTCAAAAAATGGTCCACCAGTGAGAAGGAAGGAAGAATAAACTATCTTTCTCAAATCTCTACTTAATCATCTCTACTTAATCTACTTAATGACAATTTTAGAGCTTTCTGTAGAGGCCTGAAGGCTATGGTGTCTGGATGCCACTGGTCAGAGTCCCAGAAAGGGAAAAACCTGGATTCACTCCACCAGTACTACCAAAACTACTTCCAAAATGACAGAGGCAGCTTGTTCTGTTCTGAATAAGCGAAGGAACCTGACACACTCTCAAAACTTTTCACCACCTTCTTACTTCATCTTCTTCCATCACACTAAAGCCAGTTCTTAGCCTCCTACAGGCAAGAAGAGCTAGGCTGAAAGAGATTTGTCTATCTTGACACATTGGTAGTGTTAAACCATCCTCTATTGCTCCTAGTTTTGGGTTATATCTGATGGGATGGCCTATAGACACATGATGGGGAAAGGCAGAATGGCTTGATCTTATTCAGGAACCTTATTCAGGGACAGGATTGAGAGTGCTACTAACTAGCACCTTAGTGAGGTAGGAAATCATCCCTACAGTCCCATCCCATAGTTCCTTTGACATGGGTGGCTGCAAGTGGACCAGTAGCCAACAGAAGCTCCTCCTCACAGCTTTCTCATAGGTGGAATGAACAGATCCTACCTTTGCAGGGTCCATGTTGAATTTTTTCCGGCCCAGGGACAGAAGTTTATCCCTCTGTGACAGTTTGCTGCAAACATGAAGAAGAAAGAAAGAAAGAAAGAAAGAAAGAAAGAAAGAAAGAAAGAAAGAAAGAAAGAAAGAAAGAAAGAAAGAAAGAAAGAAAGAAAGAAAGAAAGAAAGAAAGAAAGAAAGTTAAACTTAGAATAAAGGGCCATGTTTCAATTTACTCACAGGATAACTCAGATATCTCAAGGACAGGTCTCTGACTATCCAGGAATAAAGAGAAATCTTAGAGAAGGGTATTCTTGGCCTCATTTCCCTGTTCTTGTGATCCAAATCCCATTGGTGTTCTTGTTTTCTCAACATCAAGAGAGAGACTTTGTAAACAAAGGAATACTCATCTTGTCCCACTTGCCTGGTCTGCTCCCCAGGATTATTGTCTGCCTCTTTCCTCTCCTCTGCATTTTGGAAGCGCTCAATCTCTGCAAACACTTCAGAAATCTCTTCCTTCAACTTCTGCAAAAGAAATATCAGGAGAATAAAGGCAATGGAAGGAAAAAGAACAGACACCTACAGAGCATGTCTTACTTCTTCTCTCAGTCATAGGAAAAGGACAGGTCATATGGTCATGACCAGCCAAGGATGTCTATGAAATGGGCACTGCTCTGGGGTGACCCTGCTGGATTCTAGATTAAAACAATGGGAGAGAGGGGCAGAGAGATGTTCTCATGTCTGTTGTTAATCAAGGTTGGAAAATCAAGCTTAGCCAGCATGGAGAGTGTCAGTGAACTCACCCCAGTGTTGATTTCAGTTCCTCAAACAGTGTCAGATCTGACACTCCTTCCATTATGACCATTTCCTTCTAGCTTTTACTTTGCATAGCCCTGCTACACATCCAGGCAAGAGGAAGTGGAACCGGTGTCTGTGAGGTCAATATGAACCTGAAGTGGCCACATTATGAAACACAAATTTTTTAACACACCTATCATTCAAATATCATTGAGCAGATACCTGTTTTTTAGGTGGAAAAAGAAGAAAGGAAGAGTAAAAGAAGAGTAAACACTGCCAAATTTAAAAAAAAAAAAAAATCAATTGTAGAGTTCAGTTTCCATTAGGCCCATGACAGACCATGGCCTTCTTGGCTGGATATTCTGTGTTACCAAGGAAATGAAGATGTCTGTATCTCCTTGCTTACATCCTGCAGTTATGGTCCTCCTTAGAGCCAGAATGCATCACAGTTCTCTTCCAGGAATCACCCAAATTCTTCCCCATGCAAACCAGAATAGGTAGGGCAAGAACAGTTGTTTTATGACAGATCTTGCATCAATGAGGAGTGAGGATGTGGCCACAGTATTCATCCAGATAGAGAAACCGAAGTTCTCCAATATCCCATAATTTAAAAGAACTTCTGGATTTCAGTTTTGCTCTGGCCTTCATCTTGTTGTGCTTCATCAGACTCCAGAGCCAGGAGTGTTCCTTACTAAGCTTTAGGTATTGCACAAATGTAACAAAGACATTATCTTACCTCCTGAATTTCAAATTATTATCAGTTTTGTTGTTGTATTCACCGCTGTCTTTTGGCAGAGTAACCCGCAAGTCTAGACCCATCCTCTTCCCTCCTCCCTCTCCCACCACCAGACATCCCCACTAAGTCTTTGTATTAAAGGGTATTGCTAGATACTTTCTGAAGAAATCCACCTGGGAAAATGCCTCTAGTTCTAGGTACTCTTTCAACTAAACTCATCGTGCTCCATTGGACAATTCATACCCCATTGGTTAATAGCTTTGGGATTTAGAGTATGGGTCTGTGTACTCTAGCAGCTTTTCTCTGTCCATAGTGGATAAAAAATGTAGTATTCTTATTAAAATATCCTGCCTTGTACAGTGCCCATTGCTTATTCTGAGAATTGATGAGATAAGAACTACAGACAAGCAAACCACATGCACATAGACTGTTTTGCAAGAAGGAAGAAGACACTGTTCTGATTTGCAGTGGAGATGATGAATCTGGAAGCCTGAGAAGTAATAGGTAGTTTGGCTTAATCCTTTACTCTGCACAGGAAAATATTGCACCTATTCCCCAGGCATCTGGACATCTTCATGTTGTGGGGAAATCACTGCAAGCCCAATCATTCAGTGCAATAAGCTCTCTCTAATGGGAGGCCACATTCCATGTGGAGGTGGAGGCAGAACAGAATAGAAAGTGTATGGCACTATGCATGACTGCAATGCGGTATTACTGACTGATTTTGAATCTGCTGCTTTCAGACATTTTAGGAGTCAATAGAGAAATGTTTGGGTGGAGAAACTTGTGTGGAAGGTCCTGCCATCACACCTCTCTAAAGAGACAAGATCCTTAATGGAGGACTTGTTAGAGGTCCATAAACTAAATAAAAGTTTGATAAAGACAGGGGGATACAGCAGGTAACTAGGACTGATATGTCATTAGCAGGTAATCGGTAATTTAAAATAATCATAAATGCTGAGCCAGATCCCTGCTAGTGTGTCTTAGTAAAGTCATATTCATTTCCTTATCCTAAATATGCAATCCCAGCTCATCCCTGCTAACGCGCTGACCAGCTTTTCTCAAATATCCCATTAGGGTAGTTGATGACTCCTGCAGCAGAGAGTACCACAGGCTGAACACTGGCGGCAAATATGCCAGGGCAGCCTGAAGTTCAGAATTCAAGCTGGATCATGCCAGAGCAAATGACTCCTGTGCAGAAGCACTTCTGCATGATCTGGACTGTTATGTTAAGGCACACCTTGGTGAAGACAGTTTTGAGAAGGTTAGGTACACAGGAAGAACGGGATGTTCCTTACCTTAATGTCCTCCAAAAGCTCCTGTCTGTGCTGCCTGATTATCTCTATTTCAGCCTCTTCAGCCTCACTCAAGTCAGTTGACCCTGGAAGAACAAAGATGTCTGTGAGAATAGTACTGGAACCAACATATCAGAGGAAAAGCTGCCTCCACATTTCAGTGCCTATACTTTCCTAGGGTCATGCCACAGCAACTTTGATTTCTGTGTTTCAGCATTTATGTTCCCTGTTGTTGGAGCCACTGCACCTCAGCTTTGCCCTGCAAATGGTTCTCAGTCCAGAGCGAGCAGCAGAGACCCATATATCCCTTCTAGCAGCAAGATGCTACACTGCCTCCGATCTAACCCTGCAGCCTTCTACCCCACCTACTCAACTAATTTTGCTCACTGCAAGCACAATGAAGAGGTCTTAGCAAATGCTCTTTGTTGGGTTTTATGTCAGTCATCTCCATGTACTGAAAAACTGTGACCTAAATACTTCACCTACATCCAAACCTCCCATGAAGAGCCATGGGCTTCATGGACTGATCCATCCTTAGCTAGTCAGAAATTACTTAAGAGAGAAAATTGAGGTTTTTCAGGTCTGAGGGCAGGATCTGTGGGGATGAAAGCCTTGCTGAAGAAGGAGCATCTGTGGGAGGCTGTTGTTCTGTGGACCACAGACAACACAGAAACACAAGTAGGCTTCCTTGTAATGTACAGGAAGTTAAACAGATAACAGCAGAGTCAAGGTGACCACAAAATGATTCATAAAAGACCTAGAAGAATTGGGGTGACAGCACTGCTGCTAAATATAATTCAGGTGAGGCACAGTCTCTTCAGCAAGGAGGAAGAGGAGGCTGCAGCCCTAGAGAGGCAAAGCAAATTGTAAGCCCTAGGAAAAAAAAACCAAACAAATGAGGGTGGGAGCACTGGAGTTCCTGGGAGGTCACTGCAGAACTTGTGGACAGGATTCTTGCTGCAACTAAACACTTTGAGACAAAACTTCCCTAGGAAGCCAGGTCAGGTCACTGAATGCCTTACTCCACTATTTCATAAGCCAAAATCCCCTGGGCCTCCAGTCTTCCTGGAAAAAGAGGAAGTGGCATCAGTTGCCTTGGAAATTCTTAGTGTGGATCTCACATGCAAAACAACAGCTATAAATATGAGTGGAGAAAAAGAGGAAGGAACTAGTCAAGACATACAGAAGGAAAGGGGGACAAGGGTAGTCATCTTAGAGCCCATATGCTTCTTTTCTGTCATTGCCACAACAGCTCAGAGAGACATGTCTTCCCCAAACCTAATCTCTCCCCCATCCTCCCAGCTGGTTGAGTTTCCATGTGTTAAGTCTGTCCTATTACTTTTCTCAGGCTGCAGCTTCTCTCCCGTCACTCCCCCCGCTGTTGTCAATCATTGCATTCCCTGAAGGGAGGCTGCTGATCCTCTGGGAGGAAAGCACTAGGCAAGGAGCCAGCATGAAGCCCGGACCCATGTCCCCTCCCACCTCTGCAAGCAGCCCTCACGAAGAGCTGAAAGCCGGTCAAGAGGGGAGGAAAATGTGGCATCCAGCAGCTTGTGACAGCCACGTCTGCATGTGAGGGGAAAACAAACAAACAGTAACAGCAACAAAAACCCATGCAGTTGCTTTGCTGCTTGTTAGGCAGGTTGCTGACTTCCCCTTGAATGTCAGCCCTGCGCCTGTGAGCGGTGCCTGGGTCTTTCAGCTTACTTTATGTTTCCTGCCATTTTGGTATCTGCAGATGAGTGCAGCCTCTCAGTATCCCCAGATTTAGCTCTCTCACTCCTATGGGGGCTGCTATATGTGGAAACACTGGGGTGATTCCTTGACAAATTACCACAAAGGGCCTTTTTCCTGTGTTTCATACCACAAAAGCACCTTAGCAGGACATACCTGAGGAACTTCTTTTACCTCACCCCATCAGCAAAGTTTGTGGTGAGGCTGATTGTTTTGCTTCAGTTGTTCTCTGTTTACTGAAGCAGCCTAAAGCATCTCAAAGAGACGTGAGGCTCCCAGAGGACACCATTTCTCTCACACAAGCTCCACTGAGCCTGTAAATAACCCAATCCCCCTTCCTCCTGAACATCTGAGAACCTTAACTCCCAAGTAATTTACCTGTCCCTTTTGTCAGAATGAGAAAAGTGTGGGAAGGACTGTGTGTGTGGCAAGGGTGGGGGAGAAAAAGCATACGAGACGTGGAGAAGTGAAGGGTATCAAGGGATAAAATCAGGAAAGGGTGACATAGTAAGAAAAAAAATGTATGGGTGAAACTTTCAGAGCAATTTAGATTGAGGTGCAGAGGGGGTCCTTGTAAGGTTTCCTAAGTTTATTAAACATCATAAGTCCCCATTTGTCTTGGAAAATAATTCTGGGGTCAGTGCCTGCATGTTACTCCATTTCCCTAACGGAAAGCCTAATGCTCTGCTCAAGGCTGTTTTGAGGTCGTTCATCAATGTTACTGCACACACTGGGGTCTACGGTTAGGGGAAGTGAGCACAGAAGGCTTGTTTGTGCAACCAGCCACAGAAAGGCAGCAAAGCAGCAGAGGCAGGTGGGCAAGAAGCAGATGAGATAATGAGAGGAGGGTGCTTTGCCTTTCCTTCCCTCTCTGCATTGAGAACAAGCTGAGCTGGCAGGAGAGGGACACTGAGTGAAGTACCTCCTGACTGGCTCCAGACACTTACAATGGCAGAGGGAATTCATCCCTGCACTGGGGGACTGAGGAACATCTTCAGCCTCATCCAAGTCCTCCATACCACCAAGTTCCACTTCCCCCTAGGGCTAAGTCAGGTCACAGATGAAACACAGGCCTGATCAGGATTCTCTGCACATGGGGAAATTTCACCCTGCAAAAACACCCGCAGGTTTCAGGGGGACACTGTCTGCCAAAGCAATGGCTGAAGTCTTCCAGTTCAGTCACAAGACATAAAAAACTGGTTAGCATCTTCTCCAGAGAGGACATGAAGTTGCTGCTTGGAGTTTATTTTCAGAGAGCAAATGTTGAAAGGAAAGCACATCAGTATCACATTTGTGGGGCTTACACCTGCTCCTGAGGTTGTTTCCCCACTCTCAGGGCAGACCCAGATAGAAAGACCTGTTAGTTCCTCATTAATTGCACAGGCTTGTATTTTTAGTACTGTCACTCAGAAGAGACTTCAATTTCGGTTGTTGTAACTTACGCCCTCAACCTCCCCATCTGGAGGTCAGGTTGGAATTATGCAAAAGTCTGGGTACTCTGGGTCCTGCAAAGAGTACTGTTTGGTGGTCTCATTTCCCATCGCCAAGGGCTGTGCAGAGCTGTCCAGGTGCTAAGTGAGGCTTTCAATCCCAGGCAAAAGTATATAAATAGGAAGATAGTGTTTGAAGCACAGAAATAAGTGGGAAGTGACTACCCAGAAGAGCTGGAAGGATGGATTGCAGAAACTATAGGTGAAGGTTATGACAAATGACTGCATCTGTAGCACTGTTACAGACCATTTCATGCTACTTACCTACCCACAGTGTAACAGCAGATGTTCAGCTGTCCCATTTGCAAGGTAAGGTAGAGCTCTGAGTGTGTCTGCTAAAGGCTTTGGGCACCTCCAACCATGGCAACACACAAACAGAACAGCTTGATAGGCACATTCTGCCTGGATGAGGCTGTCTGGTGGAAGAATTTCACCTGAAATTACTTTTATTTTTTGACATGGCTGTTGTGTCACCTCCAGCACCACCAGCTCCTCAGCCAAGTACCAGGGTGGTACCAGGCAGGTAACAGGAAGCTTTCCAGCAACTCAATTCCCTCCAGCCGAATCTGTCTCCCTCCTGCAGCCACTCCACAGTTCTCTTACAGCTTGTGTCAGAAGAAATTCAACATGGACCTCACACAGGTTTAATTTGCACATTCCAGCTATGGGGGGAAAGGTGTGAAGAAGAATTTATGTTGTCTCCTGGTCCCCTTATCCTACATGACAACTTAGAACAATCAGGATAGCTTCCAGCCATCTTCGCCTATGGCTCTCACCCCACACATCCCAGCATGTGATACCATGGCACCAGTCTGCTCTCTCAGCTCCACACACCCAGCTCAAGGATTTGGTATACTGGCTCTGTGGCCTCACCCAGAGAGTTGCTAAAGGGTCCTGAAGGAAGCTGAAAGAGGACATCCACTGCAGGAGGAGCAGCCTCCCCACAGACATAGGTCTCATCTCCACGCAGCTGTGGTGGGCGGGTACCTGACAGGACCATTGTGTCCTCAGGTAGGAGTGACTCCAAGAAAAGGTGTACGTGCACCTCTGACCTTCAGGAAAGTGATGCCGCAACCGAGCAACTTTAAACACATACGGTACTCTAAAGCTCACTGGAAAACTGCATCTGGCAACAGCCTCGGCTCCCAAGGTAGAGCAGCAACAAACAGGCGCACTTTCCCACACAGCTGTGAAGTGGTAGGCTGGGACTGAGAAAAGAGTCAGTCACAAACCGCACATCTCTTCAGGCATTGCCTGTCTCCAGGCTTTCCCTCTAGCCAGAGCTGAGCAAACCTGCACTGTCCCTGAGCAGGATCTCATTGTGGTATTGTAGCGTGTAACTTTCAAGACATAATTAACTCAGTAACACATAACTTGAGTAAATTACTGTGTCAGACCATCAGTTCTGAGAGCCCCAGTTTCTGTGGAAAGCACACCTAAAACAAGTAGCAAAACATGACGTTACCCCTCTCCTCCTGCCCAACTTGTCCTGCAGAAGCTTTGTCCACAGTTGCTTTCAGGTGGTGAGGGCTGGGTGATCTGAAGATACCTACTTTCACCAACATTTATAGCCAGATGCTGGCAAAAGCTCAGCTCCCATAGGTCCCACCAATTTCCCTGGCAAGCAAGGCTAGTATGTGGTTTGAGCATGCCCTTTGTTTGTCAACCCACATAGGAGCAAAAAAGTGCAGAACAATTGATGAAACTGGGCACTGCTTTTTCCTTTTACTCTGTGCTCTATATCCTATATGCAGAAGCCTGTGAGGACAGACACAGCAGGGCCATTGCAAGATGGTCCCTTTATTTCCTGGCCCTCTCCTTCAGCCTATTCCCTTTTTGCTCTCCCTATCTGCTGCCTTCACACAAACACACATTCAGAGCTTCTTCAGCCAGAGGCAAGAAATGTTCAGTCTGGCAGTATGCCTTTCCATGCTGAATCCCAACCACTTTATCCACCACCTGCCAAAGTAGAAAATAAAACCTGAGATCTATCTTGGTTCCTCAAGATGCAGCTTATCTCCCCTAACCCACATCTGCCTTTTGGGATTATTTCTGGACCAGGCAGGCCCACCTGCAGGTCACTTGGAGTTCATAGAACCCTAATTCAGTCATTTACCTTTAACATGGACACAAACAAGAGAGGTCCCATTACCAAAAGCCTTGCAAGCAAGTTGCACTGGGATACCCAACTGTGTGAGAGACTCTGCAAAAGCAAACTAGCTCCTAAGGCCTGTAAGGAAACACCACTGAGGAACGTGCAAGCCATGAGAGAGTTGCATGAAGAGAAGCCAAAGCCTATAGGTGCTCATCCCAAGTGACACATATACCCTTGATACGCCTGAGCCAGTTTCCAGCTCAGCTCAGAATCACCAGCACGAGGAATCACAGCAGTGGATGCTCTCATCACAAAGGCCATTCAAATCAGTGGGAAAATTTCTCCCAATGTGAAAGGAGTTCACTTACAGGACAGCAAGTAAAACAAGAAAAAAGCCTAATGCTGAAGTCTGACAAGCAGTTAATGGCACTACCAGGGATCTTCCACCATCTCATTCTGCAGAGCCGCCAGCCACAAGATCTACTCTAGCTGCAGAGATTTTATGGTGCGCTCTGCACAACCCTCACAGAAAACAAGGCAAAAGATGGTTAAGGCTTACCATGACAGAAGTCCATTCTGAAGAGCACAAGATATTTTCAACAAAAGTGTTGTTCCTCCTTTCTTTCTGCTTGTTCAGATGCTTCACAGAACTGAAACAACTTGGAGCCAGTGGCCAAGACTGTAGCAGCATTAGGGGGGCGGGTTGCCTTCTGACTCCACCCTTCCTTTCCTCGTCCCTCCACCACATCTCATGAGCTTGCATCAGTGAAGGAAACTGTATGTGCATATCACTATGAGCTAACAGGGACTCCAAGGCTATTTCTGAAATGCAAATCCACAAATGCATTTCCATCCCAGCAGCTTTTTGGGGAATCTCTGAGCACACATCTCTGTCTGAAGGGACTGAAATGAGCAGCAAGAGGCTGACAGTACTTTGGACTTTTGTCTGAGATGCTCCAAGGAGAAAGGGA
>NW_020799092.1:1096440-1120146 GCF_003259725.1 Athene cunicularia | reverse complement strand
GGGGGGGGGGGGGGGGAAAGGAAGTTCTTGATTCAGAAAACCCATCTGATTCAGGAAGTGGTTTCATTTTAAAGGAAAGATTCCTCCTGTGATAATTCTGCAGCAGGTGGGGGGGGATGGACACTCCAAAATTGGAGGATGGTTGATGGAGGGGAGAAAAGAATTTCTTCTCCCCGCCTGCCCCCCCAGCTCACTAAGTGACTTGTACTCAGAGTCCTGCTCTTTTTTTTTTTTCTTTTTTTTTTTTTTTCCCCCCAAGCAAACCGTTTTTCTTGGGAAGCCTTTAAATAAGGATGGAGTGAACTGAGAAGGAATGAATTACTCTCTCAGGTTTAGTAATACTCCTGCTGGTGTGAGACCTGGCATTAGCCAGACAGTTTTGAAGGCACTTACGCTGCTCTGTTCACCTGCAAATCAGAGAGGTGCTCTTTTCCTCCATCACCTCCACACAGCCCCAGAAGGCTTTACACTTCTCTTGAGTTCAATTTGGTTGCCATGTGATTTATGTGGTAGATCTCTGATGTAGGCAATGTGGGAAAAAAGAAGCATGCACGAAGGCACTATGTCAGAGCCATGAACTGGTCAAGGCAAAATTCAAACCAGGTGTGATACCCAAACTGGCCTCTTGTCTTCTATAGCAGGACTGAAGGTGTAGAGGGACGACTCTTCTCCATGTATTTACCTCTGAAGCACTCTACATCCTTAGCTCCCTGACCTGTTGCTGTCACAGCAGGCCTTGAGCAGAGCAGCAAAAGAGGTCCAGACTTTTACCTAATGTGCTGGGTTTGTGTGCATGGTGGGGGGTTATGGTAGCGGAGGAGGGGGCTACAGTGGTGTCCCCTGTGAGAAGCTTCTCAAAGCTCTCCAGACTCCATGTTGGACCCACCTCTGTGCCAAGGCTGAGCCAGTTAGTGATGGTGGCCACACCTCTGTGATAACATATTTAAGAAGGGGAACCTGGGAGAGGGAGTTGGAGTTGTGAGGAGGACACCTATGCAAACACTGAGGTCAGTGGAAGAATGGAGGAGAAAGGGGGGGGAGGTGTACCGGTGTAGAAACCTCATTGCAGCCTGTGGTGAGAGGGCAGGCTGTCCTGCAGCCCATGGAGGTCTATGGTGGAGCAGATGCCCACCTGCAGCCCATGGGGGACCCCACACCAGAGCAGGTGACTGTGCTCAAAGAAGGCTGGGACTCTCTGGGAAGAAGAACCCTCTGCTGTTGTAGTTCAGTGCTGGGAGGGTTGCAACACACAGGAAGGATCCATGCTGGAGCAGCTCCGGAAGAGCTGTGGCCCGTGGGAAGGACTTATGTCAGAAAAAGTTTGTGGAAGACTTCCCCATGAGATGGACACTACACTGGAGCAGGGGAAGAATGAGAGAAGTCCTCCCCCTGAGGAGGAAGGAGTGGCAGGACTGATTGCATACCCCATTCCCTTCCCCCTGTGCTGCTGGGGAGAGGAGGTAGAGAAACTGGGAGCAAAGCTGAGCCTGGGAAGAAGGGAGGGGTGTGGGGAAGGTGTTTCTAAGATGTGGTAATGCTTCTCATTGACCTACTCTGTCTGTTAAGTGTTGTTAATGTTTAAATTAAATTGATATTCCTTTTCTTCCCCTGACAAATCTGTCTTTTGCCTGTGACCATAATGGGTGAATCATTCCTCCCTATCCTCACCTGAATTCTCAAGCCTTTTGCTTTATTTTTTCCTTCCTGTTCCTGAGGGGAAAGGGCTGAGTGAGTGGTTGTGTGGTGCTCAGTTTCCCTCTGGCATCAAACCATGACACTACCACATCAGAGGAGAATTCACTGCCCCACAGTCCAGCTCAGTGTCCCAATTGTTGCACTGGGCCTGGGTCCAGCATATCACCTCCAGTCCTTCCATCATTGTTTTCCACAAAAGAATTGTTTCAGCAGTATTGCAGCTGACATCAAGCAGACTTGCCAACTTAAATCTTTCTGTGAAAGACCTGATCTTGTCTGCCTCAAAAGAAGGTGACATATATAAGCAGCTTGATCTCCTTATACATGGGTCTGTGGACAGAACAAACCATAAGCGCCCTGCAAACACCAACAGATGCCTCTGTGCACTGCAGAAGTACTCTCAGCCACTCTGACAGAGAGCAATGCAAAAGCTGTACCTGTGTCTCTAATCCATACTTGTTTCATCTCTTAGTTCCTTGATGCTTCCTTCTTCTCACAGCTTTTCCTGAAAGTCTGTTGGAATCCCTGACTTCTCTGGTTTGTGATCTTACCTACTTTTTCAGTTCAATGATCATCTCCACTATGTGCATTCTCCTGGTTCTGGTAGCCTTGTTTTAACAGTGGTTGGCCTTGATGCACATTAAATGCTTTCAGCTATTTCATTCAGAGGAGTCTGAATGGGAAATGCACTGTTAAAAAAACTCCATAAATCTTTTTCATGTAAAAATGAAACACCTGTGAGATGTCTTCTCATGAGGGTACACAAGAAGTGAGACAGTACTGTATAATTAAACTAAGCCTAGAACATCTCCCATTCTTTCTAAAGTGCAGGGTGAGTATGTCTCCCTCTCTAGGTCCTTAGTCTCCTACTCATTCACATGGTGCACAAACTAGTTTGGTTCCAGGCTTACCGTGGTGCAAAACAACCAGTTCCTCTCTTGAGGAAATCTAGACCCAGATGATAGGTAAGTATCCCATACAGGCAATACAGATCTGTACT
The DNA here is from genome assembly GCF_003259725.1 of Athene cunicularia. Lineage (NCBI taxonomy): Eukaryota > Metazoa > Chordata > Aves > Strigiformes > Strigidae > Athene > Athene cunicularia. Next base: position 1,117,451 of record NW_020799092.1, on the reverse strand, counting down.
GAACTCAGGTAGATACCAACGCTATCCCAGCCAGAAATGTATCTGGAAATGCCTTTAAGAGAAATAAGGCATGTTCTGTGGTCATGGCATGAAAATACCATAAAAGGGGTACAACCCAACCCTCTCGTTATTTCAAGTAAAAGAGGTGGAAGGGAATGAAAGGAACAAGCAAAGACAGAGAGAATAAGGAAGGAAGGAAGGAAGGAAGGAAGGAAGGAAGGAAGGAAGGGAGGAAGGAAGGGAGGAAGGGAGGAAGGGAGGAAGGAAGGGAGGGAGGGAGAAAAGCAAGGAAGCAAGCAAGAAGGTAAAAATTAATTATGCCCCAGGGGCATAGAAATATCAGATTGATCCTAGGAGAGATGAGAATTAAATGCTATACAGCAGCCCATGGCCAGTGGCTCAGAGCACGTGGGTTCTCTCACTGATACTGTCAACAAGGCCAGTATAGATACAACCTAGGTCAAATACAGACTAAGCAAGGAGAATTTGACATGCAGCAAAAATCAGCTTATGCTGAAAGATACTCACATCCAGGGGACTGACTCTTATATTGGGCAGTTTCTGGCATCTTCCTCCTTCTATGGAAACTTGTGGCCTATACATTTAAAAAACCCACTATGATGACTTCAGCAACATCTGAGAAAAGAGCAACCCAGATGAGATCAAGGTCATATCTCATCAAGAAATGCACTCCTTGGAGAGCAGAAGACTGGAGGAAGAACCAAAGAACATTTTTCAGGTGATAGAGATCATTTCAACAAGGTAAAGAGTAGAGCTGGAAATGGCCAATCCTGGCTCTAAGACCTGGCTCAGAGGTGCAGAGTTCTCTTAGCTGTGCAAGAGATGTCAATAAGGGAACAAGAAGACTGGGTGGGAGAGGATGTTGAGGGACCTACATAATATCAGGGTAAGTGAAGGGGACTGTAACAGGTCAGATATGTCTTGGGTTGGACTGGGGTGGGATTTGGCCCCTTTTGTCCTCTCTTTTCACTCCCCTTCACATCCACCATTCCACAGGTAAAACAGTGCTTCTCCTGTGCCTCCAGCGCTGTTGGAAACAGAGACAGAAAGAAACATAGCCCTGGAAATCAGCGCTTCTGATACAGGACTGGTGTGAGATCCAGTAATTGCTTGTACCACTGCACATCCTTCCCACCTGTGGTTATCTCGGGCTGGGGCTGTGTAGTCAAGAGGCAGGAGTGTGTGCAGTGGTGGCATCCAGGCTGGTCCAGCAGTTCTCACCTCATCAAGCATGGGCAGGTTAGGCAGGTTGCTGCAGATCAATACTCCAGGCTGCTTCCTGTGCCATGAACCATTCTTTCCCCCTAATGACTGTACACAGAGACTTGAATTGGAATTGTAAATGTCTTTTGTTCTGGGATCACAAAAGAAAATATCAAACCAAAAGCGTGGGTGCACTTTTCTACTACTTGGTATAGGCTTATAATAATTGTGTAAATAAAAAAGAAATACAAATATTTCCTACTACTCTCAAGGGGATAAAGGCAATGACAAAGTGCCATATATTTCTCTGTGCTGAACATGTCAACTGTATTCCTACAACTCTCCACAGAGAGAAAAAGTACAGGGCTGTACAAATTCAATAGCCCCTTCAGGAGGTTTAGGCTTCCATTCAGGTTGGGTTTAGGGATTGCAGTATGTCAGGAGAGAGTTTAGCACTTCTTACACAGTATTTTGGGGATTATGAGCTGTACAGATGGTATTTTGATGCGAGGTAAAACAGGACAAAGCAAATACAGTAACAGGATTTTTCATATAACAATTGGAATAAAATAATTCTTGTCCAGTGTGAGGAGAAACACAGACTGTGACAGCCAGAGCAGTAGCTCAGGATGCAAATGCTCAGGCAGTAAGTAAAGCTACTAGTGCAGAGCACCTGGATTAGCCTATTCTCAACTGCTTTTACTAGTTCAAGGAACTGAAGTCTATTTTAAAGGTAGAAGGCCACAGAAAAAATAAAACCTCTTACAAAGATTACAGGAGGGTCACTTAGAATCTGATAAACTTGAATGAACTGCCAGAGGGATTTTTTTCTTTGACTTTGGAAGTGCCGCAAGACTGAAGCTTTATGCCTTTGAAAAAAAATTGTAGAAGTCAAGCAAAAGATTTCACTTTAGTAGTTCAGGAAATATTAGTCTTGTAAAACAGAGTAGCTATAGATTTCTTTAGTACTCTAAACAGATCTTTTCACTTCCCTGATGCAGCCTTCTTAGAAGATGCCATAACTTACAAGTGAAGATAGGTATTAGATCTGGTTTTACAAAGCACAGTATATCTAACATCTGATAACATATAAAGAGTTCTAGCATTCAGGGGAGTCAAGACAAGCAGTTGACATTCAAGTTAGAATTTATGTATTCTCCAGTCTCTGTTACCTCCCCTCTACAACAGGAAAGTGAAGAATATTGTTGAACCATCTGAGCACCTCATGGGAAATGATGCACAGTCAGATCTTGATCTGTATTTATCACCATTAAGTAACAGAGAGGTATCAGCAAGACGGGGGTTGTCACTGGCTGACAACAAAATATCTGTAAGAATGGAAACCCAAATCAGAATCACTGGGGACTTGAAGTATGGAGAAGCAGATAAGGCCAAGCCTTAAAATACTAGTATGATTTAGAGCCTGTGAACAACTTCTCAACTGAGGGAAGTGCAAGTGTGAATCAGCCATCATGAAGAACTTGGCGTCCAAAGGTCTGTGCCATGGTCTTCTGCTTACACAGGTATATAGTGGAGAAGAGGTGAAGGGAGTGATCATCTTTCAGTGCTCCAGATAGGAAGATGGCAGTGGACCTGCTATTTTGCCCCAGACTGGAAAGGTTGAGATCCTGAAACTAGAGGGGCCTCCATGACACAAAGTATCAGTAATGAACTACCTTCCCTTGATGGCAGTAGGGCTGGTCTCCAGAAAAGCCCATGAGTAAGACAGGTCCAAAACTCAGCACCATTTGCAAGTTGAGTTGGTTATGAGTTATACTGTAAATGTAGGTAGTTTGTGTTAAGCAAGGCTGAATTGGAAACTTCATTTTTTTCCTAAGCTTTTGCTTGTCAGGGTAAATTTAAGCTAGAGAAGCACTTGGCATGGCTGTGTTGGAAAACAGACCCTGTATGAAGCAACTCCACAACCTCTCTAATAGGGACTGCAGAACATCATGGATTGAGGTACATTGCCCCATTTCAGTTATGATCTGAGCTTTGAATTCAGGGCAGGCTTTTCAAACAAGTGTGGCAGTCAGTGAGAAACATCAGCAGTGAGGGGAGAGGGGGGAGCAGCAACAGGGAGGGGTGGGAGTTTTGGAGAAGAGAGGCAGCAAAGCAAGAACTAAAAGCAGGAGGCAGGTGGTGCAAAACTGTGTGAATGGGGAAGTGGGAAGATGCAAAAGGGGAATATACAAGCAGAGACAGTTTGCAGCCCAGCCAGAATGAAGCAAATTACTCTCATGGTGGAGGCCCAGCACACAGCAAAAAGGTCTCATGGCCACTCAGGATTGCCTGAGCGATAGATCACAGAAAACAGATTCTATCAGGGCCCATGGTAATGAGAATACCTGCTGTGGCCTTGCCCTGTGTGTGCAAAGAAATGGGCCTCCTGTTCCCCCCAGGGAAGGATTCCTCCTGCTACTCTCTACTGAAGGACAAGCCTCCTGCTCAGCTCCTGCCCTCCTGTGCAGGGCTGTGAAATGCAAACATCACTTCTGAAAGAGCCCCCTCACCCTTTTCCCATCCTCTCCAAGGGAGCAGAAACCTATATAAAGAAGGGGAGAGATGGAGCAGTCCTCACTGCTTTGGATCCTTGTGAGGGGGAAAAAGGTATCATGCATTTCCTCCCTTCCCTGACATCCCACATGGGTGCTGTGCAAACCCAGCACCGATGGGTCACTTGGAGGTGACCCAGCCTGGGGCCCTGGCAGTCTCTCAGAGCAAAACTGTCTCACTGAGCAATTCTTTCCCATTAACATCTTTTTTTAAACTCAGAAAAGGGAACAAGAAACCCCAGATGGGTTCCTTCCTTCCCTCAGTCCCACTGCACATGCAGAAGGAAACCTATGTCAAGAGCACCTCCTGGTGGTGTGAGAGGACATCACAGCAGCGGTAGATCTGTATGTGCTCAGTTAGGGGTTATGGGGTTATTTCCTGTGGTTTCCTTCCTTGCCTGCAGCACATATAACCAAGTGGTTTTAATGTAGCAAGTGCCAATTGTTCTCAGAGTGATTACAATATGTGTTATTTTAATGTAATATCCCATTTTTATTAATTTAAATATGATGGAAAGAAACACCCTAAATGCCTTTACTGAGATTCCTATCATACCTCTACAGAGGCACTAGTGGAGAAGAGATGTTCATAGATTCACAGCATAGACCTCTTACTTGGATGAGAACTAACCATCCATAGCAGTAGCAGGCAATTATCCTCCAAAAGTAATTTGCCCAGAAGTGGGCTGGAGATATCCCTTCTTGCCAGGACTTTCACAGCTCATTGTTGGCCATACAGTATTGTCTTTGACATGGCACTCACCTGGACATGGAGTCTCAACAACAGTTCCTCCACTCCAACCGATTTTAACTTGTCTTCTTCTTCCCCAGTTCCTTTCATGCTGCCAGTCCCACAAGCCCATATACTAGACTACAAGGACAAAAGCACACACTGACATTCAGCACGTTAATGGTCCCTGTCCATCCCTGCCACTAGGTTCTGCTATGCCACTGGCCAGTTTTCCATCCAGTCACCTTTAGCCTGAATCCCATTCCTAGCCTCAGTATCCTCACATGACTGTTACTCTGACCCGGGTAAGACTCTCCCCAGCTCTTCTCCCCTCAGTCCACATCCTTCCTACCCCAGGGTGTTCACTCTCTGTTCTCCCCATCCTGATACTCCCCAGGCACATAAGGGTTATTGGAAACCTTCAGAGAATAGATCTGGTGAAAATCGAACTGTTCCTTTTGAGAAGATGATTCCAAATGTGGTTTCAACAATGCCCAGAAAGGAGTTAGTTTCCTGATTGCCTGTCCCAGGCTGCTTGTCCAACCTAGAGCTCCCTGAATCCCTAGGAACTCTACAAGCTCCAGCTCCCTGGGTCCTCACTTGTCACCCAAATGACTCCCACAGAGCTCTCAATGTGTCCAATTGTCCAGGAAACTGTAACAGTTTTTCTCCATCCACTGGTTGTATTCTCTAGGGCCAGATATACCTGCCTTCACTGAGTACATATATTCTGTGCCTGTCTGCCCTTCCCATCTCTTGCTGTTGCTCTCCCTGTAACAGCCTTTGTCACTCCCCCTTCTGTTCTTCTCTGACCTGTATTTCTATGGCCTGTTCCAGCTCTCACTTGCAGAGGAGTCAGTGGGTTTCCTTCCTCCCCCTTCCCTACCACCCACAGAGGGAACACCTAGTACATATGGTCACTTTGTGCTTCTGAAATAGCTGCAAGACTTGAAAACGTTCCATAGTTGAAGGTTTCTGGGTTGCAGCCAGTGCTGAGTGATGGATGGGAGAGCTCTCCTCCTGAGCAGGACAGTTGGAACAGACTCCTATGGCTGCAGCAGCACAAAGGTCACCAGTCTCTGGAGAAACAATTTCCATCAGAGTTCCTTCCATCAGGAACATCGCAGCTGTTCTTGGTCTAACTGACCTCCTGACAAAGGCTGGAAATTCTCATTAATTCTGTGTCACCACACCCCTTTTTCTATAAAATGCATCTCCTGCCCATCTACTCATCAGTTCAGACTGGAGCACACGAATCTGTACACATATGCCCTTTTCCAGTCTAAGCATTACATGGAAGGAGAGGGAAGGAAGAGGAAGCAAACCCTCATTTTGAGAAGAGAAAGAAAGGAGTAGAGCATCCTGGGCTCCTTGTCTCTTCTTAGGGTGATTGCTTCCTTCTTCTCTTTGCTGTTCAGCTCTGAAGTTCTTTTATCGATCTTCTGAGTACAATGAAGATAGGCTGAGAGAGTTGGGGTTGTTTAGACTGGAGAAGGATCCAGGGAAACTTACTGGGACCTTTCCATACATAAAGGGGACTTACAAGAAAAATAAGGACAGACTTTTTAGTAGGATCTGTAGCAATAGGATGTGGGTTATGGTTTTAAACTAGAAGACTAGATATAAGCAGGCAATTTTTTATGATGAGGTTGGTGAAACCCTGGAACATGTTGCCCAGAGAGCTGGTAGATGCCCCATCCATGGAAACATTCAAGGTCAGGTTGGACAGGGCTCTGAGCAACCTGATCTAGTTGCAGATGTTCCTGATCACTGCAGGGGGGTTGGGCTTCGTAACCTTTAAGGGTTCCTTCCAATTCAAACTATTCTATGGTTCTGTGACAAGATGGAAGACATCTGGCAGCATCTCCCACTGGCTGCTTTGGCACAAAAGGGAGAGGGTTGATAGGGAGAAGCTGGTTTGCAGGGGCTCCTCTCACCCACCAGTCTTGGCTCTCATTGTACTGGCATGGGAGACAAAACAGTTCATTGCATTCCCTGATGCATTTGTTTCACTTCATGGTGAACACACAGGTTCACAAAATACTTCTTTGTACTAGTAATCTGGGCAGGTGGGGAAGTGAGGTAGGACCTTATCACCACAGGATAGAAGGGATAGAGCAGCCATGGGGTGGCTGTTGCTTCCTAGAGGCTGCTTAACTTACTTGTTCCGCCTTCAGAGAAAACACTGTTCCTTGTGATGTTTCATATTCATTGCCCCACATCACCCCACTACCCCCATTTCAGATTCCCTTCCCCTGTTTAAACCTCCTCCCAAGTTTGGATGATAAAGTAGGGAGGAGGAAATCCACCCATCCACTTTCTCACTCCACTTCTAACCCTTGTTCAGCTCGCTTGTAAAAGCAGTTTGGTGCCCGCAGCCATTCACTGGGATGGGGACGGAAGGGAATGGGTAAGACACATAGGGAGAAAAAAACCCCTACAGCAGTCATCATCCCAACCACGAAGTCATTCAGGCCCCGCCTTCAGCTAACGGCCTCAACCGCAGAGTTGCTGCTGAGATGGGAGTGGAGGAGGGACCTGAGGGTGATAGTAAAGTTCCCTCTTCCACTTCCTCCCTCCCTGCAACCTGCTGCTCACTGCAGCACAAGGGTTGATACCAAATTTGACTGTCCCTCCCTGCTGTTTGCCTTGGCCTGACTTTCTTTTGCCCCGGACGCTGTCCTCCACCACAGGTCCAGAGACATGCAAGCCATCAAGTGTGTCGTGGTGGGAGACGGGTAGGTACCCTGCTGGTTTGCTGCGGATATGGGAGAGGGAGGGGCAGTGACAAGGGGCAAGAAAGAAGGCTGTTTGGTGAAACTTCTCCAGCTTTGCTTCTGACCCTCTGCAGACTGTGTTCCCTCTCTCACTCACTCTTCCCTCCCTAGGGCAAGGGACCTTCTTCTGGGAAGGGTGTGGAAAAGGGCATTTTAAAGGGCATCTGCAAAAGGGGCTTGAAAAGTGGAGCAGATCTGTCCACAGACAGGAGGTGGTTGTGTTGCTGCCAGATTCAACCTGTAAGCAGGAGTCAGATTTAAAACCTAAGAGGCACAAGCACTCTTCTGCACGTGAATGGCTCCTTGAAAGCCATCTGCTTGCTGGGACTGACTGGGAAAGGGCACAGCACTATGGTCCTGATGAGATGTCTGCCACTATCTCTATGTTCAGCTTTTCTCAGTACATCATCTCTGTAATGGGGTGTGGGAGAGACTCTTTGGCAAGGGGTTTCTCTGGGCACAAGGAGGAAGAGCTCTTTCCACTGAGATAGGCACAAGTATATGCCACTTTAGGAGTGGGAGGTAACACAACCATGCCTTCACAGCATGATGTTGGTGCTGCCTATGTCCCCTATTCCCTGGAAATGGCCTGATCTAAGCCACCAATAAGTGAAGCAGTCACTACTGCTGGAGGTGGGAGGGGTGGAATGGACAGGGCCTCTTCTTGACCTGTGGGATGAGTAGGTGCAAAGGAGAGAGGGGAGGAGAGTCCACATTTAGCACGGAGTAGGTTAATTCATTTCCCAGCTAGGAACTGGCCAGACTGTTATCTGGGGCAGCTATCAGGTAGCAGATGAAGAGACATATGCAGCAGCCCTGCTCCCCAGTCACTTCCTCCTTCAAAACTTGCCTGGGGAAGAAGACATCTGCACACGTAACAGTACACGTTAGACATATTCTCAGGGGATAGGGCAAAGGGACAGGGAGAAACAACAAGGAAGGACAGAGCCCCACATAAGCACCTCTACCTCTAAGAAAAGTCCCCTGAAGGCTGCAAGCTAGAGTTGGATGAACAACACCACTGGGCATTTTTCTGTTGCCCTGTTAATCCCCCAGTTTCCCCCTCACACATTGCACCAACTCTGTAGCCATCCCTCAAGGCAGCATTCCCCTTATATCATGGCTAACCCCACAACACATCCTGCTCTCAACCCCTCTGACCACAACTCCTCTGTACACTGCATGGCTTCTCTCACTCTTGCAACACAGCAGTCCAGCAGTCTTCCCATCGCTCTGAGCTCTTAGTTCACCACCCTTCACCTCCGTCCCAGCCATACCAGCCATGTCACCCTCACTTGTGCAACCTTTTGCTGTCACTCAGCTAAGCCCCTCATGTTTCCCCATAGCTCTTCTGGCCCCTCAGCCTCCTCCATCACAGATCACTGACCTCTTAACACTCCCTGAGTTCAGCCCCAGGAACCTGCAAGTGCTGCTAACCTCACCTCTTCTCTCAATAGCTTTGTTGTAACTTTCACTCCTTCGCTGACCCTTTGTGCTCCTCTCTGTTCAACCACACTAATTGAAAACTTTCCCTGCTTCCATGATTGACACACCCACAGTCCTATAGAGCCCCATAGCTGTTACTGGTAGAGCTTCAGGAAGCCTCCATGACCCTCCCTCACTATCTCTATAAGAGGGAAACAAGGGACCTGGGAAAAGAGAAAGGACTGAGAGGAGGATCTAAGAAAAGGAGGTGGCAGAAGGAAGAAACCAGTATCAGAGCATGCAGAAGAGCTCAGTTTCCTCCTCAGCTTCCCCACAGTGCAGTGATCAAGGCAGGTGCCTAGTAATCAGGGTGAAGATGCCAGCTGTGCTCGTCAAGGGCACACAAAAAGGCAAGTATGCAGTTATGCATCAGGGCACTTAGCAGGTACAGTTGAGATGGTTGGAGTTCCCCAGCAAAGGGACTCCAGTATTTCCCTCCATCTTCCTCACCCTGTGGCTGTGCTTGTAAGTTGAGGAGTCAGGTTGCTCTCATCATCTCCATTATTACATATGCTGTAACTGAAACATGGTCAGACTTTCCCAGACCTCAGCAATAGCAGCCCAGCAAGAGAAGGATTCTTCTTCCTACACCTATTATTGCTACTTTATTTTCTTCTAGTTTATTTCCACTTCTTTCCCTCACCACAGGGTTCACCTTCTCCTCCCCTTGATGGCCTTACTGCCCCCTTTCTTACCTCCTTCACACCAACGCCCTCACTCAGTCTGGGCTGTGCTCCCATGTTGGCTTATTTGCATTCCATCTTGCTGCAACATGGCTGTGGGGTAAGCTGAGGAAAGACAAAGCACCAGCTTCTAGCTTAGAAACACCACCAGCAGCCACAGGGAGAGGCACCTTGCAGGATGCTTACAGCTCTCTCTGTGGGTGATGCTGCAGCTTACCACAGACAGGCAAGACTGAAAGGTGTTGTGGCTAAATCAAGAAGAGATGCCATCAGCCCCTACCCACAGCAGCTGTAGAAGCAGGCAGGAGTGCCTGTGTTCAGGGTCTGTAGGTGGCTGGGTAGCTTTGTCATGGTACTCCCACACCAAATCAATATACTCTGGCTGTGAGCATATAGCACTGTGCACATGCTGTAAAATGGGCTCTCATCTCCAACTCAGAGTGGATGTATTTTTGCTGAGTGATCTCTGTACCAGACCATAAAACCAAGCCTTCATGCTCAAAGACAAAAAAACATTTCTGTGTGACATCCTGTCTTTCTTCCTGCTAGTTGTCTAATCTATGGTTATGTGCTGTCTGGTTCTGTGAATGTCTTTCTGCTTCCAGGGGTCTCCTGAAAGGGCTGGCTTAGAGGTGTGGAAGGATTGCCCCATCTCCACCTCAACCTAGCAGGACTGCCTGCGGTACTAAGGCTTTGTGCTATTTTTTCTTTGTCTTCCAGAGCTGTGGGGAAAACCTGTCTCCTTATCAGTTACACCACCAATGCCTTCCCAGGAGAATACATCCCCACTGTGTGAGTAATGCATAAACAGGTCCTGGGGTGGGTGGGAGGCATGGAAAGCAGGATGCAAAGTGGTGCAGAAACCCCTCATTCTGCACTCTGAAGGCGGGGTCACAATCTCCATGCCAGCAGAGGAAGGGCTGCCAAACCATCAAAGGTGCCTCTACACTTCAGATCTGTGACTTTTCACCAGAACTGCAACTGAACTTATAAAACCCTTGTATAAATGAGATATTTGGGAGACACAAACCAACTTGCAGCTCTATCTGCCAGCTAAGTTTACAAATAGTGGATGAGGTCCTAATAGGTAAAATAACCAGTCTATAAAAATTGGGCCAGATCCAAGAGAAGGCAGTTGGATGGACAGGGGTCCCCACTTTCTTCCTTGCCCAAGGCACCCACTGTCACTGGAGCAGGCACTGGTAACCCTGATGGTAAAAGTGCAGGGTTCAGATCAGTGCCGGAGTAGAAGCACTGTGCAATCCAGCAGATGTATGCAAGAGGCTGGGACAGACCTGCAAACTGTTGGAATAAGGAACAAGCTTAGGGTTTCTTTAGTTTGAGCGGTCAATGCATTTGTCTCCTCACAGTGCACAAAGATATGTTTGGGGATGCACATCACACGTACTCATACCACACCACTGGGATTATACTCTCCCTGAGGTGAGAAAAGGAGCTAGGCACAGTGTGTCAGACTGCCAGCTGAGGTTCAGATTCCTTGAGAAGGACAGGTGCAGGAAAACCTCAGACTCACTTATTTCTCGGGACCGATTTGCAACACACGTAGCAAACAATGGCTGTGCCAACAAGAACCCATCTTTTCTCAGATGCTGGTTTGTGGAAGGGCACCATCCCTTCCTAGCGTGTAGCCATGAAGTGGCTATGCATTTTGTGTGTCACACACCATTTCTCCTCTTGTCTGAGGACTGTGTCTGGAAACGTGAAAGGGAGGCCATTTTGTGCTACTGAACTGCATGACTTATCTTACGATGGTGGCATATGCTGTGAACACATTCACAAGGTCTTTGTGTTGGTTCCTTCCTATCACTGATTTCCCTCACCTTAGCCTGAAAAAAAAAAAAAAAGTACCAAAATGAACATAAATTCTCCCCCTCATCCTAGAAATAAAATTCTCTAGGATAAGAGGGAGAACATCTCTATTGATTTAATAGCCTTTTTTTCCACTAAGTCTTTACTCCCAAGCATGCAATCCTGACAGCTGTTCTCAAATATTTCATGCTGGGTTGTCAAAGAGTGAGGGGACACACCTTGGCATATTGGCCTCTGTTCCAGTACAGGTGTTGAGGAATGCAGGGCTCTGAGGGACCTACAGAGACATGGTTTATTCTTCTTCACTTTTAAAAAAAGATGAGGTTTAAAGCACAAAAAACAGACAATGACTTGGCTAGAGCAGACACAGTTGTGGGAAGGATACTGGGGAAAGAAGGGTTTATAGATCTGCATGCAAGGTGTCAAAGGTGGAGCTGCAGCCAAGGCACCTATCCAGCACAGATGGGTGACGGGGAGGAGGTTGATGCTGAGTGGGAAGTCCATAAGGTAGAAGTTCACAGGAAACCAGAATCACCCAAGTGAGCTGAGAAGAGGAATCAGTACCCTTTGTTCCTGGGTGCACCTAGTAAATCCCATGTACGCTATTGGAAGGGGTGTCTCTTCTGTTTGAGCCATGGCTTGTGTCTCTGAATTTCAGGTTTGATAACTATTCCGCCAATGTGATGGTTGACAGCAAGCCTGTAAATCTGGGGTTATGGGATACTGCTGGACAAGAGGATTATGACAGGCTGAGGCCACTCTCTTACCCTCAGACGGTGGGTCACACTCCATGCCCCTCCTCCCTTGTTCCTACCTCAGATATGCCTCTGTCCCCTGCTGCAAAAATCAACATTTGCCATAAAACAGTGACAGGACTGTTCCTGTCTCTCTGTGCCCTTTTCTGAGAATACCTGATATACAAATGCCTTGAAACACTAAAGGTAAAAGACCTTTAAGTGTATTTTGGGGCCTTTATCTAAACTTCATTACTGGTATAACTTAGCAAGCAAACTAAGATCTTCAATGCTACTTATGAGCCCAGCTGAAGATACTTATAGGACCAGCTGGCACTGATTTCAGTGTGGGACGGATGCCTTAACACAGCTCTGGTAAAAAACCCTCCTTTTGCAAAATTCAAGTGGCTCAGGGAATTTAGGAGCTGAGGTAGGAGCTTCTTATGTTTCTGTGAACCCCACTATTCTGGCTTCTGTCTTTTAAAAGAGATCTGAGAGGTGGACACATGTATTTGATCCACTGATGCCTCAACAAAGCCCAAGCCTCTAGCAGAACAAATGGATGCATCAGATACTGCATTCACAAGGTTTTTTTACTATGTTGACAGAGTAATTTCAGGGTTTAAAGATTACCTTCCCTGGAGGATGTTGATCCAAGCAGTCTCTTGGCAAGCTCAGAAAGACTCTGATGCCTCAGGCTTTGGTCTGAAGATTGCCACTGCAACAAAAAGACCTAGGAATTGAGGGCACTATTTGTTTCAGCTAGATTCAGCCACTTGAAAGTCGGACACCTAGTACAAGCTGTTTGCCCTAAGCTCCTTCTACAGTCAGTGCAAGCAGGTATATTTCTCAACAACATGCTTGCACCCACCCTGGGACACATCCCAAGGATATGTGAGGGGGAACTGGTCTCCAAGGTTTTGCCTCTGATAGTTGTAGAAATATGGAAATGGATAGGCTGGGCCTGACACCCTTATTTTAGCTAGGTGAAAGTGGATGAAATAATTTTAACCCTGAAGAGCTGGTTTTATTTAGTTTTGGGGGTTTTTTAATGGAAGTCTAAATTCTGCCATGCCCAGGAGAAGTGTTTAGGTGAATAAGTGAAACTCATTTGCATCCTGCCTGTGCACTTTTTGGACTGAGCCCAGCTCTGTCTCAACAGAAGGCAGGCAAGCAAAATTATTCTGGCCTGAAAGCTCTCTGGTGTTCTGTGAGAAATGAGCAGGATGCTGTCAAGCCGTTTCCCATGAGGATGAGTGTGTACCACAAAAACCCCATCCTCGTAGTTAAACGTGTGGCTCTTCTGATAATGGTGGCTATGGTTACCATGAGTTGGGGAGGAAATATCCTTCTCTTCTCTAGAGGCAGATAGCAGCAGTCAGGACTGTGTAACGCTGAGAGAGACAGCTTTCCCTAAAATGACCCTCTGCTGCAGAGGGAGGATCCTGCCTACCCAGCTGTTCTCTTCCCTCCCTGCCTCCTGTCATGAAATCCCATGCTCTCATCCTAACTATGCACCATGGTTGTATGCCTACAGGATGTCTTCCTGATCTGCTTCTCCCTTGTCAGCCCAGCATCCTATGAAAATGTCCGTGCTAAGGTGAGACAGAATATCCTGGTCCATCAGGGGTTGAGGAGGGTGAGATTGATGGTGGTCTTGCAAAAAGACTGATTTCAGGTGGAGACTACTAACAGGACATCTAGATTCAGAGAGGCAATATCTTTTTTGTGTCAGTCAGAAGGAATGAAATATCAGCCTCCTCCAGATGTCTTTTCTGGGTCATCTCAAAGAAAGTGGCCAGCTGTATTGAAGGGCTAGTATTCATCTTGCTGACCTATTGAGCTGTGACACCACAGGCATCTTTCAGCCAAGACTGTTGCAGCAGATGCACACAGGACCAATCAATAGGGTATGAGAAGCAGGTACCCACAGCCTTTGGATGGGAACTGAGGGAAGAAGGGAGAGATTGATGGAGAGGAGAACAACATAGTATTTCCTTCCTATCACTTCCAGGATTTTGTCTGAGGACCCAGTAGCAAGAGCTGGCCTGGACTAAGCCATAATGCCCAACACTGGATGGAAGGGCTGTAAGGAAGGACAGGGCATTAGCTGCCTTGCTGACATTTTTTCAGGGGTCCCTCTGGTTCCCTTATGCATGCCCGTATGTGTGACTTCTTCTCACATCGTTGCCATTTTGCTCCTTTGCTAGTGGTACCCTGAGGTGCGGCACCACTGCCCTAGCACTCCCATCATCCTTGTGGGCACAAAGCTGGATCTTCGTGATGACAAGGACACCCTTGAGAAGCTGAAGGAGAAGAAACTATCCCCAATTACATATCCTCAGGGCCTTGCTCTGGCCAAGGAAATTGGTATGTGCTTGGGGAACATCTTGGACCTACTGAAAGGAGAGAGGCAGAGATAAGGGCTTCCCCTCAACCTAATGAGGCTTTCATGGAGGTATCTCACAGTGGTATCTCTGAGGGACACAGGGAGACACATCAAGGATCATGAGACAAAATTCACTTCAGGAGACTCAGGAAGGAGATCTGCTCCTTGAGGAAGCCTCAACCCCTCAACCCTCTGTGTTCTGCCTCTCTCTGGCTGCCATCCTGCACACACACCCAAATATACACTTGCACATTCCCCTCCCCTTTTATTCTGCTGTTTCCATCTGGGCTAATATTTTTCATGAAAGCTGCAGCTGCTGTGTGGGCAGAGGCCTCTACTCCACATCCGGAAAGAGGCGGAAGAGTGAGTTTTCTAACATCTCTCAGGAAGAGTTGCAACTGCAGCTTCCTGTCCCTGCCTCTGACTACTTGCACTTATAATTGCAACCCTGAGTATGCATGTCTTACCCCACCATTCATCTCAGGGGCATCAGCTCTCTCCTGTATTTCAGGACATGCACAAATAAATGTTCCAGATAACCTCTCTTCTCAGATGCAGCATGCAGAGACAGCAGAAAGGGTGGGAAACACAGCTTGAGGGAGTTTTCAAGTGGGAGCTTGGAGGAGAGGGTGCCTGGCCAGGATAACATAGGCAGCCTCATGCAATGTCTCTGCTCTGCCTACAGGGGTGGAGAATAGGCAAACCCTGGTCTTGTACAGCTGGCAAGCTTTGCCCTGAAGTCAAGACTGCTTGAGTGAGTGAGTGAGTGAGTGAGTGAGTGAGTGAGTGAGTGAAGTGTGTCCTGACAATGCTTAATGGTTTTGATCACTTGAGCCGTGTTTATTCAATTCAGGCAAAGGCCAGATGCTCTGCTTTCTCAGAATTTGGGGGTACAGAGTCCTAAAAGGGAGGTGCTATGTGATTTGAGATGCAGCCAGAGGTGCTTGAGGCCAGGCATTCTGAATGACACTGGAGAATGAGCCTGAGTAGACTCGAGACCTCATCTCAAGACGAGAATCAGGGGGTGTTTAGGTGGTCTGTATGTGCCTCAGGACACTGTAAAATAGGCATTGAAGGAGGAGGGTGTTGTGGCTGTGAAGTGATGTGAGCCAGAAATGTGTTGATGACACACAGGCACATGTGTTTCTTTCTGCTTGATGGGATCTGTGGTATTTCTCCTGTGTGTTTCTTTTCTGAGCACCCTTAGGAGCAGACTCCTGGGTAACCCCACTGTCTACCTCAGTTCCCTTCTACCCCATTGCAGCACCTGCTTTCCTTCCAACAGACTCCGTGAAATACCTTGAATGCTCAGCTTTGACACAGCGTGGCCTCAAGACTGTGTTTGACGAGGCCATCCGAGCAGTCCTCTGTCCACAACCCACCCGGACAAAGAAACGTGTATGCAGCCTCCTCTAAGAGAGTAAGTCTGAAAGGGATCCCTGAAAGTGACACCAGTGGCACTTTCCTGCTCCTGAACCCAGATGACCAGGGCCACTGGGTTCCTACAACCTGCTGTGCCTGGTGGGATGGGTCACCCTCAAAGAGAGAGAGGGAGACAACAGTCCTGCTTGAGGAAAGGACAGGGCATTGTATGACGGACCACATAGACTCCTGAACCACTTCCCTCTCCTTGCTGCTTGCCCATGGGCAGGTTTGACCCCATCTCCTGGTGCTGGGTGGCCCATGATTTTCCACCTCTGTCCTCACAGAGAAGAACTGTCTGTCATCTTCTGCCACAGAGGGAACTGCATCCAGGCTGCCCTAGGGATGACCTGCTTTGAAAGGTGTGAATCTGCAGCCTTTGTCTATAGAACACACACAAAAAAAGCTGTTCCTTATTCATGTCAGTTGCCCAATGGCCCTTCCTCTTACCAGGCCCTGCTCACCTCAAGGAGGGGTTTGTGTTGCTATTCATTGGCAGGCAGCAGCTTCTCCCCCAGGACTCCTTTACTCCTCATGTTGTCCCCACCTGCCCTTCCCCTTCAACCCAAGGCAGCAGAGGGAGGAGAGAAGCTTCAGGATGAGAGGTAAAGCTGGCCAGAGCCTGAGGAGAGGGAAGACTGAGAGCTGTCTAGCTGGGACCCTGCCCCTTTGTTCTCCCATCACCACCAGGGCAGAGGGAGGGGGAGCAGGAAAATAGCCAAGCTGGTTTTACAAAGTCTGTCATGTTTTTGGCTACAGATCCCGGCCCCGTCCTGATGCCAGGCTCTGCCCAGCATGCAGGAGAGCGTGATGGCTCCAGCACCATGGAGCTCAGTACCTTGTGGCAGTCACTGTGCTTTTTACTTCTGCTGGCTTGAAAGACTGTTGTGAGTCTGCAGCACTGGTTTGTCCATTTGCACAACTTACCCACACTCACCCCACCCCAGCTGCCCCTTCCCTTCCTCACCCACCCCCGAGGTTACAACGTAGTAAATAAGACCCAATAAACAGACCATAAATTCTTGACATGTCCACAATGTGTTGCACCTCAGGGAGAGGCAGCCCTGAAGCAGTGAGCAATGGGATGGCTGGGGTGGAGGCACCTGCCAGCTGTGACTTTCTTTTGGCAGTGACAACCCAGGCAACACCACACTGAGCTTGGTGCTGGGGAGCAGTTTTCGTCATAGGATGACTAAACAAGGCCTAGTTCATGTACCAAGTTGCTAAATTCTTAACTGAGCCCCACCCCCATTCCTCAGTAAATTGCAAATATCGTGTGCCAGCCAAAGGCAGCAGGGTGATTACATCTCGGCTTTTGCCCTTCTTCTTCTCAGCTTCCATGTGTTCAAAAGAAAAGTTGCCTCCCTTCCAAGACACACAGAGGATGAGATGCAGGCTTTGGGAGAGGACTCCCAGTCTCCTCTGTGAGGACTGCCCCTATAGGCTGCTGGGGACACCCTTTCACCAAAACATTTCTGCATTAACTCTCCTAAACTCACATCACAGGCAGTTGGTACTGTCACTCACTCATGCTGCCAGGCACAGACAGACAGAGAACAGGAAGGGGGAGGGCATGGGAAAAAAAAAAACAAAAGAGCAAGGAATGAGTCACCAGTCCAGACAAATTGCCTCCAAGTCACTAAAATTAAGCTGAAGAGAGTGGTCCCAGTGGTACTATGGATCTGGCAGCTGTGAGCACCTGCCTTCCTGATGCATTGCAGAGACTTGAGAGTAAGAAGTGTTACAGGGCGGCTGCTGTTGTCACTGCTTGTGGGAGGGAGAAGAGCTCAGGGTGCAATTACCGGTACTGCAAAATCCTGCAGTCCTAGAAGGGCGCAGAGAAACTGTGGAGTTGAGCCAGTTTACCACTCCCCGATGCAGCACCACTTCTGAGTTTCAAAGGCTGCTTCCTGCACATGTGTTTCCAGCACATGAGTAGTGTCAGCAACAACCTGCCACACTGATGCCCTTGATATAACCTGCTGCCAGGGAAATTTCTGCAAATTCAATTCATGGTCAGATCTGAGTAAGGCAGTGATGTGACATGTTATCCACTGATAATGTCCAGTGCAAACCCGGAGGACATCCCATGACAGCAAGTTCCACAAATGTCTCCATTGCACATGGGCTGCTGGATGGATTGCCCAAGTCTCATCCAAAGGTAATGTAAATTGTGTCAACATAAGTCCAGAAGAGCAGAAATGAAATCTCTGGACATATACCTTTGGAAGAGTAAGGGACACAAAGCCCCTGAGACTGGGATCTAGCCTTCTTTAAACATCCTCAAACCAATGATTTCCCAGTGGAATTTTACTTCCTCCTCAGTTTTCAAGCTTTGGCTTTCACCTTCTCAGTCTGCCCTGTCCCCTGTCACATACAGCAATGCAGAGAGTAGAGCCTTACCATGTGAACAAAACAAAATTGATGTATTTGCCTGTTCTGTTAAAGGGTAATTTGGCAGAAAATAAACCCCCTTGCATTCTAGTTTATCCTCAGACAGCAGATGGGCTGGGGGCTGCTAGGTTTAGATTCTGAGTGATATCCAGTTTGTCACTACTGGTCTGGTCATGTTCAACTTATTGAACTATCATGATAACGGATGCACTAACAGTGCACTGCACTTTCAGCTTAGTCGCACGCCATGGACCCACATGGCCAGATTTGGAGAATCTGGTGGTGCCCAATGAGAAACTTTTGTGGCTAGCTTAATGAGTAGTGCAGTTTATTAAAGCAACAGAAGTACAGGTTCTTATGTATTGCTGGTGATAAATATACTGTCTGCAAAAGCACATGCAAATATTGAGATTATAAAGCAACTCTATATAGAGAGATTTCCAAGTTTTCTGAGCAAGCACTTGGGATAATCTGGATCTTACCCAAAGTCATCCCTATGGAGGCACAAAGAGAGGTTCGGCCTGTCGACTGATCCCAGGAGTCAGAGGCAGTATTTCCTGACTTGTTCATGATTATATCTTTCCCCAACATTCTCCCTTTTTCAGGCCATTTTTATGCAATTTTTAATCTTCAGGGTGGAGCTTGAGTGATTCTAGTATGATTGGCGTAAGATTCTCTTGCTTTGCTTTTAAAGGTATAGATTAACAAAGATTCAGGGCGCAAGCTCAGTGAGGGGTGATTGCACTTCGGAGGTGGGTAGCCTTTGGGATGAAGGTGTGTTTCGGTATTATAATATGATTATAATGAGCAAAGTTTGCACAAAGGACATAATTTTGTCAAAATATGACAGACTACTGACCCAGGGTGGTAAATATGCAGCTTATCAGTGCCATAGTACCATGAAGTTCCCATCTCTGCTGTGATTCACAGAGCTTGGCCATAGAACCTTCACACCACTCCACCCTCCATGCTATTTTGCAGGCAGTGTCATCCAGGGAACTGCTGTGGAATAGATTCCTTGCACACCAGTTGTGCTCCACCCTGGAAGCTTCTTTCCTTAATGTGTGAACAATGCCCTGCATTTAATATAGGTTTGATTTTAAGTCACCTTCAGTAATTATTCCACACCGTCTTCCTGTGGAGGTGCACAGGCTGAGATCTCCTTCCAACACAATACGAACAGTTTGCACAACCCTGTTGAAGCTGAGGCAGAGAATGGGGCAGGACTCTGAGCATTGAGGAAGCGAGCTGGAGACCTGGAAGTTGTGATCCCATGACTGTGCTTATGCTAACAAATCCTGCAAGGAGTAGCTGGCCTGGGTAGAGCTCTGCTGTTGCATGGTTCTGTGTTTTCTAAGACACTAGCCTGGGGGCTCCCTCCATGGTGCTGCAGATACCTGCTCTGCCATGACAAAGATAGCCACTGGGTGCTGCCCCCGTGCCATTCCTCCCCCAGTGAAGCCTCATCTCTCCTTTGTGTCTCAGACAGCATTGTGGCCAAGATCAAGGCTAAGGCGTCCTGGCAGCTTTGAAGCCCTATGCTGCCTTCACCTGTTCACCTTTGAGCAGCACTGGCTGGACATAAAATTGCTCGAGCAGGTTTGGAAGGTCAGTTTCTAGACCCTGGTTATGTTATTCTCGCAGAGATACTCCCTGCTTCTGTTAAGGCTGGAATTGGCCCTAAGACCTCAAATAATCATAACAGCAGTGCCAAATGTCAACAGCTGGGTGACAACACAGCACAAGGAGACACTGATATTGGCTGTAGGGCAGGGAAAGGGCTGAGGACTACAAGGAAGCACTTTGTGAAAGGCATGGAATGGGAAAATCCTAATTTTCTTCCTGGGAGAACTGCTCACACAAGGAAACTTAATTTCTTGCCATGTCTCATTTCTTCTGCATCGACTCCTTGCAGCAGAGATGAAATCTGGTAGATTTTGGAACTATTGAACTGGACCTTTTTCCCAAAGAGGATGTAAAAGCTATGAGATTGTGCATGGAGCCAAGGGAGGGAGATAGTTGAGACAGCCCCTCAGTTTGCCCATCTGCCCTCAGCTCCATCCATCTGGAGGTGCTCGTAGGGCAGAACAGAAGGGAGAAGGGTCTGTGTGCTCACCATCCACCCCGGTTTCTCAGCATCTTGCCAGCCACAAGTCTTTGCCGTGTCCCTGCAGCTCTGAGCAGCACCAATCCTGCCTGCAAGATCTTTGGAACAGGAAGACCCTCTCCTGTGTGCCCATGGGCATTCACAGGGCGCTTTGCACTGCCACAACTCCCCCCGACTGGGGGAGCCGAGCCGAGTAGTCCCCCCCTCCCCCGCCACACCACTCTCCCGCAGAGCTGCTCTCTGTATCCCTCTCGTCTTTCTCTCCCTCTCCCCTCCACTGTCCCCAGCTTCTTCCACCGCACTCCCCATTCCTCCATCCTCCCCTCCTCTGTCCTCCATCCTCCCCTCCTCTCTTCTGCCCCTCTCCCCTTGACCCTCTCCTGCACCTCCTTCTCCCCCTCTTATTCTCTCTCCCGCGCTCTTCCCCCGCTCCTCTCCGTTCTCCTGCCCTATCATCCCCCCCTTCTCCTTCTTCTCCTTCTGCCGGTGTTTTCGTGCGTGGCGCCCATTGGCTGTCGGCATCCGTGTCCCGGTAGCCGCCACTCCGTCTGCCCGAGCCCGGCAGACGAGCCCCCTCTCCCGCAGATGGCGAGGCGACCGTGGGGGAGACACTCGCCGACGTGAGGGCGAGGGACGGCGCATCCCCGGCCGGACGCCAGCCTCGCCGGCCGGCCGGGCCAC
>NW_020799092.1:1087115-1096390 GCF_003259725.1 Athene cunicularia | reverse complement strand
GGCCACCAGCAGCGACGGGAGTGGGCCCCACTCCCACCGGGCACGGAGGGGGTGATGGGCAGGGCCAGGAAGAAGGACTTGCGTCTCCGGTAGTGCGTGGTGGGACTCGCTCCCTCCTGGGACCGCTTTGCTCATTTGCTTTTAAGAAAGGGGAAGGGGAAAAACATGACACGGATTCTCCCAGTGAAACAGAGGAAAATGTACATCCCGACGACACGTAAGTACCAGGCAGCTCTGCCCTCTCTTCCGAGATGTCTCCCGCGGGCATGAGTCCATGCAGAAGTTAACTCTGCAGTCCCGGAGAAGGAAACCTGCCGACCCCTCCGCCCCCAACGCTGACCCCTCAACTGTGCCAGCCCAGCCTGGTCCCCACCAGAGAGCTCAGCCCCGAGGTGAGGCAGGTGGAATCCTGAGCTGGAGCAGGGCCATGGGAAACAAGGTGGATGGGAGGCAAGGGTGGCAGGAGGGGTTGCAGGTTATCGGACTCTGTGGTCCCTCCCAGCTTCTACTTCTGTTTTGTAACCAGGTCTAGGCTTAGCTTTTAGCATCCACCTCCTCTCATTCAGTGAAGAAATATATGTATATGTATGTGTGTATATATATATATATATATATTAGCACCAATTTTGCCATGTGTTCCTACCTCTCACTTTCTCTTGCTCTCCAGATGTATGGAATAGGCATATTTTGGCAGCATCTGTTAGGGGATCCCAAGCCTCTTGCAACAGGTGCTATCCACATCAGGGACAGACCCCAAGCAGATGCCAACACACTATCAGTCTGAGGCCAAGGTTCCTCAATCAATTCCTACCTATGCAGGTGCTGCCAAAGCAGCCAGCACAGTGGATCCAACCCAGATGAGGCACTGGTGTTCAGTGGTTGTGCTGCCAAACTAGCCAGAATGTATGATATGACATTTTGACCTGGTAGGTGGTACATTTCAAAGTTAGAATGGCACAAGACAGACCATGCTTAAAGGCAGAGTTTCTCTACTGCATCTGAGCAGCAAAATGAGTTTGTAGTGAATCCGTGCTTTGTGTTGTATGCCTTAGCATTTGAGATAGGGATTTTGGAGTCCTGAAGCTGGGTTTACTGTGTTGCTAAACCAGAACCTGAGCAATCAAATTTGACTCTGGGCCCCAGACACTTCCCCAAATGCTCTTCAGCCCTAGCATGAGTGTCCCCATCCATATTTGATATTTGTAGGGCTCTGTCTCCAAATGCTTTTTTTTTTTTTTTTTTTTTTAAAAATTCCTTTGCATGTGGAAGGAACATCCAAAGGGATTCCTAGCTATGTCCCCACCTTTAAGAGGATCGTCTTTTTATGAACATAATGTTCTTGTTTCTACCACCCTTTGCAAGGATCTTTGTCTACACAGCAGCCACTGCCCTCTTCTTTCCTCCAACAAGTGACATGTCACTGTAACAGCACTGGAAAAAAATATGAGAGGAAAAATCCTTGGGCTTAGAAACAAGGTTTCAAATTAGTTCCTACTCTGTCCATTCATTGCAGTCACTCATGGTGTGTGGGACAACCCAGTACTGCAGGACTCCAAGAGACAGGCTTCTATCAGGGCAGTGTGTCACAGCCCAAGGCACCTGCAAATAAAGTTTAAACAAAGCCTGAGTGATCCTGAAAACATCACAGATCTCCCCTGCATAAGGTTTTCCAGGGTGTCTCTGGTCTGGAGCATGTGCTGGGCTCTGTATCTCACATATCTGGAGCCCTGAAAAAAGACAAAATGTACCTCTTTCCCTTATCTCTCCCTGCAGCTTCTCATCCAGTGTCAGCAGAGAGCTAGTGGTGAATGGAGAGCTTGTTTGTTCAAGGCTCTCTCTGAGTGAGCTGAGTGCTGTTTCCATGCCAGACCCTGATGTGACGGGCAATTGGGCACCTCAGATGAGGAAGGCTGGGACACTGCTTTGGTGTTGCAAACAGCTGGGGCAAGCAGAGCCTCTTCCATTAGCCATGTGTCACAGGGTGTGGAAGCAGAGAGAGAGAAAACAAGAAAGAGATGAGAGGGATATGGACTGATCCCTCTTGGTGTACCCAAAATAATCTGGCTCTTCCTTTAATCTCAAACTGGCATTACACAAACCAACCACCCTCCAGCTCAGGTGCTGAGCTCAGCCTCTCGGCTTGGATTGAGAGTGGAGGTGCTTCCATTTGTGCTGGTGGGGCTAGCAACCCCATGATAATCTGGCCAGTCCAAATAAGAGCTTCAACAAGCAAAGATACTCAGTAAATGGGGGAGCCAGAGTTGGAATGGCACTTTGTCATTGGATGCTCTTCCCCATTTTGTTCGTAAGGTACCTGCCACTTATAAATGAGAATCAGGCCCCTGGTGACTCTCCTCAGTACTGGAGCTATTAGCAGAAAATGAAGAACTTCCCTGTCTGCATCCTAGTCTGTGATTCTTTTCCCAGAGGCTCTTTCCCTAGGGGAGAGGATCCATTGACCCACACTGAATCATGTCCCTGTTTGTCCTTCCACACCTACTGTGCCGCCCAGGACTAGATGGGGTCAATATTGTCCTGCATCTTCCAGCAGCTGCCAGCATCCACAAACTCACCTTGACTTCCCATGTCTGTCCATACCTACACACAGTTAATGTGGTGATTTTATCTATAGCTTGTTCAGCTGTCATGTCCCCAGTATCAATGGCTTTTTTCTCCTCCTCTTACCTCCAGATTGCTAGCTGATCCTGCAAGGACACTGCCCCCCATCCTCTTCCCTGCCTCTGCTATGGACACTTCTGCTTTCAGCCTCCCCACACCGGCAGTGCTGGAAGAGGGGAATGCCTCTGGCAGCTGGGCAGGCTTCACTGCCCCCAACGGCTCCACCACCAGCAGCCCTGGTGTGGTTGTCAGCAGTGTCCTCATACCCCTGGTCTACCTCATTGTCTGTGTAGTGGGGCTGGCTGGGAATTCTCTGGTCATTTACGTGGTCCTGCGGCACTCTGTGAGCGAGTCGGTGACCAATGTCTACATCTTGAACCTGGCCCTAGCTGATGAGCTCTTCATGCTGGGCCTGCCATTCCTGGCTGCACAAAATGCCCTGTCCTACTGGCCGTTTGGGTCTTTCATGTGCCGCCTGGTGATGGCTGTGGATGCAATCAACCAGTTCACCAGCATCTTCTGCCTGACGGTGATGAGCGTTGATCGCTACCTGGCTGTGGTCCATCCAGGGAAGTCCTCCAAATGGCGGACAGCACGGGTGGCCAAGGCTGTAAGTGCGACTGTGTGGGTTCTGTCTTCTGTAGTGGTGCTGCCCGTGGTTGTCTTCTCAGACGTCCCTTTAGGGATGAGTACATGCCACATCCAGTGGCCAGAGCCTGCCTCGGTGTGGAGAGCTGGCTTCATCGTCTACACTGCCACCGTGGGCTTCTTTGGGCCACTGCTGGTGATATCTCTCTGCTATCTTCTTATCGTTGTGAAGGTTCATTCCTCTGGCAGGCGGGTGAGGGCTCTCTCCTCCAAGCACAAGCTTTCAGAGCGCAGAGTGACCCGCATGGTGGTGGCTGTTGTGGCTGTCTTTGTCCTTTGCTGGCTCCCCTTCTATGTCCTCAACATAATCAATGTCGTCTGCCCACTGCCAGAGGAGCCATCCCTCTTTGGTGTCTACTTCCTTGTGGTGGTGCTGCCATATGCCAACAGCTGTGCCAATCCTATCATCTATGGCTTTCTCTCCTACCGCTTCAAGCAGGGCTTCCGGAGGGCCATCTTCAGGCCATCCCGCCGAGTCCAGAGCCAGGAGGTGCCAGCATGCCCCCCAGAGAAGACTTATGATGAAGGGGAAGAGGGTGAGATCAGCAAGATCACCCAGAATGGTAATGACAGGCAGGAGCATCCTCTAAGCAGTGGGGAAGGAGAAAGCAATGAGCAGAAACCACTCCCTGAGGAGCCTGTGGGATGCGAAAAGAGCAACAAGTTGCACACCAGTTATTTATGATGAAAGGGATGGTGCAGGGGAAAGAGATGTTGAGACATGGGATCTCCTTCACCCTCTGTGTTTTTCCACCTCAAAAGTGATGGGAGACAATGATAAAAGGGAATATTAAGGTCCAAGACTCTTCTTGAAGATGAAGAGCTCTCCATGAACTTGTGGAAAAAGCAAGGCATTGTTCTTGGCTTTGGAAGGGACACCTGAGGTTTGTGTGGTACCTGGTAAAGGAATGACTGCATTCAGGGAGAGCTGAAGAGGTGATGGGCACTAACAGTATGGAGAGAGCAAGGTCAGCCCTAGATTGCATGATCCATCATTAGATTACCCAACTGTGAAGGGCATCAGCTGCGATCTGACTGTGGCACCGCAAGGAAATCCTCAAATGCAATATACAACAAATGGGCATCCCAGTGCCTTGATTATCTCCCTTATAAACTTGAGAAGCAGTTTACCCTAAAAGAAAAACAGGAAGTAAAAAGTGTCTGCAGTGAAGACATACCAGCCAGTTGTATGAATGGCTGACCCTTCTATAGCTCTCCAGTAAGTCTTGGGGACAAACTTTCCTACCCATTCTGGTCGTGGCTAGAGACCACTCTGACTGCTTAAAGCCTCCTCTTTCTCTCCAGGGGTCTCATGGACTCTGGGCAGGCTGATGAGACTCACCTGGGAGAGCAAATGGGACATTTATTTCCTGCATTCTTCAGAGTTTTTCTGGTGCCTCTGTGCCTTGGCAGAAGATGTAACAAGCATACAGAAGAAGACAGAGGCATGGGTTGGAGGCAGGGTTTCTTACAAGCTGAAATGCCCTTTCCCTTTTCCTCTCCCTAAGCCTTATTGTAAATAAACAAAAAGCCTTTGGACTTAAAAGACCAAATGAACAGAACCATTCTGTGTGTTTAGGGGAGGGGGGTGCTATAGATTTGGTTCTCCTGAGATTACACAATGTCTTTGAGATGAGTTGATCTCTGTATGGAGTAATGTTTGGCTGGTACAGGAGATATAAAGCATGTATCAGTACAGGATGGGGGTAGGGAGCAGAGGGAGGTCAAGGGATCTCCAGCGTGCCAGAGCTATGGTTGCAGGGGTCTGGGCAATACTAGGAACTGATTTGTGTTGTGGGAAATGGCAGAGTATTTGGCTCAGAATGGAGAAGAAATGATGTGCCTGCATGTGTACAGAAGTATGCAAAAATTGGATCACTGGACTGTACGTGTATGAGAATGGCTGAACAGGATCAGAGATCGAGAAGTCAGGGCTGATGGGAGATGTGTATGGGTTGGGCACTGATGCTAACCTGTGTGTGGCTGTGGGGTGTGTGTAAGTATATATAAACACAGATGAGGAAGTGTGTTTATGTAATTGTGGGATGTTTATGTTCTGTAGGCATGCGAGTATGGAAATGGGTGCACACATGTGAATGCTTGGATAGGAATGTGAGAGTATGCGTGTTGCTGTGAGTGTTGGATGAGTGCTTGCTTCTGTGCATTGGTTGTTGGAGGGAAGTTGTGGGTGGGCCCGTCTGAGTGTGCAGGCTAAAGGAACAGCAATGTATGATGATGGGTGGGATGAAGGTCTCTCTCCCCAGTTTGGCTTCATTCCTGCAGGTTCTGCTAAATGTCTGTCCCCACACCTTGAACTTCTCCATGAATGCTGTTGCTAAGCTACAGCCACCAAGAAGACTCTCATACCAGAGCCCTTAGTTATATCTGGGCACTTTTCTCCACAAATAATTTTAAGAAACGGAAAGGAGGGACCCATCAAAAGGACACATGCATCCATAATATTAGGAGACGTTGGAGAAAGCAGTCTGTGGAAGGTCAGCGGCAAGAGCTGGCTGGGTGATGGAAAGATGTCTCACAGGTCACTTGAGAGAAGCATGAGATGTGAAGGGATGGCATGGGGTCAGATGTGCTGGAACAGAAGACAAAAGCCCTGGATTGGGAAGCAGAACAAGCTGCAGCAGCAGAGGATGATAGGAACAGAACCACTTCATGAGGAAGCAAGAGACAAGGTCATCCAAAGGCAATGTGAGAAGAAGTGAAGGCCTGGCAAGCATAAGGGGAACTGCAGTGCAGGGCACTAGAGTTTGGGAAAGGACCGTCACAGGGTGTCAGGTGAGGAGACATGTCCTAGCCAGGCCAGAGAGCAGAGGAAGTGTGGGAAGGGACTGCAGACATCACCTGGTAAAAGACATTCAGCTGTGCTCTCAGCCACCTCCCTGGCAGAGAAACATTGTCCCTATGAATCCTCCAACCTCTTTTTTCCTCTTTGAATCTGTGATGCTAGTACCAAAGCTGTCCATGTGTCAGTCCAGGAAGCTGAGCTACCAGTGATACCACACAGCTATTCCTTAGCTCCTCTTACAAAGTGCACTGGCTCAGTCAAACACTGCAGAGTGCAGGCTCAACTCATGGGGAAAAGAAAGTGCTTGGTAGTCAGTTTCTATCCTCTGCTATTTCTTCACATCTCTTCCTCCTCCTATCCATGCATCAGCTGCCCATACTGTGGGCCCCGTGAGAAAAACAGTCAAACTGTTCATGAGCATGGGATACACAGTCTGTTGGACTAAAAAAGCCTATGTTTTTTTTTCACTGGGGGAGCTCCTGCAGCATCCACTGGATGAAGCACAATCAAGAAATCCTAGTACAATGAAGATGAACTGCCAAAGCTCCTGCCTCTATATGGGGCAACAGTGAGAAGATTAAAAGGTCTGGATACCAAGTGGTCGGATAGATGGACAACACAGTACTTTAAATGGGGGACTGTGTTGCTCCTCGTGCAGTGAGGAGCAGGGCAAGGTGAATGCTGGGCACCACTGGCACAGCAATCACTGTAGGACAGAGGAGAAATGGTATTAGCTGGGGAACACATAGCATTGTTCATGGTTGATGACCAGGCACTGAAGAAGGCAGGTGACAGTGAATGAGGACCTTGCAGGAGGCAGCTCAGGTGGATGGGGGGCAGATACAGGGAGGGTTTCTTTCTCCACAGAGTGGCTGCCCAGCTGCTGTGGGGAATTTGTTGAGTTCCCTTGTTGCCAATACACTTAACAGAGACACTCTCCTTCACCACTGAATCAAGCTGAAACTTCATTTCACACGCCTTTGCTCCATCTGCTGCAAGTCACCACTCAAGGAACTCCACCAACTGGTTAGCTTCTTAAAATACCTACATCTATGAAGAGCCCAAACACTACAATCCAGTATCAAGCAAGTGTGCCAAGGAGACATCATTTTTATACATGCAGTCTGAGCTCACTAGTGAGGCAGCTCTGCAGGGGAAAACAAATTGTGTTCCAGGGAGACCTGCAAAAAACTGGGGGTCTTTAGTTTAAACAGAAGTTTAAAACAAAAGGGTCACAAGCATCATCTTTTTCTGTCTTGTGTTTTCTTCTCCCCCCTATGCTGCATCCAGTGTCATTTCAGTGACAAGTTGGGAAAAAAAAATGGAGATGAATAGAAAATAAGACTGGGAGAGGAAAAGGATAAGGTATTTTTTGTCCAAAATTCATGAGGAGAAAATGAATGCTACAAAATTCTGCAAACCATCACCACTGATTAAAAGGTTGTTTTTCATAGGAACAGACATTTGACATAACGGACAGTACCTCGCTCCCTCCTGACCCCTGCCCTCTCTCCACATCTTTGTCTCCCTCCTGGTGAATCTCCAGCTTTTTCTGTGGTATAGCATTAGTCTGACTGACCTTTTGATCCCTCTCCCTCTCCTAACGATGGTGTGATTGACTCCGGGCAATCCAGAGGCCATGGGAACCGTGTGCAGTGGCTAAGCAAAATTCTGGCTGTGTTCAGGGGGATTTGTTCCAGTCAGATGTGGAAATGGATTTTTCTATTCTGGGTGCAGAAGCATGGAGATAAGAGCTCCATCAAGCCCTGTTGCTGCACAAAAGGTTTTATTCTTGTCACGTAGAGATCAGGAGCTGCAAGACTAGAAAGGGCTACAATGATTTCAGCAGCACTGTGCAGTTCCTCTTCCCAGCAAATGTTTGATCATAGATGGGGTGTCAGAAACATGGAGAGACCATTCTGCCAGCTGCTCAGACAGTTTGTATGCACATGTCGGAGTGCACAAGAGCAGATATAGAGAGGCATATGTATGTGATGTGTATACATGCATAGAAATGAGTATTGATGTGATTGCATGCGTGTATGTGTGGGCACATGTGACTGTGAATGTGTATAAATATATATACATATTCATGTCTGTGGGTGCTTTGATTCAAGTATATCTACATGTGTGTGAGACCATATGTGGCCAAGTACACAGATGTATGCGTACCCAGATATACACCTACCTCTTGACCTAAGCATGAACACAAGAACACAACACACGTACACCTTCATACACACAGCCCAAGCATGGACTAAACCTGGGAGATGACAATTGGACCTTGCAAATGATCCTCCCTGCACAGGGACCCACCATACATGCACACCCAAACACATTTCTGTCGGCCCAACAGTGTGGCCAGGGGCAGCTTCGGACCCACTCCATGTGACCTTTTTGTGCTGCAGTGGATCTTCAGGAGAGAAACTGGGAGGGCAGTGAATGTTGACTGGGGAGGGGTTCCAGCATTGAGAGGAGAGGGTGCGTTTCCAGGCTGTTACTAACACAGCCCACACAATGTTATTTGAAGCTGTATTTGTCATCAGCAGGGAAACACAGCAGCTCAGCTCAGGCAACAGCAAAACTGTCCAGGCCACATTCTGCTTCAGGTATTGTATGGGACGGTGGAACAAGAGGGTGTGGGGAGAGGGCAAGAAGCAGTTAATCAGCTTTTGAAATCAGGTAGCCGTTAGATAGACAGGGAGATACAAAAAAGGGGAACAGGCTCTTGTAAAGATGTTCCTGGCTCTCCTGAGGATTGAACAGAGAATTGAAATGCTTTATCTGCGTGAACGAGTGGAAAATATGCAAATATTTGCTCATGAAAAGTTGGTGTTCTTTGCCTTCCCAAGCATAAAATATGCAAACGCCACGCACAATGCAGCCGGCTGGCTCAGATCTCACACTTACTGCATCACGCACACACACACAGCTACCCGGCACGTCAATGCGGCCGGCTAGACACGTGTCTGGGCTGCAGGATGGCCTTCTAGACATGACAAACAGCGCCGTGTGTGAAGGAAATACAGGCGCCTTGACCCCAGGCTCTGCGCGCACGGGCTGCGGCCCATCACCATTTCCTTCAGTGGTCTTGCACCGGAGCGGCTGCGGAGCGGCGGGTGGGAGGTGGCAGAGGCCGAAGGTTCGTGCCCGCCCCGTCCCTGCCCGCCCTCGGCCGCAGGTGGCACCCGTGGGCAGGCCAAGG
>NW_020799092.1:1065338-1087065 GCF_003259725.1 Athene cunicularia | reverse complement strand
GGGCCCCGGCGCGGGGGACGGGGCAGCCCTGCCCGCAGTCACACCTCTGTGGTTTCTCACCTGGAAGCGTCCCCGGTGTGAGGCAGGGCTGTGCTCGGCGGGAGGCTGCAGGAATGGCTGGTCCCTGCACGCCGCGCGGTGTGCACATCCCGCAGGAATAAGGGGTTGTCATCGGGATTCTCCTCGGGGCGCCTCTCCGACACCACTGTCTTCCTGGAAATCCCACGTATTCAGCATGCAGGTTGTGGACCTGCAAAGCCAGGCAGAGCCCTCTGTTAGACCCTCGGAGGCCTTGTAGCTGCTGCAAGGCATCATACAGTCGCAACAGAGATCTGTTGCTGTGACAAGCATCGAGCTTTGCTGCACGGGCATCAAACAACACCTGTGCCCCGTGCCTTGGAGAGGGAGGGTTCAACATGCCCGGGCTGTATCAGATGGCCAGAAAACGTGGCAGGACTCTTGCCTTGTTTACTGGTTTTAGGGCCAGACACAAGACAGTGCTACCAAGTGATGGTGGAACCTCTCTGTTTCAAACCCCACCAGTGTCAGGTTGGTTCCCTTGGTGGGAAGTACCCATCACAGATCCAAGAGTTTCTGTGAGCTCTTAAACACCAGCTTGCCCCCTCTTATCACAAAGACCTTGTTTCTTTGGTGAGAAAGCTCATGGGTACCTCTGAAGAAAATTTTCTTGCCCTAATCACTGTCCACCTCTCTTAAGCACTCCTTGTGAGAGTTGAGAAGCCCCCCAGTAGGGATCTACTGTTGATAACTGCTCAGGACAGGGGAGTGTGTGTAGGAGAGGACAGCACTGGCGTAAAAACTCCTGGCTTTACAGAGGAGTGGATGGGAGGAGGAGGTGTTCAGATGCATTCACATGCAGAGAAGCAGAAGGCAGCAGGCTCAGCTGAAGGTTGTTTTTAAGAACTGGTTCAGACATGCTACAGTGGCACCTGGTATCTCCCACCCAGCCAAGCTTCTGGGCCTACCTAGATGCTCACAAGGCAGCAAAGTCTTGCTGGTTGCAGTAGGGTTAGCACTTGTAGGTACATGCTAGAGTTTGGGGGTGGATACTGGCCCAGTTTCTTGTCTCAGTGGTCTCATAAGCAGGGTCACAAGGTGGAGGTAAGAGATGGGACACTCAAGCTGGAAAAGTTGCCTATGGGGAGAGCGGCAGCCTGGGTGATGCACCCTTAGCTGCTAGGCATCTCCAACTGACACAGCTTGTCACCCCGTCTCTGATACACCATTCAGTTGTGTCTGGCAGACATGCAGTTGTCTTGGACTAGCTGAGGGGGCAGTGGGAAGTGGGAAAGAAGCTCATGCTTTCATGTCTAGTTCTGGAGACTGCGAGATCTAGCAACATCTTTGCTCCAGAAATTAGTACAGGTGAATAGCTTTTCCAGCTGCTCCTCAGCCACGTGGCATTTCAGCAACTCACAGCAAAAAATCTAGCAGTTTTGCCAGGCCTTGATCTCTGTGTGAGACAGTCCAGGCCACCAAGCAGCCCGCAGCAGAAACCCCTGCTGGCAGAAGTGCCTTAAAACTCAGCAGCAGCCTGTGTTAAGCCAGGGAATGTGTTATTCTTGGTTGATCCAGGCCCCACACGGGCAGAAGTTATGAGAGAAATGTAGCCAGGCAGCTGACATCCAACAGCCCTGCCCATCCTCAGCAATGTACAAGATATTCTAAGCCAGTAATTTTATATCACGTTGGTGCTCTTGGGTAACAAGGCCTGGCTGTTACACAAGCCTTGTGCACAGCCTGGAAAAGTTTTGTCTTATCATAGAATCATAGAATAATTTGAGTTGGAAAGGACCTTTAAAGGTCATCTGGTCTTCCCAATCCCCTCTGCAGCCTGGCCAGATGATCAGCAATCCTGATACAGCAGAGGGTCAGCTGCTGTTACAGGGTAATCCAAGGGCACCCCGAAGTATTGAAGCATAAAACCACACTGCCACCTTTCCATATCTCAAGTGTACCCCTCCCCATTTTCAGGCACTGCAGAAGAGCAAGGAAAAGGTAAGGCAGCGGTCAGACAGTGATGGAGAGGAGGTGAGTGCAGAGCAGTGCTTCCCAGCTCTTGAAACACGTGAGCTCTCATTGCAAGGGTAGCAACAGCAGTAGCCAAAAGCCTGAACTTTGCTTCCAGAAGGAATCAGCTGTTGAGCTGAGCAAATCGTGATGTGATGCAGGGTGGGTGGAAGAAGGGAGGGAGGGAGGGAGAGCCAAGCCTGACACGGGCCAGCACGGGTGGGGGAGGCTCTCACAAAGGCCTTGGAGGCAGGATGGAAATGACAGTAATTACATAAGAGCACTTGGCGAGCATCTGGCTGGAGTCAGCTGGGCCCCACCAGCCTGCTCTCCCTGCACTGCTAACCAGGAGCAGCTGAGGATACGGACAATCCAACGCAGGACCCCTCCAGAGGGGAACAGAGGTAAGAGGTCCTCCGCTTGCGACGCTCTTTGAGAGGGGGGGCAGAGGGGTGGGGAAAAGGGGAAAGGGAAAGCAGCTGCAGTGGAGGAGAAGCAGCCAGGAAGGGGAAGAGAAGGAGCTGTTTCTCTGCTTCTCGGTGTTGATGATACCTTTGCTCCAGAGGTTTTGGTGGGGGAGGAGCCATGAAGGATAAGTGTGTGGGTGTTTGTGTGTGTGTAACAGGGCAGGGGATCCACATGTGCAGCAGGGCATCAGAGCTGTACAGAGGGGCTGGAAAAGGGAGAAAACATCAAAGTCATTTGCTTCCTTCTGTACCTGTGGTAGAGAAGGTTAATAGGATGGAAGCAGTCACTGGGAAGAGCCAGGATTTACCCCCTATGGGGGGGGGGGGGTTGCAGGAGAAGAGAGGAAATGTAGAAGGAGGAGGAAGCAGCTGCTTTTGAGCAGGGATTGTTGCAGTCCAGTGTGGCCAGAGCTTCCCTGGGCTGCTTCCAAGACAGAGTGTTTGATGAGGCAGAGGGAAGATTGTTGATCACACAAGGTGCCTTCAGGCTTGAGTTACACCTAAAAGTGTGGCTGGCACACTTTTTGAGTTATTGGGTTATTGGATAGCATTCTCAAAACTCGTATCTTTGAGCACTTGGCCATACAAGCCAAAGCCTCCTGCAAATGTGGCTGCCCTGGCAAAATGTTGCTGGTACAGCCAGTTCCCTTCAGGAAGCAGGGCAATATTACCCTGGCAGATGTGTCTCTGCTGGCATAAACTGCTGCCCTGCTGGGCAATGCCACCAGTGCATGTCTTTGCTGGCTCCCTGTGGATCCCTATTCAGCTAGACAAGACATTAAATACAAAGTCTTGCTCACTGCCCACTGTTAGCTGTTCTTGCACTCTAATGAGACAAAGGCAAAGGCCCCAGCTGATGAGATTCTCCATGAAGAACGTTTGCTTTGTTGGGAGCAACTTGGGAGTACAAGTAGAAATGTGGGACAGAAATGAGGACAATAGCCTCCCTGCTACTTGGAAAGATAGAGGAGGCCAGACATAAGGCTGAGAGCTGCAAAAGGGGATAATGTCATGTTTGAAAATAAGTCAGGCAGGAAAACCTGAGGGAGTGAGGCACGGCAATGTTTCTGATGGGACAGAGGAACTTTGTCTTCAGTGTCAATCTCTAAGTTTTCATGCACCCCAGAAACTTTATTGGCTTTCAATAGTACTGTCAGCTGCCAAAATTCCCACCAGCAGCAGGCAAGAGTAGACAACACAACTGATCACAAAAACCTGCTTCTGTCTGCTGACAAGGCTCCATTAGCAAGACGTGTTGCCCTAACCGTTCCCCCTCTCATTTTCCAGCAGGGGAAACTGAGGCACAGGCAGATGTGGGAGACCTGCAATGGGTCTCATTACATGTCAGTGCTGGAGCCTGGCTAGAGGAACTCATGAATACAGCAGTAAATTTCTTAGTCTTCTTGCCGCCCCAGCTGGGAGACATGTTCACTCCATGTTCATTGAGCTCCAGGCTGACAGACAGCCTGAGAATAGCTCCAGGCCTCACAGCCCCCCTTCCTCCCTTCCCTCCAGCTTGCAGCACATATTTTCCCAGAGTTTTCCGCTTGCTTCTCCAGTGGTGCTGGGGTCCTGCCAAACGCCAGCCACTCTGGGAAGTGGGGCCTCCCATTCCAAAACCAAACAAATGGGAGAGGAAAACAGGAAAAAAATGTCCAAGCACACATAGACACTCACAAAACCCTTTCACCCTCAGAAACCTTGGAGCCTTCTCCAGCTCCTCTTGGAAATTGCAGCAGTGCTGACTTGGCGCTTCTGGTGCCCGCAGAAGAGAGCTATTGTTCATCCTTACTTCTGCCTCCAAAAGATAGATATGTGCACCCCCCAGGGTATAAATTCCCAAATCCAGTTTTGCTGCAGGGTAGGATCCCCAAAATCCTCTTCCCAAGATTCTGCAGTGTAAGAAAGTCTCCTGCCTGTCCCCTTCCACACTCTTCCCCCCCAAATACCCTTCATTCCCAGGTTCTGGTGCAACCACAGAGTGCTCACCCCAGCAGCACAAGCACATCAGTTGGGGGCAAAGATCATGGCCAGGGTTTGCTCCAAGTCCTCAGCTTTTCTGGCAGGTGGCTTCCCACTTCAGGCCAGACACACCCTCCCTCCCCTATGAACTGCTCAGCCTGGGACCTAACTGTGGGATGTGATGGGGGATGATGTATGTGTACTAGAGTGCAAGGCCTGGGGCCCTGCCCAGGAGGAGGGGATGACCGGTGAGGGGAAGAAAACTGATGCCTCTCCCAGTTGGCAGATGAGCATGATAGAAATATCATGCCTGGAGCGAGAAGCCACAGTGACACGCAGAAGAAGCAATGCAGGGCAGAATGAAAGATGTAGTTTGGGGACTCTGAGTGGGAGAGGCACAGCTGGGGAGAGAGCATGGCCAGACAGGTGAAGGGTTAATGCACAGGACAAGGGACTGGTGAAAGGAGTGAGGGCAGAGTTCTGTACCATCCCACCTGAAGGGAAGTCTGTCTCTTGCACTGATGCACTCACCTTGCCCATTCTGAGATGCTCAGGGAGGGACACTGCTCAGCTGCCTGCCCACCCTTTGCATGGGGTGCAAATCTGTACTACCTGCATTTTGCTGACCAGGGCTAGGCTGTTTGGAAGCAAAAAGGCAGAAAAAACAGCAAACAAAAATATAGATAAGGAAAAGGCACTACCTAGGAAATAGTTAAAAGGCACTGAAACGCAAGCCTCAAGCCAGTTTGCAGTGGAGAGCGCCCAAAGCCAGGGAGGGAAAGGGAGGGAGAGGAGGGGGGAGGGAGGAGGTCCAATCCCAGCTTGTGCACCCAGCCAGCACTGAGCAGTGCCTGTGCCAAGAGCCGGCTTTATTAAAGCCATGGGCCCGGAGGCTGGCTTTGCAGGCGGAGGGGAGCCCTGGAGCAGGGGCGGGGAACCAAAGAGGGGAGCCCTCAGCCTCTGGGGTGAGCTGCCATGCTGTGCTGGGGTGCAGGCAGAGGGAAGGGGGGCAGAGGCTGTGAAAGGGGCTTTCTCAGCTTGTTTGCATGTCGATCTTTCTAAGCATACTTCTCTGAAGGCTGCCTGCTCTGAGCTTTGCTTCCTTCACACTCTGCAGTGGAGCAGCTGCCCTATGGTCTGTCTGCAAAGGCCTGCACTGCCGGCTCCTCTCAGAGGAGGCAAGCAGCCCTTTGGGAAGGTGCTGGGGTCTGGCTGAGAATACAACTGAGCATTGGTGGGAGGGGGCTGAGGCACAGAAAGGGATGGGAATTGGTAGGGGGAAGGAGGGGGCTGAAATTAAGTTCCCATCCCACAGGAGAAGGAGCCTCTCTGCAGAGAGATGTGGGTCAGACTCCTGTTGGGACAGGGGTATCATTGGATTAGACTCCTGTAAAGAGGTGATACCTAGTGACTGGAGGACTGGAGAAGGTTTTTACAGCCCTCCCCACAGTCAGGAGCCTACCAGAGCATGTTTTTTCTAAAAGGGCCGTGTGGTTTGCCATGTTTCCTTCCTCTATCCCAGCCTGGGAACTGAACCTTCTAGTGGCTCCAGTGGTTTGCCTAGTGAGGGCCAAGCCTTCTTCCAGGGTTAGCACCTAGCCTCCATTTGTCTGGGCAGAAGGGCATGGGGCATGCTCTTGGCCATGTGGTTGCTACTCAGATTGCAGCCTTGAACCTTCAGGGTCTGCAAATGTGTGAAATCCCTCCACAGGACAATGCCATTTTATCCCACTGCTGGCTCCAGCCACAGAAAGATGTTTTGTGATCTGTGGTCTGTCCCCCATGTCCTCCCCTTCTTATACCTCACTCTGGCACTTACTTGTATCTTCCTAGGTCACCATGGACATAATTTACCTGCGCACACCCCTGGCCTTCCTTCTTCTCCCTCTTATTGTACTTGGGGCACCCACTGATGAACCCAACCTCACAGAACCAGCCCCTGGTGCTTGCAAGCGCTGTTGTGACCCACTGGACTCTTCCACAGATGCCCCACCGCTCCCTCTCAGCCACCACCACTTGCCCTACCCAATGCCAGAGGTCCGTCCCTATATCAACATCACCATACTGAAGGGTAAGTGCCCATCTTGGCCCTGGGATGCCAAGGCCTGCTCAGGGACTGGTGGCACTGTAGTGGAGGTGACAGCTGGGTTGCTGGCATGCTGGTCATGCTGACAGACTGCCAGATGCCATCCTGAAGCATATGTGCCCACACACACTGTGCCCATGGTTTAGATGTTTTGTGCTGTGATCAAGAGTAGCCTGTGAGGAGGGAGGTCAGTGCACATCTGTGCTGTGACCTCTGTGTCTCACGATGCTGCCTGCGACAGAGTCCTGTAGTGCCTGAGGGAAGGCACAGTCTCTATCCAGCTACAAAATAAGCATGTTTGGATGGTAGGCATTGGCACTGGGGAAGTCTGTGGGAAAACCTTCTCCAGCTCACAGGTCACATGCATTTTGGAGATGGTGGAGGGCAAGGGGAGGCAGCAGCTATTTGCAAGCACCTCCAGGCTAACTGGCAGTAACCTCCAGCTCATTCCACACTGCTGTGGCTGGCTTGGCTAATGGGAAAAGGCTCCCTGTTTTAGATCAGCTCCTCCCTTCAGGCCTCCCCTTTTAGTCTTTGCTGTGGGAAAAAGCCTGTTCCCAGCTGGATCCTGCTCCACTCGTTTATCATTGCTTTGTGGTTCCTTTGGGCTAGCTGGGGAGACTCTCCCCCTTCCCTGCCCAGCCTGGAAATAGCTGCAATCCATCAAAGCTCAGAAGCCTGTCTGGGGCAGATGGAGGCCTGGTCTAGAGTTGGGTGTTGCAGGTGTACCTGCAATACCACTCCAGAGATGGACAGGAGGGAAAGAACAAGGTCCAAATTTGGGATGCTGTCACTTGTGCTGGAGGCTCCTCTGACCCCCATCTCTTCTTTCTATACACAAAGTACGTCCTGGTGCTGCTCTTTCTCTGTATTGATGCCTGCCCAAGTGTGTGAGAGGGTAGAATTGCAGTATTAATTATAAAGGATGCCCAAAAGATGCTGGTATTGTCAAAGTACCAGTCCTCTAACTTGCACCGCCCCATCTGCCAAGTCTGACTTGGAGCTTGTGCCTCTGACCCACCTCACTGTCTGTCTCTAGTCATATTCTCCCACAGGCATTAGCACTTCTTCCCCTTCTCCAGCCTACAGCAAGAACGGTGTGCACACTGCATGGTTAATTGGGTCATAGGTGTGTAGGAGGGCAGGTGCTGTGATGGAGGTAAAGGAGTGTGGAGGAGGAAGAAGAGGTCAAAACCCCCAGTGGTACTTTACACTCTCATCCCTCCCAGGCTGAAGTCTCCTAGGGACAGGTCCTACTGCCTCCAGCAAGGCTGTATCATGTGATGAGCAAGGAGTTCATAAGAGAAGGTCGTACTCAGCTCGACTAGCTCCTTTCCCCTGAAGCACAATGATATTGTGACCCTCACGAGCATTCCATCTTCTGACACTGCCCCTTCCTTGACCATTCCTATGCCTCCTCATTAGGTTTTCTCACCACCACCTTCACGTCTCCCTCTTATCACACAGGAGTTTTGTCCTCTGCTTCCTCTTGCAGGAGAGAAAGGAGACCGGGGAGAGCCTGGTATGCCAGGGAAATGGGGCAAAGAAGGACCACGAGGTGAGAGAGGTGCCCAGGGCCAGAAAGGCAGTAAAGGACAGATGGGCACAGCAGGAGACCCCTGCAAGCATCAGTATGCTGCATTCTCCGTTGGTCGCAAGAAAGCGCTGCACAGCAGTGAGGGCTTCCAGGTCTTGATCTTCGACACTGTCTTCGTCAACCTCTACAGCCACTTTGACATGTTCAATGGCAAATTTTACTGCTACGTAGGTGGACTCTACTATTTCAGCCTCAATGTCCACACCTGGAACTTTAAGGAGACCTACATGCACATCATGCACAATGAAGAAGAGGCAGTCATCTTGTATGCCCAACCCAGTGACCGCAGCATCATGCAGAGCCAGACCCTCATGCTGGAGCTTCAGGAAAATGATGAGATCTGGGTGAGGCTCTACAAGCGGGAGCGGGAGAATGCCATTTACAGTGATGATGTTGATGTGTACATCACCTTCAGTGGGTACCTGGTCAAGCCCAGCCTTGACTAATTGCCACTCCTCCTCCTTAGAGCCTCTTTGGCCTTTTCTTTCTTCCTTCCTCTCTTTCTCTCTTTACTGCCCGCAACCACTGCAGATCACTTGGAAATGGGCCTGTCAAGTCTCAGGCACTGAGTGTGAAACTTGCCGCACTGGCTTCCACCTCACACTCTCTTGTAGCCAGGCCTGTATCTGTCCACTTACAGCATGATACTACCATCTTTTTTCCCCTCACCTCGTGAGCCCAATTTAGGCTATTGGCTTATTCTAAATCTGCCAGTAAACTGTGTCTGGCATTTT
Source organism: Athene cunicularia (assembly GCF_003259725.1). Classification (NCBI taxonomy): domain Eukaryota; kingdom Metazoa; phylum Chordata; class Aves; order Strigiformes; family Strigidae; genus Athene; species Athene cunicularia. Next base: position 1,078,188 of record NW_020799092.1, on the reverse strand, counting down.
GGGTCCTAGAGCAGGAGGAAAGTCAAAATGCTGCTCCTGGGGATGTGTCCATCCTTGGGGCTGCATACACAAAGGACTCTTGTAGAAAGGGCTAGAAAGTCCCCACCACCCAGGTGCATCCTGGTTCCTCTCTGTCCCAACTAGACATGTTGGGTTTGCAGCCTGCAACATGGCCTTAATGTCACCTTTCACACCTATAGTCTGGAGAGTGGCCTGGGGTCCAATGTCCTCCTGTAATGCAAGGAAAATATAGGAGCAGTGAGAGATGGTTACTGTCTTTCCAGAAAGGGGACTGTTGGCCTTTTGATGTATGTCATTGGCTTTCTTAGAAACTCTTCTGGGTCACAGAGTCCAGGCTGACTGTAAAATCTAGGACTAGTGGGATTATTCTCTGTTTTAGCTCTAGATCTTTGAGGAGATGAAAAGCCAGACACTCAGCCAGACCCTTCAGAGGCATCTGCCATTGAATCAGTAAAGTCCACCACTCTATTCCCATTAGGGATCATAGGTACAGAATGAGAGAGAGAGAGACAACCCTGTAAGTGGTAACAACCCTACCAAACCTCCCTCCCAAACCTCCTCTGGGATGCTACTCAGTATTGGTTCTCCAGCTGTGAGAAGCTAGTCCAGACAGTGAACCCGAATCTGCTCTTTCCTTCGGCAGAGGTGCACCCGTGCCCTTCCATTGGTATCAGCAGTCATCCCTAACACAGGGGAGAGTCAAGCCCTGGCTCCTGCATGCCATTACATTGTCCTTCTGAAGGTGGTTCTCCCACACTGGTATTGAGGGACCTGAGCTGGAGTCTGTAAGGGCAATTGCACTTAAATCAGTTCCAGACCTGGTCAGGTTGGCACCTCTTTGCCTCTGTGATGGAAAAGAGATAGAGGTGAGACTACAGCACCTCACCCCAGGGTTAAAAGCTTCCCTGCCACATGCTCTGTGCCCTTTTCTGGCAATCTCATAAGAGCATATGGCTAAATCAAACTCCCACTCTTCTTGTCAGGTTGGAGATATTACAATAGGAAAGGAGTTGCCAGCAGTAGTTTTCTAGTACCGTTTGTACTGGTCTCACACTGCTCTCACTCACATCCCTCTGGGGTTGCTATGGTCCTGGGAGACCTGGTGACACTGACTCAGCACTTTGGGAAAACTACTTCTGCATGTTGTGATGGTCCTGTAAACAGCAGTGCCAAGAATTGTCTGGTTTTAGTTTCAGGACAGGAAAAGCGGGAGAAACTGTATTTCTCCTCTGCCCATTACTGATAATGAAGTCTGACTTACCTAGCTTCTGTGGTCTCATGATTAGCCATGATCTGTATCACCTGGGACCACCAGAGCTCTCCCATAGGAGATATGTATTATTATACAGGACTAGGTTGTCTGGTACACTCAGACCAGGATGGCAAAGGCACAGGGAGGACTCAGGCTAAATATTAAAAAATGAACTTGAGAGAATTGCAGGGTATTTTCTCTCTTGCCCTGTTTACTTACCCTCCCTGCTTTGCTAAGGAAGCAGTACAGACTGGAATGAGTTTCAAACGCTTTTTGCCCTGCATCCTCCCCACCACTGTCATTGAGGCAATGGGTATTAAAAAAAAGTTTCACTGGGGCAAATCTGGGTTTTTCCAAGGAAAATGTCGTGATGGTAACAGGGGAACTAAAGGACACTGTGAGTTTCTTCTACTCCCTTAGCAGGTCAAGCATGTGGCATTGCTCAGAGACAGGATTTCAGGCAGTAGAGAGGAAGCAGCATTCTGGAGGTGATGCTCAGGAGTGAATCCCTTTCTCTCTCCCTCAGCAGGCTGCAAACCCAGATATTGTCTATTTACAGTATATAGTGCCCCGTCATCTGTCTGAAGAGAAGCAAGCCTCTCTAACACTGAATATCTCCAGAAACAAATTTTCTTCTTCCTCCTTTTCTATTTGGTGTTTGAATGCCAGTAATAGGTCTCATGTTGTACCCATGAGCAGCCAGATGGTGCCTGATGCACATGAGAGAGGAGGGCAGGGGGACCAAAGGATGTGTTTAACAGGCTTCTTGGTGCTAAACATGATGGCAATCCCTTGGTGCTAATTCAGATTTCAGGGGTATTGGGTGCTTTCTGGAAGGTGTAGTAGGCTGAGTTGTAATGTACTGTGGAATTAATGGTGCTTTGTGTTACAAAACCAAACTCAAGAACTTTTGTATATATTTTTTTCTCAGTGATATTAAACGTTTTTCCCTGGTTGTATTGCACTTAGATCTGCTTTCCCCTCCCAGACTATTCCTTCTAACTCTGGTTATCACTGAATAGTGTGATAGAAATGACACTGACCTGAAAAAGACAGGTACAAAGTCTAACTCAGCTCTGAAACTTCCCTGGGCAACCCTTGGCAATCTTCTGTTTGTTTCCTTTGTGGAGATTTGAAGATATTTATTGCTTCAACACTTCCAATTATGACAACCCTCTCCTCTTTGCTTGAAAAGCTTTGAGCAAATTCAACGAAAGATTCTTTGGAAATTACAAAAAAAAAAATTCCCAGGACAATACAGTGGGTTGTAAGGTTCAAGTACTTAATTATATTGAGGAAGGTTGGGCTAATGCTGGAGTTCTGTCAAGGTGGATCAGACCCTTTATCTTGTGAAATTTTGAGCACATCCTTCTATCAAGCACTTAGTAAGCATGTGTGTTTTCTATTTTCCCTATGGTGTTTCTCTTTTGTCTGCCAAGAGGTGAAAGCCAGGAAGTGCAGATATAAGAGGAACATTAAACTGTTGACTAGACACTTGTGCTTGCTAACAGTGGGGTGAGTGGCAGTTCCAGAGTTAAGCTGAACACACATTTTTGGAGGACCTGTGTGTGATGAGAAAGGATTGAGGTTCAGGGCAGAGATGGAAAGACACTTGTCTTGACCCTTAAGTTGGTAGAAACAGGAATCCATGAGGGGGGGAAGGGAGACTTGAAGGCTTGAGTGAAAGATCTAGAAGTAGAGTCCTAAAGACAAGGGGATGCCTTTTGGAGGTTTCAGTGCAAGTTGAAGAGGTAAGTGGGGTTTTGTTTAGCAACTTTGGAGTTTGGACTGAGAGGACTCCTGATGAAATGGAGAAATGGACAAGAAAACAAAAGGAGATGCCCATATAGGACCTTCTGTTTTGAGTTTATCTTCATGTAGTTTCTCCTGTGGTTTGACATACACCAGACACTTTGTTTGGCAGGGGTAGAAAACATAATCATACACATCCTTACAAGTCTCTTTGGCCCTGTGACAGGTCCAGAACTAGGGAGATATATATTCTAGCAAATACAATACTCTGTCAGGTCAGAGCACGTATTTCTTTGCGGTTTTTATTTACTTCTGAGGAAGCAGATAGAAATTTGTCCTCAGGACATGTTGCACTTGTGCATGTTCCTGGCCCCTTGAGGTGAGATGCTGGTAGACTGGAGGTGACTTTGTCACACTTACAAATGGAGAGGAGTGAGGGAGGAGGGAGAAGTGAAAATGTATAACCAGAAGTTCTAGAAAAGTTTTCTATGATTTAATCCTTCAGCCTTCCCACTTGAAGAGGAAATTGCCACCTGATGAGTCTCTTCAGCAAAATCGCTTGGGGCTACAATGCATGGTGAAAGATGGGGTCTGTAGCCAGTGTCACCCATCACACCATGGATGCCTGACTGGGGAGCTGCTGTAGGTGAGGCTCAGCTCAGGCAAGGTTGGCCCTGCAATGCTGCTGAAGGAATGAGGGCTAGACTGGGTCAGACCAGCCTTGCTGCCCTGCCTGTGGGTGAAGCCATGCCCTGAAGGCCACAAGATCTCCATTCACTTCATTCACCCCATGACTGAGTCCTTTTCATGCAATGGGGCTGCCCTGTGTTATGTGAGCCTGGGGTTGGTGACAGCCTCTCTCCTGGGTAAAGCAAGAAGCATGCCCTGGGATGGACAGCTACAGCACTACCCCTGGGGCCATGCCTCTCTTTTCTGCTGAAAGACAGGCCCAAGTTCTGTTGCAAAGGGCTCTGTGGCCATGTCTCAAGATTGTTCAAGGTATCTTCCTGAGGGTTTGGCTCTTTAAACTGGCTTCCTGCGGGTTTGTGGTCTTACAGGTATGAAAGTGGGAGGGGGGGGCAGGGGGGAGAGGAGAGGAGAGAACAGGTAGAGAGGAGGTAAAGGTCAGGATATGATGCTGTCTCTGGGGAAGAAAGTGCATGTCAGGGCCAGCTCAGGAGAAGATGAAGGCCCTGCTCCTTGCCCTGTGATAGTTGTGGGAAAGGAGAAGAGAGAAGCAAGGCAAGAAAAGTAATATAAAAGAAGACCTTTGACCCTATTGGGGGCACTGAGATGGGCACAGGTGGACATGCCTGCACCCAAAGCACCTGGGAAAGCAGGGGCTCAGGGTAGTAGGACCTGGCTCCACATCTCCCCTGATCACAGGTGGGGCAGCCATGGGAAATGTCTCTGGCAGCCCCTCAAGCCATGGTGCAGGGCCTGCCCCACATCAGGGATTTGTGAACCATTCAGAGGGCTGCCACACTGTTTCCCCTCTGCTCCAGCCTGCTCCTCTCAAAGCACCTAGACAACTGCTTCACCCACCCCTCAGCCATATTTATCTCCCAGAGTCCAGGGAGGGAGAGGGGGTGATGCAACACCCCAGCCAACACTACCCAGTGCTGCAAGCAGAGCCCCTGCCTCCCTCCATCCAGTGCATGACAGCCAGATGCCAGCAATGGGCTGAACCTGCCCCAGATCTTTTTCTCACCTTCCCTTTCCCATTGCTGGCTGGGAGATGCTGTTGGGCCCAAAGGGCTGGATGTGGACCCTGCCCATGGCTGTGTGGATTGTGGGGCACAGCTGCATTGCCAAGGGCGATTGTTCCAGCACCTTGCATGGGTAGCATGGCCCTCCTCTGATCACAATGGGAAAGTGGGCATTTGCTGAACCATGACAGGCTTCAGAGGCCAGCTCGATGTGCACTCTGCTATGACACCCACACATGTATACGCATGCACGTACCAGCCCCATATGGACATCTCTCACTTTCCTGCCAATGGAAACTGTCGCCCTTTGTGAACGTGGCTCACTCTGAAGATGCTATCAGGAGGTGGGTAGAGGAGGGCTGAGGCTCCAAGCCTCTTCAGTATAAGCACAGCTCCCTCACCTCTTTTCTCACAAGACCTCTGTGATGTCTCTCCCTGCAGTTATACCACTGAGAGTGCCAGGGCAGAAGTTTTAAATCTGAGGCTTCTGACAGTTTCTCAACCCACAGACTGTCCCATCTCTTGAGTTTGTGTCACAACTCACAGATGACTGGGGAATTATTGCAAAATCTCCCATCTTTCCTGGATTCTGTTTACAGCGGCTAAAATGGAAGGGAGCAGGATAGAGAGTTCTTGGGTTGGAGAAGATAAGGAGTATGGGGTTCCCCATCTACCTGGGAAGGCTGGGAATCCGGCCCTGGATGAGTAGAAGGCAAGGACTAGGTTGTTTCTTGATTCACATGAACATACTTGCATCCATGTCTTCGAGTAGTGAGGCTGACCTATATCAGCCTTAAAGCTGCTGAAGTGCCTCGACTGCCAGGGAGTCCAGACAATGAAAACTGCAGTGCACCTCTGAGGCAGCAGATGCGTCCAAGCCTCACTGGTTGCTACTGAGGACAGTTAAAATGCTTCAAAGTAGCCAGGGGAAGAAAATGCCCAGGGATAAAAAGGAGGACAATAGGTTTCCTGTCTAACTGACACACATCCTGCAGGCATCATTTTCACTGTTCTGGTCCCCTACTCTGAAGTCCAAACTACCCTCCAGGTGTTTGACACAACAATGTCCTAGAGCAAGGCTTGAGCAAAGCATCTTCCATGGGGTGCCTGAGGTTCTCTGCATTCTCCTGTTTGCTCCATGCACGCTTTTCTGGGCTTATACCATCTCCCATTCCCCCCTATAGACACTTTTTTTTTTTTTCCCATGTGTCCTCAATTCTTCTCTTGAAGTAGTGGAATGGGGCAGATCACTGGAAAGGACTACCCAGGTAACCAAGCCCTGTCCCCTGCAGTCACAGGCAGCAATTCAGCAGATCTTCTGGGCAAAGGCCCACAGAATTACCATTTCATGCACAGTGCAAAACGTCTCCCAAGTCCTTGCTTTGCCATGATTCCTGCCACTCTCAATGCGGTATGCTGGTGACACTGTCTGACTCTTTAGAAGACTTATGCAGGCTTTTACAGTGGTACAACATTTCAAGCTTGGTCCCACAAGGTTTGAAATGTTTTTTTGAAATTCCATTTGTTCATGATATACCAGAGTCTGAAGTACTCCTCTGACCCTAGGACGGGCTTGCTTCTCTTCCCACATCCCCAACCCTGCCAGCTGTGGAGGCAGAACAGCTGTGCCTTCATTAAAATGACTAGACCAGTCAGGGACAGTGGTGTGTTGTCTCAGCCTGTGACTCTCTTGTCCTGAAGAGTGGCAACCTAAGCTCTGGAGAAATGGAGAGAGGATCAATGCATTGCCTTCTCTTTGCTGCAGGGATGCTTTTTTCCACTTCCCCCCTCCTTTACACTCCTGTGCCAGCCCCCTTCACCATTGCAAAGCACTGTGCAGAGAGCTCTCTGAGTGCAAAGTGCAGGGGAAGCGGTGGGAGGCCCAGGTGAGGACTGAGAAGGGCGAGAGTAAAAGGTCAGTGACGCAAGCCCAAAGCGATGGCTCTCAGCTGAGCTGCTTTGCTGTTTGTCCGTGGTGTTCTATTTCTACCCACCAGCAATTCACACATCTGGGGACCACAACTTCTTCCACAGCCCACGCTTTTTCTCCCCCCTCGCAGAGGCTGAGGTAACAGAGGGGGAAAGGAGGGAGAGACACTGCACCAAGCTGCTAGCATAATTTCCAAGACCAAAGGGAAAAAAGCCCCAAGCAGTCCTTTTCAACAGCAACCTTCCCTCGGGACACTGAGCATCTCTGATGAAGGAATCTACTGCTTGCAAATGGGGTGGGGAGAGTAGGAAGAAAGGAGGGGTGCTTTCTCTTGGGCTGCAGGGAAGGTCAGCACTGGGGAAATGTACTGACACCCTTGTCCTTGAAACATAAAAGCAACAGTGCAAATTTGCCCTTACAATTAAGGTCTCACCTGGATAGACCATGGCTAAGGGAAGAGACCCTGGTGCCTGTACACGTGTTGTCCTTGGCCTGTTTCCAGGGTAAGCATTTGAGTGGAGCCAAGTGCTTGATGTCCCCTGGTGTCTCCCCACTCAGCGGCAGCTGTGTGTGCATGTGTGTGTGTGTTTGTGTTTGTGTGCATGAATGTGTGCACAGGTGCAGGCAGAGGGTATGCCCCCCCCCGACCTTCTCCACAGCCTGCTCCCAATTGTGGGGCACGGCACCCTGCCTAAAAAAGCCCTCCTAGCCCAGTGCTGGCTGCAAGGTCTGCAATTGCTCTTTTGAGCCGCAGGGAGAGGGAGGATGACACTATGAACTGCTTCAATGCTCTGTGTTCTTTCCTGCTTCTTATGCGGGAGGTACTGCAGCAACAGGGAATGGTGATATTCAAAGGGGCATTCCCCTTCTGTGCATGCATGCCACTCTCAGGAACAGAAGAGGAAAGTGGCACCCTGGTCTTGTCTTTCTCTCAAGTGACCAAGTCCCATTTCCCCTGAGACATCCACATCCTGTTTCCAAAATACAAGCACAGTCAATGGGGCAGATGTGAGATATGGCCTGGGCTTTCTGTTATAGGAAGGAACCTGAAATATATCACATGTAAAGGGCTCTGTGTCGTATCTCTCAAGGAGCACCTTCAGGCTCCTCAGAGACCATAGTGGGGAAAATAGTAATTTCCACACTGCTTGTTTTTTCTCCAAGTGGTGGTCTGGCAGTGTTCACCAGGATCTGGTTAGTAATCTACAGTAACAAGCAGCCTTTCCTACTACAGCCCCCACAGCCAGAAAATGGGGTCTTCAATTGTGTGCAGCCATACCCAAAAGCCTTCTCAACCTGCAGACAGTTACCCTTAGAAAAGGGCTCCCTAGGAGGAAGAGTGTTCAGAGGATCAAGCTCACAGCTGAAACTCTGACAGGTGGGCTCTCAAGAGGGATGAGGAGCCCTTTGGGCTGACCTGTTTCACAAGGCAGTACATCACTTGGAGGAGTGAAGCGCCCTAAAGTCCTTGGGTCAGGTTGTGGACCTGGACTTCACCCTTCCCTTCCATTCCTTCCATCCCTGCACATTGGTTGTGGCCATTGCCTTTCACACTGTATCTTCTGCCTCCTGAGGTGGGGAAGATTTAGGAGCACAGAATCACAGAATCATCAAGGTTGGAAAAGACTTTGAAGATCATTTAGTCCAGCCATTAACTGAACACTGACTGTTCCCAACTACACCAGATCCCTCAGTGCTATGGTGACCTGACTCTTAAACACCTCCGGGGATGGGGACTCCACCACCTCCCTGGGCAGCCCATTCCAGTGCCCAGCAACTCATTCTGTAAAGAAATGCTTCCTAATATCCAGTCTAAACCTTCCCTGGCGCAACTTGAGGCCGTTCCCTCTTGTCCTGATGCTTGTTACTTGGTTAAAGAGACTCATCCCCAGCTCTTTGCAGCCTCCTTTCAGGGAGCTGTAGAGGGCGATGAGGTCTCCCCTCAGCCTCCTCTTCTCCAGACTAAACAATCCCAGTTCCCTCAGCCGCTCCTCATATGACCTGTGCTCCAGACCCTGCACCAGCTCCGTTACCCTTCTCTGGACACACTCGAGTCACTCAATGTCCTTTTTGTAGTGAGGGGCCCAAAACTGAACACAGGAATTGAGGTGCAGCCTCACCAGTGCCAAGTACAGGGGTAAGATCCCTTCCCTGTCCCTGCTGGCCATGCTATTGCTGAGCAGTGACATAAGAGGGACAAATGGGAGGTTCTGAACCTGGGAAACTATGGAGCAGGGGAAAAAAATGGGTCTCCTGACTGAGCCCAGGGGAGAGACAGGAATGCAATTCCTGAGCACCGAGCTGTGGGGAGGCAGGCAGCTGCCTCCAAACAAGTAATTTCTGTTCAGGCGTTTTAATGACATGAAAAGTAAAAATTGCCATAGTTGCAATTCAGTAACCCCTGGAAGGGCTTAAGGGGGAGTGGGGGATTGGCCTTTGGATAAGCATGACACCATCAAGCATATTTTGAAACAAAATCAACAATCTAATTAACTTCTTTTTCTAGAAACTGCTCAGGCACAGAGGTAAGAAAACAGAGAAAGAGCAAAAAGAGCTCTGAGCAGAGTGGGAGTGGTGGTTGTAACTATTTTTTCCTCTAGAGAAAAAAGGTAAATGTGATTAAATTGGGAGCAAGACTTGCTAATCAAAGTACTTGAGGGTTTATTCTCAAGAATCTCCTTGCAGTATCATGTCTTTCCTTCAAGCAATTTTGAATGTACAACCAATCTCTGAATTCTCCTTAATTTATCAAGTCCAAGAAGCAATCTTTGCTTCATATTAGGCTTGTCAAGCATTTGCACACAAGCCCCTCTAACTTTAGAGAGAGATGTAACACATTATCAGGCTGCAAAACAGAGCAGGGCTTTGTCTTTCCTAGACCACCCAGGTAACAGGTAATAATTTCCCTCAAGGACGAGAGCAATTGCTGTTGCTAAATAGCAAATCAACCAGCATTCAGCTCATTATCTTGCTCAGTCACAGATTTGGTGTAAGGCTGGTTTCTGAATCCAGTGCTGCCCTCCTGCAGATCATACAACCTGCACAGGCACTCCCTCTTCGATACAGGTTAGTGAGAAAGTTCAGTAGGCACTCTGGTGATGCATCTTCAGCATTCAACACCAGGGGAACACTCAGGGACTTGAACAGGCACGTTTTAAAACTAGAAGTTATTCGTGTCCCTACAGACTTGGGCAGTGGACACCTGCACACAATGCAGGATCTGGTACCTGGTCTGTGAATCTCAGTTCTTGAAGAAGATGGGAAGATGTCCTTTACAGCCCTTTCTCTGCTGTGGAAATTGAGATGCAGAGAGGATGTGAGAACTGTACAAATACATTGACAGTCCCATGGGTACACCACCTTCCTTACAGTTCACACTGGTGAGTTTTCCATTGCAGGTGTGCCAGGCTAAGCCATCTGCATATGCAGATAGCATGATTCTGCTAACACAGATCACTTGCCACATTTTGATGGCTCAGATACCTGCTGTGCCTCACACGCTTTGTCCACAGGCTGACAAGGGCATAAATACTGGCCTTTCTTCATGTTGCTGAGTCCAAGGGTACTGAGGGACACAGACTGCTAGGCCCAGGGTGACAACCCAGGCCTTCCATTAGTGTCTCTAGGGAGGGACTTGAGGTCTCAGTAGCCCTTGTGGCACCACAAGCACCATCAGGGAGGCAGACAACTAAACTTAGGAGCTCTCTCAAGCCTTAAGTCTGCTGTGTGGGTTCTAGCCCTGCAGACCAAAGTCCTGACACTGTCTAGTTCAACCCAAACATAATGAGGATCCAGGGCTCAGGTCCTGAATGGGGACATCTCGTGACTGTCCCATGCTCATGCTCATGAATTCATAGCTGTGTCTTCACAGCCAGACAGGCTAAGAGTGAAATTGCTCGAAAGTATCCTGCTTCTCCTCCCACCCTTTTTTCCTCAATTCTCTGGGCCTGTGACCATCACTGTCAGGGAGTTAAAGTGAACACCTCTTCTGTTTCCTCCCTCTTGAGACCCCAGACTTGGCACAGGTGAGAGTGCGTGCAAATGCCTCAACTTCCTACTTCTTTAGTCCATGTTCTTCCATAGAGTTCTATGGAAGAACTTCCATAGTTCTTCCATAGCCCACTACAGGGCTAGGAAATACCTACTTTTGAACATTTTGTGTATTCATGTGTATATTTGATGTCTTCTACTTTTATCAGACAGATCTATCAGACACTCTCTGTGGGACAGAAGTTGGAAGAGAAATAACTCAGGAATATCATCTGTTGTGTAGGTGGGTTTAACACTTGCTGCTCGGCATGATTACTCCACTGGTAGTACCTGATCCCAGAACTTAAACTCCATTGCTTTTAAATGCCTCTCCACTTAGACATGGAGATGGAGATTAACCTGAGGGCAGCATTTAAGCCTATAGCAGCAGTATCCCTAGGGCTGATGGAGTCGGAGGAAAAAAACCTCTTTAGTGTCAGCCCAAGGCTGACATTTTGATACAAAGCAAAGCCTTTTTTAGTTTGATAACATGAACAAATTCAATAAAGACCTCACTGATACACTCAACAGTGGTTCTCATGGGGCCATTTTTACACTTTTTTCAGAGTAGAACCACAATTTAAGGGGAAGAGAACAGCAGACATAGAAGATCATAGTTTTGAGAAGTGCACGTATACAAATGGCAGGAAATTCAATATAAAGGTTATAGTTAAAATAACATTGTTTGGAAAGTACCAGAATTAACCTAGAGAGCGTCTCGAGATCTTCATGGTGTATCCTGTCAGGAAGCAAACTTTGGTGGCCATCAGGGCATCTCTGCCTTCATGCCTTCACCTCCTGCTGGCTCTGCACCCTTCCCACTGCTCCACCCCAGAATGCTGTGGGGACAGGACACCGAGATAAATATATTGAGCCCTCCACTGAACTCACCCGTGGTGAGCTGAGTGGTTTGTAAACCACAGATAAGGCATCCCAGTTAGCCTGAGACTCCAGTCCCAGCTGAGAGACAGCAAAGGGGAGGGATGTGGCTAGCCTAATGACAGCTAACGAGTTGATGAATCTTGGGATATTTTCACACTGTGTAATACTTTTGCTCTTCACACCTCTTCACTCTCTCTGTTCTCTTATTCACCTCTGACATTTTGCAGAGACTCTCAGTGGACATGCAGCTGAAAATAAGAAGTTTCAGCAGCACTGCTCTTCTCTAACAAAAGCAGAACAAGAGGAAAAAGATGAGCCTGTGCATAAGCACCTGCCCCATCCTTGAGGATTTTTAAAAGTTACATTGCCCCCGAAACACCGATCTGGCCCAAAAAATGCCTTTAACCAAACCTCACACACACACTTTTACCTGCTGCTTTATCACTGAACAACAACGCTGACTATTGAGTTCACCCATCTCAGTCACCATTATGGGGACAGGAAGGTAATCACAAGAACACCTCTCATGTGTTGCTGACAATGTGGTTTTGTTTGGCTTCTCACATTCCTAACAATGTGCCAAATTCTCAGTAGCACAGTCAAGTCTAAAAACTGTGCTGACAGCAAGTGTGTTTGTCTGTATTAGATGGGATCTGGATACAATCATATCATGCCTATGTAGGAAACCCTTTCTTACTTATGCCACACAGTTTTTGCTTTAGTACATTTTAAACTGTGACTCCAATGGAAATTAAACATGCTGAGGCAGTGTCTCTGTCTCCATACATTGGTGTTTGGCTGTCTGTTAGCTGATTTGTCAAGACCATTCCCCCTCCCTCCACATTGTTGGAAAAGTCAATCAATCACTGTCACACTTGACAAAGAGGTATATCCCTTACTACTGTTAAGCAAAAGTGGCTGGATAGATGAGAGCTGGCTCTCCATTAGGACCCTTGCTGAGAAATTCTTCAGTGTGACATCAGTCCTTTCTAAATGTCAGAAAAATCTACATAAGAATCTATTATAAAGATTGAGATCTAGAAAAAAAAAGTCTCCAGTGAATTCGCTGACCAAATAAATCCTTGTTTTCAACTGTAGCAGCTGCTCATTTTCTCTATGTCTAGGGACTAACTACATGTTAAGTTTTCCTCTTTCATTAATTCAGGTACCACAGTGCATGAACAAACTCATCTGAGTCTTACGAAAAAGAAAAAAGAAAAAGAAAAAGAAAAAGAAGAAGAAAAAGAAAAAGAAAAAGAAAAAGAAAAAGAAAAA
>NW_020799092.1:1017346-1065288 GCF_003259725.1 Athene cunicularia | reverse complement strand
AAAAAAAAAAAAAAAAAGGGGTGCTTTGTGCTCTTGCTTTTCCAGAAGATACGGTTTGACAGAAGATACGAATTTCTCATTCTGAAGGACAAAGGGGAAAAATGATGGTTAACATGACTACTCCATTGCAGCTGCAGAACTGGTGATACCACAAAGTTACTTACAGAGCACTTCACTGCTTCAGCTGGGGACTTCTGTGGCAGAGTAAGCTGCATTCATTTTAAGAGTTCCTGGGATACATGCCCTGATGATACATGCCATTACAGCTCCACTCTAGTGGGAGACTCCAAGGCACAGCTACCACAGTCAGTGGTAGCAGAGCACGAGAGCACACAGCCTCTTCCCTGCTGCTCTTCAACGGAGACAGGCTGGTCAGATTCCCCAGCTGCCTTCACAAAGGGTGACTATAACAAGAGTCTTCAGATGACTAGCAAGAGCATCCAGTAGACACCTCTCAGACTCCTGGTCCATGTCGTGGTGAGGAAAGAGGTGCAGCACTCCAGGCCACTGACTGACTGCTTGAAGCTGGATTAACGGCAGTGGTCTCCCAGAAATGCCCATGAGGATCCACTATTGCAACCTCCTTCAGAATGGCTTCACCCATGACTTCAAATCACTATTTTGCTCCAAAACTATTTCTTTTTGATGTCTAATATCTTCTGATACCCAGTCTCTGGATTGGGTTGCCTGTGACTAAAAATTCCTCCTTCTCCCACAGCCTTTTTCCACTACCTGAAACCAAGATCCCTTTGTTGTTAAAGGAGACCCCATCCTCCATGTTTATAGTCCTCAAAAATGAACAGTCTGGAGACTTGACATTAACCTCTGTGAACTTTTGGTCAGCAAAATCTGCTTGCCAGGTCTGAGCATGGGCCTTGATCTGCTCTAAGAGAGAAAGGTGAGGAGCACATAGTGCAGTGACCACTCTGTGTGTAAAAGGATATTCTTGTCATCTAGCCCCACACCAGTGGTCATCTCTGTACAGACCAGACAGGAAACGTGATGTGCTGCACTTCAGAGAACTGTATTTGTGTATGGAAAATGAGAGGTGTGCAGGGACACATGCATGTGCATGCCTATCTGTGAACTGGACAACCATTGGGCTGTGGATTTGTGTTTGCACATCTGTCTTGTCTTGGAATGTGAAGGCAAAGTGTGCTGGGGAAGGCATATCCGATGGTGAAAGGATCTTCTAAAATTAAACAAGCCCTGCAGAGCCTGTGAGGGGTTATCTGTCTGTGAAAGTGAGGGCACATAAAGCTTTAGAAGAAGGTGGACATATTTTTGCATCCCTGTCTGATCTGTTGAATGGACAAGCCGTACCAAACAGGCACTGCAGCTACTGTGGGGTGGTGTTGCCTGTCTAGACTAGCTGCGAGGCTCAGATCAAAGCGGGTGATTCTGTTGTCTCTGAAGAAACTGGGGTGCTCAGCTGGGTAGGGAGGCCATGGGATGGGTGTTGTTCCTGTGGTGTCACACCATCTGCAAGTGTGAGGGTTGTGCCTCAAGCTTGCTCACACTCAGCACTGCCCTCATTCCACTCCTGCTCTGACCCAGGATGGGTCCTCTGAAACTGGGGCATTGATGTAGAGGCTGGTTTCATTCTGGTGTTGCTTAGGTCAACACCTCGCAGTATTTTTCACAAAGTAGTCTACGGTATTTCTACTGTAGATTGATGCCTATCCCCAGTTTCAAAGTGATCCTTGCACATGTCCAGACCCCAAGAGTGATATGAATGATCTGTTTGGGTGTCTGAAAGAGGAAGCTATGGGTCTCTTGCCAGTGTCCCAAGAGGACAGGTCCTTCTCGCTCTTTTGCTACCCAGCAACAGCTACAAACTGGTCCCAGTATATCTGAGCACTATAAGCTAACACCTGATCCCTCCACCCTTGTTTCTGCACCTATTGCTTTACCAGCAGGAAGTAGGACGTGGTTTGGGGCTTTTTATTCTCGGCCTCGCTAGCCTTTTCGATACTTTGGGGCCTCGTCTCAGTCTGACAAGGCAAGCAAGCAGCAGCTTCCTGTGCAAAGGTGAGAGGGAGAAGACAGAGAGAGACCACGCACGTTCAAGAGGAACAGCTCTGCAGCAGAAGTGCAGAGACACCTCTTCTCTCATGCCAGCAGCACTGACTGACACCTGGACATGCACTGAGCTAGGATATATCCTCCTCCATCCCTCTCCCTTCCCCTCTCCCCATTCCCCTTACTGTTTGTCGTTCAGCACCTGCTTCAGTCCAGCACCTGCTTCCATCCAACCCTACGACCTGGTCCCTGGTCCTTGGAGACTCCCTTCATCTGCACCACTGGTTGCCTGGAGCTGGAAGGTAAAGGGGGCAATGCCAGCTCTCTCCCACACGGGGGTGGCTGATCTGAAAAGTGTCTTGGAAGGAGTTTCAGTCTGACAAACTGAATCTTGCCGTTGGGGCGGTCTGAGCGCATATTTATCTCTCTGTCTCTCCACAGTCCTCTCAAATCATAACCCACATCTCACAACAACTCCGCCTGTTTTCTTTTTCTCTCTTTCTCTTCCATTTGTCTGTTAATGCATTGTCGTCATGTTTTTCTTCATCTGAACCTAATCTTTTATCACAATGGGAATCGGTATTATGCCTCATGTCAGTCCTTTATAAACCCTCTCCTCTTTCCCCAGGCAGTCCTAGCAGGGTCTAGCAGGACTCTTGTCTTGTTTTACTCAGCTCTGCCTGAGCTGCAGGCTTGCTGAGAGGTAAGGGTGGTTGCTTCTCCTGTGGGCAGAGGCAGACCTCAAGGCACAGATGTCCAGATAGATGAGGAGAGGAGGAGGCTTGGATGAGCAGCCTGTAAACCCAGTCTGTCTAATATGGAGCATGACTGTACAGGCTTTGTAAGACAAGAAGTCTCCCTGGGTGCCATGGGTGGATGAGGGGTGCTGCAGAGTTTCCTAATTACAAAGCCCAAATTTTCCACTACACCAAAAAAGCACAACTCCTTCCAAGGCAGTGCAGGGTCTACTTGGCAAGGATAGTGCATGGTTTGTGCATGACTATGTAATATTTTATGATATGGTAAAGCCTTGATTTTCCAGAACCTGGTAAACAACTTCTCCCTGATTTCCCACCCTGTCCCAAACAAGGCATTCAAAATCTGCCTCCTAAGCAATGAGCTCTGCAACTAGCTTTTGTCAGTTGCAGCTACAGACCCCTCTTACTCAGTAAGCACTTAGTTATTTCAGCCCTAGAGCTTACAAAAAAAAGAAGCTCTTCAAAGCACAAGCTGTGTGCAACCAAGGCAGCACTCTCTACCTGAGTCAGCAAGCAGCCTGAAACAACACATGCGGACTGTTGTGCACTCTCACACACATTTCCAGAAGGCATTACTCCTGCAAACAGCCTATCTGTGCTGCACTGTGAACAGTTTCAGTGCTGAGCAAAGGACCCAAGGCAGGAAAACAGTGAGGTGCTGAGGGAAAAGCACAGACTCTGGAGTAGAAGGGGTATGAGTTTCTGAACCTGGAAGAACGGCACTGGCTTTGAGCCTTGCCCTAAGACAGTGTATACCTCCTGTGAGATGACATCTTCCTAATTTGAATTGCTGAGCTATGCTGGGGGGGGCATCCTCTCTCTTTCAGTGTGTCACCAGTACAGATGAAGCCCTCTTTGCTGCTTCTGTGTCCCCTCTGGCTGTTCAGCCTCACGTTTCTCTTGTGGCCATCAGATTCAGCACAAGGTAAGAAGTGATGTGCTTCACCCATGCCAGCTGGGCGAGCAGGGAGGGTGGTCAGCTGGAGTGGGGGGTCTGCCACAGTGTGTTGCTCTGCAATGCTCATGTTGTAACATACAGTCAGAGGAGGTTGCAATAGTTACAGGTCTCTTATGAGTACATCAGCCTCCAAGGACATAGAAAAGTGAGTGGCTCTGCCTTTCTTACTTGGAGAGAGTTATCCAGCAGAGGAGTCAGGCTGTAACTTGGGATGGGGCAGAATTGTCCAGGGTGATGGTTAATGCCAAACATCATTGCTAATTCAGCCACATTGTTGTCCATCTCTTCTTTGATGGCAGGCACCTCCAGCCTAACTTGTTGGTACGACTCGCGGGCAGCTCTCTTCTGTGACTGGAACCCAGGCAGGGACTTGGTTGAAGCACCATGCCAGCTGGAGATTTTATCAAAGTTAGCTTTTTGTGACAGGTGAGTGACTAGAGAGATGCTTTGAATGAAAATTGTCCTGGAAAGTTTACTGCTTAACAAAAATGTAGGCTCCCCCTCCCCAGGCCAGCTGTAGTGGAATCACAGAGCTGAGGGGCTTTGTTTTGAACTCTGTCACTAACCCCATGTGGGCTGAGATGCAGGCTATTGCTCAGTGTTTGGTAGTACCAAACTGTCTAGCACAGCCCATTTTCCAGCTCCATAGCTCTGTCTGTGCTTCATTTTCAAAAACATCCCTCTTCCTTTGAAGCCGTCCTCTGGACTGAAAGGTATTTCAGTGGAAGGACAATGTATAGAGATGGGGGTGGAGGAGAGCAGAATTAAGGTTATGCAAAGGCCATTTGACCATTGCCAGGATGAGCTGGGATGTTGCACCCTGAGTAACAATAAATGAAGGAAAATATTGCTCCACTTATCTCCCCTAGCCCTTTCATCTCTCTCAATTTATGATGTTTTCCTCTCCCACAGAGGGGTGGGTGTGTGGCCAGTACTGCACTGGGGGCTGGATGAGTCTCTGTGGTCTCCAAGCATGACAACTGGAGCCTCCCCCAAGGGCTTCCCTGGGTGCGTGTCATAAGGAGTGGCTCAGTGTGATTCTTGCAGTGGGTGGGTTGCTTGTGACTGTCATAGAGACACCTCTAACGAGGTGAGATGGGCAAATATATTGTGGGATGTGGTGCATGGACCTAGAAAGCCAAAACATTTATGTTGCTCCATAGGTGCAAATCAGAGACTAGGGCTGGAATTTGGGCTGGATTTGGAACTGTGTCATTGCTTGAGTAGGGCTCTCTAGGACACCACCTCTCCTTACCATCAGACTTGATCTGACCTGGAGCAGGCAGCTCAGTCTACCCTCTCAGCTGAAAGCACATGGATGCTCTCCTACCCTGTTGCCCCCTTGCCATAGCTCAGCTTAGGCTGTCCAGCCACACTTATCAGAGCAGAATAGAGGTCACGGTGTAGTGCTGCCAAGTGTGACATACAGTCCTGGTTGACTGGGATGTGACCTGGTTCAGAAGATACGTCTCACTCAGTACCTGAGATCCTACAGGGCTCAGGTCTCCTACTTGAAGGAGGCCTGTAAACCATAGAGGAGATGAAGTAGGAACCTGTGTTCCAGGGCCACGTTAGTGCAGTTGTGGGCAGCAGATGTGTTTGAGCTCTGCATGCCCTCTGATATTGACAGAAAGCAGAGAAAGTAGCAAGAGGGGTTTGTGAAGACTTGGAAACTGGAAACCTACTGTTATCTTTGGCTTGAAATAACAAAATTTGTCTGAATGATGCAGTGGAGAGAGAAAGTGCGATTACATCCTTGTTGTAGCCTGTTGAGCAAATATGGTAGGATGCAAAATGCTTTGAAAGACCTTTAGTGTTACATAAAGTTTAATGCAAAAGAGCCTCCCCAGCTCACTGGAGTTCTGCTTAAAACCCAGGTTAGTTCCTTTACCTGAGCACTGTGAATTACCCAAGGCAGAACACATGACAGGACTGAGGAGATGCATCAAGACCTTCAGCAAAAACAGTAATGTAAGTAATTCATCTGGGATGTCCTGGCTAATGGCAAGGTGGAAAGGATTTGTATGTGGATTTTGAGGGTATAAATAGTGTGACCCCCAGGAGCAGTATGGAAAGCCTAAACCTAATCCATGACTACAATTCTGGAGTTGGGCTTGATGTTGTGTGTTGTTGATATGCATCACGCCTGTTGGTTCCCCTGCAGGGGGGACTGGCTTTATTGTGAGCTGGGCCATGCTGTTCTGACACATGCAAAAGAGGTGCAGGACAGACAGATCACATGCAGTGTTCCATGTCTCAGTTACCTGGATTTGGCCCTAATCCCCTCCTCTGAGGAGGAATAGATATCACCCCCAGCTCTGAGGTCACCTCTTGACCTTATTTTCCTTGAAGAGGTCAGTACCATTTTCCAGATCATTAACTATTGTGAAGTCTGGTTAGATGTGTCAAAATGCAAGATGTAACAGCAACACATCTCTGGAGCTAATGGTGATGCAAATCCTCTAGCTATTATTTTTTATTTAAATCAGTCTTTCTTAGACTCATTACATACTTCCTTCAGTCATATCCAGAGTTACTGTAGTCCTTGTGTTTTCAGAAAAAAACCCACCCAAATATGAGCTAATTCCCCTTATTGATAAAGTCACAACCAGTCCTAACAACAGACAAGTTTTCTTACATTGGCGCATCATGTGCAAAGACAAATTTCAGGGTTGGTAAACAGCTCCAAAATATTTTCTTTCTAATCAAGATAATTTCCCTATTGCTTATTTAATACTACATGACTTCTGTGACCCTTTAGTATCATTGCATTTCAAGAGCAAAATTTAATATTGATGTCATCTCAATCTTACCAATGAACACAAAATGTTTTAGTAAAAATATTTTTCTCAATAAAAGTCACTCATAGAAAGTAATTTTTTTCCTGTTTAGTCAGTACATACTGCAATCCTACCAAACTAGCATATCACAATATTTTGTGCCCTTCTCACCAATGAACAAAAAAATCTGGTCACATGAGGTTTAAATCTTTGGTTCCTCACTCACCAGTGAGGCTTATGCTTTTCAGCCACAAATATTGTCCATATTTATTTTCAAGTATTCCTAAACCTGTTACACATAGGCTTATTGATGAGGTTTCAGTGTCACTAATGGTAAACTTTCCTTGCAGACTCAATGCTTCACCACTGCAGATCGTCTTACCATGTCTGTCCGTTGCCAGATTGGGGAGAATAGGTCTATACCTGTGCGAATAGAAGATTTCAGTCCACTTGCAAATAGTGAGTATTCAACTGTCTTGCAGAATCTGAAGCTTCCCCATAGCTAATTTATCTTCCCCATCCACCCCTATGCAAAACTATAGCTGATTTTAGACTTGTCTTTTCATTGTCCCCTGTTACAACTAGCACAGATGAACCACACTGACTCCTGCCACTTGTGCCTAAGTAATTGTTTTGCCTTCCTCAGGTTTCCTGAAATAGCCTTCTTCTTTTGAATAACAACAAAACCCCCCATTCTTTCGTATTATTTAGAAGCACAAAAATGAAACAATGATAAGTTCAGTGGTCTGGGCAGGATGGTGAATGGCTTGTCTCAGAATCTCAGAATCTCAGAATCATCAAGGTTGGAAAAGACCTTGAAGATCATCCGGTCCAACCATTAACCTCACACTGACAGTTCCCAGCTACACCATATCCATAAGTGCTATGTCAACCTCTAACATGCAGTGTCATGCCAGCCACTTCCTGTCCTGTCCTGGATCCAGGACACTGTTAAATGACAGTGCTTTGCACTAGGAGTTCTGGCTTCAAACAGGCAATGACAACTCAGCTGACCTCCTGAAAAATTCATGCTGCAAGAAGGAGGGAAAGTCTTGCTCTTCCTCTGCCCCTCCTACCAGATATGTGCTTCCACCCTACTTTAAGCCAGTCTTTGCATCCATCAGTCTTTGCTGAAAGGATTCAACTCACTAATCCAGGAGAAAAAGATCTGCTTGTGTAATTATTTTTGCCAGATGTATGAGTTTAGCTGGCTCAAGGAGACAAAGGAGTCCAATCGAGCTGCTGCAAGGTGAGGCATAAGAAGGCATGGCTGGAGTCAGGGATTGGGAAGGATCAGCCCAGACAGTCTATGTAACTCCATCCTCTGCAGCTGTAGATCTCTGTCCATACAATTGCCTTATGGATCATCCCTACAAGATAGTAGGCATGGTCATGGTGGGGAAATGATTGCATTGACTGCAGGGGCCACTCTCACAGACTCACAGGAGGAGCTGGCTCTAACTAACACAGTCCAAAGATAACAGACCTTTTGCCATCAGTGACAGTGGGGAAGAAGGAGAAGGAGAGAGGGGGAACTCACTAACAGTCTCATGCAGCTGTGGCTGGCTGGAGTCCGTGAGCACAGCCAAGACACCAACCCTGCTGCAGTGAGCTTTGCGGTGAAATTCTGTTATGGATAGAGAGTGCCCTGCTCCTTCTCTCTTTCCAGTAAAGCTGAGGCCTCCAGGAAATCTTCAGCTGGTTAGCAAAACTAAAAACACCTACAACTTAACATGGAGCCTGAATATTTCCTCTCACTATTTGGATGGGGAGCGGGAATACCAAGTGCGGTACAGAACAATGAGTCAGTCCTGGAAGGTGAGTACAGAGGTGGGTACTAGGACCTGTCACCATATGAATCCTGGTCTTTACAACACCTAGGACTTGCTCCTGGACCTCCCCTCAGGACAAAACTAGTTTTGTTGAAGCTGGAGAGCAGATCACACACACACACACACACACACACACACACACACACACTTTTATCCTTGTCACCTGTTGCCAGTGTTTGATGATGACATGGAGGCAGATGGGAATCCTATTTTACTCAGTGTTGTCACAAAGAAATCCAGACAGTTCCAGAACAGAGCTGAAAGGGATAAAATAGCAAAGCAAAGAAGAATTTTCCTCCAGGGTGACCAAGCAGTGCACAGGGTTTAGGGAGCTGCGACAGGTTCTCTCTGAGGGCTGTGGAAGAGATGGGCACGTGAGGCTGTAAACCAGGATGTTGATGATGCTCTAATTTTTCCCTACTCCCAGGATGCCAGGAACTTCACCATCATGCAGGACCAGATGTGGGTGGTATTTGAGAGCCTCTCACCTGACTTGAAATATGAGGCGGCTGTCCGTGCAAGGCCAAGTGCCTTAAGTACCTACAAAGGCGTGTGGAGTGACTGGAGCGAGACAATACTGTGGAGGACACATGCTGACCGTAAGGATCAGAGTCAGGCAGTCTAACTTGGAGGGGGAAATGGGGACTCAGGAAAAACAAGGTAGGAGCACCAAAGCAGGCTGAGAAGCTGGAGGAAAATGTGTAGGGAGGATAGTGTTGACCAAAGAACAATAGAAAGGTTGGAAACAATCTGTCAGTCCTGATCTGTTAGGTCAGGCTGCCTCAACAGGGCTTAAGGGAAAAGACTACCCTGACCCCACCACAGCCCCTCTGACTTCCAGAAGACAGGCAAAATCCACAAGATGTAAATCAGGGATTGCTTCCTCAGAGTTGTAAGGCCAGATGTCTGACCTTCAGAAGCAGGGGCCAAGACTGACATTTTCCCAGGTGCTAATGTAACATAGGAACATAAAGCCAGTTTTCTAAAATAGCCCAGTTCATTGACCAGTGAAATGCAGTGAAACAGAGTGCTCAGCTTCTAAACCAAAGGACACCTGAGACTAGAAAGCAAAATCTCACAGAGAATGAAAGAGACAGACCATGTTAAGTCCCTTCCATAAAGGTCTGCTGAGAATTGCATCAGTTGTTGCCGTGAACCACAGCATGGAGGAGACCTCCAGCCTTGAAAGACAGTGCCCTGAGCAAGTCTCTTTGGTGAGTCATTGGCTGTGGCCTCTGTCATTTCTTTTCTGAAAAATAAGCAGATAGAGGTTATTCCTTTGCATGTCGCCCCCACTCTGCCCCTGCTTAGCCCCTCCCTGTTGTGCCTGGTGCTGGTATAAACAGAGGAGCTATGTTTAGAAAGGGCACTGTGTTGCTGTGGCGATCAAATTTTGACAGTGTGTGATATCAGTGAATAGGTTACAGCCGAAACCAGTTGTCATAGCAACCAAGACCCAGCAATAACCAGATACCAGAGGCAGAGGAGACCAAGTGATCTGAGTAACATCTCAAGGACAGGCAAAGAAAGAATGTCCTGAAAATGTCTCCTACTTCTTTTATTTTTCACTACTATCTCACAATTACTCCAGAGATCCTCTGCAGGCCCAGACCAAGGGACACTAGGGATGGAGGGAGATGAGGGGGCAGGCAGAGGAAACAGGCACTAATATAATAGCAAGACCAAGCAAAGGTGCACTGGGAGATGTGTGTGAATGAGGCAGATTAAGAAAAGTTTTAGATGATGCCAGACAAGCCTGAGAAGTGCTGGCAGTGCTGGAACTGTGGGAACTCAGTTTCTTTCTCCTAATTCTACAATCCAAGTACTAAAATATGGTGGAAAACTGTAACCTTCCACAGCCTCCTAGAGTTTTCCCACACCTCTCCAAAGAAAGAAGCCAGTTCCTTGACACCTAACCATCTCCACCCTTGTTCCTCTTGCCTTCTCAAAGACCTATGAACCCTATGACTCTGTCTCCCTCACTATCTCATAATGCTGTTTCAAATCTCCAATCCCACTTAGGCTGATTTTAAGCTTTCCTTTGCAATGAGACAGACAGGTTGATGGACACTTCAACCAGTAGACTGTGGCACCTCATCTGTGGCAACCCCCAGCTGTGGTGCTGATGGGATATGAACAGGGACTTCAAGCTGTTCAGCATAAATTATCTATTAAGCAATGCCAAATAGACTCTGAAAGCTGTATCAGCTCAAAGACATCCTACACAACACAGTAGAACTCATTTATCTGACCTGTATAATTCTATATAATGTATAATATTACATTATTATATAAAATGATATAAAGGCCCTGTATGCTATAATTTTATAATACCATGTAAAATTATAATAAAGGCCCACTTTTAGCTCCTTGAACAGCCATAGAAAGGTTGCAGGTCCTACCTCCAGAATCCTGGCTAAATTTCCACAGCAACTCCCCCATTCTCTCTCATTTTGCAGAAACATCCCAGCCAGTCATGCCAGATCTTATAGTGGGCAGTTGCATCTTCGTGATCATTGGGACTGCCTTCCTTATTAACTTATGGACCCTGAAATGGTAAATGAGAATCAAGATTTCCTCTCTGTTCCTCTCCTGTATGTTGTGTGTCTTCTCAAAATCTGGATTATTTTTACTTGGTGTTACTCAGGATAGAGAGTTATTTAAAAATATGGTTCATAGCCCAACATTTTGAGGCTGACATTTGTTTGGGGAAATATATCACCACCCAAGATGATGTGGTTTCACCATCGCTGCATTGTGTGGCGCTCCTGTGACCTGATACCATGACCTGGCTGAATTAAAAGCAGACACCTCAGCGTTTCTGTTGCCTAGGGATTAGATGGGTGCTCCCTTGCAGGGATGCGTCAAAACTGTCTCTTAAAAAGCAGGCTACTGAATTTAGCAGTCCCTCAGTAGAGAGAACCAAGCAAGCCTAGGCACTGCTACCTTCTCATTTAAACACTCCAGCAAGAGCTCAGGCAGGACATAGTGACATTTGGTCTTCAGATAAAACTCCTGAGTGAGGAATACAATTCTTCCTTTCTTTGATCTGTGCAGTCCTGGTGTCTCATTATGTGCTGGTAAACCTCTACATGATGCTTTAATGGTCTCTTTGCCAGCTTTTCTACCTAGACAGTGATTTTATTCAGGATAAAGTGTCTCACAAGGTTACCCCATGAAATAATATGTAGACTGACCTGACAGCATGATGAGGTTAGAAATGGCCATAGGTTTTTCTCATCTCAGGACAGAGGCAAAGAAGCAGGGTGCTGATGTTCATGTCAGGGAGCAGGAAGAAATATTCCCAGGGTTGAGGCAGCAGAAGCTGGATGGCTTCTCTGTAAGGAAAGAAGGAAAAGTATGTTGAAGGAAGATGGATATAAAGAAAGTCACTGATCACTGTGTTTTACCTTTAGTCATAACATGAAGGTGAGGAAGTGCTAGCTATATGGCACAGAGAGACATAAAATGGCCTCCTTTCTCCACAGAGTACAATTAACCTGGGAGAACTGGATGGAGGATAATGCTGAGGTAAGATCCAAGGAAGGATTAGACATGCATGAATAAAAATAGCATCTACAGTGATGTAAGGTGGTTTATATTCAAGAACTAGCAAATTCTGATGCTTCAGAGAGTACACTGATTGCCTCCAGGGGCCAGGATGGTCTTTCTTCAGAGCATCCCACAGCAAAGCTTCAGCAAAGAGCTGATAGAATCAGCCAACCTCTCTGAGGGACTGAGGAGTAGATTAGATCACTTCAGTCTGCCTCAGGATGACAACACACTGGTTCCAGTAAAATAGAGGCCTCTGGACTAATGCAAGTCATACTCACATGATCTGCACGGCCAGTGTGTTCTAGCTATACCATGCAGTAAACTGCTAACAGGGCAGAGAGTTGTGGCACAGCTTTGCTAGTGATGGTCCCGCTCAGGCCATGTGGTCCTCTGAGTCACTGTGGTGGCAGCAAAGCAAAGAGGGGGCTGCTAGCAGCAGATGGAGCTTGGAAACAGGGGAGATCTGCCCAGCTTTTCATCAGGACAGGGTCTTAAGGGAGCAAGTGGAGAGGTTAAGGTGACCAGCCAAGGCAGGGAGGAAACCAGTGAACTTTTGGTTGTGCTTCCACAGGGAAAAGGCAGTGTATTTTCCAATGCCAGGTTTAACTGCCTCATCTCTATACCCCTCATCCCTCAGCTACTGTGTTTCAGGCCACTCAAGAGCAAGGAGAACCCTCAGGCTTGTTCTTATTTTACCTCTCTCCCATGCCAGGGCAGTACCCATGAGCTGCAATGCTCTCTCCTACCCCTACCACAGTGCCAGATTGATCAGGATCAGGTCCGGCTTCATTGCTTCTTCTCATTTTCTTTTCTCAAGGTTTAAGAAGATCCTGAAGATTAACATCCCAGACCCTGAGAAATTCTTTCCCCCACTCGTTTCGGTTCATGGAGGTGACATTCAGGTATGGGTCTGGGAACAGAGCCATGTGGTTATGAGGGAGGAATGAGGGAAAGGAGGGTCCATCTGCACATGCCCAGGACAGATAGCCAGTTGTCAGACCTACATGTGCACACGATACATGTGTCTGCTGGGTTCTCCACTCGACTTTTATTTTCTGACCTAAAACCTGACACTCAGTAGAGACATCTCTAATTACAGAACCAATAAACGGTAAGCCACATAAACCTCAGCACCCTGCTTCCCTAACGGGGTGCCTGAGAGAAAGCAAGGAACCTGCAGGAGAGAGCTTGGCCTCTCAGATCCCCTCCCACACCACTTTGGTCCCTCCCTGCCTGTCCTAGGCTGCTCAGCTCTTCCCCAGATTTCCTACTGTGATCCCCTCCTCCTGGCTATGAGCCTTTCCTCTGCTCCTAATGTGAATTGCCATCGTGGTGGATGGCACTTAGCTGTTTTCTGCATTCTTGTTGTCTCTTTCCCTTCTTTCTCCACCCCCACTTTCTGCCTTCCCCTAATCTCTCCATGAGTATGGACAGCTGCAAAGAGACAATCATCATTCTGTGCAGTATTAAAGGAAGTGTCAGATGCAAGATGTGGGAGGTGATTTCATGGAGCATCTCACTTTAAGAATGACAGAAACAAACTGCAGAGGGTCCAGAGGACAGCAAAGCTTTAAAAAGCCTAAGTGCAAAAAGCCTTAGAAAGCTTAAACTACATGAGAAGAGTGCAGAGTAGTGGGACAAGTGTATGCAGCAGGCACCAAAGACACTTTTTCAGTGCAGAAAGAGCTAGAAAATTTGGCTTTACTGGCCATAAAGGCAATGAAATTGCATGTTACTAAACACAGTTTATTTTTAAGGATAATGATTCACTGCAGGATGTCACTCATGGTGAGTGTGGAAATCTAGGCACAAGGCACCTGGAAGAGCACTTTAAACAAGAAATCTACATAGGGCCATGTAGGTGTATGAGAAACTGGTTCAGCACCTAGGAACAGATTGCATGAGATGCATCTCAGTACTGCTTTTCATGTTTCCAGCTTCACTTCATCTCATGGTCTTGTAATTTTTGTTTCTTCCTTTCACTTTCATCCTCCATCCTCCCCTCTAGAAAAAGTCATTAAAAATATAATTAAAAATTAAATAAATTAAAACTGATATAATGGACAACCAGATGCTCAGGCCCAGTCAGCATGGATTTATGAAAGGCAGGTCCTGCCTGACAAACCTGATCTCCTTCTACGACAGGGTGACCTGCTTATTGGATGAGGGAAAGGCTGTGGATGTGGTTTACCTTGACTTTGGTAAGGCCTTTGACACCGTTTCCCACAGCATTCTCCTGGCGAAACTGGCTGCTCATGGCTTGGATGGGCACACGCTTTGCTGGGTAAAAAACTGTCTGAATGGCCGGGCCCAGAGAGTTGTGGTGAATGGAGTTAAATCCAGTTGGCGGCTGGTCACGAGTGGTGTCCCCCAGGGCTCAGTTTTGGGCCCACTCCTGTTTAACATCTTTACTGATGATCTAGACGAGGGGATCGAGGGCACCCTCAGTCAGTTTGCAGATGACACCAGGTTGGGTGGGAGTGTTGATCCCCTCGAGGGTAGGGAGGCTCTGCAGAGAGACCTGGACAGGCTGGAGCCATGGGCTGAGGCCAACTGCAGAGTTTCAATAAGGCCAAATGCCGGGGACTGCACTTGGGCCACAACAACCCCCAGCAGCGCTACAGGCTTGGGGAGGAGTGGCTGGAGAGCTGTCAGTCAGAGAGTGACCTGGGGGTGCTGATTGACAGCCGGCTGAACAGGAGCCGGCAGTGTGCCCAGGTGGCCAAGAAGGCCAATGGCATCCTGACTTGTGTCAGCAATAGCGTGACCAGCAGGGACAGGGAAGGGATCTTACCCCTGTACTCGGCACTGGTGAGGCTGCTCCTTGATTCCTGTGTTCAGTTTTGGGCCCCTCACTACAAAAAGGACATTGAATGACTCGAGCGTGTCCAGAGAAGGGCAACGGAGCTGGTGCAGGGTCTGGAGCACAGGTCGTACAAAGAGCGGCCGAGGGAACTGGGGGTGTTTAGTCTGGAGAAGAGGAGGCTGAGGGGAGATCTTATCATCCTCTACAGCTACCTGAAAGGAGGTTGCAGAGAGCTGGGGATGAGACTCTTTAACCAAGTAACAAGTGATAAGACAAGAGGGAATGGCCTCAAGTTGTGCCAGGGAAGGTTTAGACTGGATATTAGAAAGCATTTCTTTACAGAATGGGTTGATGGGTGTTAGAATGGGCTGCCCAGGGTGGTGGTGGAGTCCCCATCCCTGGAGGTGTTTAAGAGTCGGGCTGTCATAGGCTGACATAGTGCTGAGGGATACGGTGTAGTTGGGAACTCTCAATGTTAGGTAAATGGTTGGAGTGGATGATCTTCAAGGTCTTTTCCAACCTAGACTATTCTGTGATTTCTGTGAAATCTCAAAACAGAGGCTTGCAAGATCTGATCTTGATTTCAAAGTCACAGAAAGATGTATTCTCTCTGAAAATCCTGCAGATAAGACATCATGAATGTGAATTTCCCTCCCCACCACCTCCGGCAACTCTTGCTTGAACAGAGAAAACGTCGCTTGATTGTTGTGATTCTCAGGAGAAGAAACCTTTGGTTCCTCACTGAGTGTTATACTTTGGGTGTAACAGTCTCTCTCCTGTGTTTCTTCCCCATCAGAAATGGCTCTCCTCTCCATTCTCCACATCTTCCTACTGTGTGAACAGCACAACCCCGGAGATCTCCACGCTTGAGGTGATGCAGAAGAATGACCAGGAATCCCAGCTTCTACTTTCCAAGGGAACCCTGACTCCTGATCCTCCCTTGGAAACCAGTGGGCACTCTCTATCCAGCTGCTTCACAAACCAAGGCTACTTCTTCTTCCACCTTTCCAACTCCTTTGAGATTGAGCCCTGCCAGATCTACTTCACCTATGAGCCTTTCACTCAGGAGGGCAGTGGTAGTGAGAATGGGGAGTCTTACCATGCTCTCCCCTCCCCAGACCTCTGCTCACTGGCAGAGAACATGCCTGTGTTTTCCCACAACTTCATTCACTGTGTCAAGGTGACCCGGGGTGTCCAAAACAGCTCCTTTGTGGAAGAGAGAGAAGGTGAAGCCCAGCAGGCCATGGCTATTTCTAGGCCTGTCCAGTCAAGTGAAGGCACCTCACCAACACCGGTTCTGAAACAGGATGAGAAGGTGATGGATAAAGAAGCTTTACAACCTGCTGAGGTTGTAAAGTGCCAGCTGGACACTGACTTTCCTGTCCCATTAGACCTGCATGACAGCAATACTATCAATATAATGGAGGGGAGTGGGAGGGCAAGCCCTCTGACTGAACCCTGTACACCAGCAGCACATACTCCCTCTTCTTTCTCTCAGCCTCCACCTCTAAGACAAAGCCAAGATGAGGATCCATGCAGAATAGCCTTCTCCAGCCAGTTCCCAAACACTGGTGCCTACCTTTCCCTGAGGGACCTCCAAAGCCAGTACAACCATTGTTCTGTTTAAGATCTGCCTGGAGGAAACCCACAGATGGAGAAGGCCTTTTCTGTAGGGAAGGTTAGTTTTTCTATTTAGGACATGAATGTGACTTTGGCATCAAACCCATTGGGACTGTTCTTTAATGAGGCTGGAGAACAGTTACTCTAGAGGTCTGCAAAACCAGGTGTAAATTCATGGATGGCTACCTAGGTAACACTAGTTCCCAAGGTAAGGTGTTAGTGAAATAAACTGCTGGAAATGAAAGAACATTTTGCATGGACATCTGTACTAGTGAGTAGTAAAGCAACACATGGAGAATGATAAAAGCACATAAAAGCTGTTCATGGCTACACAGCTAATGGAGATGTATATGACTGATCCTTAGGCATACAAGCTGACAAGGACTCACCTTCATACCTGTTTCTCTGCTATTACTGGATCCAATGGCATAGAAACCCCTTCCCACACTGCTCAAGTGCCATTCCAAACCTCAACAGCTTGTTTTTTCTTTACCAGCTCCCAGTAGGAGGCTGTGCCAACACTTCCATGCTCTCTATCTCGGTGTAAAATAGCACTCAGATTTGAGGCTGACAAGGCACATGGTCCGTTTGCCTCATCCCAGCCTAAAAACCTCTAATGGGAGGGAGAAATGTCTGAAGAAGTGGATATGAGATTTTGTACGAGGGATAGTAGCACTGCAAGTCAGTGCTGGGGCTGATGATGAAAGGGATGAAGACATCTCCTCCTGAGTGAGCAAGGGTGTAATTTTTTTCTGTGGTGTCCCCACTTCTGTTTTTAATCAGAGATTACATTCTGAGCTACTCAGTCCAGCTTTAGACTTGAGTCTCTAAGGTCAGCTCAGAGCCACAACTGTGTCAGCTGTCTAAGCAGTGCAATGTAAAAAGAAATCCCCATTATTGAGTTAAAAATACTGGGGAAATCCCCTCCCCCACCCTTCTTTCCCTCAGGTGTGATGATGGCAGTAAGAAGAACACACACAATTTCCCATTCTTGCTGCAATATTTTTCATGAAATCGAAAGCCTCTCTGCCCTGCTGGCAGAATACAATTATTTGACTATGATAAGATGATTGCAGAATAGTTCATCCCACATCCTGTATTAGTGGAAAACATCACAACGGTGCTGCCCATTCCTTCCATTGCTCAAGAGAAACCATTGCCTAAGTAGTGACAAAGATGTGGTGAATGAACCCAGAAAACTAACCCACAAATCAGCACCTTTGCTGAAAAGAAAACCTCAATCCACTCACAAAGAATGGGGATAGCAAAGACTACGTTTTTTTTCTTTTTCCTCTGCATTTGCTGATCTGGGTTGAGAAAATGCAACACAGAAGAAAAAGTGGCAAGGCAAAGGAAGACAAGCTGTTCTGGTTGCATCCATTCCTGCATTCAACATCTGTACTGTCCACTTTCTCACCATATTTCTGGACTATGCAGCAGTGGGAAAATACCAGCCCTGTGGTAAAGATTTGTTATATCTAAGAGTTGCTATGTCAAAAAGATTGGGAATATTGATCTTGTTGGTACTTCTGTCACCCCTGTGAGTATCACCCAGAACTGATTCTTCCCTACCTCTGTCTGCACAAGCGTCAAGCTTCCTCTTTGTCTTTCGGTCCCACACTATTACCTGACCTTGCATTATACAGCCTGAATATCATGATTCCCAGCTACAGGGTCACCCACGGACTTGGATTTCACCTCAAAAGATCTGCTCAAAGGAGTTTAGCCTGCCTGCAGCTCAGAAGGCTGGGGGAGCTATACCTCTCTTATCATCAGCTTCTTCATCACCTGCAACTAGACATGGACTGCTCCTTTGTCTCCAGGAGACAGCAGGTGAAAAAGACCCCACAGCTTCCCAGATAAGGAAACACAAGTCTTGCCCAGCTTTTTGCTGTACTTTGACAATCTTCTCAGATGGATTTCAGAAAGAGACACTGAATCCCATGATGAGTAATTTACTATCTTACATGGGCTAAGGATCCTAGCTCTACTGGTGGTTATCCTGTCCCAGTGTAGATCTTCATAAGCTTTCCAATTATTCTTGCTGCTAAGATGAGTACAAAAGAAAAACATTGTCTCCTTGTAAATAAAAGGAATATTACGGAATCTACAGTGTTTTTCTGTCATTTGGGGTGGGGGAAATGATTATTAAGTCTTTCTAGATAGGGGACTAGGCAAAGCTTTGCTCTGACCAATATACCTTTAGCCCTTCTTCCTACTCTCTTCCCCAAGAGATTCGGCCACCTAGAACAGAAAACAGAGTCGGAGGGGACTCTGCTGCAAGCCCCTGAGGATTATCCTGCTGGCTCAGTTATTTTTCCCCCACTTGTGAAAATGCTGACAGCTTTCAACCTGGCAAGCTGTTAGCACTGCATTCACAGCCACGCTGGGTGTGAATGTGTGACACACTGGGGCAGGAAGTGCTCAGCATCAGATCTGATGATAACTGGACCTTTCTTCCAGGAAGACAAGATCATGTGGTCTCATATGTGACTAACCCAGGTTGTGAATACCAGAAACATAACACTCTCAGTGATACAATGCCCTTTCTCTGCTGGGTTGGCAAGAGCTCTTTGGAAATGTCATGTGGGGAGCAGTCCCCTCTCAAGCCAATGTGAACACACAGTGTGTGGTTCACAAAACCACAGAAAGATGCTACAACAGTGTCCATCAGTACCAAGGGCAAACCAAAGCTGAACACCAGCGCTGTGTGGAAAATATTGCACCAACTGCCACAGACATGAGTCCTCTCTTTATCTAAAGCCCAGAGACAGCAAAGATAGATGTCACATCTCTCATCTCCCTCTTTCCAAGATACCTTGTTTGTAAATAGGCAACATCACTCACAGCCCCCTCCCACAACTCTTCCTTTTTTTTTACTGTGGAGAAGCGGAAAGTAAAGGGTACTTGCAGTAAAGGAATTCCTCTGAAGTAGATATGATCAAGGTTTTGGGTCCCTGGTTGATTCAAAAGCATGTGGTGATAGATGTGGTATGCTTGCTTAGATAGATCAGATTGAGATTCTGTATTTTTTATTCTGCTGAAAACACCAGAGAAGGAGGATGTTTCTTTCCAGGAAAGTTGGATATAAAAAAGGTAATGTCTCTGGCATTGGGAAATACCCTCATCTGGATTCTGACCCACTGTGGCAAACCCTCATAGTGAAAGCTTGGAAAAGCCATATACAAATATATATATATGCCTAAAGATGCAGATAGGCCTCAGTTATCTGGGGAAATGTTGTCTCAAAGTAATTTTTAAAAGTGAAAGTTGGTCTCTTAAATCTCTCAGGCTGTTCTGAAAGCATTTCTTATTGTCATTCCATGCCTCAGTTTGCTATATGTACAGCAATGGGTTAGTCAGTATAACCAAACCGACACATTCCCAGACAAACACTGCAGTTTTTCATATGCATTTAACATTTATCTACTAGAATCCACCATGAGGCAACTACAACAATGGTTTTTGGACTTCATGCAATCCCAGACTAATGGTGGCAGAGTGAAAACAGCTCTACCTGCCCAGCTGCCAAAATGAGCCCAAATGAGTTCTGGCGCCAATGAGCTCAGCCCTATCAATGCCACTGGCTGAAGCTCAGCCCCAGGTCAAGAGTTGTCCATGTCCCCATTGCCTCCACCCATTTATTGACAGAATAACTATTTACTTTGCTCTGGCTGGAGCATGATTGCTTTTTGTGAAAAACAAAGGGGCACATACAGAGCTGCAGGGCTGTAAGCAGGAGGTGGTGCAAGCAAGGTGGTTGAGGAGTATCTGGGGCTAGAAGAAAACCAAATGCTTCAGGGAGGAGTGAGTGGCAGTGCAACAGAGTGCATGGAGCCAAGTGTCGGGAGACTGGCCTGTGAGAAGTGCAAGAAGACCAGAAGGAGTCTTGCAGGTCAGGACTAAGGGACACTGCTTTGTTTTCATCTGCGTGACCACTGTAGCAACCGGAGCTGCTGTCTACTGCCATCTTCCCTGCTTCATCCCTGTGCTGGGGAGCACACACTGCGTTTTGCCTCTCCTTCCAATGGGACCAAGGAGGGTAGCTAAGAAATACAGCAGTTGCTCAGCAACTCCCTGTACCCTGAGGAGGACAATGTAACCTATCTGCAGTGGTCTCCTGGGTTGTTCTTCTCTGCACAGCTGGAGGTGCTCCTACCCTGACTTCTTCCAGGCTTTTCCTGCTCAGCCTGCAGATCTTCTCTCCCTGCAAGCCTCCAAAACCTCAATTTCAGAAAATAAAAAAGCCACTGTACGGAGTGCACTGACCCATCACAGCAGGACGGTGCAGGACAAAGGCCGAGTTGAAGAGACATGGCATCAGGTTATTGATCGCTGAGGAGACCTTGAGCTTGGGTAAACAAATGTCCTCCTCTCTCCCACACTTCATGCGTGTGTGAGCTGGCTTGCGTAGGGGGTGTGGTCCAGGCCTCACAGGTGGCAGCAGGCTTCAAAGGTAGGTCTGCAGCTCTGGGGGAAACCCCGGTGCCTACCATCAAATCTTCTAACAAAGAGGCTCTTCTGCTGCTGCTTCCTGCCCTCCTCCCCTCACCCCTCAGTCTGCGGTTGTTTGCTTGTGCCTGCTGTTTCTGAAGGGATGCTGTGATAGCGGAGCAGTGCCCTTGCTCTCCTGGATCACCCAGCCTGGTTCACTGTGGAGATCCCCCCCAGGGGTTGCATCAAAAGGTGGCCCATGAGAAGCAAAGGAGGGCAGTCTGTGCTGGGCCTGTTTGTACCATGTGCCCCTCTGGAAGGGTGCATTAGAGCAAGCAGATGTGTGGCTGACTGAGTACTGATGTTCACCATGATGGGTTTAATGTTCCAGAGTGCGTTACCTTGTGCTTACATTCTGCAAGCGTGTTTCCATGTTGCACGCCTGGAAGGCTTGGGGCTCAGTAACTGGGAGAAAGCAAGGAAGCTGAGAAGCCCACTTGCCCCTATCATATGAACACTCCATGGCTTCCACGTGGGCTAAAATGTGCATGAGGCCAACCACCTCTTCCCACATCTGCAGCAAGTCCCTCCCATGCACTCATGCCCCCACGCTCACACACACCACTGGGCAAGAAGACAACTCACAGACATGTAGACACAGCACAGGCATTCCCCAAGACTTTTGTTTCCTCCCACATGGATGTATTCACATCCCTTTCCAGCCACAGAGACAAAGAAAGCCTTTGGGGGCAGCTGTGCACTGGGTGATGGCAGAGGAAAGGGGAAGGAAGGTGGGTGAGATATAGCCAAGATTGTGGCTCTCCTAGACAACAGCTTTTCTTACTCTCAGAGTTGGGCTGAGAGGAGAGCAGTCAGGAGGAAGCAAGAGAAACAGCCTGGGGGAGACAAGGGGCAAAGGAAGACGGAAAGTGTCCCCTGGCAAAAGCAGAGTGTGGTAGAAGGCTGAACATTATACAGGTGCTCTCTCCTCACTAGCTCAGCTAGAGAGTCAGTGCCAGCATGGGCTTAGCCCTGGGACACACAGTCTGGTGGGAATGGCAAGTTTAGCTTACTTTTAGGGACCAAGAGCAAAATGGCACAGAATGCAAAGTGCAACTTCAGGCTCCCAGGTTGTGCCTGTTTTGTTCAACTTCTGTGTGTATTTACGGTCACAGATTTTCTTTTGCATTGATTTCTAGGTCAGTAAAATACCAGTTTTAAAACTGTTCCCAGCATGAGAGAACAAAAATTTTTTCTCTGAAGAAATTCATTATTGTACTCATTTGCAGTATTGGCAGAAGCAAAACCCAAGGAATGACTTTGAAAATTGAAGGATTACCCAGAGCTGTAGTCAGAACAATGTCCTGGAAGCCTGCCTCCCACTGAATTAGGAATTTTACTCACATTTGCACTGAGCAAAGTCTTTGATGGCTAGCACACAGATCTCTTGGGTCTACAGATCTTGGGAGAGGAATACAGAGATGGCAGAGCACCTCCAGAGATGGATGTAAAGGGATGCAGAAAACCCAGCCTAATCACGATGTGCTGTATCCCTAGATGCCCCTGATGGAGGCCAAGGAAGAGGAGGAAGATACCAACTCCCTCTCAAAGGATGAATTGGAGACTAATTCATGTGACTGGCTCCGCTATATACCCCTTGGGATAGCCTTTCTTTTGCTGGCTGGAGCTGCTGCAGCAACATGGTATTTCCTAGGTAAAAATTCAACATATTTTGTCCCCATGAAGTTAGGTATAGCCAAGGCAAGTGCCCAGCCCAAAGCATGTTAGTGACTCTGTGTGATCTTTAAAAACTCATACATAGGGGTAAACCCCTCTCTCCTATATATCATCAAGGTAATCCAGTAATTCTGTTGGCAGACTACAGACCGTGGCACCTGGAACCAGCCGTCCTGCAGTTTTACTGTGGCAGCCTCCAGGTCCTCAATCGCCAATACTCCCCTGACCTGGGACAAGTGGAGTCCAGAGCCTTCTGGTTGGAGTCAGCTAAGCTCCAGAAGATGGTGAGGGCAATTTCATGACCAGAGCTGGCCCTCCGAGTAGAAAGAGGAGCTGGCCCTCTGAGTAGAAAGAGGAAGGGGTCAGGTACCCCCATCCAAGTGACAGACTTGATGGGTCTGTACAAGAAGAAGCATGAATCATAGGGTTGGCCATAGATCCTTTGCCACTGTAACTCTGCACGATAGTTATCAGACTACATTCTTGTTTCAGCTGAAGGGACTGATTTGTGCCACAGAACTGGATCAATATTACAACTCGAGCACAGTGTATGCCTTTGGGTGAGTATCATTACCCATAGCATATTTGCTTGCTTGTGTGTGAAAGCTTCCAGTCAATTGTACTCTGGTTTCACTGAAACCTGGCTATGACAAGCTGCTGCAGTCCCTACTGTGAGCTCTAGGCTAGGCTGGGCAGTCCAGATCTAGAATGGTTCCAGCATGACAGAGCTGGGGATATTTTAATGATCATCCGAGGTCATGATGAAAAGCAAAAACTGAGACATTTTTCAGAGAGGCAAAAGTTCAAGAGAAGAAAAAAATTAACTGGGAAGAACTGAAAAAAAAAACCATGGGCTTGGCATTCTCAGTAGAAACTAAGCAGATGGAAATTAATTTGTCTAATTCAAAGAAGTCACTTTATGGCCTGATTCTAGGCACCAGAAGGAGGAGGCCAGAATGCACCATGGAAAAGGTATTCCAGCCAAGGAGCATGGTCCACCTGGGAATAGGGTAACAGTGAATAGAACAGAGGTGGGACTACAGCTCTGCAGGTCATCACAGTAGATCAGGAAAGAAGGAATAGCTTCCAGACTGAAGTATCCATTTCCTTCTGATTTTTTTCCTGTGGAAAACTA
This sequence comes from Athene cunicularia, assembly GCF_003259725.1. Classification (NCBI taxonomy): domain Eukaryota; kingdom Metazoa; phylum Chordata; class Aves; order Strigiformes; family Strigidae; genus Athene; species Athene cunicularia. Next base: position 1,041,651 of record NW_020799092.1, on the reverse strand, counting down.
CACCCCTAAATTTGTCCTTCAGCTAAGAAAAATTCCAATTTTGTTGTAACTCCATTTTCAACTGTGGAAAGAAAAGTTTCACTTGTGATTCTTCCTCTAGCTTTTTACTGAAGAAAGGTTTGTTTCAACATCTCTTCCCCTTCCCCCAGCCAATTTTATCTGCCAGTTGGGAAGAGTTTTCCCAGTCACAGTCTCCTGCAGCTTGAGTCTGCCCAAGCGTTAATGGCTTGTGGTAAGGTATTGAGTCATTAATCATCCACTTGTCACCACTGGGAGGTGAGATAATGAAGTTTTGAGTGTTTCTTTTCAATCCCTGGTCAGTAGTAACCAAAGGTCATTTCTACCTGAAATGAGACTTCTCATTAGACCAGTCTTGATTAATTATCACATTAATTTGACCAGGTATGGTCATCACTAAAGCCAGATGGCATAAAATGTCTTCCTTCCCCAAAGGACTGATCATTAACAAACACCATGGACATAACAGCTCTCCTGCCCCACTCAGAATGATTTCTCTGGGTCACAATAGTGAACTGGAAAGTCCATACAGATATGTCTGTTTTATGGAAAAACAGTGGGGGGTTAATTTCTGGGGTTTGCATCTCCAGTGATTCTGGAGAGGAAGAGAGGATATTTAACATGCTATTTCTCTGTTAGGGAGGGGTCTCTGACCTTCTTCTTCTGGTTCACCCTCCAAATTCCTGAAAGTCAGCAGAAGGAGGTGACTCCTGAGAGGGTAAACACAATGCTCCACCAAGAGCTCTCCACCAGTTTCAACAGCCTGTCCTACCAGATGGAGTACAGTGTCAACCCAGACTCACTGGTTCTGCTGGGTAAGTAGCAGCTGCTCAGCTGCAGCCTGAGCAGTCAGAAATGTTCCTTTCATGTCCCGCTCACACGAGGGAGACAAGTGGCTCAGATTTGTAAATCCCCAATGGAATGGACAATGGTGAGACAAATCTCAAAGTTCAAATATTTATTAAGTTCCCACAATGTACTAATTGGATACACAATAATTGGCTAAGTAGATGATGAGTCATGGCAATCAATACAGTATGCCTCGCATTTCTTAATGGTAGCGAAGGAAAAGGGGAAAAAGGAAAGGAGGGAGATGGAGAGAATAGAGGAATAGAAATCACGGGTCTGGGTTCCTGCGCTGATCCTGCCAGCAAGGGTTCCATGAGGCATCCATCTTCTTCACTTCACTCTCTGGAAACACCTTCCCCCCCTTGCCCCCTCTTGTTTAATACACATTTATCTTGGGTCTATCCCCTAGGTCAATACACATACCTACAAAACCCATGTATGGGAAGGGGTAAGGTGTTTCATAGGATGATGTAAGTATCATGATCTTGTTAGTCTTCGCTAGTATATTGAGGGATGTTAACTTTAATATGCATTTTTGGATAATGAAGCAAAGTTCATTCACCGGACAGATGGCCCTTGAAATTTGCCCAGGTGCACCGGAGCAGAGCCATCCTGTCTCCACAGGGCTCCCTGCTCCAGCTGCATCCTGTGTTATTGGCACAGCCTTATCAGCTTCAACCTCCACACGATCCACCCCCTGACTATAGTTTCATTACTTGCAAGTGTTTGAGACATTCCTTAGCTCAGAGGACCTCCACTCCCCCTTCTACCCTTTATCTCTTTCTCAGGCTGTTTTTCTCAGTCCTTGTTTCTTGCAAGCCTGTTTCTTTCAGGACCTGTTTTTACAAGTCATCTCTCACAGTTCTAAGATTTATAAGGTGCTGAAAGGTTAGGAGAAAAGGCCAGAAGTCACTACTGAAGAGGATGGAGGAAACTTGAAGATGATAGAGAAAAAGTGAGGATCAGGAGATACAATTACACATATATCTTCCTGATAGAGGAGAAATGAAATTTGATTTTTAAAATCATCCTTCCTTTGAAGGGTTAAAGATTATTTGAGATACAGCTGACCATGACCCATGACTGGCTGGATATTTTTTTTTTTTTTTTTCCTCCTCCTCCCATCAGCTTTAGCTTCTGTGGAGTAAGATCTTACACAGGTCATGACTTTGATTAGTTCAGCTCAAAAATAGCAAGCAATTATATTTCCTGCTTTCCTTTGGGAGATTATTCCAGGCTACCTGATTGAGAGAAAAACATAACCTGAGTCATCACTAGTCTTCCTCTGAGACAAAGCATTGTTGACACTTCAGTTCTTGATGTATGATTTTAAGGATCATTTATTGTTGCCCACAGTGAAGATTACAGGCTGTTTAAAAAGCCACCCTTAAAGAACTGCTCTAAAATAGGTGTTACATAAAGAACTAGGGATGTGTCTATATTCAATGCATCCAATTCCAATGAAATTTGTCTTCTCAGCTTGATCTGATCCCTCTTACAGAGCCCCAGACTTCATAGGTTTTAAGATATATTGTGTTTCTTCTCTCCCCTTGGGACTCTCATTTCCAAGTTTCTTCTTCCCATGAAATGTTACATCTCCAAGTTTTTTTCCCCAGACATATTATCTTGCATTTTTCTAAGGTGAATCTTATTGTAATATATCTCATCCATATTTTCTTTAACTTTTCCCTCCATATCTCAGTTGTTCCATTTTGGGGGTCTTTTTTTGTGTGTGTGTCCCCAAAGTTTGAAAATTTCTTCAAAATTATTTTCACTCCCTCATCTAGACCATCATGTTAAGATCTTATTCTGAAGCCACATTAGGATCTCACAAAGACACCTCCTCCTGCAGTTACCATTAGTCACTTCTACTTATGATTTGTTTCCAGCATACTAGACCTTATGCTCAGCCTATTAAATTAACCTTCTTAAGAAAGATAATATGCTTAATATCTCCAAGCCCATCTAGCATTTTCCCTTTATTTACTCACTTCATAATGTAACTCATAAGCAAACAGAAATGATGGTGCCATTCTTTTAGCTGTTCCCAGTTCCTTCCTATTCCCTTTGCATCTGTTTCACTGTTTTATTCATTTCAGCAGACCACACTCCTTTCTATTTTGGAACTAACACAGCAGATGTAGTTTCTCCAGCTCCTTCTGCTTTCCCTACTCCTTTCCACCTCCCTCTCCAGTCAGAAGCACAGTCTATCAACTAAGGCAAAAGCCAGAAACCTCTTATACTGCTGGGCCAGGCTGACCTCAAGTCAGTGACTTAACCTCTGGCTTCATTCGCTCTGTAAAACTGGTGAAAAAATAGCTAGCTAATAGCAAGTCATTAGCACTTCATTGGCTTCTGGCAGACTCATTTGCTGTCCTGCTTAGCTCTAAACATTGTCTCCCTGCAGCCTGCCTTAAGACACAGAGCTACAAACCATTGACTAGAGCAGAAACCTCTCTAACGCTTTATTTTTACTAACAGCTACACTCACCTCAGAACACTGGCTTCGCCTTTCCCCCGAGAGTTTCAGGACTTCCTTCTCCCTACAGGAACTCAGTTTTATTCCTTTCAGATAAAAGAGTACTTAATATCAGCTCAGCATACATACTTCCCTACAGCACATGAGCTCCAGGAGCCTGCCTTATGCCTGCAGGATCATCTTTTCCACAATATCTGTTTTTGCCATGACAAAACTACTCAGCTCTCCCCATGGAATTGTAAGCTCTGCCTAGGAGCTACAAAAGACCAAAGCCCTGACCCAGGCAAGACCCCAACAGCCATTCTCACACCCAACTGACCTCATGGTGCCTTTTATTTTGGCATTTATTCCCAGTACCACCTGATCTCTGGCCACTTCCAGTTCAGCTGGCAGGTTAGAGCAAAGCCCAGCTGTCCTAAAACGTCCACCCTGAGACTCTTGCACAGATTTGTAGTCCTGGCTGGTGGCTGAGAAAGCATCTCCCTTCTGCTGAGGTGGACTCTGTAAGGATGTTGAGTAGCTCATCAGCCACTGGTCATCAAAAGATTCCTTCTTCCCCACCCTCAGTAACTGGCATACTTTTCAGTGAGGGTTATTTAAACTGGGAGAGCAGGAGAGGGGTGAGCAGATGGTGAAGGCTCTGGGAAGTGGGGTTGTGCCCTGTGGTATAGCTGGCAAAGAAGGTGGACGGCTGCCTGAAGCAATGCCCAGCCCTTCTGGGAAGTGGAAGAAGTCCTGGAATAGCACATGACAATGAACAAGGAAAAAAAACAGAGAAGCCGGTGGTGGGATGGAAAGAATGAATTTGGGCTGTTGGATTTGGGGCAGAGGCCAGAGAGATTTCCTAGAGAGAGGGTGTGTGGAAGGCATGACTGAAACAGGTCACTGAGAACTGACAGAGAATTACCTGGAGGATGCTCCATGCCGAAGTTGTAAGTGAGCTGTTTACATAGGAAGTCATTGCCTGCCATACTAGCATTTAGATACTACCGGTTCATCTTTTTGTTTATCTTCCTTTATATATTTTTTTCCTAACAGAATCCAGTGTGAAAGACATAGTAGTGCTGAAATCCACCCTGGGTAGGCTATCTTTTCCTTTCCTTTGTTTGTGACTTTATGGGAGGGATTTTTTGCAGGGGACAGAAATCTTGTTGGCTTCCTGGAGTTGTAAATCCTGGGAAGGGGAGATGAGAACAGTAGCAAGGGAGCACCAATACTTCTGCTTGACCAGATCCAAACTACATGATGCAGCTACACGCTGGACTGTTTTGAGCATCCTGACACCTCTGCCCCAGTAACACACTGCTGTGCAGATACCAGCTCCCAGGGGCAGTGCAGCCACCTTAGTTTTGTCCCTGTCCTATGAGTCCTGTCAAATAGCTTGGTGTACTGGTACAACAGTGTTAATTCGAGGCCCCATGAAATTCTGCTGAGTGGGATAGGAGTTTCCCTGGGTGACTATGCACTGGATATGCTGTCAGTCATTTAGGAGTCTGATGTCTTAGTGACATCTGAAGATGCTTTTAGTAATTTGAGGCACTGTTGTAAGTGCTGTGGCTGGCAGCTTGCATTAGCTATTAGAAACTCACATTTAAGTTGACTTTTACTCAAAAATCCTGGTCTGGGAGCCTGCTGAAACCTGGAAATCAGATGAGGGGGATGTAAAGCCAGGAAGAATATGGGAGTGAGAGAAAAAGAGGTGAAAAAGAAGAAAATAAAGCCAGTGGAAAATAACTGTGCTGTGCTGATATTTAAAACCTGATCCCCAAAGTGAGAGTACCGTGTCTTGATTTCCCTTACAACTGCACCTAAGCCTCACTTTTCCTCCTTTCACACCACGCTGATGTTTAAATCCCTCTATCTTTCCCCCGGATTCAGGTTGCTACAGGTACAGCTATGTCCAGGAGGATGATATCCTAAGGCTGGAGGGCCCTGACTACCTGGCTTCCAGTTGTCTTTGGCACCTCCACAGCCTCAAGGGCTACATGATCAAGCTACACTTGGAGTGGACTCTCCCAGACTGTAGGGACCGTCTGGCTATGTATGATGCAGCCGGGCCCCTGGCGAAACAGCTCATCACCTCGTAGGTAGCTCCTGAGCAGGACAAGCATGGCAGGGAAGACGGGCAGGGTGGCACAGCACACCACAGAAGGGGAAGGTGTTAGTCTACATCAGAGGAAATTCTCTTTGATGCAGAGCCTGCCTCTTGCTGATCATCTGAAGGCACTGATGTGGGATATCACACAGCCAGCCATGCAGTCTGAGAATACAACAACACAAGCTGTGCCTCTGCTGGCCCTTTATCTTTATCTGGCCCTTTGATGAAGTTAGTGCCTCACAGCAGGCATGTGTTTTGAATAACACAGATCTCCATTGTCTCTCTTCCTCGTTTTTCTGTTTTATTTGTTTGTTGCTTTCTTCACTCCCATCTTTTTATGTCTTTGCCCTGAGGATCTACGGCTGCAGCCGGCAGGAGCCCATTGTGGAAGTCCTTTCATCTGGCCCTGTCATGTCCATTGTGTGGAAGAAAGCCATGTACAGCTACTATGACCCCTTCATCCTCTCAGCACAGGCAGTGCCCCTCAAAGGTGAGGAAGACTGGAAGAAAGCAGCCATATATACAGGAAAGAGACAGGTTATCTCCTACAACATCACGGTTTCTAGAGGTGTTCCATCCCCATTAGGGGCAGAATTCACTCTAGATTGCAAGGGTAGAGGCTGTCAGTAAAAAGCAGGTTAGATGTTGCTCCCTCAGCTGGATTCACACATTAGCATCTGGCTTGAATCTTTACAGCCCAGGCTCTGGCAAGCAGAGCCTGAGTGGTCATGATGCTTTAAAAGAAGGCCAAGGTCTCATGCATGGGCAGATCAGATGTGGCCTGGGCATCACATCCAGATGAACTTGCAGATAAATGTCAATTCAGTATAAGAGTATAAAGCAGCAATATACATTAGCATTGCCCTTCTCTAGACAAGAGGAGGAAGCTAAAAGTCTTGCCAGGAAGAAATGGCTCCTTGAAGAGGGATAGTGGAACATTCCAGTCACCTTTAGCATCAGGCCTTAGAGCCCCTTTCTTGCCTCCTACAACAGGATGAGTACATGACATCCCCAGGCTGGGGTTGAGCTGACAGGTAACATAGCTCTGAATGTCTGTATTTACAGACTGCAAAGTGAATATAACTCTGCGGGAGGGCCTGGAGCTGCAGGGGAAGATTGGCACCCCACACTACCCCAGTTACTACTCGCCCAACACACAGTGCACCTGGCACATGACGGTAAGTGCTATCCCCCACGAGAGCATCCACCCCATCCCTGATACCCATGCGGCACTGCCCACATTGGAGGGGGTACAGCCAGTGCTCTCAGTTAGATCATCATGAGAAGCAAGCAGAGGGTGGCAGCCCCCCTAGCTCCCGCATAATGTGTGTTTCTGAAAGGGAAGGAGTCTAATATGGCATGCCAGTGCAGAAATGCCATAGCTGAGGGGGAATTTGAAATCTGGTCTCCAGAGGAGTTCTTGAAGACAGAACCAGATTGCTGGCAATTGCTAGGAATTACCATGCTTTGAGAACAGCAGCAAAGCCACACTGGGCTGTGGCGTGGCCCCAGTTTAGAGGGTGCTTCCTTCTGGCCTTCAGTGTGTAAATTGGCAGCTCTCCACATCTACCCTGCTTGTTTCTGTAACATGGAGTGGGCTGTAGCACTCATAGGAGCCATCTACATTCTGCTCTGGACTCTCTTGCCTGCAGGTCCCATCTCTCGACTATGGGGTCACCCTGTGGTTCGATGCCTACGCACTCAGCAGACAGAAGCACGACCTGCCCTGTACCCAAGGCCAGTGGATAATCCAGAACAGAAGGTGTGTGCTGGGGTCTGCTTTCTGTCTCACTTCCTGCCTGGGATTAAACAGGGATTAAACCTCTGCAGGTTACCTGCTCACTTCAACCACTGGGTCTAAGGAAGGAGAACCTATCACCACACTCCGTGGCCACGGTTTGTGCTGGTGCCTCTTGCTTTTCTACTTCTTTTTCAGCCTCTCTTGTTCACAGGCTCCCCAGTGAGCACTTTTCTTACAGATTTGCTTCGAGCTACCAGCCTGCCTTCTCTGTCTTGCTTTTTGCATCAGGCTTCCTAGTTTTCTCCTCTGTGTGTAACCTTGATGTCCTCCCACATCTCCTGTGTTTGCAAATCTGCCTGTCACCACCTCTGCAATATTATCTGTGTGTGCCATTGCCTTGTATCCACCTCCGTATAGATCTTCCGCCTAGCTCCATATCCTCTTGCTTTGACTGCAGTCACATTCCCCTGCAGGACTTTCCAAAATTAGCATCCATATGTAGCTGGTGTTGCTGCCCACCACTGCCCAGGTGCAAAGGACCAAGAGTTGCTGTGCTCCCATCTCCTCAAAGCAAGCTCGAGATGGACTTACGGCTTTTGGTTTTCCTCCCACTTACTGCAAAATTGTCCCTTTCCCTCCAAAACCTCCCCTAGACCATCTCATTAACTTCTCCATTGCTCCTGTGGAGGTAACTTCTTTTCCTTTGAAGTGTCTGATCGAGAAACTATGTTCCCCTGGCTTAGGATTTCCACTTTTTCTCTCCCTGCCTTCCTCTCTTAAACTGTCAGCACCACAGTTTCTACAACATGTCTTCTTCAGGAGGAACTGAACGTCTTCTTCAGTAAGAACTGAATTGTTTTGTGTGCCTGAATTCAACGCTTGCCCAGAAAGTGCTAAACGTCCAAAGATAGTAGGATCACTCTGGGCCTGGATCACATGCCATATTGAAGGCATTTTTCTTTTCTTGCTTCCCCCTCACACCCAGTCTGTGTGGCCCCCTTCCCACCCCAGCACGACCAAGCTCCCTTGCCCCACTTCGTTGTCTTCTCCTCCCTCCCTAACCAAGATATCCCTTCTGTGTTTGTTCCTCAGGCTGTGTGGCCTGCGGACCCTGCAAGCCTATGCTGAGCGAATCCCAGTCACATCCTCTGCTGACATCACCATCACCTTCACCTCTCAAGTCTCCTTAACTGGCCCCGGTGTACAGGCAGCTTACAGTCTGTACAACCAGTCTGACCGTAAGTATAGGTTCCTCCCTGCTCCCGAGTGGGGTGGTGGCTGCCAGCAGCCCCTGTGCACTTGGCTCATGTTAGGAGAAACACAAGACACATCCCATGAGTCCTAGGGGCCATCTGCCCTTCAGGCACATGCTCACAAATCAGTGACACACACACCACTTATCTCCCCAAAAGAAGAGGCATTTATGTGTGAAGCTGCTTCTGCATGTGTGGCCCTGCCTCATGACGCCAGAGCATCCATATACCAAAACCCAAGGCCAGAGAGTTGTCTACAGTTTCATACCCATGCCCACATCATGGACTGGCCTTGGAAATTCAATGAGAGACCATCTCCAGCTTGAAGTGACTTTTATTTTGATTGTAAGAGCTTTTAGAGAGAGCTGTTTCCTGCTCATCTTGGAATCTGTGCAAGTGAGAGACTAATCAAACCACACACAAATACACATACACACATATGCAAATGCACACCCACAGTCTGTTTTTCCAAGATTTCTCCATCTTCCTCCTAAAGGCTGACTGTAACGCATAGCAGTCTGTGAATATATGCACTTGCTAACGCGTGTCTAACAGGAACCTCTTCAAGGTCACAACCAAATTTTAATAACAAAGAACCTGTTTCAGCTTTCCTGCAGCACTCAGGAGTCATGAAACAGCTCTGCACCAGAAGTCCATCATGCCAGGCAGGTAGTTGTGCTGGCTCTTGCCCGTTGGTACAACAAGAAGCAGGAAAAGAGCCCTTTTCCTGGTGCACATAGCCTGGCTCCATTTGCCCTTGCTCAGAGCAGACGACATGGCAGATTTTGGGGAGCTCAGTGAGTGCCGTCAACATGGTGCTGCAGCACACATGTGGTCAGGAAGGTGCGCAGCTACATGCTCCACTTTAAAGCCACAGTGTTCTGCTGCAAGATTTCCAGTCACTGGGGACTAACTACTCTCTGGTGGTTTCACAGCCTGTCCTGGGGAGTTCCTGTGTTTGGTGAACGGCTTGTGCGTCCCAGCCTGTGACGGGATCAAAGATTGCCCCAATGGGTTGGATGAGAGAAACTGTGGTGAGTGATTTCTTCTCCCCACTGGTCCCTGGTCTCAGCAGGACACAATCCCTTGGTCTTCCTAAGGCAGGAAGATGCGGCGGGCGGAGGAAGCAAGCAGCCGATTCAATGTGAATGATAGAGCAAGCTTCAACTTTATTGAAAGAAATCACACCTTATATAAGCACTCTACAATAATCATGCATACTACTCACAAATCTATTGGATACATGTAAAAGGCTACATTATAATATCCCAGCCCCTTGTGGCATTTCAGGTATGTCACAACATCTTCCTTCTTCTGGCCTGCTTCTTTCCCAGGGCTGTTTTTTAGTCACCCCCAAGGCCATAATGTGCCACAACTTCTCTCTTTGTTATCATAACAGTCCTTGTTAGCATCACTGTACGCTGGGTTTTTTCCTCTGTTTACCTCAGGTGGCTGCAATCAGCTTCTGCAGAGACCCATGGCCTTGCTCTCTGCAAGCAGTTCTCCAACAGGAAGAGATGTGGACAATTGTTGTGGTTTGAGCTCAGAGGGCAACCGAGTGCCACGCAGCCGCTCACTCCTCTCTTCCCTCCCAGCGCTGGGAAGGAGAAAAGCAAAAGGCCCAGGAAATTGAGATAAGGACAGGGAGGAATGATCTCATCCATTAAGGCACAGGCAAAAGACAGGCTCATTAGGAGAAGAAAAAAAAATAACATAAATTTAATACAGACACTAACAACTGCACTTAACAGAGTAGGACCATGAGAAGCATTACCACATCTTGAAAACACCTTTCTCCATCCCTCTCTTCTTCCCGGCCTCAGTTTTGCTCACAGTATCTCTGCCTACTCCCCTCCAGTGGTTCAGGGGGCACGGAGTGGGGGGTTCAGCCAGTCCTACCACTTCTTCCACCTTGGGGAGGGGGAAAATTCTGGCATTCTTCCCCTGCTCCTGCACAGTCCCCCACTCACAGGATACAGTCCTCCACAAACTTACTCCAACATAAGTCACTCCCATGGGCATGCGGGTCACCCCCACGTGTTGCAATCCTCCCAGTGCTGAACTACAACAGTGGGTCCTTCTTCCCATAGGTCCTGGCCTTCTTCTGGTGCAATCACCTTGTCCCAGCATGGGGCCCCCCCCAGGCCGCAAATTGGTACCTCCTCCACTGCAGACCTCCATGGGTGACAGCAGGGCAGCCCTGCCATCTCACCATGAGATACAGGGTAGTCCCTGCTCCCACACACCTCACCCCCTTCCTCTTCCTTTCTTCCACTGACCTTGGTGTTTGCACAGATGTTCTCCTCACAACTTCTCCTCGCAACTCCCACAACTCCTCTCAGGTTCACCTTGGTGCAAAGGCAGGTCCAACTTGGAGCTGGGGGAGCCACCACTGTAGCCCCCTCCCCTGCTACCCAAAACCCCCTGCCACTCACTCAAACCAGGACAAGGATTTGGTTGACCTAGGTACAGACTTGTGCCACCCTTCCAGGAGCTTAAACCTCTGCATCCTTAAAAGCTTTGTTCCACTGCCACATGGCTTCAGCCTGCTCGGGAAGGAGCAGCAACACTTCTTGCTCCTGTGAACAGCACAGTCTTCCTAGGGGAACCCTCTAGTAGCCATGCACCAAGAGCTCCAGGCAGCCTGAAAGAAGCCCCTTGCCAAGACTATCCTCAACCTTGACCTGCTTTCCTACCACCTAGGCCCAACAATCGACCTCAGCCCTGGTCTACATCCCGCTCTGCTGTCATACCACTCAGCACACCCCTCCCAACCCTCCCAACCCTGTCCACACCTCCTCCCCAAGCCCACCTGCTGCCCTGCTCTCTCCCCTTTCTCTTCTGAGACCTTGACCTGCACCCCAGTTTGGAAGCATCTGAGTCTTCCATCAGCCATCAGTTCTTCATGTAAACAGCAGTTAGTGCTGTTGCAGACACCATCCCCAGCATCCTAGAATTCCTGCAAAGCCCCATTCTCAGGCTATTCAGGTTTAGGCATGACACTTAATTCATCTACTCTCCAATCCCTGGTGTGAATGGGGGAGGGGCTCATCATGTTGCTGCCACCACTAACTTTTCATTAGTTGTCTCCTACAGCTGTTTTTTCACAGACAGAAAGATCCCTGAACCACTGGAGACAGTGACCAATTCTGAAAGATTTGGAGGAAGGTATAGATAAGTCTAAAGTAAAAGGAAGTAGAAATCTTTATCAAGGAAGTTTTAATTCAGTGCTGGAAATGTGAGACCTCTCACAGAATTGTTGAGGTTGGGTTTGATATTGTCTGCAGTCTTTCTGATGGTGCACTCTGTCCCATCATCCAGCTGTCTGATATCAGGGCTTGCTTGCTTCCCTCATCTAGGCATGGATACATATGCATCCCTATGAATATCTAATCCTTTCTTGAATCTTTTTAGCTTCTTGGCCCCAGGGATATATTGTGTCATTCTGTTCCACAGGTTAACACAGACCAAGACTCAACAAAAAAATTATTTGTTTCTCAGGGCTTTCAAACATCCCTTTATATTTGAAAAAGAAAACAGAAACATAATGATTGCCTTCCTTTCTTATACTCTTGCCACTGTTGCATCTCTACTTATTCACTCTGTGTCTGTATGGAACAGTCCCTGTCTTTAAGAACAATGTTCACATTGCCTCAGAATTTCATGTGCCTTTAGTTATCTGGAAGCCTAACACTAGTTACTGAAGAAATGATAGTCATTGCAGTAAGAAAATGCCTGGGAGGTGCTGCCCCATCATGTTTGGTGTTGCACATAGGTACAGACAAACACAGGACAAGCTCCTGCTATGAAAATGTATAATCAGAAGTCAAACTCTGTGATGGGTAGGCACCTTAGGTCCATCTCCATCCTGAGCAACTATCAGAGCTCATGAACACTGAGGAGTCCATTGCTGTTCAGAACTCACCTATCAGAGAGCAAGGGGAGCAGCTTCTCTGCAGGGAAAGAAGACACATGAGCCGAGGGTGACAGCAAGGCAGGAGAAACAGTGACCTCACCAGACAGGATGCAGTCCTACAGAACCTGAACAAGGCAAGCAGACCAGGTCTGGTGATGGTAGCTAGGGATCAACCAAGAGTCCAGTGACCGCAAGTCTATAGTGATGAGGTAGGTCCGAGGTCAAGACAAGAAGTCCAAAAAAGTTAAGTCAGCGTGAGCAAAGTGTAAGACAGGGTGCAGGCATACCTACACAGCTGCACTATACCTGAACTGGTCTTAAGCACATGTTGTGAAATGGGGGAAGAGGTTCAGAGCCTACCAGTGCACTTAGGACCCTGGCCTCACACCTGACACCTTGTCCTGAGTGCCTAATTCCTGGGTTCTTCCCTCCTGTGCAGTGTGCCCTGCAAAGTTCCAGTGCCACGAGGACAGCACTTGCATCGAGTTCAGCAGGGTCTGCAATCAGCAGCTAGACTGTGTCAACGGGAGTGATGAGGAGCAGTGCAGTGAAGGTAGGGAGGAGATGGCGTTGGGCTGAAAAATACCTTCCCCTACGCTTGAACCTCTTGTGAGGTAAGGGCACCAGCTGGCAGTTAATGTGCCCAACCTGCTCACAATGTTTGCTCTGTTTGCAGATGACCATGCTTGCTCAGGAAATTCCCTGTCATCATTTAGGGAGTTCCTCCAAGCTCTCTGTTGCCTATTCCTCTCCACTCAAAGGACTTCAGGCTGCATCTACAGCCTTCCTCAGCTTCATCTCCCCTTCCTCTTTGCAGGAATCCCCTGCAGTCCTTTCACCTACCGCTGTGAAGATGGGACCTGTGTGAAGAAACCCAACCCCCTGTGTGACACCACTGCAGACTGCAAGGACCTGTCTGATGAGAAGCGCTGTGGTGAGGAAATGCTCAGTTGCACAACGGTCAGACAGGTTTAAGATACCACATAGCTGCAAGTGGTTCCCTTTTCCCCCCACCACTGAAGCATAAGCACCCACCCTCCCTTATTCCACCACCTTCTCCCTACCCCAGCCCCACAGCAGCAGTGCCACTGCTCCATCCTGCAATAGCAGTGGCAACAGCAATGAGCCAGCTCTCTGTGCTGAGCTGTGAGCAGGCATCTGCTCTTTGGACAGCTGCTCTCCATCTCCATCAGGCATCAGGCCAGATAGATGTGTCTCACAGGCCAGGTCCTACCCACAGGCTGCCTGTTGGACTGTTATTCTGGCTTATGTGAAGTAATGCCATCTTACAAGGCTCCAGCCAGGGAAAACACCAGTGACTGCAATGCTCACGGGCAGGGAGAGAGCTTGTGTTTTGATTTCCCCATTTGTTTTTTCTGGAGCCTCAGTGGGTAGCAAAAGGGAATGACTGCAAGGGTTCCCTGGCAGGACAGCAGGTAGCACAGACAGCTTGCTGCCCCAAAGGCATCCCCAGGCTGCTGGAGGTGGGGTAAGGCTGCACAGGCATCAGCAGGGACACGCACTGGAAGGGAGTCCTCGCTAGACCTTTCCTGGACAGTACATAAAGCATCTGCTGGTTAAGTAAGACAAGGGATTAGACGTCAAACTTTTCAGTCAATTTGGTAGGAAAGGAAGGACAGGCACAGTATATCGTATTCCCTTCCTCCCCTGAAGTACTTGCTGTGTCTCCTCCTCTTCAGACTGTGGGCTGCAAGCTCCTCTCAGCAGGATTGTGGGTGGTGCGAATTCTGTGGAAGGGGAATGGCCGTGGCAGGCCAGCCTGCAAGTTCGGGGACGCCACATTTGTGGGGGAACGCTCATTGCTGACCGCTGGGTGGTCTCAGCTGCTCACTGCTTCCAGGATGAGAGGTAAATGGAGGGGGGTGGTGGTGGGTGTGCTGAACAGGAGAGGGCTTTGCATTGCTTTCCATGTCATGCATGACGGGAGGATCATTAAGCTTGTGAAAATGTAATGAGGCAGCCACACCCCTCATCTGGCACCTGTGCCATGCTCCATGACTTGGAGCTGGAGAAAGGGGTATGGATACCTGCAGTAGTATTTGGGTGTGCATTCAGGGAAAAAGGGACAGCACTGGGATTCACAGAGCAGCTTTGGGAGGGCAATGGTAATGAAAGACACTTCACAGCTCCACCTTTGCTTTGGCTCTGACTTGTCCCCATGCTGTCACAATCATGGAGGTGTCAGTTCATGCTGGGAGGGGGCAAGGATAGCATTACTTGAGGAGGATGCTGTTTGGGTCCTATGCTGCCTCTGCTTTCAGGAGGAAGCATGGTCTCTCTTCCAGTTCTGTTCACACAGTGTATGTACCACAACAGCAGCAGGGGTGTTCACTCATTCTTTCAAACTGTGAAGAAGTGAGGAGGAGGAAGGTCCACAGCTGTGCTGCATGACCAGGCTGGGTGGATGAAGGAGTCTACACCCTCAGGCCCATTCTCCACCTCCTCCAAACTCCCCTTTTCCTCCACCAGTGGGCCAGTGGGGATCCCCTACCTCCCCAGCTGCTACAGCTGGACTTCCCTAGCTGCCTTTTCCTCCCAGTGCTATGTGAGCTCTGGGAGGAGGAGCTGCTGGTCATCCTTGGTATGGTGATACCAGCCTTGGTAGGTCTGGGGCTGCTTTGTGCTTGTGCATCTCACCTCACCCTGCTCCTCCCATGCTCCTACGTGTGTCCTACAACCCTGCAAGGAAGCCCACCAGCACTGGGAGCAGACCCTTCAGGCAGTCCACGCAGGCTGAATTTGGCCATTTTGGAATGTTCCAGTGCAGGATGGATGGAACTAGCACAGCTCTGTTAGATGGCATATGTGTGTGCCTGTCAGGGAGAGAATTTAAGTGGTGTGAGAGAAAAAATGTAGGGGAAAAAGAGAGGTGCAGAAGAACGGCCGCAGCCTGGGGTGGGTCATGCTATGGGCAGCAGCCTGTGCAGGCAGTAGTCTGGAGGAGAGTCCTGAAGGGGAGTCTGGAGCAAGAGAGATGGTCAAACTAAACCAGGGAGTTTTTCACTGCCCCACTGGGGCAGTGTGGGAGAAAACAGCATGTGAAAGGCAAAAGGTAGACTGGACTCTGAGTCTCAAAGCAGCCCTCTTCCTGCTCCCTCCTGCTCTGGTCCAGGGTGAGTTCCCCTCTGCTCCTCAGCCTCCTGCTGCAGACAGGGTGTCCCTTCATTGTTAGCTCTTAGCTGTTCTGTTCTTAGAGGTGTTGCCTTGTTGCACTGTCCCCAGCTTTAACCCCTGTTTCTGTAAAGGGCTGTCATGCCTTTTAATGCCCTCACCTCTGAGCTGCTTTCCTCACTTCACAACCTCTTAAAAATGTCTCAGAGCTTGCTTTCCTTCTGCATGTCCCCTTCTCTTTGCAGCTTTGCTTCACCAGCTCAGCTCTTGTTTTCTGTCCTATCACAGTCATTTGCACATGACCAGCCCCCCTTGGTTGCCTAACCTGACTATACCTTTTAGCCTGTTTTGCTAAGAAAAAATAAGCAATTATGAGCAAGCTGCCTGTGTGTTTAAGTGTCTGCCCAAAGTTGGTCCCACTATACAGGCATGTCAAGGCATCAAAGAGATGTCCCACTTAGTTTCTTGAAATCAGTAGCCAGATAAAGAAAGAGATCCCTCTGAGGGAGATGATCATCCAAATCAAAGATGCCTCAAAAGACTACCACAGAAGCAGCCTGGCTCTGCCTATCCTCTGTTCATGTGATGAGTTATCTTCTCTGATGCATCCTACAGACTGGCCTCTGCCTCCATCTGGACTGTTTACTTGGGCAAATACTTACAAAATACCACCAGCCACACAGAGGTGTCTTTCAAGGTGATCCGTCTCTTCCTCCACCCTTATTACGAGGAGGACAGCCATGATTATGATGTGGCCCTGCTTCAGCTGGACCATCCTGTGATCATCTCAGCCTTAATCCAGCCCATCTGCTTGCCTGCTCCTTCTCACCTCTTTGAGCCTGGCCTTCATTGCTGGATCACTGGCTGGGGAGCCCTCAAGGAAGGTGGTAGGTACAAGGTCTTTGCTGGTGGCCTACTGTAGCAGAGCCAAGGCAGAAACATAGGTTCAGATGTGGGGTAGGCAGAACAGGCTTCTGTTCACCCCAAAGCATTATGTCTCCTTCATCCTCTCTGATTTTGGGTCATGGGTTAGCCAAAGTTACCTGTTAACCTCATTCAAAGATGCAGGCATAAGGGTCTGGTAATCTACATGGGGACAGCATGTGTTCCTTCATCCAAAAACTAGAATAGCCCTTCAGGAATTAGGGGTCTGTCTAGTGGCTATTCAGCCATGGTCATAGCATGGAGCTTGCAACCCCATGCTTACACAGACATGTGGGATCCTGTGGGGTTGTTCCCCAGGGATGGTTCCTGATCGGAGAGTTGAGATAAAAAACCTGCTCTTCATCAAACTGGGACAGTGTCTCCTGGGGACACCCATCTGCAGACCCTGACACTTTCCCCATGTCAAAGATGCTAGGACCTGTGTCCCCCCAGGAACACCTGTACTAGTAAATTCAATGGGAGCAGCACAGGGTCCCCTGAAGATCCCCCTGTGTAATTGTTAGTATGTGCCCTGGTACCAATCAACCATTTTGACCACATAGCACTCACACACTGCTGGGGGACAGCATGGGCCAAGACATGTTCCTGTGGGGTGGTATGGATGAGTCCATTCTGTTTTGTGAGGAAGAATTTAGCTGCATGGGTATGGACCCTTCATGTTGCCTCCCCATAGAGTGAGCGAAACAGAGGTCCAAGCTGTTCTCTAGCAGTGCATGGCACAGGAAAAGAGATGTGCTCACCCAGGACAGCTTAGTGCCTTTACTCATGCACACACTTGCTCCAGCTGCTTCCTGAATGGAAACACTCAGTGGTCTATCCAGAACTGGACAATCCTGATCTGCATACTCAGCTGGAAAAGCTTAACATCCATTTCAATGAGAAGCAAACCCAAAACTACAACATCCCAGAGATTTCTCCAAAGCAAAATTCCCCTTGTCCCAAAAGCTGAAGTGCCCACAACATATCCCTGTAGGGAAAGGAACTGAAGGGGAATGTTACTCCTTCCATGCAGGTGAAGTGCTCTGCTGAAAATCAGAGACTGTGATGCCAGCAGAGAGCAGACTTGAAATTCAGATGGCATCTTTCAGCATGCAGTGAAATGGGCATGGACTGGGGGATCATGGTAAATGGTAGGAAGCTCCACCATTGCTCACCTGCACTACTTTCGGTGTTCTACCCCTCAGGGCACATCAGCAATGTTCTGCAGAAGGTGGACGTGCAGCTCATCCAGCAGGACATCTGCAGCGAGGCCTATCACTACATGGTTTCTCCCAGGATGCTGTGTGCTGGCTACCACAAGGGCAAGAAAGATGCCTGCCAGGTGACAGAGGAGTTGTGTGATCAGGGTTGACTACTGGAGGTGGGGCATGTCCCAAGTATCCCAAATGCACTCCATAGTCTGAAATGAGGGTGAAAAGACTATAATATGCCTGACTCCCCCAACACTTCCTCTGATCTAAGTGACCAACACAGACCTCAGGACCACTTCTTCCCAGCATCTTTACCTTAGGCAGGATCCAAATACACTTAAACTTCTCATTTTCTCATTTCAGCCTATTCTCCACTCTTTACCTCACACTTTCAAGTCACATATCTACAACAGTCTCTTACCCCCTCAGCCTCTTTAGCATCTGTCACACACACTAACCTGTTTGTTCCTTCATTACTATCAATTTCAGGGAATTCCTCTGACTCCCATCCCTCCAGGTATCCAGTGAAATTCCACCAGCTTTCTTGTTTTCCTCATATTTGGAATTGCCACATGGAGTTGAGGGAAACAATAGAGCTGTCAGCTTCTTGGGACCTGGCTAAGGGGGAGGAATTTGCATGATGAAGGAATGTAACAATACTTGCACAGATGTTTGCACTGGAGACTGTTTTTGACATCTGCCTAAGGTACAAGGAACGTTGCAGATGTCCCAGGCATTAGTTTAAGAGATACAGGAATATGTATACAGAGAGACTCAAAGCCAGTGTAATCATCCAGCAGGAGAAGCTGGTGGATCACCATCACCCCATTTTTCTTTCCCTTTCTCTAGGGTGATTCTGGAGGTCCGCTGGCCTGCAAGGAACGCAGTGGCAGGTGGTTTCTGGCTGGTTTGGTCAGCTGGGGAATGGGATGCTCACATCCAAACCACTATGGAGTATACACCAGGATCACTCAGGTGCTGGGGTGGATGAACCAAACCATGAGCTGAGAAAAGTGCATCTCTGCCTTCTCCCCATCAGACCTACACTTGCATGACACTCATTCCTGATCTTGCTCACTTGCCTCTCAGAGAAAGAGAGTTCCTGTGTGGGATGTTGTCAGACTGAGGATGCTCTTCTGAGTAGGGTAAAAAAAGCCTGTCATGGGGATTTTAGACAAAAGCAGGCAGACCCTCTTCCCCCTCAGTGCTTCTCAGGGAGCATCCCAAGGTGTTTTTAGACCATCCATCCAAAAGAGTTGGGTGGGACGACGACGACATGACACACAGAAATGGTTCCAAGTTGATGGTTTCTGAGAAAAGAAATAAGGGGACTTGAACTTTTCCATGAACCATGTGATTCATCCGCAATCTTATGCTGGAACACTTGCTGAAAGAAAATGTGACTGATGTAGTTAGAGATTCCAGTAACTGTGAAATCAATCTGCCTCCCTCTTCCTTCCTGCTGATTGTCCTTCTTCCCCCTTCCCCCCCCATCACTCCTCTTCCATCTCCCTAATTGCTTCTTTTCTTAGCAGGCATATGCCGTTCAGCAGTGCTGTTCAGCTCAGCCAGGCAACTCTTCACATCTCACTGATTCCCAGGCACAAGTCCAGCATCACACCCCCAAGCACGCATCCTGCCTCCCTGCTGGGGCAGCACCCAGCCTCCACTGCTGTACTTTCCACAGGGAAAGGCCCTGGCCCTCAGTAAAAACACTGGAGCAGCCTCTCATCCTCTTCTCTCAGCCCTTCGAAGTACCTTTAACACAAAGGTGTCTCAACTGCTTCCATCTCCTAACTCAGATAGTCCAGAAGGTGAAGGAGAAGGCTTCAGGGCACGGTGCTTAAACAGTGACTGCTATAGGTTTGGGTTTTTTTCACTAAAGAGATACATACATATGTGTGTGTGCATGTGTGTATATATACTGTGGGTCACTCTGGAATTAGCAACACAATTGAGCAGTTTTTTGGCTCTAGTTTGCCTTACTCTGTTAAAAATCATCTTGGGGGTTGTATCTTTTTAACCAAACACCAACCCTGGCACTGGCAACTGGCAAAAATTCCACCCACCCCACCCCCCTCAGCTGTCTCCCAGGTGCAGTGGGGACAGTACGCTAGCTAGATAGGTGATCCTCACTTACTGTTATGATTTAGGGGTGCAGATACCAATAAGCAAACCTGCTCTGTAGCCCAGCTGCCTGCAGTGGAAAGTACCACCAGCCCACAGAAGAGAAGCATAGCACAAGCAGCTTCTGGTGATTCCAGGTGATGAATCTAAACTACTCTCCCCTTTCCTTCCACCCCTTTCTACCAGCATCAAATTTCTCCCACTTGAAATGAGAGGCGGCAAGGAGGAACAGACTGTGAATTTTATTCAGGAGTTACAACCTTGTGTCCTCAGACACAGCAGTGAAGCAAACACCTCTCTCCCCAAGACAAGGACCTCCTGGTGTGTTCCTGGTACCCCAGCAGCATGCCTGTCTCCTCCTCACCTTGCCAACACAGGACTGCTTTGGGGGACAGGGAGAGAAGCAAGCAAGGAGAGTGATACCCAGCACAGGGACACCCCACGAGCAGTGTAGGTTGCCCAGAAAAGTGTAGTGGCTCTGCATTTGCCCTCTGGTCACAAGCCCAGACCATCTCCTGCAACAGCAAAAGGGCGAGCACTGGTCCTTCCACGGCTGCCACCATGTCGGGGCCCCGGCCGCGTCCTGGGTGTTCAGAAAGGGACCGCAGATTGCAGTTGCACGGACGTCCCCAGCAGGGGGCACTGTGACATTAGGAAAGCCAGCCTGCTGGGCGGAGAAGGGGAACGTGGGCTCCAGCCCAGGGGCTCCAAGAAGCATCTGCCCTCCTCCAGGGCTGGAGGCTCAGGCCTCTGAGGTGAGTTTGTAAAAAAGAATGGCTGATGGTCAAGAGTGAGGGGGGCTAGAGGGTGTCACTGCGGGGTAAGGGGCTGCTTTTCACTGCAGTACAAAAATAAAGATATAAACAAGAAATGAAAAGGCTGGAGTGGAGTGTTGGTATCACATCCTCAGACCTCTGGTTTGTAACAGCTAGAGAAGAAGAGAAAGAGAGAAACAAAATCAACAGCAGGGAAAAAAAAGTGACTGAACATGGAGGGGAGAGTGAGAAACAGGAAAAGAGAAATTACAGAGGAAATGAGAACAGAAGAAAAAGGAAAAGAGATGAGGAGCGAGGGTGAGAGATCAGAGACAAAGGAAGGAAAAGTCCATGTGATTAACACACACTGACTTTTAAGAGAGTAACACTTAGGTCTCACAGCCATGTCAGGAGGCTCTTGAACAGAGGTGGAGAAAAATGTCAGCCAGCTAACAAATGCCCTCCAACAGGACAGAGTGGCACTGAGCAGCTCTGGTTTAACAAGAGCCCCACAATTTTTCAGTTTGAGAGAGGAATCCTCCTTCCAAAGTTTTCTGTACCCAGCCCCATGCATGCTGGCCAGACAGGCTCCCTGAGCAGGAGGCAGAGCACAGAGACTTATTTGCACACAGCTGCAAGAACATGTGGAGCAGGAACTGGCTGCTTCCACTCTGCTTTCACCACCATCTCTCACCGTGCTCTCACCCTGACAGGGGTGGTGGAGAAAAGCCCAGGGAAGTGAGAGCAGGAGGGGAAAATAACAGGCTGCCTTCTGCAAAATTATTCTCAGGCTGGCCAGCAAAAGAGCTGCGGACAGCAGTCTGGAGAAGCATTCCGGCATGTGTGTCAGGCAGACATGTGGTAGACTTTCCCCCTTTCCCCATGCCGCCCCTGCCTGCTTTGCACTCATTTCCACTCCTCTTTTCTCCTTTCTGCTCTCCTTTATGCTGCCAGAGCCTCTGGTCTGGAGCCATAGGGCCTGCTTGGCAGGTAAAGGCACACATGGGATGAGAATCCAACAAAAACACCTTAGGGATGAGTGAACCTCCCCTCCCTCCTTCCCCTCCCCATGCTCTACAAACCAGGGCCATACCCACAAGAGGGAATTGAGTCACTCATGCAGAGCTCAGGCTGGCAGGAGCTGAGAGTGCAGACAGGTAACACACCTGCAGAGGAGGAAAAGTGAGGAGCAGAGACAGACAGGGTCCCGGGCAGGGATGACTCTGAGCTCTGGGAGGCAAAGACAGAAGAGGGAAGGATGCTGGAGGCTGGGGAGTGGGGCAGGGTGGGAGGTAGGTGGCAGTGCTGGGACGGACATGGAGGGGAGCAGGAGGGAGGGTCCGGAGGAAGAAAGATTTTAGTGCAATCCCAAATAGATGGACAGTCTTCAAATAAAAATATAACCCTAAATAAACCAAACAGTTTAAAATACAAAGCAGCAGCCACAGTAACAGCTCTCCCCTGTCAGCTTTAACTTGTGAGACTCCTGCTCCTGGGAGTGGACTTCCCCCCACACCCCACACCTGCCCTAGTCCTTCCCTGCTGCTAGCTGTGAGCTCTCACCAGAAAGGTGGACGGGTCTATGCTTGAGGGGTTATTTTTATAATTTTCCTCAAGGATTTGCTGCATCTTTCTCCTGTGCTTCTGCTTCTGCCTCTGCCTTCTCCTCCACCTCCTGCTCTTCCTCCTCCAGGTCCTCCTCTGTACTCTGTGGCCCATCATGCAGGACAAAGGGAAGAAAGAATGGAGATACTTGCAAGATGAGACATGGCAACTCTTTCTGACACACAAGGGAATAAAGCAATGGTCACAACATTGGAATAAAAAGGGATCTTTCCCCATGGCCAAGACAGCTCTGGGTCAGGGAGCAAAGAGACCTGTCTTCCTCTGGAGCATCATGTCAGAGCTATCTAACCCACTTGCAGGTGCTATGATCCCACCGTCCAACAATTGCCATCAGTCACTAGTGCTCCTTCCTGTATCTAGGACTACAGGATGTAGTGCCACACATTTCTGTCCTTCCTTCAGAAGTGGAGCAGGTGATCTCCAGCCCCTTAGGTTGGGACTCAGTAAAAGGAAAGAGAACACTGCAAAACCTTCAGAGAAATCACACCCTAGAGGCAAAGCAACACATACATCATGGCCATAAGGAGACATGGTGGGTATGTTAGAGTAGCGTGAGAAGTGCCAGGGCCACTTGCTAAAGACATCTGCCACACACAGCTGCACACCACCACTCTCAACACACGCACCCCTCCTTTTGGGCAATGGGTGTAATTCCATGGTGCTAAACACCAGGACAAGCCCCTGTATTCCACCACTGAGGTGCCCCACAGTCCCAGTGAAGAAAGAAAAGAAAGAGGAAGCAAACAAGAGTGAAAGATCTCATAAGCAATGGGAGCAGGACCATAGCAAAATTGGTCTCACCTTGGCTTTGTGGCTGGGCTCATAGTTCAGGCCACTGTGGGAGTTGTACAGCTCTTTGGAGACCACACACAGGAACTCTGTCTGATCCTCATTTCCATAGTTATAGGATGAGCCAATGTTCACAAGCTAGAAAAGATGAGAGAAAGAATCACAAGCGCATGTTACTGCAAACATCCACTCCACCTAGAAGCAAGGCAGAAAGCCCACCATGTAGCATGGAGTCCAATCCATACCCCCAGTAGGAAGGCCTCATAACTGAGCTGAGGAGACAGCACAGAGAACCGGGAGAGGAGCCAGCCAGGATGCAAAACAACTTAATCTCACACAGTATCCCCTAAACCTCCAGAGAAAGGGCAAGAGAGTGTGACAGCACTATCAATGACTGACCCAGTACTCTCAGAAAGGGAAAGTGCTTTGCCTGGGGACTGTATGGTATCTGTGATCTTTTCCCCAAAAGACAACTCCTTCCCACTCCCGTTTACCTTCTCCATACCTGCTCAAAGCGCCATCCATCTGACATAGTGGAAACCATCTGAGTGAGCTCCTCTTCCTGGCACTGTAGCACACGGTAGACATGCTTAGGAGGCACCTGACAGCAAAATTGCAGAGCATGTTGACAATGGTCAGATGCTAAAGGCTGTTGCCCTCCTGCAGCATTAAGTTGTAGTAGCCCTCCTTGACAGACCTGTCCTCTTCCCCATGTCCCAGGTTAAAGGGGAGTGAAAACCACTAATACCATGCTGTCACAGGGAGCAAGAAAAACAGTATCTCTTCTGGAGACAAGGGACTGAGCTGTGTGCTTCATGCATTATCCCCAGAAGACACCGGGCTCTTTCAATGGGGAGTTTGCATTTGTTGTTACAAAGTCATTTATGCAAATGTTGATTGGGTTCTGTGAACACAAAGTGACTCTGGTTGGAGGCTTTATAACCTGAGGAGGACATGATGAAAAGTGAGATATCAGCCAACTCTCCCAGACGACAGATTGATTCCTTATGCCTCATTGTCTGCATTTAACTCTTCCACAGACATCTCTTCATCTGTTTCCTCTAGGTTTCTCTACATGTACCCCCGTGCCCTTTACTATGATTATACTCCCAGGACTCCCCACATCAGATTCCTCCTCCCCATGACACCTGCGCTCTCCTCACAAACATTGTTCTATAATCAACAGTGAACAGCTGCCTTCTTCCAACAGCTAGAGAAGCTGATTTGGTTTCAGGGGCTACACTCAGCATTACTTCTGAGGATGCAAAAAAAGCCTGTATCTTGTTTATTGTAACTGAAATGGTAGTAGCCTGTCCCCCTGTCACAGTTTAACCCCAGGTGGCAACTAAGCACCACACATCTGCTTGTTCACTGGCCCCCTTCCCCC
>NW_020799092.1:1004350-1017296 GCF_003259725.1 Athene cunicularia | reverse complement strand
ATCTACGGCTCAGTGCTGGGCTTGTGCCCTGGGAACTGGGGGCTGCAGCTCTCAGTGCCCATCCCTGGAGCCACTGCAGGCTTGTCCCCGGCCCTGCCAGGCTCAGGCAGCCGGTGCACCCAGGAGGTGCCCTCTGCGCAGCACAGGTGAGTTGTACGAGGAAATTTCACCCCGGGGAGCTGACTGGGTTTCCTTCTGGAGGGACTTGGTCTTCTCTCCCACCCCTTCCTGGGCCAGCCAGTGACCGTGGCCTCTCTGCCTCTTCCTCTTCTAGTGGGATAGGGGAGAGAATCAGATGAGTAAAATTAAGAAAACACATGGGTTGAAAAAATGACAGTTTAATAAATAAGCAAAAGCTGTGCACACAAGCAAAGCAAACCAAGGAACTCATTCACTACTTCCCATTGGCAGGCAGGCATTCAGCCATCTCCACCATGCATAACAGTTACTTGGGAAGACAAACACTATAACTCCAAAAGTCTTCCCTTCCTTCTTCTTCCTTCAGTTTTACATATCGGGCATGACATCACATGGTATAGAATATCCCTTTGGTCAGTTGGGGTCAGCTATCCCAGCTGTGTCCCCTCCCAGATTCTTGTGCACCCCCAGACTACTCAGTGATGAGGTGGTAGGAGAGGCAGAAGCCTTGATGCTTTGTAAGCACTGCTCAGCAGTAACTAAAACATCCCTGAATTACCAACACTGTTTCCAGCACAAATCCAAAACATAGCCCCATACTAGCTACTATGAAGAAAATTAACTCTACCCCAGCCAAAACCAGCATACCCCTGCAAGGTTTTGCTATGTAGACATTAGCACATATACTCTAATTAGTTACTTCTTTCCGTTCCTTTGCTGCTTCTCCCAAGTCTGTTCTCCCTCTAGGCTCACCTCTCCCTTTCCACATTCCCTCCTTTGCCCACCCCACTCTATCTTTGCTTGCCATTTATCTCCATACCTGAGTTACTGTGTAGTCCTTCTCCTTCAGTCGATCCTTTATTATTCGAATTAAAGGACCAATGTTATAGAACTCGGCTTCTTCTAGCACTCCTAAGAAAGAAAGAGAGAAGGACCACACAACCAGAAAGTTAACAGCCTGTCTTCATTTTTTGGCTTGCAAAAGCTCAATTCTGAGCTTCCCAAGGCCCATAGGAAGAAATGACACTGCAGTCTCACTTTTTAACAGGTTTCTGTTGCTTGAAACTCTTTACTGCAGAGAATTGAACCCTGGTTCTCTGCAATGCATTTCTAATGCTCACTCCAATTTCCTTGTGCTGCCTGCTACTACAGAAACAGGCACTGCCAGTGAAGGCTTATGCCAAGGACTGCTAATACCTTTACCAGATAACTGGCCAAAGATAATAAATGTAGGTTCCAGCCTCTCTCAATGACCACTAGATATCCTTCACTACCTGACACTCAGACCTCTTCTGAGTCCTTCCTTCAGCCATGCATTGTCTAATGGGTTAGTTTTATGCCACCCTGAGTGTCTGCATCAGGAACAAAAGGCAGTATTAAGCTATGAATGAGACTCCTGTTTATGCTTCAGATTCGATGTGATCCATCACCTGTGGATGAACTCTGTCTGACCTCAGGATTACAAGAAATGTCGAGTAGGAAACACCTCAGAATTGCTTAGATATATTTTTGCAATTATAAGATTATTCTGAAGAAAACTCTCCTTGTAATAAGTAAAAATATGTCAGAGAGAGAGAGGCAAGAAGACTAATGAACATGTAGAAACTGTGCTTGACAAGGGATGGACAGCACATCCTGTCTTTGAAATTGGCTTCCTGATAGACTCTAGCATCCAAAAAATAACGAGGTATTGGGGGCTGCTGTCTGGTAACACTGTAACGTTACTGAGTTATCCTATTGGACTCCCTGTCAACCTCGAATGAGGGATTGGATTGTCTGGCTTGTTCCACTGGAATTGCTGCAGCCCACAGTCCATCATAGCACTAGAAGCACACATTGCATATCACTGATTAATGATGGTCTTTATTACAGTCAGTAGAACTGATGAGCTTGGTTTTGTCTGGTCTTTCATTTAATTTCATTGGGTTTTCATTTCTAACTAGAAACAGTCATTAACAGAAAACTCAGTCGCAGAGCCTGATTAAAAGTGGGTCAGAAATACAAAGAAAATGGTTTATTGAGGCTGAGAGATCTTGCTTAATTCCATCTCGGTGACATCTCTGCTGAACAAACAGTCCTGAAGCCACACCACCTGTAGAATGCCTTCCTCACCTACTCCGAACCACTTTAGTACAGGATACATCAATATGCTTTCCAAGAGCTGCAGGGATAGCCCTCTCAAATCACCCCACATCAACCTCCAGAATGAGAATGAAACACAACAAGCCTACTGTGTCCTGGCTATAGCAGTGATGTTAAATGTGAAGTTTCTCAGCTCCAAGACTCACCCTCTTCAGCCATATCTTTATTCAGGACCAGCTTTCCATGACGGAGGAAATTCAGGATGGGTCCAAAGTAAGTGGGGTCCCGGTCTATTAGGTATGCACCGGTCTCATCCTAGCAACAGAGATAGACCACAAGGAGAAAAACCCCATGGGAAGCTTGTAAGCAACCCTCAAATGCTCCAGACTATAAGAAAATACAAACCTAAGCAAAAATGTCCACTATTTCTAAGACTCCTTGGAAACCATGGGCCCCTGAGAGTCCCTAGCCAAGTCAGCCCAGCCTGGATTTTAACTCCTGTATTGGTATGCTCAGCATGCCCACCTCAGCATGGATCAGCCCAACTGAGAAAGCCAAAAAAATAGGCCTGTCTCCTGCTACTGTGTGTACAAGCCTGGTGTGGGAGAGCAGAAAACCCCCTTATAGGGGACAAGGCTGAGTCAGGCAGATACAGCTGGGAGATAGACTCTGGGGATGTGGGGTGATAGAGAGGCAGGAGAGCAGGGGTGGAGGGGAGATGGCCTTTCTTTACCCCAGCTTGGGAAGACAGGTGCCAGGCTACAACACACCGAAGTGGGATCTGGCAAGAGGAAATCCCTCCCAGGAGAGGGGGGGGAGAAAGAGCAGGCATTTTTCACTCAGTCACTCCTGCAGCTGTCGGAGTCTAGCTCCATCCCTGCACCCTTCCAGCCCTCCCCATGCTCTGTGGGGCACGGTGCGGGAGGCAACCCAGCTGCCTTACCCGGTCGGACTGCAGCTCCTCGCCCTGGCACAAGCGACACAGGAAAGATTTCTGCTCCCGACACAGGGTCTGCCTGGTGGTGAGGAAGACGGTGCCCCCCACATTGAGTCTCACCCACTTGGCCTGGGTGCCAGCGAGTGGCGGGATGTCCCAGGTGCAGCGGAGCCCCACGGAGTCCTGCATCTCCTGCCCTCCCTCCATTCTCATACTCACACTCCCCAGCCCTTCCAGCATGCAGCCGCCGGTGCTGTCTGCCGCAGAATGCCGGGATCTGTAGTTAGTATCTGCCGCTCCCTCCGCAGCAGCTGTGTTTCCTGGGGGCCAGGGTCATCCCTGTGACTGCCAAGGGAGACCTGAGTGGGCAAAACCGCAGCTCCACAGCACTGATGCTCCCTGGCTTTATCCCTGTTCCCGTTTTCACTAACCAAGGGATGGCCAGCACTTCGGAGGTGCAGGGTGTTATGCAAATATAATCGGCATTTATTTCCATAGACATCCTCTCTGGCTCATTAAAAGGTTCTGGGAACTGTAGTTTGCAGGACATACACAGAAGGGTGCTGGGCACTGCAGTTTTACCAGTCTGCTGTCCCTTTAATGAGGATGCTACAGTGAAGGGGGCTGCACTGTACTACATGACAGCTGGTAGTGTGCATGCTTCTAGTCCTGGGTCTTGCCTGCAAGCTTCCTTGGAGCCAGGAAGAACAACCTGCTGCCTGGCAGTCAGCAGATGTAGTCCGTCAGCGCTGTACTCCACAGCTTTGCCTTCAGGAGATGCATTACCCCAGGCTCACAGCTCAGTGCTGCATCAGTTGCCATGCTGTCCTTGCTGCAAAATGGGCAGACAGTTGCTTTATTGTTAACTTATATAGGGATGCTTCTTGGGAACTGTATCCTGGATCTGCATGAAGTGCTGGCAGAGAGCAGGAGTAATTTTGCTTTC
Organism: Athene cunicularia; assembly: GCF_003259725.1. Lineage (NCBI taxonomy): Eukaryota > Metazoa > Chordata > Aves > Strigiformes > Strigidae > Athene > Athene cunicularia. The sequence goes on along the minus strand of NW_020799092.1, from coordinate 1,013,193 downwards.
AATTCAGAAGAGGTGCTGACTCAGCAAACTGCCCCCTGTGCTGCCCTACCAGCACAAACCATGTCAGACAGAGAACCCCTGCATCCTTCCCCTCTGCTCCTGCCATCCCGGTTTGTGTCTGGGCAACAGGGCGCTCAGATATTAACTTAGCTCTGTGTGGAGATTTCCCTCTGCCCTAGGCAGCCATCATCCCTCTGAGGTTGATGTGCCAATGCTGCTGTACCAAATCTATCCCAGCCTCTGCCACTCGCTCCTGCCAGGCTGAGCCTAGAGCTCAGCAACTCATGCCCCATGGGACTCTGTTCAAATGCACTCCTTGGCACAGGCACAACCTGAACAAGCTCTCCCGCCAGCAGCTCTGCTTTTCCCACTCCCACCTAAGCACTGCTGTGCTTGCCAGCAGCTCGAGTGTATTAGGAATGGAAAGGCTGATGTTTCACCTGAATGTAGCCCAAAGCCTTCCTTCATCTAAGCAACTTTCTGGCTCTTCCTTGCCAGGGCAATGCAGCACTGCAGAGACTCTGTGGTGCCTCGCAGACACTTCACTGTTCTTGACCTAGATATTTGTTTTTTGAGGTGGGGGTTTCTTGGGGGAAGAGGGTGGATAAAGAGAAACATTATGTTTTACTCATATTCCTTTTCTTTTTGTCCTTCCTTCTTCTTTTACTTACAAATCATTCCCTTTTATCATTACAGGACATCAGTCACCCTTCCCCCAAATCACCCAGGACTTTCTTCACAAAGATAGTATGTGTGAACTTTGCTCCTCCTGTGGATGAGTGAAAAGGGAAGGAGAGAAAGAGAGGGTAACATGGAAAAGGTTTCAAGATAGCTGACCTCCAGCTAATTTAAACACAGGAAAAAATCAGCTGCTGCAGGATGTAAATCCAAGTAACTCTGGATCTCCTTGAATTTATACCAGGAGCGGGCCAGCACTAGAATGACCAGTAACAGAGAGGATGAAAAATTATTTTTGCCTACCTATATGGAGCAGACATTGGCCCAAATTAGTGGCCAGCTCTTGGACCAGCCCCCAGTGAGTGGTGATGGGTATCAAAGATGCTTGGACTAACGCTGACCTGAGCTGAAGCATCAACAGTGCAACACAGCTCTGGGCTATGGGACTGTTGCTCTCCTACTTCTGGCTGACTCAAACCACGGCAAAACTGAGAGCTCTGCCCTGCACTCTGGTGTGCAAGGGATGCAGGACCTTGTCTGTGCTGGCCACAGCTCCAGCACAGAATTAGGGTGAGGTCTGTGGCTCTCTGATATGAATGCAGTAGTTGGGTGGTAGCCTATAGCCCCTTATCTCCCCCTCCAAGAAATTTGCCCTGCCTTAGTTTTCTTCCTTCTTCTAACAAGAATTTACACTTTACTCCTCTCACAGCCCCTCAGCCTCTTGTTCCTTCTTAGGTCCATCTCTTGTTCTTAATGCTTTCTTCCCCAATCTCTTGCATGCCAATGCTGATCACAGGTCAAGGATATTCTTGGTCTGTATTCAGATCACACCTTCTTCCATCAATACCAGACTCCATCTGTGGCCAGCACTTTAAGTCTTGCTCACCCCAGGGCCATGGTGTGAAAAGCTGGTTGGTAAACCTAAAGAGGTCTACTGTGAGTAAGGAAAGAGGTCAAGGTACACCACTCCCATTCCCAGAACTGACTTTTCTGCAACATACAGCACAAAATTTATTGGAAAACCCCCCAGGCCAGGACATTTCCCACACTATGTGAAAAGTCAGTCTGGGGTGAGTTACCAACTGAAATGCTATGATGAGTCAGTGGTGTGGGCTAAATACAAGCCCAATTTGCACATCATCACCAGACATAGTTCTGAGATACAACTAGCATGCCCTTGTTAAGATCCATTAAAATCAAGCAATAGAACAGGAGAGAAATAAATTTAAGTAATCCTATGGCTGTTCCTCCTGCTTTGATGATAGCTATATATAAAACATATGCACAGAAACAGAGAGACAGGAGCCAGAAAGAGCTCACAAGGGGCAGTGTGATTGTGTAATGCCATACAGCCCTGCTGGATACCCAGTTAAATCACAGGGACAATTGCACAGACAGACTAGGGGCAGGAAAGACTGGACAGCCACTGGGTAGATAGTTGATGTGCTGAACAAGAGTTGAGGAAAACAGACCAAAGAGTAAACTGAGAGTTTCTTGGTTCAGCAGCCAGCAGGCCTGCAGTGACAAACCTGCAGAAAGCTACACGCTGCAGCGCTCCATACATACACTGCAGCCTGACGAGTCAGCAGGGTACATGGCATGCAATGTATCACTGGCGTTGCAGAGCTGCTCTTAGGGAATTGTTGCATCATGGAGCAGTAGTGGGAGCAGGGATCACCATGTGTTGGCTCAGACAGTGTCACCACTCTGACAGGCTGGAAACACCCATCTGAAATTAAACCTGTGCAATCATTTAGTTAATGAACACACTGGCGTGAGGCACCAGAGAAGAAATCATCTCCTCTCTCTAGGAAGTAGAGAGGGGAAGACAAGTAATGCTGTGACATTATACCATAAAGCCAACAGGGCAAAGAAAACTGCTGGGAACAGTTCAGTTCACTTGGAGACAACAGAGCCGAGCTTGACTGCCAGCTGAGCCAGGCATATTGGAGCAGGAAGAGAAAGGTCCCATGGCATGCAAGCGAGCTTATCCTTCTCCAGCTCCTTGTGCTTCAAGCGGTCTGTGAGCAATGTACCTGCATTCGAAATAGTGTGCAAAGTGTGTATGTGTATGTGCATCACTCAGCACCTCTGCTGGAAGAGTGTTGGGAGGAAGAGAGAGAATAGTCATGTAGCACCAGGTTGCGAGCTGGGACCAGGAGAGATGGGAGGAACACCAAAAGCCCCTGCAGTGATTACCATTGCTTGTGCAGTGGCCATTAGTGTGAAGGGACAGCAGTGCTGGAAGAAGGGCTGCTTTGGAATTTGGGTAAGTTTGCACAGGAACAAAAGGTTCACAGGAAAGTGAAGTGTGAAATAGTGCAAGCTGACTGCTAGGCAGCAGTAGGGAAGGAAGAGGAAGGCAAGGGACAAAAATGACATGAGAGACAAGGGACAGTGGGATTAATTTTGGAGAACCATTGACCAGACTGTTTTCACGGAGTCCAAAACTGCTTCAGTACAAAGTATTGCAGATAGTAAAATATACCAATAAACCAATAAAGAGTTCACGTGCTGGCCTAGCATTCTCAAGTTTATATAGAGAGCTGTAAAAGTTACAGTTTCATTAGCCACAGGTCAATGTGACCTCCCTCCTACATCAGGGCTGGGTTCTGGGCTACTTTTTGGCCACCATGAGCCCTATCCCACAGAAGATATGCTATTCCTCTTTCCCTGTGGCAAATTTTCCACAGGAGAGTCATCAACATTACTGATTTGCATTCATACCCACTTCTCCCCTTCCCAGTTCTCAGTTCCCATAGGAAACTCATCCACTGAGTCAGGGACATAAAGATCTGCAGAACATTTATAGTCCTGGTACAAGTCCCCTCAGCTGTTCCATATGTCCAGTAGCATCTGTTATGGCTCAAAATAGGTTTCTGCAGTCTCCAGGCTTTGAAAACAAAGTCTCAGTCTCCACAACGTTCCCAGTGCCTTGCCTGCAGTGTGAGAACAGATCTCAGCTAAAAGGAGGGAGAATATCAGAAGATACTCTTGGACAGATTTTTGATACATGATGTAACAGGGCATACCCCAGAAAGTATCTTATGGTGGGGAAGAAGTTCTCGATTCTCCTCTGCAGGGAAATCAGGGCAAAGCTAAGCATCTGGTAAAAGATACTCCAAAAGCTAGGAAATTGAAGAACAGCTGAGATTTTGTGGTTCAAAATCCAAAATCAAAAACCGTGGCACACAAGGGGGAAGGGCCTTGCTAGATGTCATCGAGCCACACAGTCAAAATGTAGAGCAAGGGGAGAGGGAAACCTTTCACTTAGTTTGTGATCTCCAGGTGGATGGATGGGCTGCATCAGACACCTCCCTGTGACACACAAGACAGAGAAAAGCAGCTCAGTCTCAAGAGGAGGCAGAGAGATTCCCACTGAACTCAGGGTCTGCTGGGGTGAATGGGAAAAGAAACCTCACCTAAGCTGCACTGCCAAATGTTCTAGAAGGACAAGAGCAAAAGCCAGCCCCCTGCATCCACTGGAAATGATTAACAAAATCTGAAAGAATATGTCAATTTTCTCTAATAACTAAATTTTCCTGGAGAAACAGAGCAGGCATAGCACTCCAGTTTTGTCTGTTTGTAGGTAGGGGCCTGGCCACATAGTCACAAAATCAACCTCACCTCCCAGACCCGCCCAGGCTGTTAAACCTTAATGACCCACCACATGAAAGCCTCTTAGCTTGGCTGATGGTGGGAGAAGCTAGAAATCCCAAACCAAAAAGAGGTCACAAGCCAGATCCTACTGTAAGATCCTATACTAGACAACACTGTCTGTACAAGTATCTTTTAAGTTAGAAGTGTCTCAAAAACCAACACCGGTGTTGCTCAGTTTAGCACCACTTGCTGTTCCCAGCCAGTGCCTATCCTTTAGTTTTCGTGTCAATATCATACTTCAGCTTAAAGTTTAAGTGTTCTCAGTTACAGACTGCTATCAGATGTCCTACATGATGTGCTGACTAGTTCTTCCCTTTCCCCTTCAGGAAACAGTTGCTAGAAAACTACCCCACTTGGGATAAAGCAAGGTGTTGCCACCAGCCTTCAAAAACACAGTAATTACCTGTATGGGGAAATTTATAAAGCACAGGAGTAGAAAACCTTTCACTAGCAGGAAGAAGATTAGCAGCTAGATCCAGAACTGAAAGTCTTAACAATTTGCAAGGCATGCTGTAACCTGCAAAGGAAGCCCTTTTGGGAAGTCTAAGCCCAAAGAACAAAATGGAAGCTGGCAAATATAAAGGTTTATTATTTTATCCAGATCTGTGCCTTGCACTGTATACTGAAGGGTCACTTATTTCAGACCCCTGTGCACTCTATATACTCAGCACCTGCTGTAAAGCCGGCCCCAAGTCTCTGAAGAGCTAGGTTGTTAGAACAGATGTAAGTAAGGAAATTGAATGCTTTCAGTCACTGGAAATGGGTGGAAAGAAGGGTTGGCCTGTATGTGTGGGTGGGGAGGACAGAAGAAGAAATCGTATGAACAGTGAAACCCTAGCTCCACAGGAGGTGAGCAGAAACAGAGCTTGTGTGTATGCAAGCCAAGACCAGGAAGAAGCCAGGGCTGCAGCTAACAGAGGCCACCAGCCCTCATATTCAGTGGCTAGGAGGGGACCCTGCAAATCTATGACTGTAAGCATTCACAGCATTCCCTAGAAAGGATTATGCCATCATCCTCAGATTTTCACAAGTACCTGTTGCTGCAAGCCCAAGACCAGAACCTGTCTCATTAACTTTCTAAGTTATCAGGGGGGCAGAATAATACAGGACTTGTTTTGCTTTTTGTTTGGTTTTTGGTTTGTTGGGTTTTGTTTTTTTTTTTTTAAGAGGAAAAAATCCTAGAGAGAACAAATTCTTGAACATGGTCAGGGATATCCGGGGGGATTTCAACTCTCAGATAGAAGACAATGGTCTCAGTAGAAAAATACTTGCCACTGTGGGCTACTCCTCAGTATGTCTCAGTTCCCATAAATTTTTTAAGGTTACATGGTATGTCCCATGGAAAGAACAGAAACGCACATGCAGTCCAATTTTCACCATGTGAGTTGACATCCAGTCTTTAAAGAACAGAGCTGTGACTGACCAACATGGAGTTTTAGGCCAAAAAGCAAATGAACAAGGACTGAAAGAAGAAAGATGGGGAAAAGTTCCAAAAGCCATTGTCTTTCCTGGACCAAAGAGCTTGTTGAAGGTAAAGGACATAGTTCTACTCACAGAGAGAGGGAAACATCTTATTTGAATCAAGACAACGTGATCCATAAAAATAGTTCCTGAAAAGGAATCACCCAAGCAACACACATAAGTTCCATTCAGCAGAAACACCTTGAAACACATGTTTATTTACCCTTTTTAATCCCAGAATCTTTTCTTTTTCCCAAGGGAGATTTTGGACCACAGGGGTACAAAATTGGTTAAGTACACATCACAGTTAGATTCCAAGTGCAAGAAAAAATCCAGACCAAGTCTCTAACCTAAGAGCCAACTGGAAGTCATATTTGCTCCTTTAACAGTTACATCTTTCCCCAAAGTTTTGCACTCAAAATGGCCATAAAGTGTATGGATGGCTTCTAGGGCAGAGGCAGAGAGCTGAATCATGACACACAATTATATGAATATGATCATCCTGTGAGTGAACATGGTGTAATGTCTCAAGTCATAAGCTTGTCTTAATTACTTCCCCATGCTACAACCAGCAGTCTCTCCCTTCCATTGGATACAATAAAAAGGTCACAAAAATCACAGAAAGGCTAAGGTTGGAAGTGGCCTTGAGAGGACATCTGGTTCATTCCATGTGCTCAAACAGGGTCAACTAGAGCTGGCTGCCCAGGTCATCTTTATGCCCCTAAGAAGCAGCAATAGGGTAAGAAGAAAGTGCCAAAGCACCATGTGACCATACTTGTTATCCAACACCTTCAAGACACTTAACCAGAAACGCTAAACCCATCTTCTCCAAATCCTGTTTCAAGGCAAATTATCTGCACAGCTGGGAAATGAAGCATGTTATTAGACCATCTTGCCCTTTCCCTCAGAAATAATATTTTCAGGCAGTGCCCGCATGTACCATTCCACCCAGGCCCCATCATACACAGCAACATCTGGTTTGCCACAGAGGTATGCCCCCAGAGCCACATGGCAAGCAGTGACCCCAGAGCCACACGTGGCTACCACTGGCTTTAAGAGGTCCACCTTCTTCTCCTGGAACAGACTGCAGATCTGCTCAGGGGTCTTCTCTAAGCCAGACTCTGTGAGGAAATCGGTGAAGGGGATGTTCATCGACCCAGGGACATGACCAGGCTCAATTCCTAGAGGAAAAACAATACAGGTAGGAATTAACCTTTACTGTTTGGGACAAATCCATTGCAAAACCTGTTCTCTGTTTCACCATGAGGAATACTGTTTAGTATATTTTGTTAAAACAAATTCATTTTGTTTACTTTGCTTTACTAGGTTACTGATTACTCGGGAAGGATGACTCTAACCTTCAAGTTACCACATGGACACATTCCTAGCAAGTTCTGGTTTTTCTCCCTGCCCCCTCAACATCTTCTCTACATCAGAGCAACCCATTCTGATGAGGTACTGATTGAAGCACCTCCATAGGCCCTTCTGAGAACAGTAGCACCAGTACATGAAGAGACCAGTGAGTATCTCTGAGGTGTACAAAAGCTATGTCCTACACCTGAGGCCCTCAAGAGAAAAAAAATACAGTTTCCCCACTCGGGAATTCTCAAAGAGTGGCACTTGCTGGTGAAAAGGAGAGGAGGTCAGATGGATACCCTGCCTCAGGTCCCATCCCATTAAGGACAACCATATTTTCCTTTATTACCTCAACAGGAGTCAAACTGATGGGCACCTTAAATGAAGCCCCTTTTTATTATACCAACTGTGAGAGACGAGAAACTAGGCCTGCAGGAGGCACATTACCATCTCGGGGCTCTGGCTCTACTCCCCGGAACCGTCCTGCAGCACGTGCATCCACTAGTTGGAAGTGGTGGGAATCCAAGTTATCTAAGACATCCTCGTATGTTTTCACCAGGGACTTGTCCAAAGAGGCATGGAACTCTGTGGGAGCTACCTGGCTTTTCCCAGAGCTCAGTGCATTTCCCTCTTGCTGCCAGTTCTTCAGGCCACCATCCAGAAGGGAGACAGCTTCATGTCCAAAGGCCCGAAACATCCACCACACCCGGGGCGCTGAGAAGAGACCTTGGTCGCTGCCATCATACACCACAACGTGGGAATCATTCCCCACACCCAGCTTCCCCACATACTCAGCAAAGTCATCAGCCTTGGGCAGCATGTGGTCATAAGGTGAGGTACGGTCACTGCACTGGTCAATGTCAAAAAAAACTGCACCAGGGATATGGCGCTCCTCAAATTCCTGCTTCGGGTCACGCTTCATCTTTGGCAAATACCAGGATGCATCCATGATTCTCAAGGACAGACCAGCTTGCTGTGACTTGATGGCTTCTGAAAGCCATTTTGCAGATACCAGAGCACGGTAGAGGAGTTGTTGCGACATTGCTCCCAACTCCTGGCCGAGATTACCTGATTTCTAGGGTCTGCCTGAATCCACCTGACTGCAAGAGGAATAAAGTCACAAATTAGAGACCAGCCTTAGAAAAAGCCACTGAACAAAGATGCATTTTGAGACTAAAGACCTGTGTCTGCACTGAGGTGCTGAAGCCTACAGTGAGGCGTTTGAAGGGCTCCAGCCCTGAAAACAGTTTCACAGAGCTTAGCCCAAACCCTGCCCCGAGCAGGACAGCCATGGCACAGTCCTGCCCCCAGCGCCCCACAGCCCACCGGGCCCCTGCACCCCCAGCCAGCGCTGACAGAAGCAAGAGCGGAGCGGGGCAGCCCCAGGGATGAAGCGCCGGAGAGAGGCACGTCCCCACGGCAAGGGGGACTCTGCCCCACCGCTCCAGTGCGCAGCTGCAGCCGAGGCCCTACCGGGCCCCTAGCACCCCTCACGCAGACCTAACCCCTGCCGCCTCCCGCTGCGACCCTTCCCGCCCCGGACACCCCCAGCCCCGGCGGAGCCACCGTTCATGCAACAGCGGAGGAAGGCGCGGGACCGGCCACTGCACCTCCCCGTACCTCCGTGCTGGGCCTCAGTCGATCAGCACTCTCCCTCAGACCCCGCCAGCCATGGCCGCCGCCGGGGG
>NW_020799092.1:992725-1004300 GCF_003259725.1 Athene cunicularia | reverse complement strand
GCGCCCCCTCCCGGTGTCGGCCCTCCGGGATGGCGCCGCAGGTGCTCGGCAGGGCTCTGGTCACCGCGAAATGGCTCTCGGAGGCCGTGCGGGCCGGGAGGGTGGGGACGAGCCTGCGGGTACTGGATGCTTCCTGGTACCCGCCACAGGAGCGAAACGCCCGGCAGGAGTTCAAGGAGAGGCACATTCCTGGGGCGTCCTTCTTTGACATCGAGGAATGTCGGGACCAGTCCTCCCCTTACGACTTCATGCTGCCCAGCGAGTCCCACTTTGCCGACTACGTGGGGCGCCTGGGGGTTAGCAACGACACCCACGTGGTGGTGTACGATGGGGACGAGCTGGGCACCTTCTATGCCCCCCGCGCCTGGTGGATGTTCCGGGCCTTTGGGCACAAGGAGGTCTCTGTGCTGAACGGTGGCTTCAAGAACTGGGTGAAGGAGGGCCACCCCGTCACAGCGGAGGTCAGCCAGCCAACCCTGGCTGTCTTTAAGGCGAAGCTCAACACAGCCCTGCTGAAGACCTTTGAAGAGATGATGCAGAACGTGGGGTCCCTGCAGTTCCAGGTGGTGGATTCTCGCCCCGAAGGCCGGTTCCGGGGCACCGAGCTGGACCAAGGTAACGGAGGTGGTGGGAACAGCACCTGCCCCCAGCACCAGAGTGCCGATACTAGTCCCAGTGTAACAACTCCTCCCAGCGAGCAAACAGATTTTACTAATACACAGGCATACTTCAGCCTAAAGTTGCTTTACCTTAAGGGGTCCACAGTTGAGCATTTGGATGCCAATGCCCTCATAGAATGCTTTTCTTGTAGTTGGTTGTAAAGCTGCAGGAGGGGAGAGCAGAAAAGGTCTGCAGTCAGTTGGCTCCGGGATCCCACATCCCACACCCTGCAGAAGTTAATCGGCCAGAATGCAAACACGGGAGGTGAGAGCTCCCAGAGGTTTGTTCAGGGTTCTATCTAACACTAACAGACATGCACAAACTATCAGTATTTATACAGGCACCTCTCACTATAATGAATGCACCAGCAAAAGCCCAAGTTTTAGGCAGTGCAGTAACCCCAGGCATGTTTTTCTTCTTGCTCTGGTTCCCAGCAAATATGGAACTTGCTTGAGTTGATCTTTGTCCTTTTGCTCTCTACCTTTAAATCTAACAAGCTTAAGTAAGAAAAGCTCCAAACCCATCCCAAATGTGTATGGTCAGCCTTTCACTTCTGGATGCTCCAAGTAAAGAAAAAACCCTGAGTTTGTTACCTCAGTCAAACACTGGACACACAAGCAACAGGGGTGGGAAAAGTCCTATGCAATGCAGGCAGCTGGTACAGCAGTATCTTGTTAGTGGAATGAAATTCAAGTTGGTTGTTAAAGGAGGCCCTTACTGTGTAATTTAAGCCTTAGTATATTCCAGAATAACCTGTCCTCCAAAAGGGAATCACAGAAATGGTTTAAAAAGAAATACAGAGTTTCAAAATCGTAGAAAAGCTAAGCAACAGTTGTTGGTTCTGAGTTGATTTCCACACTGCAGGAGAGGGTGTGTGGCAGACTTCTGCTGTCCCAAGGTAGTGCTGTGTTGCTGCCTTACAGGTTGGTTGTCATTTTATTCTGGCTATTTTCTTACATGTGTGCTGCTGCACAGCCACTGAGTGTGACACCATGTCCTGAAATAAATTCCCGTGTCCACACCTCAGGGGTGTTTGGTTGTCAATGACTCTGTACACATGGTTTGCTAAGTGTCTACAGTGAGCCCCTCCATGACGATGTGGAAGGTGAGAGAGGTAACGGGAGTGACAGAGACTTGCAGGGAGAGTTAGGCTTACCACTCATACTGTTTCTTTACCATCAAAGCAAAGGTTGAATTTAACCTCATGATGTGAATAAAACACTCCTCACTAGGAATAGGTGGATTTTGCATTCTCTTTCCCAAAGTGGGAGTTGTCACCAGGTGACAAATACTGCAGCCCCTGACAGCATCTTGAAATCAGATTTTTCCTTTGTAATGAGTCAGCATGGAACAGTTTATTTGTAGTGGTCCGGTTTTGCTTCCCACAGCAGATCCAACAGGATAAGCACTCCAGCTGCAGCTGCTTGTTCCAGAGAAGCTTGACAGCCTTATGAATCAGACTAGCCAGTAGCTGTGCTACAGTTAACAACGGGTAAAAGGCAGTGCTTACACCTAAAAGAGCAATTTGAAATCAATGCTGATTAATTACAGGGGTCATCCAATCAGTGATGAGAGTGCTGCATGCAATTTAGAGAAGGAGAATGGTCTTGAGATGATTTCAGTTTAATTATTGTCTCAGCTCTTGACTTCCTAATTAAGTTAATTAATCTCTCCAGTTCCATGAACTCCATCTCTAGAAGAGGCTAATTTCAGCTGACTCTTTTGCCTCTTTAGTTTTTCAGTTCATTGTGCTAAGAATTAGTTGTCCCTGTTTTATTTTTACACAGCAGCTACTTTGGTGGGATTTAGACCTCTGTAGTGTTTAAAATAAGCTGTAATATACTGCTGATTTTTAGTTGCTGGGAGAGGTTTACCCAGGTTACCAGGGTGGAGAAAAATGGATGGCATTTCTGTAAGCCAGATCTCATAGGTCTTAAATGCAGGTATTGCTTTGCATAAAAAAGCTTGGATGTTCATGCATGATGTGCAGCCTTGACCTATGCACTGAGTGATGAAAGGTGTCCCTGCACAGTGCAGCGTTTCTGGAGGAACTAGTGACTCAAGCCTACTCACTAGCTGTGATTCAGCAATGGCCCAACCACATTCTGCAAGGGCCTGATTACTCAGGCGCTGTAGGGTGCAGGTCTATGGAACCAGCCTGAACTGAGACAATCCCAAGCAATCCTGGGGCCGGTGATAAAAATAATTACATGATGGTTAATAGTGCTGGCCCTGAGTATCCTTGTCTCCCTTGCACATACACAACTCTTAAGGTTTTGCCCATTTTGCCAGCTCTCAGTCCTCTCTGCCCCAAACGTAAAGCTTTTGCTCATATTGAATGTTCAGTGGCAGTGGGAGTGAGAATGAAATGTTACTGCTTCTTCCCTCTCTTCTCCAAATGGAGTCTGCAGCTGGGAGTGGACTAACTCTACTTTGACCATGAAGTAATACTCAAGGCACAACATGGTGAGAGACTTTATCAAAGTCTGTTTCAATCCACAGGAACCTACAATCCAAAGCTGACTGCTCATGTGACGAGGCTGACAAACATCAGCTGCCAGAATTAGCATCATGGCCCTGCTGGTTCTTACAGTTGACGCTTCTGGCTGTATACACACACAGTATTTTGACATTGGTGGCAAAGGCCTATTGGTCTGACTGCGAGGACTCTCAGGGAGCTGGCCAGGACCAAGTTTAAAGTGTTCCTTCCAATGAATTCATGGTAGGTTAGGTGAGATAAGGGTCCCTTCCAAGGCGTACAATTTGAATGGAGGAGAAAGATAAAAAAGAAGGCAACAGAGGAGGCATTTGGAAAGGAGCAGCTATCTGCAGCCAGCCAACCCCGAGACCGTGGGGAGTTAAATGTGGACAAAGCACATCTTTTATCTTTTTGATGTTAAGAAATTCCATCTGGAGATTTCATCACAAAGGGGCTAGAGAGAAGGGGCTGTAGTCTTAGCTAGATAAATAGCCAGCAAAAAAATATATATTTAATCAGAGAATCTCAGCAGATGTGGAAAAGGGGATTAGGCAGTAAAGAAGATAACATATTATAGGTTACAAATTGTGAGAGAGGATTGCCAGAAGCCAAGCTGAGTGAGACTTGGCAAAGGGAATTAAAACAAATAACAGAAACATCTGGAGCAAAGTGAATAAAAAGAGAACAAGGAGAGAAAGAGTAAATAGGGTTGCTATGCAGTTAGCAGGGATTCCAGATGAAAGATTATTTGTATTCAGCCTCAGAATTATACTGAGTCTGTGCTATTGTTGTTTTTTATATCTCCTGAGAATAAATCTGCAGAGTAGGGGGAAGGGGATAGCAAGAAGAAGGGGAAAGAAGTGGAAATGAACATTTCTAAAGAGGATGTATAACCAAAAGATATTCAAGTGCTCAAATCTGTGAGGCAGACAATCTCTATCCCAAATATGTGTCAAAAATCAGTCATGTGACACTGCAACTACATGAGGCAAGAATTTAATAGATTTAATTAGAGCATGGTTCTGAAGGACAGAAACACTTTAGGATAGGTGATACAGCGCAACCTAGGCAACTGTTGATCTGTTGTTCTAAGGTGGGTAGACTGGAAGGCTTTGAAAAAAATCTTCAAGAATAACTATTTTAAATGAAGGCCAAATCAAATCAAATAGTTTGGTAAACTTGCACTGCAGCTAAGGGCTCTATTTCCTTGCCAACTGAATTGATTTGCCATATAACAGAAATGGGAATATGCATGCCTGGAAGTTATGTCTGACCTTTCCTTCCAGCCATTGGAAGCCCCTGAAAGGTAGACTTGTTCCATTGGACTTCATTAATACTTTGGACATAATATTAGAGGGACAATTATTAGTTCAATGTGAGAAGAGGGCAAATAGCACAAGTACTGTTAAATTAAAAAAAAACCCAAAACTGACTGAAAGGAAAATAAGGGCGATAAGAATAGCTTGTGATGAAAGCAGATCTGTGGGGCTGGAAGTTGCCAGCATGGTGCCATCATTATGCTTCTTTGCTTTACTTCGTATTTTTCTGAATCATTGAGACACTGAAAATAGAAAGTTGCTACTGAAATGTGCTTCTGACACAGCCTTTGGAAGGTTTAAATGATCACATGGGGAGTGTTCTGTGAGGTACCACCTGCAGTGATAGAAGTGACAGGAAGTATAACACTACAGAGAGCAAGGTTGGATGCTTAGTAGCCTAAAACACTTAATCGCTTGTGTGTCTTTCACAAGCTGAAGACCCGCATTTGGAAGCAATGGAAGAGGGTAAGACTTGGATGTATTAGTTGGGTGCAAGAACCTCAGATGTGATTTGGCCTTGACAATAGCAATTATTAACCTCCTGTCTACCATTTGAGATGCTATGAAATGCCGTTTTCTTATCCAGAAGCCTGGTGGTCACCTAGAACTCTTTCTAAAGTGGTCAAGGTAGTGGAAAGTGTATCTAACAGGCTCTTACTTGGCTTAGGCTAAGGGCCTAAGGCTGTTGGGAGTGCTGAGTGCTCACCGTCAATATGTTGGAGCAATAGCAGAACGGGAGAAAAACTTTCAGCCACAGGGCAACGTTAGCTCAAGGATAAATGAAGTATGGACTGTGACAGAGTTAACATTGGTAATGAGTATTCCTCTTCACATGAGCAAGGAGGTGCTTCAGTGGGAAGTTTCATGGTAGGAATTCAAACCAGTTTTGAGATGTGTGCGTTTATGAGACGAAGCCTATAAAGTGATCACTGTAGTAGCTGGGAGCCAGTCTCTGTAATCCTAGGGTTCCTTCCTGGAGTTTCTAAGGTGGCTGCATGCTCTGTGTCATATGAGACAGGAGCACATGTTCAGATCCCAACTGCATCCAGCCTTGCCTTCCAGTCTTGTAGTTTCTCTGCTCTTGTCCTAACAGAGGGAGAGCTGATAAAACTTCCTCAACACTCAAGAGCACTTCTTTGGCAGTCCAAGTGATTGTGGTTGTGCAATGTCAGCTCTTTTTCAGCTGAACACCCACATACATGGGTAAATGCAGTTTGTACAGAATTCCCTTTCACTTGTAGAGTGCAAGCACTGGTCTCTGACTCCAGCAGACTGAATCTCTGGCACAAGAAAGTCTCCCTGTAGGTCAAAGTCAAAAATGCTCTAAAATGAGACTGTTCTTTTCAGATCTGCTGTAATCCTAACTGAAGGGTTGTTTAAGGGTGGTGAGTATATGTCATGGCAGTCTCCAATAAGAGAGGGGTACAGACCTACCTATTTTAAGATGTGTGAACAGTCTAGAAAAACAATCAATCATGACGATGGGGCCTGGGACACCTAAGACCTGAATCTGTGGCCCAACAAGCTGCTTTGAGCAAGATCTGGTCCTTCTAGTTCAGCCCCCAAGACTTCTTGATCTCAGTACACTTCCCGGTGCCCTAGGATGGTGTGAGAGCATTGTTCTGCAGCTCACAGATGTGTCTGTATTGGGGTGATAACCAGTACTGCGGCAGAGCCTTGCAGAAATCCCTTGCCAAATGGCAGGGTCAGGACCATTCACTCTGTGGGAAAGTGGTAGCCTAACAGAGACATGTAACTCTTCAGTAAGAAGCTCTGCAGTCTGCAAACTACAAAGGAGGTTTTTTTCACACTCTTTTTTATTATTTTTATTTCCCCTCTGTCATACAATACAGACACTATGTTAATGAGCATGGGTTTGGCAGTTCTCTGTACTGAAGTGATGAACTGTTGTTTATGGAACTGGAGAAAATATGGTGAAAGCATCAGTCCAAAACACTGGGGGTTTTTTTTTAAATGTTAGTTCCTCCAGAAGTCAGCAGTTTTTCTCCTGACTTCTCCCTGTATCACTAAACACTTCGGAAGGATGTATGTGTTGTCTAGTAGACAACAGTGCCAGATTTCTAAGTTGCTCAGGGAGGATAAATCAAGAGACAAAGAGAGTCCATCTGGAACAGGAGGAGATCTTGTGAAGCTGACTCAGGGCAGCTTTGGTTGTCTTTAGGCCCTCACTCTTTGTCCAGCAAAGCAAAAATTCCCTCCTCAATACCCCACCAGAAACCTGGTTTCCCCTTATGACATATCTTACCGTGTCATGACATCACTCTGCCGCATCATTATGATGTGTAATGTCAATCTCTAGCTAGGTATACTTTAATCATTTGACTGTGACAAAGGTTCCTTGCTCCAGTTTCTCCCATCTCCTGAGATAAGTTACCCTGATGACTTAGGCAAGTGGAAAGCTGTCAGTGAAACAGATTACTCTTTATGTGACTTTTCCAGGGCTGTCTCATTACAAGTTCAAACCTAGGAAGGAGCCATTCCTTGAAATGAGTTTTCTATAATAATATATAATTTTTGCTGCTCCAATAAGGCTTGATCCAAAGCCTCTCAAAGTCAGTGGAAGAGCTTCCATTGGGTTTAATAGACTTTGATTAAGCCTATAGTGACGAAGTTTGAATGTCAAGGGCATGATGAAAATCTTATCCATCTTATTTTTATATCTGCTTCTCTCTGAAGACGTTGTTCTTGAGATTCAACTTTCAACTTGCCTAAAGTGCAAGTTACACCAGTAGGAAGATAGAACCCATGCTGATTTCATCCATGGAGTGGATACAGAATCTGAATTCTTAATTCTCTGACCCCATTGCCCTGGGAGAGCTGCCTCAGCAGTAATGTGGCTGACTTTAAGGTTGCTTTACTTTTCTGAAACATGATTTTAAGGTGAAACAGATATGAACTGTGAACAGATAATTGCTTTGACAAATTCTACATACAGGCTGCACTTCCTGCTTCTAAAAGCTGTGTCACCACACACTGCTGATGTACCTGGGGAAGGTCAAAAATACACTGCTGCATTTCTCTTTACACAGATCCCCTTAATGCCTTTGTTAGGATCTTTTCTGTGGTGGTTCTTTGGTTCTTGCCACATCTAGTGTTTCTTCACATTCCTACCTCTCATTGTTTTCAGGGGAAAAATAGTTTTCTAAATATTCTGGAAGTTTTGACCAGCAAAGTTGAATAATCTTTGTCCTCTTCTTTTTAGCCCAATACTGCTTTGCATCTTCATCATCACCTGAAACAAATGAGGATCTTGGATACAATGGGAGTATCTGCAGTGATGTCTCTTTAATATCTCTTGTATGTGTCTTTCATCACCTGCATTAATGTCTCCTTGCTCATGTTTCCTTTTCTTGTTCATTCTTGCAGGGCTGGAATCTGGTCACATCCCTGGTGCTGTGAACATACCCTTCCGCTCATTCCTAACAGAAACTGGCCATGAGAAAAGTATTGAGGAGATCCAACAAATATTCTATGAGAATAAAGTGGATCTCTCAAAGCCACTGACAGCCACGTGCCGCAAAGGTGTCACAGCATGTCACATTGCCTTGGCAGCCTACCTGTGTGGGAAGCGTGATGTGGCTGTTTATGATGGTTCCTGGTCAGAGTGGTTCCACCGTGCCCCACCTCGCTACAAGGTCTCTGAGATGAAGCGCAACAAGGCCTAGAGGGAGAATTGTTCCTTGGGCAATGAGATCTAGTAACTGTCTCCAGCCCAGGGTACGGGGAAGGAAAGAAGGTGGAAGTAAAGAAAAAACATGCTGATTTGTATTTTAACAATTTTTCTAAGAATGATCAGTAGACTTCTATTGATCTTTCAGTTTCTAACAATGAATAAAATCTACTTCTAAGATGATGCATCTTTGAATATTTCTAATTCTTCGTTGCCTGTGATCTGCTTGTGCTGGGTGGGAAAAGCAGCTTTACAACATGAGACCACAGCTCACAGATAGAGGGAGGGTTGTTCATTAGCAACTATCTTGGCTCTTCAGCCTTCGTCCCACCTCCATACCTGGACTTCAGCAGGACCTGCCTGCTTGTATGAATCACTGTGGCACCACATCAGGGATCATGGACCAGGTGAGAGAATTAGTTACGGAAGAGGCTTTGCCTCTTGTTAAATCATGGATCTTTTATCTCTTTAAAAAGAGATGAAAGATCCAATTTCATGTTGACATCCATGAGACTTCTCAGGTCTGGAAAGTCACTGAAATCTCATAATTTGGAGGCCTGGCCAGATGTGGAAGGCATGAGACCATTTTTGACCACGTCTGGTGGCCAGTGAGAATGGCATACTAATTCCTACACCTGTCTGAGGAGGTTATTTTTCTGCCTGGGAGAGACAGCTCCCTCTTTCCTCCATAGCTGCATGTCAGGAAAGTCAGAGTGTTAGGCTATGCGAAACACACTCTTTGGGTTTTTTTTCCGAAAGATCAACTTTATTCATTTTTAGCTCTTTGATCAAGATATGTCCTTTCTGGTATGTCATCTGTTGTGCCTCACAGAGTTGGCTTAGAAAAGACATAGTTCTGTGTCTGTTATCCAGGAGGATGGCCAAATGGCTTTGAAGTCCTCCTTGGCATCAAGATGTAGGAGCCTCAGAGCTCAGAGTCAGTTAAAGCTTTGACTTTGGACCTTCTGGCTCAGAAGTAAAATGAACAATAAGAAATAACAGTAACATCATATACAGTAACAAATTAGAAAGCAGGAACAGTTGCAGGCTTCAGCGACATGTCTAGAAGGAACTGGGGAAATTAAGGTTATCAGTGAAGGGAGTTTAGGGAATGAGTACATTGCCTCATCACACAGAAAGTCTGCTTCATTGGAAGAAATGGGAGAGGAGGAATTTCTAAAACAAACTGGAAAGCTCTTTCCACTGAATATAGTAATAATAAGAGACAGACATATTTTTGTTTTAAGGTGGGAGTTAACACGGAGTTCATTTAGCAACACATATTCCTGCACTTTGATCATGTGTAAATATTTGGCTTTTTAAAAAGAATTAAGAGTGATATGGAAAAGCAGCAGATCATGCCCTGTGAGCCAGGACTAGCTTCATCTCTTGTGGTCCTATTGTTTTTGTGGGAGAGGTTATGTCTCTTAATACGTTTGCAAAACACAGCACTGCCACCTGGAATCTGACTGATACAGTAACTTCAGCTTCAGGATCCCAATATTGTACCAGACATGCTGCTGCAGAGCACTGGCACTGTGTGAAAACAAACTTCTGGTTCAAGTCAGCCCTGGGGAGTTCACTTTGAAGCAATAGGCTTCCTGCCCCATTGGCTGGTTGTCTCCCAGTAACTAGCCTCAAGAGACAGAAGTAAGCATATATGTCATGTAATGAGCTAATTTGACAAGTGCAAACATACATCCCTATCAGATCCCATTTGTACTGCTACTTGTGCCAGCAAGGCTCACAATTACCACATTTGCCACTGTGGGCCATTGCTTCAGTTGTAACCTGTCACAGGTTTCTCATGGGCTAAGCCTGTAGGGATGAGGAACGTCAGCAGGACACGACTGAGGGTTACAGAGAATTCCCTCTGCAGGAAAGATGAGATTCCTCCTAGCACAGGAGGCAGTTTGCAAAGGCCGGGTGTTGTATCAATCACATCAGCAGGACTAGCAAAGCAATACAGGGGATAGTCTGGGCTGAGATCGGGGAAGAAACTCTGTCTCCAGCCTGTCCCTCTACCTTTGCATAGCGAGCATTGCACAGGCATTTTGTGTTTATAGCTTCCTCTCTTCATTTTATCTGGCCTTACACCAAAGGAAGGAACTGTTATAATTGTACAGGACATGACAGGTCTGACATCTCTAGGTGCTTCAGAATACAAAATGTTATTTTCACAGAGTTTTTTTCTATTTTGGCTTGTGTCTGCACCATTGCCTATGAAAACTCTTGCAGCTCAGTATTCTCCAGAGGCACTGGTTTGCCATGTCCTGCACAGGCTGTCCCATGTGAGCTGTTAAGGTGAAATCCTGCAGGACTTCTGTGCTTTTTTAATATAAGAGGATCATGGGTTGTAGGACCAACCATGTGTGCAGTCAGGGACAGCTCTATCTTGATCTGTGAAGGAGTATAATACATTTGTGTGAGATTAATCTATGTCATCTAAAGATGAGCAGGGTCACTGTTCCCTTCCTTCCCATCTCTGACCCTGACACAGCCTTTGTTTCTCTCCCAAGGGGTTGCTAGATGTTCCTATTTCCCCTGCACCTGACATGGCAGAAGGTGACTATGCTGACCAACAATACTTCAGGTAAGCAAGATGGCAAAGAAGCTGTCCCTCCTTCAGAGCTTGCTTTGCAGTACAGCTTGTGAGGCCATCTGTCATTCCCTCCCTCCCTTCATGCCATCCAGATTTGCATGTACCTCTGTGGGTGAAAACTAATTGGACAGGGCTCTTGTGCCATGGGCTGATGGGTTAAAATTCCCCCAACCTAAACGTGTCTTCCTCTACTGAGGGACTTGTCTCACTACCTCCCTGCACAGGCATAGTAAGCTACTGATGTGCTGTAAACTCATCAGCAAATACCAGTGAGACACAGAGACATGTTCACAGGAGTGAGAGTGATGATGGGTTGGAGGGGCTTGTACACATAAGGAAACACAGAACTTTGTGTGTGTGTTTTACCACGAGATTTTTGCTTCCACAGTTCCATGCATGTTCATCTTTCAGGAGTGTTTAAGACTTCTCAGGAACCTTCACCTGGTTCAGGAGGAAGATTGGTAAAATGTTGGAGAATGGCTCGCAGAACAAGGCCATAGCTCCCTGCAGGAGCTCGTCGGCCATAGCTCCCTGCAGAAGTCGGTCCCAGCCACCTGAGGTAAACAGAGGAAAAAACCCAGGGTACAGTTATGCTAACAAGGAAGGAGATTCAAGGCTCAGTGATGCTAACAGGGACTGTTGTGAGAACAAAGAGATAAGTTGGGGCGCATTATGACCTTGGGAGTGAGAATAAAAACAGCCCTGGGAGGGAAACAGGTTCAAAGCAAGAAAAATGTTTATGCATACAAGAAACACCACAAGGGGCTGGGATATTATAATGTGACCTTTTAGATGTACCCAATGGCTGAGATATTATAATGTAG
>NW_020799092.1:959261-992675 GCF_003259725.1 Athene cunicularia | reverse complement strand
TGAAAAATGTTTATGCATACCAGAAATGCCACAAGGGGCTGGGATATTACAATGTGACCTTTTAGATGTACCCAGTGGCTGAGATATTATAATGTAGCTTTTTTAATGTATCCAATAGAGTTGCGAGTAGTGTATTGTAGAATGCTTATATAAGGTGTGATTTCTTTCAATAAAGTTGAAGCTTGCTCTATCATTCACATTGAATCGGCTGCTTGCTTCCTCCGCCCGCCGCAGTAAAATGCTGCTAGGTTCTTGGGTTTTTTTCTTTTTCTTTCCCTCTTTGAGACCTTTAATGTTTCTTTTGTTGTCTGGCAATGACACCATGACATATCCTGTTGTTTCCAGCTCCATTTACAGTACCACCTGTCATCAAAGTAGTATCAAATTCTTTGTGGTTTTGTCTCTAAGTGGAAGCTGAAGAAGGGGAAAAGGAGCATCATCCAGAAGGCTTATGTCTCAGCAGACAGAGAACATCCCAGAGCAGCTCCAACAGAGCCACCTGGAAGTTCTTGGAGGGCCCAGTGGATCAGGGGACAGCAAAGAATTCCACATCTTTTAAATCCCAGGCATCTCCTTCCCCAAAGTGTGTTCAGACTAAAAACCAGAACAGGCCAGAAGACCCCATACACAGAATCTTCACTGAAGAGGACTTGTAAAGGAAAGAGAAGATACTTTTGCCACAAAGGCTCAATAGTGGGGCATGAGCCAAGAGGAAGGAACAGCAGTTACTGCCTGTCAGCAATATCCAGGCAGAGGGAGGCAGAAGACACCAAATCCATCTCAAATGCCAAAGAACAAGTAACAGGCCAGCACCAGACACTGAGCTCTGGAGGGCCTGGATCTTCCTGGAAGACCATCAAAGCCAGATAAAAAAAGCCAAGGAGAGTGCAGCAGATTAAATGACAAAGAGTCCTTAGCATCATTAGGGACAGATACAAAAGCGGAATGGAAGCTCCTTCTGGAGAAGAGAAACAGCTTGATCCATGCTAACAGGAAATACAAATTTACTACTGCAGATGAACTTCACAGAATCACAGAATTGTCTAGGTTGAAAAAGACCTTGAAGATCATCCAGTCCAACCAACTTACTGGAGATGAACAGGTATCAGAGGAAGCCATTTCATGTATCCTTTGTGGCAGGTTGAAGACCATTTGTATGGTGTAACGGCGCTGAGTGGGATATTAGCAGTATATCAGCAGTTTCTAGAAGACATGTAGAGGGATAGATTTGGGCTTCGCATTACAGGGTAGTGACACATTCCATAGACAGCCTTTCCAGCCTTTCCCATATCTTTTTGAATTTTGTTTTTCCATCCCCTTTTCATTTATAAGGTTCTTGTAGCCAGGCAGAGTCCCAGCTCAGCAAGGCAAAAAAAATGTGGTACCAGGACCCAATCCAGGGCCCAACATCTTCATGCCATTATATTTCCTCCTCTTTTTACCAGTCCTAGTCATCCAATGCAATTACAGTGCCTACAGAAGCCCCTGAGGGAGACTCAAGGACAGACCCAGGTCTCAGGAATTAGTAATAGCTCAAAGACCTATGCAGAGGTGGAAAAGACAGGAGTTTGCTGCAGTTAGGGAATGTGGACTGACAGTGGTACCTTGTTGTTTGTGTTTTCAGGAACAGTGAGCTCTGTGCAAGGCAGCATTAATCATGAGAAAAGACTTAGTGACTGCAATGAAATGCTAAAAAACTCCTTGAACTCTACATCTTTTGATTATAACAATGTGGTAGATTTTAACCTGAGATCAAATGTCTTCCAAGGTGAGGAGACACACATACCTATGCCTGACCTTCAAAGCTGGTTCTGTCTTCACTTTCCCTGGGCCCAGAGCAACCACACTGCTTTGGGTAGAGATTTCTCTTGGGGTAGAGAGGTGACCCTCACTTTCCCCTCTTATTCCTTCTATCCAGAGTCATTACTTTTCCAGGCTGTGGTGCTTGAGGGAATGAAAGCTTGAGCCTTCCTTTCTATCTATTCTATCCCTTTCTTTTCTCTTCTTTCACTCTTTTTTTTTTTCCCCAAGATGTGAAAATTGAAGGTGTACCATGACCCACTCTCCTCCATGTTCAGAGCTGTCCAAATGGGCACCATTTGCAATACAATGTCGCTTGTCATGCCCAATCCCAGGTTACCTCCAGTTCTGATACTGACATTATTTCTGTTCAAGACCTTTAGGGTTGTGGAGCTATGAAATATCTTCCCCAAACCTCTGTTTCTGAGGTTTCCAGGGATCCTTCCATCTAAACAAATCTTGGGAAATAAGCACTCATCCCATTCTTTTTACCATCATATCCAACAAACTCTGAAATAATTGTCTCTGATTCCAGTTTCTAGGTACCAGCATGAAACTTTCCTTTTCCTTATACAGGACATTTCATGACAGGACCTTGCTGGGTATTGAAGACTGCATTGTGCAGTCACACAGAGAGGAAGGACATATTTCCCCAGGGAGCTCAAAATCATTATTATCAAGAAAAGCGTACAGTAAAAAGGAAGGTGAAGAGGAAAGGATGAGAGATTAAAATAAAGGCCCATCAAATATCTAAAAGTCAAGAGGGGATGAAAGGAGAAGTCACAGCTGGGAACTATTTGTTAAGTATGGTGGCAGAAAAGGAGCTCGAGAAGACCTGAAGTGGTAAGATGGTGCTTTTTGTAGAGCTGTGCTTCTGAATAGAAAGTTACATGAATGAGGGGATTTGACAGGAGATAAGTGGGCACTTGACTGAAAAATGGGCACTGGGATACAAATAAAGATGATACCTTGTAGCACTCTGTGTGTGCCTCATACTTGAGGATGAAAGCTTATAAATCGGCAAACACAAGCTCACTCCTGTGTAATGATGAAGCTATTATTCAGCACCTAGCCACACACTTTGTCAAAACTATTACAGTCAACATATGCTTTTTCTTGTGCCTGGGTGTTTCTCCCATGCTCAATTCCAGGACTGCAGTAGGGTGATTTCTGTGTACAGTTCCTTATTTACTATTCCTTGCAGGTGGCTCACTGGAATGCCAAAGCTTGATGAAAGGTTCCTACACCCCTGATATAATTCAGAAGGCAATCAGAGATCCCAAGAATTGGCATGGAAGGAGGACTGATGAGCTAGGTATGGCTTCTGCCAGGAAAAGTACACTGCTGAATTCCTGAGATGGGTGCTGCTTCTGCCAAGGACAGTGGATGGGTTTGGGCAAAGGTGTAGAGGAACTAGAAATTGGCATTTTCATGAGAGGAGTTCTACAGCTAGAAAACTCCTTGAGGGATAATAGCATTAGAAGGGAGGCTGTAACTGATTTAACTTCTTTACAGGGAAATGGCATCAGAAAAATGCCATAAAACTTAACCTGCTGAAAGCATTGGAGGACAAATACGGAAAGAAGGACAAGACTTAGAAGATAAACATTGAGGGTTGGAGTACATTCAGCAAGAGATCTTCCTCAGTCATCTAATAAACATCCATATAAAGCATGAACCCATTGCTTGCTAGTTGTAAACAGCAGATTGGTTGCTGGTGCTCTCTGCCCCTCTCATTTAGGGTGTCTTTGGGAAGAGCAACACAAGATAAATCTGAATGTGAATACCAAAAAAATCACTTTGTGGTCACTGGTAAGGTGGGCCTGATTAGTGTGTGAGGCACATACCCTTGCAGAGGGATGTGGTGGTGAGAGGAGGCCATACAGAAATCCATCTGCTGGACACATAAGGTGGAGTAGATTCTGTGAGTGGTCTAAGATGGTGATGGTTAGGGTTGCATATGTGTATGTGTGTGTGTCTGCACGTGTGTTTGCCAGAAGATTCATACTTCGACTGCTGTCCTAGCAGTGCAGAGAGAAGCACAGAGGATGCGCTGGGAATGAACCAGGGTGGCCCAAAGATGTGAATGCTGCTGTAAAACTCCCACACAGAGAAGCTTCAGAGCTGTATGTACATAGCAGGTGGAAATACCAAGCAAAGAATCAGCTCCCTGTTGATGCTTCTGAGGTGAATTCAGGCTCTCTTGCTAGAAAGGCACCAAATGGTGTCCTCTCAATAATCTGGGCACAGCTCCGTATGATTGGCATCAGATGCCTATGTGGGGTAGGAAAGGAGGGTTCTCTATTCACCACTCTAGTTTTATTGTATCTGCCACATGGAGGGTTTCAGGGCAAGCTCTTACACTGGCAGGGAGCAACAGTAATGTGTGAAAACAGAAACTCACCTGAGAAGAGGAGGCATCGGGGTATTCACTAAAGCCTGCACCATTTGCAGGCCAAGCCAATGCAAAAAAAAATGAAAACCAGCCTATTCCACCTAAGGGGAACAGGAGATCTGCAAGAAGCCCCAGGAGTTCTCCAATCTGCAAATCACCCCACAATGTCAATGCACCCTTATTGAAGCTCTCATAGGCCCCTCTTAGCCCTAACTCAGAGATAAATGTCTCTCAGGGAGAATCACATGCATTCACCATACAGTCTGCACAGTCTGAAGTGCAGAGAGTGTATCTGGACAGTAACCAAGGACCACCCAAGGGATTGAATGATGCAGGACATGCAGGGTCTTTAGGGCTCCCTGGTGTGTTTTTCTCGCAGCACTTAATGACTCTTATTGCAGGATCCTACCTTCCAGCTCCAAAGTGTAGCAGTTTGGGGCAGCAGTCACAAAGTACGTGTCTGCAAATAGTGATGCCCTCATCTTTCCTGTCAGGTCCCAAGCTTTCACCATTTAAAAGACTGATGCTTTGCTCCATGATATGAACTGGTTTGGGACAGAATTAGGACTGTTACTTTACCCATCAGATGAGGATTAGATAACAATATGCTGACTTCATAAACTAGTGGAGGAGGTTAAAATGTAACTAATGGTAACCAAGTGATAATAATTTTCCACCACCAATAATTAACCATTTGGAATTCAGATGTTCCCAGGCACATGTCCAAGTCTTTCAAATTAAGGAGACTGGCCAAACAGCAGCTTGTAGAAACCTCCCTGTGGCTTTTCCTTGTACATCAGTGCCAAGTGACTCCTGTCTGAGCACACACCACTTCAGTTTCAGCTGAAGGTTGTAACACCCTGTTCTCTGTGTTGCATCCAGCACTGATGACCAACATGACTCCAGGTACATAATAAATGCTGTCTTCTGAGACCGCAACAGGTCCTAATCCAGAAAACATGGAGCTGAACAGAAATCTACTGACATTGTTTGGCATACTGAAGGCAGGCAGTTAAGAGAACAGTTAGCTAAAACACATGTGGGCTGAATTAGCACATAGATTTACAGATCTGTTTCTAATAGACATGAGAAACAGGCATTAGGGCAGGCAGACTACAGGGTTATGGTACAGCTGGGAGTAAACTCCTTTTGCTACCCATGAAAGGCTTGTGAAGGGACTAGATCAGAAGGGAAATAGATAATGGTCTTGTTGGCGCACCACTAACCTCTGCCCCAGACTGTGTTGCTTGTCTCTTGCAGGTGAGTAAAGTCACTTTGGACACTTTACAAATTAAAATATTTTTATAGGCACTGAAATACTACAAAATAGTTGGCACTCAAAGGGGTGACAGCTGTCTGATGCCAAATGAACATACATGTGGTGATCCCCCTTCATCTTCTTTGCTTTGCCAAGTGTTACAGCTCAGCCAGGGGCAAACACTTTCTGAAGGGTGACACACTGAAAGCTGCAGAGATAACTGAGATAGCTTTCAGTGAGACAGTGCAGCTACTGGGAGTAATCAATACCTGAAGTCCCTGAGTGCTGAACAGACTCATTTAGCCACAACCTTGGCAAGGACCATTACCCTGTGTGGCACTCTGTGTTGACTAGAGCTTTTTGGGTACCCAAACACTGTATTTAAAGCCAGCTTTGGAATCTCCAAGTAGCATGTCAGATGCAGCTAGACAAGAACAGAGCTGAAAAAAGTGTTCACTGCAGCTGAAATCTTCCTTCTACCCATTCCTCTGCTCTCAGCAGTTCCTTTCTTCTTGCTTGTTTTGTGTTGGTGCTGACACTTCCCTGCCCACACTCTGAAATGATTCAACTTGATAAACCAGCAGAAAATCAATACAGGAGAAAAAAAAGCAAAGTTAACAGGTTAACAAATTAAATTTTCTAAGCAAAGGACCTTGTGGCAGGTAAGACAATGAATGATGGGGTATGCAGATGTTGGGGAGAAGTGGAAAGGGAGTGAAGGGGGAAATGGCCTTTCACTGTCATTTTTATGCCGTGAGAAATTAGTTGGCTACCGCTATACTGTCTCACTGAACCGCACTTTGCAACATATTCAGCCTGTAGTTAAGGGACGTTACAAGGTCTGATCATTGGGTGGCAGCTCTGAGCCAATGTTTTTCTCTGACAGGACAGAACTTGGGGAACTGCTTAGCTAAACCAAAATAGCTTCTAAGAACTGTTTCCGTCATCTATAAATAGTCAATACACTTGAAATATAAATAATCATACTATAGCAATTGGAAATAGAAGAGACCACCAAGCGTCTGCAGCACTCTCATACCTTCTAGTTTTTATTGCAGTAATGGGAATTTCCCAGTTTACGCTTATGCATCTCTGCAGTTGAGGTGCAGAACATTTTGCAGGATATCAGTTGTAATAAAGATTTCCTGTTCTCCAGATAATATTTATTTACTTTTCATTTAACCCTCTGACTTCTACCTATCTCATGATATCCTGAATAATTCTAACCTTTGCTATTTCCACTGCAAATTATTTTTAATAGCTCATTAAAGAAATGATAACAACTATAAGAACAGGAGATAGTCACTGCAAGAATTCTTATCAGTCTTCAGCCTGCTATTAAATTCCATTCTTTATGCTGTAAAGCTTTCACTGAAATAAAACTTATATTCTGAGCCACATCTATCCTGATATAAGCCCAGTATTCCTAAAAAAAAGGGAGTGTTTACTGCAGATTCTGCCTATAATGGAATAAAAGAAAATTACGACACTGCCTGAAGTGACAAGAGATCACAACAAAGAGGAGCAGGTGAACTGACTTAATTGGCTTCAGTGGATTACACTCTGGGGCACTGGGGTTGAAATACAATGTGTCTTAAGTTTAAAGGTATTTAAAACATTTACCCACCAAGAGACAACGGTGATTTGAGAGTTAGGAATTACCTGTGGTGTTCCCCTTGATAGTGGTAGAACAAAGGAGCCATGGGTCAGTAAAAGTAAAAAAACAAAACAAAACAAAACAAAAACCAAACCCAAACCCAAACCCAAATGATATGTTCCTCAGGGATCTCTTTGAGTTTGATTTGTCACAGAGTCCTCTCTGAGGATCTGAAATGTTGAGCGGGTAGTGTGGGACTGCAAACACAACCAAGGCTTGGTGGGATGAAGCTGCCAAGAGTAGTGACCCAGTATCAGAGGCAGGATCACTGCACTTGGAAACAGTAAGAGAGGTTTAAGAGCAGCATCTCCTTACAGATGAACAATGGACTTTCTCAACTCTGGGCAAAACAGGTAAGTGGACCACATTACCAAGAAGCTTTCAAGTTCTGTTGCTGATTTTAGTAAAGAGGCCTACCAGTGTTTATGCTGAGTTGCCATTTTATCTCTTTTAATAAAATTCCTTTTCTTTTAAACCCTTGGATTCGTTGCTCTTGAGCAGGAAACTGATTATCCAAGCTCATTATATGCTCAAACAAAATAATTTTCTTTCCCTATAACCTGAGAGGCTTGAACTGAAATTGATTACCTATTTTTAGAAAGGAGCCCTAGCTAAATCTGTCTTCTCCCCGTGCCAATCACACCTATCAGGGGAATGCAAACCAACCCTATCTCAATGTAGATACATGGGAATTGTGGCCTATTCCTTTTACCAAATGCACAAATATATGTAAGAAAGGGGTAAGGTTGCTTTAGATCTTTTACCATGTTGGACTAGGAGTTGGAGAGGAAAGGTAGCATTTGTGGAAATAAAATGCGATTATAGTGGTGTAATTTTTCTAATTTTTGTCTTGGTTATATAAGACCCCCACATGCAGAAGGCTTTTCTGAATCTCAAAGCTGGCTATTTTCCTTTCCACAACAGCTTTCTTCAGCATTATGAACATCTGAATGACCTCAATATTCTGTGCATTGTCTTCCTTGCAGCTGAAGGATATACCACCATGTACAAACTATCTAATTTTTTTTTAATGGATTTCCAAAACTTATTTACTTTGTGTGATGGGTCGACATTGGCTGGCTGCTAGATGCCACCAAGGTGTTCTATCACTCCTCCTCCTCAGCTGCACAGGGGAATTAAAATATGATGAAAGGCTTGGGATCAAGATAAGGACAGGGAGGTTACTCAGCAATTACTGTCATGGACAAAAAAGCTCAACGGAGAATTAATTTAATTTATTGCCAATCAAATCAGAATAGGATAATGAGACATAAAAAACAAATCTTGAAACACCTTCTCCCTTCTTCCTGGGCTCAACTTCACTCCCATTTTCTCTACCTCCTCCCCCTGAGCAGTGTAGGGATTCAGGAAATGGGAACTTCTCTCAGTTCAGCACAGTGTCTCTTCTGCTCCTTCCTCCTCGTGTCTTCCTCTGCTCCAGCATGGGATCCCACCCACAGGAGACAGTTCTTCATTAACATCGCTAATGTTGGTCCTTCCCATGGGCTGAAGTTCTTCACAAACTGCTCCAGTGTCTGTCCTTTCCATGGGGCACAGTCCTTCAGGAAAAGACTGCTCCAGTGTGGCCTCTCCACAGGGTCACAGCTGCCTTTGGGGCACATCCACCTCCTCTGGCATGGAATAACCTCCTCCCTCTCCTTCTTTACTCACCTTGGTGTCTGCATAGTTGGTTCTCTCATATTCTCACTCCTTCTTTCTTAAATTTATTATCACAGATGTGCTACCGACATCTACGGCCGGCTCAGCTTTCACCAGCAGGAGGTCCATCTTAGAGCTAGCTGGAACTGACTCTGTCAGATATGGCATCTTCTCACAGAAGCTACACCTATAGCCTTCCCACTACCAAAACCTTGACACGCAAACCCAATACACTTGGGGATCTTTCTGACTGATCTGCACCTTCTTACTGGGTTTTAGGTTGCAGACAGGAAACACTTGCCCATAGTGGAGGAAAAATATTATGGTGCTGCCAGGATTAAATATGACTACGTTGTTCTCCAACACAGGTTCTTTGGGAAAAAATTACACCTTTGCAAAAAGTATGTAAGGACATTTTTGTGGGTTCTGAATGTCTGTGGATACCTAAAGGGACAGTAAGATAATCTCCAAATGTATCCAGGTGCAATTCAGGAGAAGAGGTTGGTGCTTGACCTGAAATGGAGACATTGACAGCAGTTTTCTCAGGAGAAAACTCATGGCAAGAGTGGTCGCTGGGGGGCTGGGGCTCCTGTGGGTCACAAGGTAACTCCCCAGCAGTGACAAGTGGTGGATGCATGGAGTCACTGGCTGATGGCAGAAACAGGCTCTCTGTGGTGATGTACTCCAAGGGGCACTGCTGAGGAGATGTGAGACAGCTAAAAGCCTTTGGAGATTTTTGCTCTTCTGTTCTCATGTTCATGTCTTTCCTGCAGGCTGATGGGGCCAGTGAGACTTCTTTCTCATCGTCAAGGTGCTGCATCTTTTCCTTCTGAGCTGGGAGCAGGAAGGGCTGTGGAGGGCCTGCTCCTCCTTGTTCTTGCCCCTGTGGAGCCTGGGGGCAGTCTTCCTTTGGGAGGGTAACATACTGAAGGGAAACTGATTTCTCACGGGCTCCTGCTGGGTCCACTTCCAGGGTCTGGTGCATATCAGGCTGGGAGGACAACACTGGGCTGTACAAGTATGGACCATTGAAAGCAAAGTAAGTCTGGAAAGCAATACTTTCATGAGCAGCACTCTTGCATGGAAGCCTGGCAAACAGGCACGACAGACCAGCAGTCAATGGGCAGGCAAGTGCAGATGATGAAAATTAGGTTTTATGTGTCAGTCTGGAAGTCTGATGGACTTTTTGGAGCCAGTGTAGCATGGAAAAAGTACGCTGTCTTTGCCTCAGCTCCATGGAACTCGCTGGACTTCTCTTCATCATCCTTGTCTGGTGAAAAAACACAGGGCTTAGCTGCTATTGTCAACTCTCTAACTGACAGCTCTCTAAGGTGATAACTGCAAATAAACAGGAGATGCTCTAAGGAGGAACACTCTCTTCCAGGAAGCTAGATGGCCACGTCTCTTGTACCTTCCTCAAAAGATGCAGGCCTCATCCTTTTCTGTGCCACAGGAATAGATCAGCTGTTTACTGCCAACTCCAACTTTTCTCAGTGCCAAGATAAACAAGTACATATCAGCTCTTGAGAAAAGCTATGTTTTTGCTGTAAATAAAACAGAGCCAGGGACCATTATTTTGTTCTCTGGTTAAATGGCATAGACTGGCTCTGTCCAAACTGTATAGCCATGGCAGCCTTCTGGGTCTCCCACAGTGTCTCTGCAGTTTAAAACACAGCTAAGGCTTTTTGTCGGGTTTCTGTTTTGTTTTGGTTTTTTTTTTTAGTTCAAAGTGCATGACTTTGCATGACTGCTGTGTTACAGCAGTATTCATAGTGTGAAACAGGATGTGTATTGCACGGCCTGGGTGCAAAGCCTGCTAGAATACTCTTGAAGGACACTGGACACAGCCTAACCTGTACAGTCATGTCCATGTTGCCCACTGGGAATGGTTGCTACACTGTGCTATCTCTCAAACGGTGCCAGGATGTTTTCAAGAAGAGCGCTAGCTGGCACAGACCAAACCATGGCAGGGAGAGTGCTGACAACAAAGCAGTACAAGCAGTTACAATACAGTGCTTGACACTACATCTTGGCCCTGATTTATTTAGCAGTATAGGTTCAGGCAATGTCACTACTAGCATCAGCATTTATGCAGCTCTTGAGCTTTCAGTGATACTTTGCAGTTAGTTCTTCAAAATAAAGGGCCCACATCTCTTACGAGCACTGAATGTGAAGTTAGACAAAGGGGGAAGACAAAGACTTCAGAGAAATTGCAAACATAATCCATCTTTCCTTTCCATGACTTAAAAAACGCTATATTAAAAAGAGCTGACTCTCTCTCCTATGAGGCAGATAATTATCATGAAACCCAAGAGACAATTTAATTTGTGTCAGCCTCCCCATCTGCTCTGCTTCCTAGGATAGATTCCTGAACAGAGTACCATGGTCATCTCCCCACTCCGTCTTTGAAGACCTGACACAAATTTGATGCTGTATGGACAATTTGGAGCTATTTCTGATCAGCCACACACTGTCTAGGACCACTGCAGCTCTTCTTTGTTCACATTCCCCTTTCAAAGTCAGACTTCGCTTCCAGGAGCAGAAAGTATGTCATTTCTAGAAGATGAAGAGTTAAGGGAATATGTATAGTTTTGTGAGAGGGAAGTTATGTTCAGGTGGGCTGGAAGAAATTCAGACAACAAGATTTCCACCCTATTAGGTCATTTCCTTTTATTCAAACCTATTTCCAAAGGAAATGCAGAGAAAGAAAGGAAAGAGGTTCCTAACCCTAACCCAAGGGAACTGGGGGTGTTTAGTCTGGAGAAGAGGAGGCTGAGGGGAGACCTCATCGCCCTCTACAGCTACCTGAAAGGAGGTTGCAGAGAGCAGGGTGTGAGTGTCTTTAACCAAGTAACAAGTGATAGGACAAGAGGTAATGGCCTCAAGTTGTGCCAGGGAAGGTTTAGACTGGATATTAGGAAGTATTTCTTTACAGAAGGGGTTGTTGGGCGTTGGAATGGGCTGCCCAGGGAGGTGGTGGAGTCCCCATCCCTGGAGGTGTTTAAGAATCCGGCTGAGATAGTGCTGAGGGATCTGGTGTAGTTGGGAACTGTCAGTGTGAGGTTAATGGTTGGACTGGATGATCTTCAAGGTCTTTTCCAACCGAGATGATTCTGTGATTCTAGCCCCAGACTTCCAGCCATGTAAGCCATTGTGGTTTGAGCCCAGAGGGCAACTGAGCACCCTGCAGCCACTCACTCACCCCCTCCTCCCCAGCACTGTAAAGGAGAAAAATTAATCAAAAGGCTCAAGAATTAAGATAAGGATAGGAAGGGGTAGTTCACCAGTTATGATCACAGGCAAAAGACATGCTAGTTAGAAGAAATAAAAGATATCACTTTAATTCAAAACACTAATAAAACCAACACTTAAATTGACAGAATGGGACAGGGAGAAGCATTATCATATCTTAAAAACACCTCCCCCCACCCTTCCCTTCTTCCTGGGATCAGTTTTGTTCCCAGTATCTCTACCTCCTCTCCTAGCAGCTCAGGGATATGGAATGAGGGCCAAAGTCCACTGCTTCTTCCTCCAAGGAGAGGGAGAAGAATTCCTCTGCCTTCTTCCATCCCTCTCATGGGAGACAGTCCTCCAGAAACTTTCTTCTCTATGAGTCTTCCCCACAGGATGCATTCTTCCCAAGATGCTCTGACATGGGTCACCTCCACATGTTGCAGTCCTCCTGGCACCAAATTACAATGCTGGGGGCTTGTCGTCCCATAGAGTCATGGGGGTCCTCCACAGGCTGCTGGTGAACCTCTCTTCCTCCGGAGACCCCCATGGGTGGTAGGGGGGGCAGACCAGTTGTCTCATCATGGGATACAGGGTGACTCCCTGCTCTGGCACACCTCCCCCCCTTCCTCCTCCTTCTTTATACTGACCTCAATGTTCGCATAGCTGTCCTTCTTGTCAGAAGTCCCAACCCCCTCCCAGGTTACACCTCTTAAATACTTTATTGCAGAGGTGCAGCCACTGTTGCTAATTGGCTCAGTTTTGGCAAAAGGCAGGTCCAAATTGGAGCTGGGGGATCTTTCAAGAAGCTTCTCACAGGGGCTGCTACTGTAGCCCCCTCACCCGCTACCAAAATCCTTGCCACACAAACCCAGCACAGAAGTCAAGGTCTGCAGATGCAGCAATTACAATTTCCATAGATGTTGGAAGGTGGATAGGTGTACACAGACTTAGGAGTTATACAGGTGAGAATGCTTTGTCCTCCCCATTGGAATGGGTGATATCCATGTAGAGTCTGTTCTTACCCCATAGTTAATAGGAACCTTTCAAAAAAGAAGAAGAGAGCATACTGCTTGCTTACTCATCCAGAACTTGAAAGCAGTTAATCTGCTCCACCTCCTCAGAAGTGTTTATCCCATTGAAGACCACCTAGCTGGCTCACTGTTGGCTGATATATTCCTGAAGAAAGAAGATAAAGATTGTAACATGGGCAGAAACTCCATGAGAGAGGCACAGGCACATTGCCATGGGCCAAGCACGTACGCTGATGCCAGAGTAGCCCTGAAGAACAAGCCAAAGAGGACAGAGGTGATGATCTCTTTCTTCACTTCCCAGCTGCACATCAGACGATCTGCACCGTTGAAGAGGCAGTGAAGGTTCCTGGGCTGAAGGCCACCTTCAGAGAAGATGAGAGCAAGTTAAGTGATAGGAAAGGTCTTTCTTCTCAGACAGAACTTCCTGCCCTGCAAGGCCCTGCTCCATCCCACACTACCTTCAGGGGTCTCCCATGATGCCTCCGTGCTCCACTCGCTATACTGCCCAGAGAAGCCGCTGGCCCGCCCCGGTCTGGCTCGCACACGGGCAACGTAGCTGCTCCCTGGGACAAGGCTGTCACGGCTGAGGTGGCAAAGTGTGGTGTTGGAGAGCAAGAGCGAGGCAGCTTTCTGTGGTTGGGAGAAAGGAGAGAGAGGGGAGGGAGGGAACTGGGGAATTGGGGATACGCTTAAAAACTACCAAAAATAAATGTGCGTCCTCCTGGCAGGGGAAGCCGCTTCAAACGTATTTTGCCATTTTCCCACATGAATGCACAGGTTCCTCTTGGAATGTGCTTTAATTCCATTTGGGAACATTTCAGGGCAAAATCAAATCTGACTCAAAATCAAGTGCAGTGTTTTTTTCAGTGAAGAACAGATCTTTGCATTCAACTCAGGACAAATGGCGTTTCACTAGGCAAGATACTTGCAACAGAAAGAGAACCCCTTCCACCTGACCTAAACCAACATTTGCTGCATCTTCTTATAGTGCCTGAGAATGGAAAGGCCATTCATTCGCACAGCTTTTACCACAGGCTCTCAAGCACCCAAAACAGTGCAGCCCAAACCAGGACAGCCTGCCTCCTCTGCTCTTACCTCCCAGGACTCCCACTGCCGCTTGTAAGTGACTTCATACTGCAGTGCATTGCCCAGCCCTTGGCTTCCATCAGGTGCTTTCCAGGTCAGCAAGAAGTCGCCAGATCTCATCAAGATGACCGAGAGGTTTTGAGGTGGGAGGGTCTGAACTGGAAGGTGAAGGTGCAACCCATGAGATGAGATAGTGAGGACAGGGACATTAAAATGCCTAGCTGATGTTTGATGAATGACAGAATCTGGATATTTAACAATTTCCCTGAATAGCTACAAATAATCCATGATTCTTTTTCACTGCAAACTCTACAGGACTTGGAAATACATTCATGAACAGAAGAGGAAAATAGGGACAGTGCTGTTGTTGTGGAACTTTATAGCAACTTCATGAAAGAATATGCTGTAATGCATGTAGAGCATTTGTGATACCTTCCCTCAATCCCAATCAAGACACTTTTTAACTAGCAAGTCTACACCCATTTTTTCCATTGTCATCCAAGGTAGACATATTTTTGTCTATTCCAAATGCTCTGAATTTGAAGGTGGCAGTATGGCCTTATAAGCCATTTAAGTTCACTCTTGCTTACGTTTCAGGTTAAGTGCTGACCTAAGTATCTTTTTAGGTTTGGATATTCAACTCATGCATGAATCCTACAGCTCTTCCTCAAAAATAAATTATAGAATAGAATCATAGAGTGCTTTGGGTTAGAAAGGACCCCTAGTTCCAATCCCCCTGCCACAGGCAAGGACACCTTCCACTAGATCAGGTTTCTCAAAGGCCCATCCAACCCAGCCTTGAACATTTCCAGAGAGGGGGCATGCACAGCCTCTTTGGTCAGCCTGTTTCAGTGTTTCACCACCTTCACTGTAAAGAATTTCTTCCTTTAATCTAAATCTACCCTCTTTCAGTTTAAAGACATTATCCCTTGTCCTAGCACTACATGCCCTTGTATAAAGTCTCTCTTCAGCTGCCTTGCAGACCCTCTTTAGGTACTGGAAGGCACTATAAGGGTTAACCAGAGCCTTCTCTTCTCCAGGCTGAACAACCCCAACTGTCTCAGCCTGTCTTCACAGGAGAGGTGCTCCAGCCCTCTGATTTTATTTGTGGCCCTTCTCTGGACACACTGCAACACATCCATGTCCTTATGTTGGGGGTCCCAGAGCTCCTCACACACAGTACTCCAAGTGAGGTCTCATGAGAGCAGAGGGGGAGGATCATCTCCCTTGACCTGCTGATCACCCTTCTCTTGCTGCAGCCCAGGATGCAATTGGTTTTCCGGGCTGCAACTGCTCATTGCCATGTTATGTTGAGCTTCTCGTCAAACAACACCCCCATGTCCTTTTCTGCAGGGCTACTCTCAATCAATTCAGTGTTAATAAATACAGAGAAATTCATGTGACAAAAAAATAATTCTAACTATACAACAAGATCCAAGAACCCATGATAGCAGACAAATAATAATAGTAATGGGAGAGTCCCATTAAACCAAGATAACTTCTTCTGATCCTTATTTCAAGTTTTCTTCCCACCCTTCAATCTCTCTGCTATTTATCCTTCCATCTTGTGCTTCTATTATCATTTTTCTTCTTCCCCTGTCTCTTCCTTCTTCTCTGTCCCTTCCTCTCTCTTGTACTCTCCAGCTGACTGTTCTGTTTTCTTGACAGGATGAAGTAGAAAAAGATGTACAAGATGTAGCCTAGTATCTCTGAGAGGAAAACCAATGAGTCAAACACATACAACTTCTCTTTTTCTCACAGTTTGTTTTGCAGACATTATTTCAACACAGCTATGATCTTACTGGCATAAGGAAGAAGCAGCCTTCTTTCCCATTCTGATTAGTTATTATCACCACTGCATCTAGTGTAACACATACTTCTCCACTTGGGTGCAATAATTAACTTGTCCTGCTTTATTCTGTCTGTGTGTTCTCACAGCAAAAGCAAAGGAGAGTGATTGGAAAGATAATAAACCCAATTTGATAAACCCATAATAAACCCATGCTCTGCTTCTTGCTCTTCCTCATTCTGTACAGAACCAGCTTTCTCCCTAGTCTTGGCATAACACTGGTGTCTGCAAGCTGGATACTATGCTGGCTGCAAGCCCTTTTGCACAGCTCCATCTCTCAGTTTCAGTAGCCAAGCCCCTTCAGACTCTTCACAGAACACCAGCCAGGTACTTACTTTTCACAGCAGTTGTTAAAAGTTCAGAGTCACATTCATGAATTGATAAGCCTCTGAACACTCCATACATGTGCAAGTTGTAAGAGATGTGTAGTCATTATAACACTGTAGGGTCTTCATTGGGATGCTCTCTGAAAAAGAGGAAACAATCAGAAGGTAGATGGGGCTAGCAGTAGTGGGACATGGTAAAATGAACACAAGCTCTGCTACTGTACTGGAGAAGGTGGAGATAGAGAAGTCAGGAGCTGGGTGATGAGATCTGCTGGGAACATCCCCAGTGTTGTTCAGGTCATACTGTATGGAACTCACAAATAAAATTCTGTCTTTCATGGGAAAGTCTGAAAAAAAAGAAGTCTTCAAGAGTAGGTCCTGCTCTTAGAGTAGACTGGACTGTCATTATGTTGCCATTTATCAGACTTTTATCATGAGTCTTAGGACTGAGAAAGCCCCAACTTTTTGACTCTACTTGTTTGTATATCAAAATGGTCATGCAAGGAAAGTAAGATTCTGGTCTACAACCTGTGAAGAAAAGCTGGAATTGTTTTGTAATAGGTAAAATTAATTTTCAGAAATATTATAATTCAAAAGATAAGTCCAAAGGGTTAAGCTTGATGTTTTTAAGCCTCATAGGACCTCAAGTCTTTGAAGCAAAAGGCCTCATAACACTGGCTAAAACCTCAGACACATCTTCCCCTTTCTGCTCCCCAGACTGGAATCACAGCCATTCTGATGCAGTGTACTATGATCTAAGACTTCAGATTGTACCTCTGTTTCTGTTCCTGATCTGCAGAGGCCTGATGTTCCATGAAACTCCAACACAGATGGAAAACTGCTCAAGCAAATGTGTGTATAACACAGAAAGCTTAAAAAAGCAGCTCTCCTGAATGAGAAGCCTGTTGCCTCCTATGAATAATCTTTTGATATTCCCAATAGGAGGAAATGAAAGACCAAGACCAACTGGGCAATGCTGAATGGGCATTTATTTAGCTGAGCGCTCACATCAGCATCCGTGTCCTAGTATTGGCATAATTCTGAGTCCTGGTAAATTTCTGCATAGTTTTGCAATAAAGAAGGATTTGAGCCAAATGGGAGGGCCCCCAGGACCTACGTAGTGTAGTGTTGACTTTTGTACCCCTTAACAACAGAAAAAATCTGGGGGACATTTAGAAAAACAACTTCTAAAACCAGATTTTTAAAAATCCAACCCAATGCTCTCACCAATTCACTGACCTTCTAGCAGTCAAGAGATGTCTCAAAGTAGGAAGGCAGTAAGTGCAAGACATGAGTGAGTGATTTGTTGTTTAAGGCAAAAAAACAGATGCCTCATTGAGAAGAACATTGAGTTTTGCCTTTGTGAATTGTTGTCATGATGGTGGATACATTCATGTGCCCAGCAAATAAGCCCACTTGCCTTAGCAAGAGTTATGCCTCTAGGAAGACATTATGCAAAAGTGAGAGACACTCAGTCTGGTTAGCTACATTGACATTTAAGTCACAGAAAGGAGAAAGCTTCCTGGCAAGGAAGATGTATTTAAAAAATCTAGCAGCTGAAAAATTTGTCTGTCTATCAGTAAACAAACATACCTCATAGGTGGATTTGCAGAGAACCTGCCTTTCCTTTTCATTTGTGAAAAAGCTCTATTCAAGGCAGAACTGTGTCTGTGTTGAGAAAAGGTCACTGTTATCCTAGGAAAATGAACACGTCCTTCCCTGAGAATTCAGACTCCAAGAACAGTCACTGGAGTTGTCTCTGCTATGATGGAAGTACTGACCCAGGGTCAGCTTGGTTGAGATCTCTGTTTTTCAGAAACAGCAGCCAAGAGATGGTGAGGAATGATTTTGCCATTCCTAGCAGCCCTAGGGCTAATGCCTAATCTTGCAAGGCAAACACCTGTGCCCAAGCCAAGCCACTTTCAGGTCTGAAAAGTCACTGTAGGGTTATTGCTTGAGAGACCACAAAGTCCATGGCATTTAATACTGTGAGTCACATGTTAGGTAAGGGAGCATAATCCTCCCAAGTAGCAGAGATATGTGTCTATCTCTGGAAAGATAGGTGTGCAACAGGTACATTTTTCAATACCTTTTACTTCAATACCTTTTGTTCAATACTTCAGAGGCTCCAACACTTATGAGTAATAACTAAGTTCTCCACTCACACAGGTTTTGTGCCTCTGCTCTGTCAGCTATGTTATCAACTGGGTCTCAGCTCCCTGTCTCTTAGGAAGCAGTCAGTCCTTGCTCTAACTCTAAAGAAAAGAGAGGATCGCTTGGAGGCAGGACAAATCAACAGACGTAATGAAGAGACACCTATTGTTGAGGAAACAAAGGCAGGTTGAAAAAAAAGTTTTCTTTTGGTATAAACCAAAACGATATCTAACAATGGGACATGCAAAGGCATAGCTCATACTGGCAATTTTCAGGCCTACTCAGATGTGAAACTTCATGACTAGTCAATTTAAATAAATATACTAACAGGCTCTGAACATTGTCTAGCCCATGAAGTTTGGGGCCTTGCCTAAATACCATTCACAGCTGTCCAGTTGGCATACATCTGGAGTGTTTGGTACAGCCCTGGTTAATTACATATGTGTACATTCACAGAGCCTCTTCTCTTTCTGTCACCAAGATGAGAGTAGAAAATAAAGGGAAGACAGAGAAAAAATCAGTCTAAAAGAAAAGGAGAAATAATAGAAAAGAAAGGAGGAAAAAAAATAGAGGCAAAGAGTCCGAAAGTGAAGTCCAATAGTTCTAACCCCCAAAACCAATCATGGAGCCAGAAGAAGACTGATGAGCTCTCTCATCTTCAGACCTTTGCATACAAGCATGATCTTATGTCAGGCAACAACTCCCTGCATCACTGGCTGTTCTTCCTTCTTTATCACTGGTTGTAGCTGGAAGTAAAACTCATGTGGTTAGCTGAGAGAGTCTTGGGCCCCAAACCACCTCTTCCATCAACACTGACATGATCTCTCAGTGTAGCTTCATATGAAGCTAATTTATTAATGGGATAACTTTCTGCCTCTTCACCAGAGGGCAAGGACAAAGTATGCTGTTTGGAACTAAGAATAGGATTTTCCACCTCCTTCCTTCACCTTGAGAGTAAGAAATAACCCCTAAGTTATGAGAAGGAATTAATTATCCATGTTGATTCACCCATCTGATCCATACAAAGTACACCTTGCTGTTCCATTGAATCATGAACCTGTCCAAAAAGAAACACTTCCTTGCCTCTCTTACCACTCCTACTCACAAATATGTCCTTCTGGTGAACCGAGAGATCCAGTCCTCCTATTTCTTCACTTTAAGACATGATTCACAGGATTTTAAAATCCTTGTTTGTTTGAGGAGAGAGGGCTCCTTGCCAATTCCTTTCCCACACAACATGATAACAACACACTTACCTTACCTGAATGCTGAGTGGTCTTCAAGGCAGGTGCTTCACATCAAGTGGTTATTTAACTTTCTCATTTATCACTCACCTGGAGCTGGTACAAATGCAACCCACAGCCCTGCCCCTTCAAATAAGCCTGTGCTCTACTTCCCTTTCATTTGTGCTGTTGTAGTCCTCAACACCAGAGATTTGTTCCCTCTGACCTTCCTCTTTATAGCATAAGTTTAGCAACTAGGTTCCTGATCAGATGTCATATAATTAAGAGGAAGAGGGAAGGAAATACTTTTCACTGTTATGTTTTGCTTAAATGATTTCCAAGAAATGCAACTCTTTTTTCCACAAACAAGATGTAATGATCTCTTAACAGAGGCTGAACTTCACTGTTTGTTCTCTTTTCTGTTGATCTGCACTCAAAACCTGTCCTTTAAATCATCATTCTCCTTGTGTGCAATGTTTTCTGAAAAGAAAGTTCATTGCCATAAACAAATAAAGCATTAGTTTACATTGTGAATGTTGTCTTAAAGACACATTGCTGTTGCTAAGCTTGACATGTATAAAACTGTCTCCATCCAAATAGTAGCACTAGAAGTGTGCATTCTGCTTAAACCAAACCCCACTGTTAAGGGATTAAAATTCAAGCCACACTCTGATTACATATTTTAATTTAAGTGATAACATCACTCTGCATCAGTAGAAGTGAGGAAAACACTCGGATGGAGACAGTGTAATTTAACATAAACTTAGATCTTTTTAATCTTAGGAAAAAAAGGAAGTGAGTGGTGGCATCTAAAGAAGTGAGAGGCAGTGACTGCTTTCTCTAACCTAGCCTGCAGTCTTTGTGAAGATACTACTAGACTTTTGGGCAGCTCCTTTATCAATTGAAAGTGCTAGAGTTCAGAACTTTGTTTTTCATCCTCTGCAACACACACAATTTCTTAGGAATCACTGGCAGCTGGAAATGCTTTGGAAAATGTTTGTAAAAGCTAAAAGAAAAGCAGAATAAGCCAAAGAGATGAAGAAGAAGGGAAATAACTTGGCAGTAATTTTCAGAATATGCTGTAAAAGTGAAGATGGCACACAATGTATGGACATGATCTTGAGAATGGAGACTTTTTTTCTTTGCAGTCCCCAAGGGGCACACGTGCACTCTTCATATGTCTTTCACAGATAAAAAAGAGGTGTAAGCTTATCCCCTCAGTATCTTCTTAATAGGCAGAAGAATTATCCCACTTAGATGTAAAGACCTTAGTGGAGAAAAATGAGGATTGGTAGTGAATACCCATGCACTATGTCTCTTGATACTTGAGTCATTCATATAAGTAATTTTCTTTGCTTTTCATGCTTGTTAAACACACTCACACTGTGTGATTCCAAGCAATACTCTGTTACTCCTCTCAATTTACTCCAGTTATGGTTTGGCATCACTAGACACAAAGGATCTACAGTTTACAATCTATGCTTCTTCAACAGAGCAATGCTTGATGAATGTGAGATTAAGGTTCCCTTGGATGGAACAGAGGTGTGTCTCTTCAGCAAAGCTGCTACACTAACTTAAGCCTGCATGGACTGTGACTGTATCAGTGACAGGAAATTCACCATGCTAGTCTCATAGCAGAGTCTGACACCATCAGTTAACCTTGTGAGTTTGCAAAGAAATCACTGTGCTATGACAAAGCTATGCTACAGACTTGAAAGATAACTTCCTCTATATACCCAGGCTGTGAAGTGATGCCTTTTTTTTAAAGGCCACACAAAGGGGGTTAATGACATATTAATTCCCTATCTGAAGTGAAATCCAGTAACAACCTTTAGCAGCAACTTAGGGTAGAGGTTCAAGAGAAGTGTTCTGAAACAAAGACCAGGTAGGAAGGCTGGGTGTAAATCCCTGGATTTCTCCTGCTATGTTTGCTGAGCCATAGTGAAAGCAACTTATATGGGTATATATAAAAAGCAGCGAGCAGATTGCCATAAATTCAGTGGCAATCTCTTCAGGACTACTGGGATGGGCTCTTTGACCAAAAAGGCTTTAATTAATCAGAATTAAATCTGTCAGAAAACACAGAATCATGAACTGACAAGACAGCAAAAGGCCTTTTGTTAGCCAGTTAAAATCTTTTATCCCAAAATGAGATGTAACTTGACTGAATGGATGGGCAAGTTAAGTCTTTCAGCTCCAAAACAGAACATGAGGATGAAACCAAATCATCCTTTAGACACTGTGTGGGTCTTGTCATATCTGCATAGGCCATCCATAGCTTCTCTTGCACTCAGTGGAAGTTCTGTCTGGAACGTGATGTCACAGATTGATATCACAGCATCCATGGGTGGGTTGAGTGGACCTCATCTACTGGGTCTGGCCTTGCACTCCAGGAAGAAGTCACCTTCCAAAAAGTGGTCATGGGCAACATGAACACTAGTCAACATTGTGCCATGAGTTACTCAACAAGTACCATATTAGCAAAAGCTAATAGGTGTCTTAAGTGGATGGGCTGCCTTCAGGAGCAGAAAAAGAAAAGAAGATATTCAGTGGAACACTAATACTTAAATATACATTTTGTACAGGAAGAGTAGTTCACATTTACACATTAATGCTAAAGCAAGTATAGTGTTGATACAGAGAAATAATTACTTGGATTTAGATTTATTTACTTACTTATAAAAAATTGCTTAGTAACTTATTTACTTACTTATAGCAAGTTATAGTATTTTAAAAAATACTGCTAAGAATCCTGCTTGCCCAGACTGTTCTGTGGAATTTTACCAATGACTACTGTGTTCATCAAAACAAAGCATTTCACTGTGAAAATCTACCAAGGATTACAATGTTCAGCAAAATATTATACTTTTGGCCTTGAGTAACAGGTGGCTCTAACTAGTTGGAATTTTGCTAATGAGTAAAGATAGCCATGTATGAATGGTAGAAGTTCTATTGGTTCTCTTACATAAGATAGAAAGTAAACCATCTGAAAAACACTCTTGTTATTCAAGAAATTAGCCAAGGGAATCTGTGCATGCTCTGGGGAAAAAAACAGGGTGAGAAAGACTACGAGCCTTCCTCCCAAAAACCCCCACCAGGAGGCAATGCACAGGTGCAAAGAGAACATAAACAGTTGACATCAGCCTTTGGAACTTACCCAGCCTTACTCATGCATGTATGTTTGTGTTATGTAATCCAATGAATATGGATATCCACATCTATAAGGTTTTGGTAAAATGTGTGGTGGGTGTGCAAGCTTTGTGGAGAAACCCCCTTGCACCCCGGCCAGAGTAAAACATACCTGCTGTATAACTCTATTCGAGTTGGAGAGTCTTTTTTCCACAAATCAGTGTGAAACAGAGTATGTGTCAACAGTTGTGCTGTATTACAGAGTTTCAATGGTTGCAGAATTTTATCCCACACTAAAAGGAATGGTATACTGTTAGTGCTATGCTATCAATCACCTGATGAAAAGGAGGTGAGTGAAATGCTAAAGACGACCAGTGACTCT
Source organism: Athene cunicularia (assembly GCF_003259725.1). NCBI lineage: Eukaryota > Metazoa > Chordata > Aves > Strigiformes > Strigidae > Athene > Athene cunicularia. Next base: position 969,492 of record NW_020799092.1, on the reverse strand, counting down.
GAAGGGCAGACATACAGTAACAATGGGACAGTCCAATGTCGTGGTTTCAGCACCATGCAGCTGCTGGCTCACTCCTTCCCCCTCAGGGATGGGGAGAAGAAAATAGAACAAAAGGCTCAGGGATTGAGACAAGGAAGGATGACTCAACCATTGTGATCACAGGCAAAACATCAATTTAATTTGAACATCATCCAATCATACTAGACTAAGTAAACATCACAGTGAACTGTGATGAGGCTGTCTGCACTGGTAGTCTAAACCAGGACAAGGAAAATGATTGAACTCTGGAATGAGGCCATAGACTCTGTTCAATTTTTAGTGAATGCTTTGACATGGCTTTTGTCTATGTCAATAAGCAAGCCAGGGATACTTTCCAATATGCAGTATGAAAGAAGCCACCTTCTACTGTGAGAGAAACAGCTTGGATACATGAATCTTCCATGACTGCTCCATGTCATTTGCTCTTGCAGACAGAAATGGACCTTGGTCTACTTTGTTTGCTAGGATGGATTCACAGATTCTAGGATGGAATCACAGATTCTACTTTTTTTAGCCAGTGTAAATGATTGCTTCTTGGAGTTATTTGTGAAAGCACACACAAGAAAAGAAACAAACTGATTTAGTCCTGAATAATATACAAGACCTCATACAAGTTGAAACAACAAAAGACACACGATTACTACAATTATGTTTTAAGGACATACATAAAAATAACAAGACTGGCAAAAATAAGACCAAGAAGCTGTTAAAAGGGTCAAATGTTTGCTGTGCCAAAAAATGTTGTGTCCTGGTTCAGTGAGGATAGGGTTAAGTTTCCCCAGCACGGAGAAGGGATCTCCAGCCGGGTTATTCATACCATGCTGGTGTCAGGTCCGGAGAGGCAGCGCAGGAAGCTTTCCTTTGCGGCTTTGGTCATGGGGAGCATGCGGCAGGCTGGATGTGTTCACCACAGTATTTCTCTGTATATCTTTTGTCTTCTTTACTGTTATTACTGTTGTTATTATCGCTATTGTTGTTGTTCAGATTGTTTATTACACTGTTGTATTAAATTTCTTCTTATTTTAACCCAGGGTTTTGCCCTACTTGTGTCCAAGGGTGGAGGAGGGGCAACAGCAATGTGGTTTCTGGTCCCAGCAGGGCTTAAAACTATCACAGGTTGCTTAAAGAATCATTTAAAAACTCAAAAGTGAATTTAGGCCTACACTCTAAAAGTAGGATTATTGTAGCCTTAATATTCTGAAAAAGTAAATCAGGCAAGACACATAGCAAAAAATGATAACATCTTTTCCAACTAAATCTTTCAGTTTAATAAAACATAATTACTTTCTTTACAAGTCTTGCATAACCTACATTGACTCAATTGCTGTCTTGTGATAAAACCTGTAAAGGAACTTAAGAACAAGAAATTGTAGTAAATAATCAAAGGCTTTAACAGGCCTCAGTATCAGATAAAAAGAAATACCGAATGCAAGTTTTTGAGGAGTACTCAGAGAAGAATCCAGGGAAATTTTGTCCAATCAGACTAACTTTTGTACAGCGTAGGTGATAACATATATAATATATATCATATATATAAAATGAAAAATAGAAATACTAGAGAGAAATGTTATGGGGAAGAGTTAACATAGCTTTTGTAGAGAGTAGTTATGCCTCATAAAACTAGTAGAGTTCTTGGAATAATTCCAGAAACAAACAGATAACGGGTTACCCAATTAGTGTATCGTCTAAAAAGCTTGATGAAGTCCCTTAAAAATGCAGTTCCAAGAAACTAAGAGGTAAAAGAAAGGTTCTCATGTAGATTAAAGTTAGTTAAGGACAGAAAACAAATGAGATAAATTAATTGTTAGTTTTCATATTGAAGGAAAGATTTAAGTGAGTTCTCCTAGGAATTTCTAATCTTCAACAGAATTATAAATTATCTGGACAGCTGAGTGATGAGAGATCACTTACTTGAGAGATCTGGGTGACTGAGAAAGATAAAATTTTATCTGTGTTACTCCAGTCTAACGATAATGGAGAAAACCTAAGTTATTAGGTATAAACAGGGTATAAAATCAGAATCATAAAACTGTAGTCATAGAATGGTTTGTGTTAGAAGGGTCCAAATCCCCCTGCCATGGGCAGGGAGACCTTTCACCCAACCTGATTCTGAACACTCTAGTGACAGGGTAGCTACAGCTTCTCCGGGCAACAAGTTTGTGTGTCTCACCAGCCTCATTGTAAAAAATTTCTTCCTTATATCCAGTCCAAATCTATCCTCTTTCAGTTTAAAAACATTGCCCCTTGTCCTGTTACTCCAGGCCTTGTTAAAAAATTTCTCTGTCTTATAAGGCCCTTTATATATTGAAAGGCTGCTATAAGTTCTCCCCAGAGCCTTCTCTTCTCCAGACTGAACAACCCTAAATCTCTCTGCCTTTATTCATAAGATAGGCATCAGCCCTCTGATCATTTTCATGGCCCTCCTCTAGACCTGCTCTAACAGGTCCCTGTCCTTCTTATGCTGGAGACCTCAGAACTGAACACAGGACTCCAGGTGGTGTCCATGGGAGCAGAATAGAGGGGCAGAACACCTCCCTCGACCTGCTGGCCACACTTCTCTTGATGCAGCCCAGGATACAGTTGGATTTCTGGGCTGCACTCTCACATTGCTGGCTTATATCTAATTTTTTATTCACAATTATCTCCTTCTCTACAGGGCTGCTCTCAATCAATTAATCAATTCAGTGTTAATAAATACAGAGAAATTCATGTGACAAAAAAAAAATTCTAACTACACAACAAGACCAAAGAACCCATGAGAGCAGACAAATAATAATAGTAATGGGAGAATCCATTTATCACAAACTGGCAAATTAACATGCTTCAAATTAACATACTCAGTTCTTGTCATTTCATCTCAGAAGGAATACTATAGAACACTCAAGAAACAGAAAAAGTACAGAAGTGTTATGAGAAATATGGGATCTATAGCAAGAGAGACTAATTACTATGGAATTCTTCAGCTTGGAAAAAGAAACAACTGAAAGATGATTTAATAGAAGTTTGTAGCATCTCAAAGAGGACATGATGAATAAGGAATGATGGTTTATCAGTTCTCCTAAAACAAGACCAAAGGAGAAACTTATCATGCAACTGACACAAAATGAGTCCAGGAAAATGTGGGCATTTTTTTTGTTTGCATGTTTTTATTTATAAACGAATTGATTACAGCTTTGTTATCAGACATTAGTAAGCCAAAAATTAAGTGGTTTTAGAGAGGGATTAGTTGAATCTCTAAAGACTAGAGCCATTAAGTCCATAATTCTACAACAGCTTAGATGTAACCTCCAACTCAGGAAGGTTCTGAGCCAGATACCAGGCAAATATATTGGTTAAGGATTTAATTATTTACTGTATACTTTTCCATGTCTACTACACCCTGGCTTTAAGCATCCACTGCAAACATTAGCAGAGACAGAATACTGGGCAAGATGGAATCACTGTTTAGATCCAATGTATTAGTCTTACATTCCTATATTACAGTCTCTTCTGCAAATAGAAGGGAACAAAAGGGTGTCTTTAGATGCTGAAACATCAGCATGAATCCATCGTAAATCTGCAGTGAATGAAATAAACATGAAAATGTATGTCAACATCCTATGTTCCTCTGAATGCAGCAGAAAGACAAACAGAAGTACACTGTAATGTTGTAGCAGATGCAAAAGAACTCATCTAAAAAGTTTGCAATGTACGTGCACACTGCAAACAAGGAGCTGGAAATTTTTTAAAAAGTAAATAGGAAAAACCATTCAATTGTTTCAGATAGCTTTACATCGACTTTTCTAGACAGCCTTCAACAGCAAGGACCGTATGTTCCTCTACCAGCAAACTGGAACAATGAATCTACAAAGCTTTTGACCTAAAGCTGGCTTACGCTGAGCGAGTTTGCAGAGGAGTCTGGGTCCACCCACCTAATGCCATTGTGAAACATTCACCGTGTAATATGAGGAGTTCTTAGGATCAAGGTTGGAGCATACAGAACCCTGCCACTTAGTAGGACTTAAAAAGGGCCTAAACAAGCATGAAGTCGTTGTGCTACTTATTCCCCACGTACAGAACATGACATGCAGGGTGTCTTTTCATGGAAATTTCAGTTCTGTAGTGAGAGCAGAGGGGAGCATGTAGGAAGTGAGAAGAGGCAGAGATCATTCATGAGAGTTGTAGGGGCATAAGACTGTGTGTACAGATGTGTTTGCCTGAATGGACCAGAAACTACACGGGGACTGGCAGGGTGGGTTGGGTTTGTTTTCCATTACCCTGCAGAGATACAAGATTCTCAGAAATTCTCCAGGTATTGTTCCTTGAGGCCTTGGAGGGCTTTTCACCACAGGCTTCCTTTTCTAGCAAACCATTCAGCCTCATTTTCCTTCCAAGACAACCTCCAGTCTAGCAGAAGCAGAAATACAGTCTAGTTCAGCATGGATCTTAATTACAACTATTGAGGTCACAATATACTCACTACCCTAATCTCATGAAAATTCAGGTAATATATTTCTGGTTGAGGAAGATTATGATAAGAGAATAATAAAGTGTTACTTCAGAGCAATGAAGAGAAAAATGCCTGCTGTTAAAACACAGGTAGAATCTTTGATGTTTGAGCATACAGTAAGGAAGAGGTTGCAATGATTTCATAACTGTACATTCAATGTAAATAGAGTGTTGTAAAATGTGATTTACAGATTTGAGGTGCCTACCTCTCCTTTTTTGACTATATAGGAAACACTGGTGAATCATCACTCAGATGTACAGGCTGAGGGGCTGGAACTACTTAGTAGCATGTCCTAATTGGCTCCCGAATCATCCAAATGATGATTCATCTCCTGCATATCAGTACCTAGCACTGGGGAAGGGAGCAGCAACTTCCTTTTGCACAGTAACTTTGTGGCTAAAACTAATGATCAGGAAGTTGAAGACCTGGGACTTCAATCACCAGGCTGCAGGTTTGTAAAATGCTTTTTACCACCCCCACTGCAGCTGGACCTCGTGCAGAAGACAATGGAAGATTCATAGAATCAGCAACAGATGAAGTTTATGGCAGCTTTGATTCTGTAACCCAGTAAGAAGCGGCTTCCTCTGGCACAGCACAGCCATAGGTTTTGACCCCTGCTTCAAATGTTCATGACATTTTATATAATGGAACTGAACAATGAGTCCCTAGAACAGAAACTCATTCTGCCCTCAAAACAATCATTATAGTTGCAAAAGAAAAATCACTGTTCGCTCCCCTAGCCTGACAATGGCATGTTACTCTGCAAGTTCCAGGCTCCTGAAGTGATCTTCAGATCATAATATCTGCTCTTTGTGGTCATATCAAATGTTCTTGTATCTATAAATCCTGTCTCCAAAAGTGGCCTCTACAAACGCCCAGTGAAGTGCAGAGCACGAGAGGAACAGATAGCTCTTAGACTACTGACCACAGTGAAAATGGGCTTCATCCAAAAGCCACTGAGCTGAATAAACGTTCTCCCACTTACTATTCTTCTTGATTATTAAAACCACAGCAATTCAAGGTCCAGCAAGATGATGCATATCTAAAATGTGAATCCAGATACAAAATTTGCATATGAAGTTGAACATCTGCTTTTAGTACATGTCTAGATAGACACAATCCTACCGACTGGAAGAAATCATTTGTGCTACTCCTAAAAGGCCAAAGAAGAAACTTAACAAAAAAATCCATTGATTAAGAAAGGACTAAATTGAAAATCCCTTAAAGTGTTCATCAATATTCTCTATCAGAGGCTGCAGCTGCCTGCCTTTTGCTGTCAAGAACGCCGACTGAATTTGAACACCTTTCAGATTTCAAATGGTATGTATAAGGATTTAATTTCTGAAAAGAACCAATACATTTCACTGCGATTTCTGAATCAGCCATGTCCCATTTACCCAGCAGGAGGAATCAGCTGACACAGACACAAACCACCTTCTCATTATCTCTGTCAAATAATATAGCAAAGTCAGGAGAAAACACCCTACATCACAGGTTGACATAGCTGAACTTACAGAATTTTTTGAGGCCTGAGCTAATAGCAATGTTACTGCAATCACAATGCTTTTAACATATGGAAGGAATGGATTTATAGGAAGAAATAGTATTTTATTAGTACAAATTCTACATTTGAAAAAAGAAACATGCTTTTTTGGAATGCAAGCCCACCTTTTGGTCTGAAACCAAAGCCTTTTACTGATCACAGAGTGGCAACTGTGAACAAAAGCTTTTACCTTGCACCACTTCCTTTAGAACAGAACTCAGTAAAAAATGGGTTGTCTTTCTCAACACAACTTACAGCTCAGAAAAAAAAAAAAAAATTGCATGGTTAAGATTATATTATGCATAAACAGCCAATGAACTTAAAAGAAAATCATATAGCACTTTAACACTTAGAAATAGAAAAAACTCAGCGGATACAAGCTTGTGCACCTTCACAACATTTCTTGTCTGTCACTTTATGTTACCTGCCTGGCTCCCTTCCTTTCACTGCAGCTTCTGAGTCCTTGGGTTTTCATTCAGAAATGTACCTCCTTCCTCATGGTCCCTACAGCCTACTTTATATATCCCAATAATATTTCCTTCTTCCCTTAGAATACATTGTGATACACTGAATCTTAACATTAAGAAAGGTTTCCTGGACTTCAACAATTTTTTCTCATTTTTTATTTACCTTTCTATTACTGTCTGGGTTTTTTCAACTTAGACAATGCCTTTTTCATGCCAGTAGTGAAAAGGTAGAGATATGAGATCTCTTTGTTGTCTCTTAGATCTATTTTACACACACACAAAAGTTCAACAAAATTGCTCTTAAGAATGTAAGTTTTCTTTCCAAGGTTTCCAAGCGTGTCTTCTGATGACAGCATTTCATGCTGTTATGTCTTCATTTCCTGCCATGAGTTCTGCCTCAGGCAATCTGGTATTATTGCAAGATGACTGTGATCTGTCACAGGATCATGAGGAGGCTAAACTGTTCATTGTGGATAAGCCAAATAGTTTGAAAACCACCAAAGGGTACTACTTGGATTGTCTTTCATGACAAATCCTTGAAGGCCATTGAGAAGGGTATTGAGCTACTTCAAGTCTTTCAACATGTTGGGCTGGAAGCTGAAAAAGGGAACTGGGTTTTATTTGTTCCTAGGTTTGAGCATTCATTTTCGACAGAGTTGCAAGCTCTTTCAGTTACCTTTAGCTTTGGTATTCATTAATATTTGCCCATTTAACAGATTTCTGTGATCCTCAAAGACTGCTGCCAGGAAAAGTAATCATTTGATTTCAGGTTTTTGAAAAGCTGAATAGCCTGCATTTTTGATTCATCCTTCTCCTTGCCAGTGATGGTTTTACTATCAGATACAGGATTCCCAAGTGATGTCTCTCCTTCAGAAGGTTTCTTGACTTGCTGGTCTTCCTGATTAATATCCAACTTTACACTGGATTTTAGGCTGTGGAAGCAATAGTCACCAACCTGGCAAAGGAAAACTGGCTCACTACTGTCAGGGTTTAACACCACCAAGTTACCCTCTGACAAAGGTTGCTTTCCAGGAAGATCATTTCCCTTCTGTAAGACAGGCAAAGAAATCTTTGTGGGTTCTGAATGTCTGTGGATACCTAAAGGGACAGTAAGATAGTCTCCAAATGTATCCAGGTGCAATTCAGGAGAAGAGGTTGGTGCTTGACCTGAAATGGAGACATTGACAGCAGTTTTCTCAGGAGAAAACTCATGGCAAGAGTGGTCGCTGGGGGGCTGGGGCTCCTGTGGGTCACAAGGTAACTCCCCAGCAGTGACAAGTGGTGGATGCATGGAGTCACTGGCTGATGGCAGAAACAGGCTCTCTGTGGTGATGTACTCCAAGGGGCACTGCTGAGGAGATGCGAGACAGCTAAAAGCCTTTGGAGATTTTTGCTCTTCTGTTCTCATGTTCATGTCTTTCCTGCAGGCTGATGGGGCCAGTGAGACTTCTTTCTCATCGTCAAGGTGCTGCATCTTTTCCTTCTGAGCTGGGAGCAGGAAGGGCTGTGGAGGGCCTGCTCCTCCTTGTTCTTGCCCCTGTGGAGCCTGGGGGCAGTCTTCCTTTGGGAGGGTAACATACTGAAGGGAAACTGATTTCTCACGGGCTCCCGCTGGGTCCACTTCCAGGGTCTGGTGCATATCAGGCTGGGAGGACAACACTGGGCTGTACAAGTATGGACCATTGAAAGCAAAGCAAGGGATTGCTGTCTGGGAAGCAATATTTTCATCAGCATTGTTTCTCCTTGAAACAGGAAAGGAATGACCAGCAGTCTGACTTGAGAAGACAACTGTGGTATGCTCTGGCTCATTTAAAGCATGATAGGAGTTCTGTAGGTCCAGAGCAACAGGGAAATTATCTGTCTTTTTAGCCTGCACCTCAGGGTACTCTGCCAAAGTCTTCATCTGCCTGAATGTGGGAAAGTTAAAAGTTGCTTAGGAGAGATACTACTGTGGTAAACATTAAATATAAAACAAGCTTAGCTGAAAACACACATAGCTACATATAGGGTTAGAAAAAAAAAAACCTTTATTGGAGAAGCAGGGTAACACAGATAGCAAAAAAAAGTAACCCTTCCTCAAAAGCAACTTGTATAGGCTTTTTAGTGACAGAACATTTGGTTATATCCTACCATGACTTAACTCTTTGAGACTATCATCCACAGTGTCACTATTATTGTGCTGTTCACTCACCTGTCCACAACTTCAAGGAAACTGGCCTGCTCCATCCTCTCTGAAAGATTGTACTTGTTGAGGTCCAGCTGGCTGCTTGTTGGCCAGTTTCCTAAATGTACTTTCTGAAAATGAAAAATCAGACATGACAAAAAAGCAATGTCTCACTGGCATTAGAATCAAGAACCGTACATTCCTCATGGACAAGGAAAACAAATAGGAAAGCCTACAGCATCTAGAAATAGGAATACAACTTCACTAATATGTCTAGAAGGTGTGTTCTGTTCTCCAAAAGATGATTACTTCAAACCCTTATTGCCTTACCACTGACCTAAATACAAGTACTCAGTGAATCAACTAGGAAAGATGCCCTTCTAGACTTGTTATTTTGTGAATAGAGAAGGACTTGTGGGAGATGTGATGGTAGGTGGCTGTCTTGGCCACAGTCATCATGAAATTATTTAGTTTAAAATTTTCAGAATAATGAGAAAAAAAAAGGACAGCAGAATTTCTACCCTGGATCTCAAGAGATAAAACTTTAAGCTATTCAGGAAGCTACTTAGCAGTGTCCCCTGGGAATCTGCTTTTGAGGGCTTGGGAGTCCATGAGTGCTGGTCATGTTTTAAGAACCACCTTTTAAAAGCACAGAAGCAGGCAATTCCAATGTATCATAAGTCAAGCAAGCAGGGCAGACAACCCTCTTGGCTGAATAAGAAACTCCTTCTGGAGCTCAAGATGAAAAACATGATGTCTGGAAGGTCAGGCTTCACAAGAAGATTATAGAGCTGTGGTTTGTACATTCAGGGAAGATACGAAAAGCCAAAGCTCAATTAGAGTTGAAGCTGGCCAGTGGTGTATCAGACAACAAGAAGGGCTTTTAAAGTACATGAATAGCAAGAGGAAGTCTAAAGAGAACATTAGACCCATACTTGTTGATGATGGTCACCTGACTAATAGGGATGAAGTAAAGGCAGAGGTGCTCAATGCCTTTTTTTCCCCTCAGTCTTTAATACTACCAATAGACCTTGGACTGCCCAGTCCTCTGAGTTGGAGGGCCACAAGTGTGGGAACAGTGACTTTCTATTTACTGAAATTGTAAGGGACAGCTGTATCAGCCAAATGTTCATAAGTCCATGGGGCCTGATGGGATTCATACCAGAGTACTGAAGGAGCTAGCAGACGTCACGGCGGGAACCCTCTTGATCATCTACCATCTTGGGAGTCTGGGAAGGGCCTTGCTGCCTGGAAGCTAGCCAGAGTTATTGCAATTTACAAGAAGGGCATGAGGGAAGACCCAGAAAACTACAGACCCATTAGTCTCACCTCATTTCCTGGAAAAATTGTGGAAATGATCACACTGGGTGCTATTGAAAGGCATTTAAAGAACAATGCAATCCCCAGGCACAGTCAACATGGATTCACAAAGGTAAAATCCTGTTTAACTAATTTGATAACCTTCTATAATAAGGTCATCCACCTAGTACATGAAGGAAAGGCTGTGGATGTAGGTTGTTGGGGGGGGG
>NW_020799092.1:854153-957403 GCF_003259725.1 Athene cunicularia | reverse complement strand
GACAGGGGTGGGGGTAATTTTAGTAAGGCTTTTGATACTGTTCATTACAGCATCCTTCTGGAAAAGTTGTCCAACTGTGAGATGAGCAGGTATACACAGTGTGCTATATGAAGAACTGGCTGAAGGGCAGAGCTCAGAGGGTTGTAATGAATGGGGCTATGTCTGGCTGGTGATCAGTCACCAGTGGTGCACCTCAGGGCTCAATTCTAGGGCCAGTTCATTATTTTTATCTGGATGCAGGAGTCAAAGGCACCACTAGCAAGTTTGCACATGATACAAGCTGGGAAGTGCCATTGACTCTTGAGGGACAAAAGGCTGTGTAGAGGGAACTAGATAGATTGGAGCATAAGGAAATCATCAATGGAATAAAATTTAACAAGTCCAAATTCCAGATTCTGCACCTGGGACAGAGTAACACTGGGCACAAGGAGTGGCTGGAGACCAGCCTTGCAGAAAAGGATCTGGGAGTGCTGGTCAACAGCAAGGGTCAGTATGACTCAGCAGTGTGTGCCCTGACAGCCAAAAGCACAAACTGCACCCTGGGGTGCATCAAACACAGCATAAGCAGCCAGTCAAAAGAAGTGATTATCCCACTGCATGTGGTGTGGTGCAATGGTGTGGCCTCACCATGAGTATTATTGTGCAGTTCTGGGGTCCACAATTAAGAAAGCTTAAGGTACTTGAATGCATCCAGAGGAGGGCAACAAATCTGGTGAAAGGGCTGAAAAAAATGTCCTGTGGGAAGCAGCTAAGGACTTCGGGTTTATCTAGTTTGGAGAAAGAGTTTGTGGGACAACCTCTTGCTCTCTACAGCTTTCTGAGGAGGGGGAGGTGCTGATCTCTTCTCCCTGGTATCCAGTGATAAGGACACATGGGAATGGTTCAAAGCTGCACCAGGGGAGGTTTAGACTGAACATCAGGAAGCATTTCTTTACTGAGAAGGTGGTCAAACACTGGAACAGGCTTCCTAGAGAGGTGGTCAATGCTCCATGCCTGTCAGTGTTTAAGAGGCATTTGGACAATGCCCTTAATAATATACTTTAACATTTGGTCAGCCCTAAAGTGGTTAGGCAGTTGGACTAGATGATCGTTGTAGGTCCCTTCCAAATGAACTATTCTATTCTAACTTTATATAGCATAGGAGACAGGAGCTGCTCCCTTAAATAACTCGTAGAAATGCTGCAGGTTCCTACCATAGTAAACCTCAGAGCTACTGCTTTGTGCAGTGTCTGCTCTTTTCCAGAACCATATGAGGACACTCTGCACAATATTCACCCTATAGGAGTGTAATGACTGTCATTCTGTATCAGCTGAGCAGAGAAACATAATTACTGGAATGTTTTCAAAGTGTTCAGTGCAGGGAGAGAATCTTTCAAAACCATGAAACTAAGGCAGTGAGTACTTGTGGATAGAGAAATAGGTAAGGATAGGAAACAAAGCTATTAAGGTGCTTCTTAGAGTGGGAAAAAGTTTCAAGTTTTTACTGTGGACATCAGGCAAAAGAAACTAACTTGAGACTTCAGTGTAAGCATAACGAGTTTGTCTTCTGGCACAAGAGAATCCATGCCTTATCTTTGCCATCTATTTGAAAATTACGTATTAAACCAGGTCATTACCATGGAAGTCCATTTTACAGCAACGTAACAAATGTGCAACAGTTAACAAACATGTTATCTAAATATTTCACTCACTAATGTAGATACTGTAAGTGTTCATTTGCCTCACACAAAGGCCATGTTGTAAATTATACTCATTGGATTGCCATGTACCTATACGTACTGTAGCCCATCCTTTATGAACATAGAACACAATCAACTGTTATACAAAAGTATGTCTTTATGTGTGTCTGTTTGTGGGCACATTATTGAATTAGCTGTTCTTCCAAGACTGCAACACCACCAAAATCTGGAGATGCCTATATCAGCCTTTCCAGATGTTGGGTTTTTTTTAGAAGGGAGGAAGAAGGGAAGGAGGTTCTATTTACACATCTTTTAACAAACGCTATCTAAGTGTATTCCTCGATTTCCAAAAAAAAGAAAGCTTGTCCTGGTTACAGACAGGCATGTGGTAACATTTATTCCAGAAAATCCAACTCCTTAAAATAAAAGTTTTTTTAATAGGGCTACCACACTATTCTAAAAAACTCTGAATTAGTGTTGTTTGCTATTTGGAGATGAATGAAAGTACCAGCTCATGAAGGTTGCTAATGACACTAGCTTATTTCAGTTAGTTAAAATTTTAAAATTACTGAAAATTTTCTAGCTTGATTTTAAATCACAGTAATACAGACAAGCAAAACACAAATTAGTCTACTAGTATAAATATAAGAACACAGTTATGTTGAATATGACCAGAACTTCTCCTAAAAATAAGTCATAGACTAAAGAAGATATCAGTTTATTGCAAACTACGAGACAAGAAGAGTGCTTAAGATTACTGGAAGTCCTGAAAAAGAAATAGAAATAATGAACTCTTCAAGATACAGTTCCCTCTTACCCCCAGGTAGCTCTGGATCAGGAGACTCTTGCTGGGGTTTGGAATCTTTTCCTCCCACATTTTCCTCTTCCTGCAATAACAACAACACAGCGTTTTCAAGATTTGCTTCTCAGCATGGCAGCAACCAAAAGAAAATGCACCCTGTACACTGTGCTGCTTGGCACAGGAAGGCACCACCAAGGCTCTGGCATGTCACCACCCAACTCTAACCCTTGCACAGACATGCACAATGCTGCCCACTGCACAGCAGGGCTCATCTCCACATAGGCCCCTCTCACATGAGGGACAAGTAGTGCCTCAGCCTTTATGCCACCCACAAGGCCAACATGCTGCTAGATATACTAGTCATGGCGCAAGCCTACCTGAGGAAATACTTATAGCTGCAATACGCAACTATTAGCAAAGGGATGATGAGAGCTGGGAGCACCACTGGGAGAACCACTGGTGGCAGAACTGAAACAGAGAAAGGAGAAATAAGTATCCGCCTTTTTTTTTTTTCTTTTTTACTTACCTTTGATTATTTTATTTTTTTTTTATACTTACATCAGCTAAACAATTTCTGCTAATAAAGAGATGGTTAGGTATGTTCTAACCATGAACAATAGGCATGTCTTCAAGCATCTTAGGTCTGCCTTACTCTGTACAGTCCTGAAGAGATGGGGTCACGGAGACTTACTAAGAATGGCCATATAGCTAATGGCCATAACTGACCATCAACAACATACCACTTTTTTCCTGGGGACTCTCATCGATATTTGCCTACTTTCTTACAAGTTTCCATGGGACAAATCATGGAATATCATATTACTTTGGGCACAAGCCCATATCAGAGTAGATATTCTGCCTCTAAGTACAGAAGTAGCAAAAAGATGTGAAGGTTTTATATCCATTAGACTCTACTGTGTGTTTTACACAACCCTATATTCACTCCACAAATATAAAAGACTGATGGCTTATATTCTGTCTTCTTACAGTCTCAGGCTCTTCAGTCATTGCTAATAGAATGGACTCCTGGAATCTGGAAACAAGCATAATCTTTTGGGGATGATCTTTGATTACTTCTCCATGTGGAAATTTTATGCTTGGTTGTACTCACCTTGTGAAGGGAAGCAGGAAAGAAGTTTAAAAGGTCATTCCTGCTCAGCTCCTCCATTAGCATTGCTGCCGTACTGCAAGGATGCAGACAGGACAGCTACCTTGTGAAGCAACCCCAGCTAGCTCATGGCTGGACCTAGCTTCAACCCCAGCTGAGAAAATATATTTTTCTATAGAGACATTTCAGCCATTAACAGTCCACAAATCCTTACAGAAGAAGCCTGCATGAAAAGTACCATTCTCAGTCTTCCATGTGAACTCCTCACTCCATTCACTCCAAGGCCCCTCATAATCCAGGGGTGTATTCACCCTTGCACGCATTTTTGCCCTGTATTCTGTAGATGATGCCAGCATCTGCTGGGTGAAGATGAAAGGAGGTTCGTCGTTGCTGATATTTAAGACAGTCTGGGAAGAAGAAAGAAGCACAAATGACAGGGGTGGGGGGAACTGTTCTTTTGCCCAGCAAAGAGAAACCCAGGACTCCTGCGCTTTCTAAGACTTACCTTTCCGTATTGGTTGTTTTTCCAGTACTCAACTTGGTATCTCTGTTTTATGAAGTTATATCCCAAAGTGTGTTTTGTCCACCTCAGTTCATACTCTTGGCTCTCTGTCACAGTTACCGACACATTTGCAGGTGGCAGCACCTTAACTGGAACACACAGAATGTCTCAGAGTACTTATCAACATCTTGGTCCATCACTCCCTTTCACCACTGTGAATAGTTTCCAGAGACTGAAAACAATGTTGGTTTGTGCAATGTAAGAACCCTCAGCTTTTTTAACACTTCTCCATTCTCTGCATCTTCATTTTCTAGCTGAATGCAATTAAACACTAGACACATTAAATAACAGAAAATGCATATCCATTAATATTGACAGCGCTCCCTGTGTACAGAAGAGCAGTAAAGCAATCAATATTTGAAACATCTCTACTCGCACACCACATTTCCACAGATTTTCAGCTCTCTTGGAGCTACTACCTGACATTTTTCACCCACTGCAGGAGCTCTCCCAGCTTTAGCCTGTGAAAAGTAGCACCGGTACCACCAGGTACGTGCAGGCAGAGATGATCCACCTGGTGCACTTCACTCAGCAGATGAGCCTGACCTCATCCGGCGCTGCAGGGGCCATTGCACAAACCTGCAAGAGCTCCACTGGCTTCATGAGAAATCACATAATGACACACTCCCCACAAACACCTCTCACCACGGCTCTCTGTCACCAGGGACACTCATGAAGGTCAATCACATAGAAGTCACCAGGGTGACAGTCGCTCACGGAGAAGCTCTGGGTCACAACCTGAATTTCTGCACAGCAGTTCCCACTGCCACCACCTCCCTCATAGTAACAAGTGCCACTGAGGAACTCCACACCTGCAAGCCACCTCTCCCAGACCTCTGGCCTGACAGAGCGTCCAGTTCCTTCCTTCATCAGTCCTGCTCTCTTCTTCTTCCCACCCACTTTGCCTCACCACTGCTGTCCTCAGTTCCACTTGCCCAGACAGGTATTTGTCCAAGAAACAACCAGGAGAAGCAAGAAACAACACAACAACTCACTGTTCTTGTAGGCTTCAATCAGCTTCTCCTCTGTCTTGGCCCGGACAGACACATGGTACTGGCTCCGACTGCTGGAGTTGCTAACAGAGATCTCACAGCTCTGGACCACGTACGGGGCATGGGGCAAAGCCCTCTCATGCACGGGAGAGCACTCCTCTTCTCTGAGGGGAGAAAAAGAGGTTGATCTGGGAGCAGGGGGAATGGGACAGGGCAGAAACTCCATGAGAGAGGCACAGGCACATTGCCATGGGCCAAGCACATACGCTGATGCCAGAGTAGCCCTGAAGAACAAGCCAAAGAGGACAGAGGTGATGATCTCTTTCTTCACTTCCCAGCTGCACATCAGACGATCTGCACCGTTGAAGAGGCAGTGAAGGTTCCTGGGCTGAAGGCCACCTTCAGAGAAGATGAGAGCAAGTTAAGTGATAGGAAAGGTCTTTCTTCTCAGACAGAACTTCCTGCCCTGCAAGGCCCTGCTCCATCCCACACTACCTTCAGGGGTCTCCCATGATGCCTCCGTGCTCCACTCGCTATACTGCCCAGAGAAGCCGCTGGCCCGCCCCGGTCTGGCTCGCACACGGGCAACGTAGCTGCTCCCTGGGACAAGGCTGTCACGGCTGAGGTGGCAAAGTGTGGTGTTGGAGAGCAAGAGCGAGGCAGCTTTCTGTGGTTGGGAGAAAGGAGAGAGAGGGGAGGGAGGGAACTGGGGAATTGGGGATACGCTTAAAAACTACCAAAAATAAATGTGCGTCCTCCTGGCAGGGGAAGCCGCTTCAAACGTATTTTGCCATTTTCCCACATGAATGCACAGGTTCCTCTTGGAATGTGCTTTAATTCCATTTGGGAACATTTCAGGGCAAAATCAAATCTGACTCAAAATCAAGTGCAGTGTTTTTTTCAGTGAAGAACAGATCTTTGCATTCAACTCAGGACAAATGGCGTTTCACTAGGCAAGATACTTGCAACAGAAAGAGAACCCCTTCCACCTGACCTAAACCAACATTTGCTGCATCTTCTTATAGTGCCTGAGAATGGAAAGGCCATTCATTCGCACAGCTTTTACCACAGGCTCTCAAGCACCCAAAACAGTGCAGCCCAAACCAGGACAGCCTGCCTCCTCTGCTCTTACCTCCCAGGACTCCCACTGCCGCTTGTAAGTGACTTCATACTGCAGTGCATTGCCCAGCCCTTGGCTTCCATCAGGTGCTTTCCAGGTCAGCAAGAAGTCTCCAGATCTCATCAAGATGACTGAGAGGTTTTGAGGTGGGAGGGTCTGAACTGGAATGTGAAGGTGCAACCCATGAGATGAGGTAGTGAAGACAGGGACATAAAGAGGGCAAGAAAATATCTAGGTAAGCTTTCTCATTTCGAGAGTATCTTATGCCTTCCACTCCAAGTAGCTCTTCCTTGAGTCCACCTTCCAGGTCCAGTTGCCCCCAGAAACTTGCCCTCTCTTCTCCCTGTCCCATCTTCTTAATATGTAACTCTCTGGCAGTTTTCACCATGGAAGTGGAATTCACTTGCTGATTAACTAGTAAATACATTCTCAAAGATCCCTAATATTCATTGGAAAAATAGAATTTGGTAAATCATCCTTACCATTTTGGAAAAGACTGACATTTATTTCTGCTTGAAGTTTCTTATTGGGTTTAAAGCTGTAAAAGTCATCTACCCCTATTCCAAAATTGTTTGTAGTGTTGCGACAAACCCAGTGCACATAGGAGTCTGGGGCCTCACGTAAGTCATTTTGTGGCTGGCTTTTGCAAAGCATCTCCTTGTTCTCCCTGTGTACAGAGGAAAGGATCTATAAACATCTGATTTGGAGACCTATAGTTAATGCAAAACTACATGTATGAAACCAATTCCATCCCATTCTGTTATTATAATTTACTTGGGCACTTACTCTCTCACTGTATACAGTAGTACCATTTTGCATCAGTTAATATGACAAACATTTTTAACACTGGGATTTTTGTCAAGTGCCTTCCCATTTCCAAGTTGTGCAGCAGAATGTTATATTTTGGTACCAGTCTATTTTTGTTAAAGACTAACTCTATGAAATTTCATTTTTTTGATGTGAGAAATGGTATGATGAAAAATAATGTAATGGAAATGCACATTTTACTTAGAGTGAAAGGCAGTAAACTTTCTGATGATCCTTAGCTTCTTGAAGACATTAATTTTGCAGTCCCAGAAAGACACTTTCTCCAACCAAAATGTATTTCTGGATCATTAGTAGTTCTGTTCTGCCAAGGGACCTTATGTATTCATTAAAGATTTTATCTAGCACGTTAATCATCTTTTTAGATAGCCTTTCTCCTGGCTAAGGAGCATGAAAATTAGAAACAATATTTTAAACTAGAAGGGAGAGGATAAGCTTTGTGTGCTTGCAGCAGTCTGAGCTGCTGGAGAAATATGTTGCTTCTTTTTGCACCCTCTGGAATTTTGTTTTGCTTATGGCTTCATGCCCAGTATATTATATTATTCCAGATCAGATGAGAAATATTAAGTTGTGAATATCTAAGGCCAAATACTGTTTTCCAGGATAGGATGGAGTCTTCTAGTCAACTATATGCCAGCAAACATTATTCATCACTACTGCTATTTTTAAAAGTTGGGCATTAGGAAGCAAGGAAATTAGGGATATTCCTGAAGTATGGGTAGGACTGACCATACATGTGCGCAGTGTTAAACAAGAGTCAGCCCAAGGGTTACAAAATCTTGAAGATATTTCTATCTTCATTATTCTATTCTTCACTATTCTATTAATTCTCTCTTCTTTACAATAAAATCGAGTTCGTTCTCTTTCCTTCCTGTATCCCCTGGCTCAAATTCATTTTCTTCTCAGCTTTCCATTTTTGTCTTCTCTCCTTTGACTGTTCTTCCCTATCTATCCTTTCTTATCCTCGCAATTGATCCAGTCTGGTGATTCAGTTCCCTTTTCATAAGGAAACAGATGTAACAGAGAGATACCGTCATAAACAGACCAGTATCTCTGTGAGGAAAAGTGATAGCACAGATGAACTTACCAGTCTTCTCTATCTCACAAACACACAGTCTATACATGTTTCTCAGAAGTGATCAAAACCATACACTCAGTGATGGTCCTAAATGGGCAAAATAACAGGGGAGTCTCTTCCCTTTTAAGTTTATACACAACACTCAGACTCATACTTGTTCTGACCCCATCTTCTCCACCCCATTACTAGCAACCTATATGCCTCATCTTATTTCATATCTATGATCCCACTGAAAAAATATGGGAAAATAATAGTAAAGGTGATAAAAATAACTCCACTAGCACACCCTATTTGTTCCTCCCTTCCTAGAAGAGGTCTCAGAAGCAGACATAACTTCAACCCAATGACAGAAAGAGGTAGCCATGCTTTCCGAAAACCTGACTTCTGGTCCTGGGATTCCAAATGGTGGCAAATTTCCCTTTGGACTTTCATCCAGCACAGCAGATTTCAGGTACTTACCTTATATCACGCCTGTGGTAAAGAATCATACCAACAAGGGCATGAGCCTCTGAATGCTCCATCCATGTGCAGGTCACCTGTGAGTTGTAGTCATTGTAGCAGCTCAAGCTCTTCATAGGGATACTCTCTGAGAAAGGAATTCAGCCAAAAAAGATGCAATGATTACAAATGTAAATAGTAAGAGACAGCAGGAGGCACAGCAATTCTGCCAGCAGAATAGGGAAGGCACTGATAACACTACTCTCCTCGTGGCACCAGAAAACAACTCTTGGTGAAAATATGTAGAGTCGTGGCCATTCTGCATATCTCCATAATAGACAAGTGTCCAAACCAAGCTACAAGTAATAACAATGAAGTAAGACATTTGTGCCTGCAAGGCACATAATTCTAGCTAAGGTATCACTTTTCAAACACTGATTGTCTCTGGGTATCAATAGGCTATCATAGTCAGCAAGCATATGGTAATCATTTCATCTTTGTGTGTTGCTGTGTGTGACTTCTTTGACTAATTTCACAGTAAAGGTTATGACACTAGAAAGTTATATTTAAAAGTGAGATGCTCTGGGATGAATCTTGTTATGACTCAGAAGAATGCCCAGACTAATTTGTTGGAACTAGATTTATGACCTAGAAATGGCCAGACCTCTCATCAGCAATAACTTTTTTTTCTTTTAATCTCACAACTGTGAAGTAGGAAAATACAGGCCTTCCCTGGTACTTCCGCTACAAAGCAAGTTGTTTTCTTCTTCTTTATCTTTGCCGAAGGTAGTATCTGTGCTGCACTATTGGGATATGACCCTCAGATGACAGAGATATCCGTGTGCAAACCTAAGTGTGTCCTCTCAAATCATTTTTCTTGATGAGAACTACTATCAGCTTGGTTGAGGGGCTTTTTACCAGCAGAAGACATGAGAAAAGTATGATGGTGTCTTAACTAGCAGGCATAAGAGGGACCTTACCTTGATCTTTTACTGAAAACCAGTGGAAAGTAAGTTCTACGGCATTCCTTGCATAACCAGAAAATAGTGTGTCTTACACAGAAAGGGATGGTCTGGATGTAAGGCTAAGGCCTGGAATGCCAAGAGACCAGTTGACCTACACTGTAATACTTTTTCACTCAGATCTCAAAGGCACATGTCCTGCAGTTGACACTGGGCCAGGCAACATAACTCCCCCAGCTGCTGCAAACATCAGGCATTGGCATCTGTCTTTGAAAAGGTAGATGTCCATCAGGCACACCTTCTGACAATACTTTTATTCAGGTATGTTTAGGATGGGTACAGGCTTAGTCTTGATGCACTGTGCAATCCAAGGAGATACTTCCCATTCACAACTCTGGGGAAGGGGAAACCAGAGAGAGACAGAGAGAGACAGAGAGAGACAGAGAGAGACAGAGAGAGACAGAGAGAGAGAGACAGAGAGAGACAGAGAGAGACAGAGAGAGACAGAGAGAGACAGAGAGAGACAGAGAGAGACAGAGAGAGACAGAGAGAGACATTACCTCTCTGCATGAGAAGAGGACAGACATTAAACCCAGAAACACAAGCAATGGATATGGCTGATGGTGTCTTTGTATGTCAGCAATTCCACAAGAAAATCAAATCATCTGGATGATGTTCTTGGTAGCCCACACACACAGCCGCATCTTATGTCTGTCCACTTATACTTTACTCCTATACACTACCATATGGATCACACAGCACTTTGTTTTCCTATGTTTTCACTATCAGTGTCTGTTCTTTCTCCTATTCACTCATTAACTAGTCAGCTTGTTCAACTCATCCATTTGTCTAGTGTTTCACCTGTCCATACCACCAACATTCAACTGATTTGTCTGCACATGCACCTGCTACACACTGGTTTTGATTGAGATGTCTGTTCTACAGCATAAATGGTGGCACAAGGAAGCAGAAAATGAGGAAGACATTAGCTGAAAAAAGGAGACAGATACAAAAGAAAGGCAATAATGGAAGGATAAAAGAGTATAAATTTGAAACTCACCTCGAATGGCTTGGACACTGAAGACCAAATACAGATTCAGCAGAAGGATAAAAATCTCTTTTGTGTTCATACTGTCCTCTGTGCACAAGCTTGATCCTAATTCAGAAGATAATTGTTTTCATTGTACACTGGCTACTCTCTTCCTCTGCTTGTTGTGGATCTTCTTCTTTTCATTTCACATAAAGAGAAGTAAAACTGAATTAGGGAACTTCTTTAGGCTCTGTTTTGAAGTGACATTCAGAAAGAATTTCTACCGAGTGTTTACTGTATAACAAAATCCACATCTTCTTATTGTGTGAGCTTGCAATATGAGCAAAGAATGAAGAAGTAAATGCGCGTTTCCAAGGAAGTGAAAGGATTCTTTCAGCTGAGTAGCAACAGGAAAAAATCCTACTCTGTGAAGAGAACTCAAACTTCAAATTCAGTCATCCTTCTGCTCTTCATGCTCGGTCTTCATAACAAACCGCAATGGTATTCTGTTTTTTACCTTTCCTTAAAAATATTATCCTCAACCACATAGCTCCTGGGAGCTATAGGGGTTGAATTTTCATATTTATTCACTTTCAAATTTCTCTTCAAAATGCCACTTTTCCAGCTGCTCCCCAAACAAGTTGCAAATTGTAGAAATAATACTGAAGAAATAATATTTTAAAAAAAAATTTTTTTGTAATTGTTGAGATTGAGAGTAGATTGAGTAGTTCAAAGATCACACACCATATTGTCCAATACTGGAATTCAAGTCCTTTTGGACATCTCTCATTGCTCAAAAGTATAATAAACTCACCTACTGAAGTATATTACAGAGCTGAGACTCTCTTCTACTTTAGGGGAGCATGGAGAAAACGCCTTTTAAATTCCTACTGACTTTCAGATTCCTGAATATCACTTCCTTACACTAGAAGCAGCTAGCTGAGCCCTTGGATAATTGTTACAGCTAATTAATGCCTAAATGACTCACAAGCCCTTGTTTAAGAGCACTCTCTGCCATTTTGCTTTCCCCAGAAAGGAAGCAGTTCCCTTATCTGGATCCAGAGCTGTCTGTGAGGCAGATGATTCAACCTGATGGGCGACTCTCCCTGTCCAGCCTACCCCCACAGCATCAGAATCCTCTGATGCAGAAACCAGCAAACCCACACTTCCCTAGAACTGGAGACAGAAGGAATAAAGCAACTACAAGTGGCAAGTAAGTCTTCAAAATATCTGCTATATCTTCTATGCACCTCAAATGCCACTTTCAAGAAGCAGACCACACCCTTTCAAGGAAAGTCTGTGTAATTGCCTGTAAAATAGGAAGTCTGTACTTCCTATTTTAGCCCCCAAAGCACTTAGTTGGGACTGTTTAGGAGGGGAGGGGAAGGAAGTTTGTCATTGCCAGTCAGTATGTTAACAATTACCAGATCATGGGACTCATGCATTTTCAGAAAAAAAATAAAAATGATTGCAGCTGAAGTGAGAAAGACTAAGAAAGAATTCCTGGTTTTTACTCTGTTTCTTGCTTTACTCTAGGCTGGACAGTCTTCAAGGCAGGGATCATTCTGTACTTTATGTTCATTAGTATGGGGCGGGGGGAAACTACCTTTATCTCTGTAACCCATACATTTAAGTAATATTTTTAAAAGTAAGTTTTACCAATTTCAACAACAATTAATAATAAATTATATGAATTATGTTACATAGAGAAAACAAAAGAAAACTGGTGAGAAAAGCTGACCTGAATTATCCAAAATCCAAAGTAGCCATGTTGTTTTAAATCCAGCTTTTAAACTCAGACTAGCAGTCTCCAATAATAAGTTGTCTAGGAAAGTTAGATAGCCATAATGGAAAAACACACTTGGATTTGTGCTCTCAGGAGTAACCTATGGGGGGATTAAGATGAGAGCACAGGAAGGCACAGAATGTAACGGCCAGAATCTGTCTGTTGTGCACCGCTACTACACCTTCTCTAAATCCCTGTAGTACTGACCAAAACCATAGTTAGCACAGTTATGGTCTCACAAGAACTACATCAATAAACAAGTCCAAAAATGTATACTGTGAATAAGGGAAACATGCAGAGCAAGAAGGAGAATATGCGAGTATCTAAGGAAATTGCGTGTCATTGGGACAATCAGGAGGTGTGCATATAAAAACTGCAGATTAGGAGGGGAATATGCATCTTTGCTGGATAGTCAGAATTTACTCTGCTTTACAGCATAAAGGCAGAAAGGAATTTTCCTGCTCTAATTTTCAGAGGGCAGTATGTTTAGGTATGTTCTTCCCCTACCCATAGAAAACAGGTTACTAGTTTCCCAGGAGACATTTTCTCACCCTCATCTTCCTCACTCAAACAGTTCCTCCATCTTCAAACAGAATTGCTGAGTTGTAGGTTACAACACAGCATCTAGCAGTCAGTGAAAATCTTCAGATGTTATTTGGTCTGTTGAACTCCAGGAACAAGTAACAAGTAATCCTACACACCAGAAGCTTTGCAGGCCACGCATGCCAATTGGGTTTCAAATTTACAGTGTGTATCTTGTGTATCACAAAGTGTAGGATTACTAACATTATCATTGTATATTGCTTCACGTCCTTCCTAAACTTCATTGCTACAAAGCCTTTGAAGTGTGAAGTTACATTTTGTAACATTTTGGTAAAATAATGTCAGTTAAAACCTTCCATCACTGTCTCTTCTGTATATGTAAGTTACCTCTGAAATTTAATATACATGGGTTCTTCAGGTGGAACCTTTGTAGATGGTAAGCAGATATGGCCTGTAGCACATCTTAAAACACATCTTAAAGATCTTAAGCACTTCTTAAAGAAAAAAATCCAAAAAAAAACCCAACAAAAAAACAAACCAAAACAAAAAAACCCACAGGTTTAAGGATAAAGAAAAAATGTTGCCAGTTTTGGAAGGAGCAGGTTAGTTATTCATGCATCATTACTTAACTGTTTCTTAGTACCTTCAAATACTTGTTAATCTTTTCTTTTGTCTGTATAAATTTTAGCAGCATGTCAAGGACAAAGATTTTTTTAAAATGAGGAATTGTAGCTTAATGCCACAGAAACTAACAGTAGAATCCAAAGCATGTTTGAAAACTCCTTTGACTTCATATTTTTTACCAGTTATACTTGGTGGTATCTTTTTAACACCATGACTGCATGATATTTTTAAAATACAGTATTTAAGGTATCAAACAATTTCTGTAAAACATATATAACTTGTATGTACAGGCAGCTGTAAATTTGTTAAAGAATATTTTAATTGCATGACCATTAAAAAACTATTGCAAGATAATTTTTTTTAATCAATAATTAACTCCTCCTTATGGAAAGCTGAATAAGTAACATTCAAACTCTGCTTCAAAATTATCTTACTTTCAAGCCAAAAAAAAGAGCTGAATTATTCACCACCCCACAAAATCTTTTTAATAGAAACTGATAAAATAAACTCATATGCAACTTTATTTGATGAAGAGTCTGATACAGTAATTTCTTGTTAGTTCTACTTTTTGATATGTCAGAAAGCAGAAGATAGATAGATAGAAAAGAAATTGCTATTTGAATAAGCATCACAATTTTTTTCCAGAATGCACAAATAAGTATTCTGTACAATTACAAAAACATCTATGAGGAACACTACATGTGTACTAGGTTTGATTCACTGAATTCAAAATATCGGCCAGTGGAAAGAAGAAAGCAAAGGTGGGCTACAGTTTCTTCACTGAAATATGAAAAGTTTTCTTGATGCTTCCCAAGCAAACTCTGAAAGCCCAGACTTCCATGTGACAGAAATAATAAAGCATTCCTAAGAACTGGCACACAAACCTTCATATCAGGAAGCGAAGATAAAATTATGGCTATTTAGGAAAAAAGCTTAAGAAAAACATTCTGGACAAATAATTAGCTCTGTGAGAAAGAACAGAGATTAGAGCAGGTCTTGGGGCTCAGGACACTAAACCTCTATTGCAAGCTAATGCTGACTTGCTCTGTGAATAAGGCCAGTGATTTTATTTCTCTGTTCCTCACTTTCTCTGCTCTGAGTGTTTCTATTACAGAGGGGTGCTAAAAAGCTGAAGCAGCTAAATAAGTACAGATTTTACATTGAAAGGTAATATATTACTGAAAATTACTCTTTTCAAGCTCACTTCAAAGGTCTGTTAAAGGAAAATGTCTGGATAAAGGGATTAGAGGACTGTATAGTTACCTACCAGAACACCTCTATATAGCACTTATGTTGCTCTTACTGTTTGAGTAGCATCTATGCCTGGACTAGTGTTGTAGACACCCAAGTCATCTTTGTGAGTGATGTGCAACTTCCAAGGAAAGAAATGTTTCTCAGAGGGCCTTTTTCTGCTCTGAGACACCATGAGTTCAACATCCTGATCGGAGAGCAACCGGATCAGATCACCATCATGGTCCCGGTAATTCAAAACAATGTCATCTTGGTCAAACTCCTGCCTGGTAGGAAAAAAATGGATTGATCTCCACAAATCAAGGAATGCCTGAGACGTGCTACATGATGAAGAGTAGACTGGAAATATAATTCATTCTGCTAAAAGCCACACAAAACCTTGGGTGTCTTGGCATTCTTGATACAGCTAGTACTAGAAATCATACAGCCATATTCATGCTGTGTTGTGTTCAAGCCAAGAAATCTGTGAGAACAAAGAGCCATTTCTAGTAAAACCATATGCAGGGCACAATTAACCTATGAGCTTGTTAAAATTCTCATGCATAAGATTTGACTGTAGTTACTACCCACTTTTGCCTACCTATGATTGCTTCTTCTGAGGGGAAGGCAGGTTAAGGAATGGAAGAATATTAGCACAGGTATTCCATTACTAATATTTGATATTCTAATGTTTTGATATTCAACACTAGATTAATCCAGTTTAACACTAGTTTAACAGGTGTTAGAAGGCAGTCTCCTGCATCCTAAGGATGTATATTAGACAAAGGTCCTTGCATGAGGATATGGCTCTGGTATTAGAACAAGAAATGGAAACTTCTACTCAGCATAATTGAGTTAGAAGCATGTGGCATTCCATATTTACTGACAATCCCAAGGCAGACTAGTGTCTGCACAGTTGGCTCTGGACCAAGTCAAAGTACAACTTCTTCAGGACACTTGGAAAGTGTTCCACACCCAAAACATGGTGATGACCATGTACAATATGGAAAATACAGGACTGGAAGGAACTTGATAAATGTTTATATGATATTAAACAACTAACTGCTTGCATTGTACCTCATCAATTCCATGAGGTCTTTGAATGATGGAATGCTGCTCAGATCCTCTTCCACTGAGATATCCCTATAACAAGAACAAACCTAATCATTACACATCATGAAAAAAGAACTGTCAGCATTTTTTCAGCAGTAAACTGGAACACTTTTTTCATATTACTTGATAGTGCTCACAGTCTCGTCATGGTAATAACAGCGAACTTTATTAACTGTGTCTTCCTGCTGTGGTAAATCTTTTATGATCTTCACAAAAGCACATGGGAAAATCCCAGTGGCATCATCAGCTGTTCCCTGGAATGATAGGTGGTGTTAGAATGAAGAAAACCATGCCATTTTGGCTACATACAGTAAGTTCTTAATTTCAATTAATTTCCATGGAAACATAGGAATTTTTCTACTATAAGAAAAAAAAAAAAAGGCTATGGAAGTGGCCTGATGGCATCCCTACAAAAAGAATATACAATTCTGTAGTCAAATAAAAGGCAGGGGAGTGAAACAGTGTGTAAAAAACAAAAGTCAGATGGTTACCAAGAAAGGCTGTGGTGTTTGAGCAAGCAGAGATATCATATCAGCAAACACACAGTGTGTTCTCCCCATCCTTTTTCAGAACATTGCTGCATTGCCCAAGTTCTCTCTAATCAGGCTGACGTGTGTTGTGGTATGAAGCATGAAGTATACAACAACTCACCCTGAGGCAAGAAACCAATTGTTGAAATGGAGTTTCCGTCTCCTTTCTGTGGCCTTTTCATGTTCTAATCACTTCCAAAGAATTAAAAAACATTCCACAGAAGCAAATGCAAATGAAAACTGAAGTCTAGAGGGCACAAAATTTGTAAGCTAAAAACCATCAAGGAAAAATAAATCTTTGGCTCCAAATTTGAATTCTTGACAGTAAGACCTGATTATGATACAGTTTATCCTTGAAAGGAGGAGACTCATCCCAAGGACCAGGAGAGCCCTTTCTACTCATCTATTTCAAGGTATGCTAATAATTGAGTACTGGTATTGCAGTCTTACCTCCAACCAGTCTTTGTTTACTCTGCTGAGTAGATAGATCAAGTCTCCCTTCTTGAAGCTGAGTTCCAGTTTATTGGTTCCAGAAAAATCAAACAGTGCCTATGGAAAGTATAACACTGAAATTACTAATTCACAGAACTACAAAAATGAATCGTTCTGTTCTTGGGGTGAAAGCATAACGCAGCATGATAGTATGCTCTTCATCATCACAGATGTGTTTCTGAAATAAGACCGTATATATGACCGTAGTCTGAAGTTCTCACAATTTCTTCTCCTAATCGGCACACACAAAAATGCTTTCAAGAAGTAGTGAAAGCACTAGGATAAACACAGATCAGAGAGCTACATGCTAGGATTCTTAAAGTGGCAGGGCACTGAGCACCAGAGAAATATAAAGTAGTTGAAAACACTTAAAATCAAGTAAGTCAACAGAGCTGAAGACAATTGACAACTTGAAAATTTGAAATCCTGAGAAATTAAAAAATATGTATGATTTCCAGTTGCAGTTTTTCAGCTTTCAGATTTGCTGAAAAATATCACAAAGAGCCTTAAAAAATTGTGGAAGTGTTGTGTCCCAATTTAATGGTGACTAACTGTTGTTTTTACACCTACATATGAGGCCTGTATGCTGAACTGAGAGATTTGGAGATGTCTGGGAAATTATCATGTAGTTAAAATGGAACTTAGATGCCCAAAAAAAAAAAAAAAAAAAAAAAAAAAGGAGGTAAGCACAGTAAGCACATGCCACCAGCCTAACAAGATATTCTTGAATAACTAAAGAAGCCAAGTTATCAAAAATTCACATTTCCCCAGTTGTCTTAGAGAACATGGTAACCATTTAAATAATCTTAGAGGAGCAAAAATGAAAAGGTGTTCTTTATTCTGTGTTGAGATGGGGTTTTTTGCTCTTCTTAATGCCAAGGGTTCTCCTAATTAAAAAAAAAAAAAAAGACAATGGCTACAGTTATGGTACTAGTTCATATGTCTACTTAATATATGTCTACTTAACATATGTCTCTTACAAAAGCCATTTTATCTATTGAAAAGTTTTGGTAGGTATATTCAATACTAATAAATTAAGAGATAAAACCCAGGAGATATGACGGATCCAAGATCTGCCATACTCAGTGTAAAAAGCAAAACCAACAAACCTCAAAGCACTTGCATGGGGTTTGTTTAATCTTACATGGCAAGTCACATGTTCCAGGAAGCAAGACCATGCTCAGACAAGTACTGGTTACAAAGTAGTTCCACATGTTTAATACCAAGGCAGTATATGGCAAAAAATTAGGGTATAGGCACTTTTTAGTAGAATGCTTATGTTACAAAAAATACTAAGATGCCTCACCTGCAAAGCTTTTAAACATATGCTGAAGTCAATGAGACTGAAGATTGTGCTTGTTTTAAATTTAATCTACAGATATCACTATGTAAATGTGGACCATTTGGCAGTAAGCTGTACATGTGTCTCGGTTTTGAACCTTGGGTGATTCTGACTTCACAGTGGACCTTCTTATTACTCAAGTAAAGAGGAACAGAACACTTCTTCCTATTCTTTATTTCATTCCCTGTTACTAAAATCAATTACTTCCCTGCATTGATTTCACTTTCCCTTCTTTCCCCAAGATCTAATTGGAAAAGACAACTTGATTGATGAGATGCAAAAGTGAAAGAGTTTAATCGCCTATCCTATGATAGATTGTGAAGAGTACTCACCTCAGCCCGTGGTGTTGCCATGCGGTCAAAAATAGGCACTTGAGGTGAAATGCTTTTACTGCAAAGAAAGGAGACAATAGGGAAGTAAATATGTCTTTCCAGTCATCATAAATATTACATGATCAGTAGTACAATGTCTGCCTTTTCATTATTTAAGAGGCCAGCAAGCCATAGATCACTGGAGAAACCACATGCGAATCTGTGTGCGGCACTGAAGTAAATAAATGCAACAACATCACCCTAGTTCTCTCAGTTTCAGTGCAGAGCAGCAGCAATCTGATGATATCTGCTGCTGAGAACAGATGGAATTTCCAATACAGTCAGTATCCTCAACCTCTCTTCCACAGCACTGCTCAGCCTCCCTACTCTGCCTTCTGGGCATCCATGTTTCTAGCATTCATGACATTCAGTTCAAACTCCACCGTCATACACACATCCAGGAATACATACACACATGCAGTCTTTGCACTGTTTGAGGTAAGTGAAAAGTGTGTTCATCTTTGTTATGTTGAAAGGAGAATTAATTTGTCTGAAGGGTAATGAAATACGACATCTACTTAGCAGTTCTCCAAAGGGGTGTCAATGCTGCTATGTAGGACAGGCCTCTGTTTAGACAAAGGACAGTAACAAATTAAATATTCAGTTTCATTTAGTGTCTGAACCAGATCTCATTAAATTCAGTGCTAAAACTCACACTGACCTCAGTGGTGAAAAACTGTGTCCTTAAGACTGGCCTGTGTATTCTGCTCATTATAATAAATACTGCCATTAAAGAATTATCAACAGATAGAGCTGAGCAGCATTCTTTTTAAAAGCAAGCTATACTCTCACTTTGGAATTTTCCTTCAATGTAAGTACCACATTCACTTCAGAAAATTGAGATTACTGAAAACAAGAAATACCCTGTGTTCACTCTACCACAAAGATCCTATTAGGACTTCCTGGATTCACTTGGGGAACACAGTGGTGATCCTAAATCTCTCTCCCCCCAGAACAGGACAGCATCTCTTACATCAAGCAATGGTGAAAAAACAAGCCAATCACTTACACTCGGCGTGTCCGTGGGCGAAGCCGTCTCAATCTGTGAGGCACCTGTTCACTATCAAAGGTTGAGTGGTAGAAGAACAGTCGTACCTCTTCATCCATCAACACCCAAATGGGTAGGCAGAGTAGGTTCTGCGCCAAGAGCAAGTAGGAAGCAGAGTGTAACAGTGGGAGAAACCAATTCTCTATTTATTTACATGTAACAAATATGCATCTCTGACCTACAGGATCATAAAGGATATTCATTACTGCCAGAAATCTCCCGCCTCTCCCTTCTCACTCAGCAGGACACAGCTGAACAGCTGTTTACTCCTCGAGTTGGCTAATGTATTGCTTCACTCTTTTTGTGCCTGATTTACTGCAGGAGTAAATTGTGCTTTGTGTTTCCCTTCAGAACATGAATGACTCTGGAAAGAAGCCAATCTTAAGTACGGAAAGTCTTGGCTAGTGCTTCACACTTTTACTGATTTAAAGTCAGGTCTTCAATTAACCTGCACACAAAAAATTTCTCTCCTTGATGCTACTGGCTGCATCTTCACTGTAGAGCAGGTACAACCAGCAGCCCACCCTACTCGACTAGTCCCTTAGGTGCACATGCCAACTCCATATTCACGCAACATGTGGAAATTCACCATTTCCTCATACACCTTAGGGTTTTTTTTTTGTAAGAATATCTATCTTATATGAAGGCAGGAAGTGAGCCTTTGTGAACTACATACTCCAACAGATCTTAGAGTCTGAACAATCTGGGGAATAGCACTGCTGGTTGACCCACACTGTGGACACTGTCTTCAGAAAACAGAAATATATACCTAGGACTACAACAGTACTGTCTCTTAGCTGATTTCAAGAGGTAAGTATCTGCAGTGCTCAGTGCAATCTCTACCTTAAAATGAAGTTTTACCTTCATGTAGGCATTTAGGATAGGAATCCTGTTCTCAGCAATTTCCTTTTTGGCCCCAACATAAACTTTTCCTGGAAAATATAAAGCATGTGGCAGTTATTGGAAAAAAAAAAAAAAATTGAGGCTGTCAGAGAAATGAAGCAATCAGACAAAAGTAGGATCTCCAAGAAAATACATATATTCTAAAGCATTTTAAGTTTCTAAATTAACCTTACCACAGGTGAAGTGATTGTCAATGGAACTAGTTCCTTGTCACAAACACTTCCCTACAATGCACTCTTTAGGGCAGGCTTGGGGCTGAAAAATCTGCTAATCATGCGCAGATTTGGTACTGACAGCTTACCTGGCAATGTGGGGAGTGTGCAGGTAAAAGGGCTATTCTTGCTCTCTGCCCCATATCTCTCCTCTAGTTTGGTGTGCAAGGCATAGAACTGACGATAGCGTCGGAAAATCAGGTATCTGCCACCACCTTTAACCTTTACTTCAATGACAAACATCTGAAAGAGAGAAAAGGGATTCAGGCTGATGTTCACACTTGTCAACATTTACCAGATGAAAGTGAGGCATATAGTAGGAACATAATATCAGAACTCCAGTAATGGGAATATTGTCTTAGGGGCAGAGTGGAAAGCAAGCCTTCAGTTATGCATCTGCAGACTCAAGTACTAAGAAATAACAAGAAAGCACTAAACAGTGTGGTATATGTGTGGATCCAGCTTTCCCATGGATCATGATCCTGTGGCTGCTTTCTACTACATAGTCTTCAAAGGAAACCTGAAATGACTAGATGCCACTCTATGCTTACACACCTTCCCTCAGTGACAAAAAAACAGATTAAGGAAGTAAATACAGATATTTTACTATAGGATGCTTTGGACATCTAAATCTATAGACAGACATCTAAATTAACTGATTTTCAGAGTCTTGTTTGACTTCAAAAAGTACACAATTTCAGAAAACATGACCTGACCTCCTTGAACTACTACTTTTTTTCTTATCTCTTGACAAAACTTCTTTGCTCTAAAGGAGGCCATGATTTCCATGCACTGAACTCTGAGTCACATTGCAGTCAGATCCTTCAGAAAACATAGAGGAACCAAACATCAGTATATTCCACAGTAACACCTGCATACTGCAATGGGAAGGTTTTATGAGCAGTATCTCCAGCAAAAGCAGAAGTCAGACTGAGCTCTCTTATCCAAAATCCCTCCTCAGACGATCTCATAGTGCTCTTCCCTACTATTCCTTTCCTGTGTGCTCTTTCATGACTTATTAATATGCTACCTTCTGTGGAGATGGAAGCATCTTAACTTGCCAGTACCGTGGAATAATGACCCTGTCCTCCTACTGCCTTTGAATTCCTTTTCCTCTATCTTCACCAAAGGTACAGCACTCTAACAGAAAATAAATCAGAAATTAGGTAAGAATTTATAAAACAAGCAATGTTAGAGGATATCTTTGTCCCATTTCACCCAAGCAATAAATTTTTAGGCTAAATCTGTGATTGACTATTCCAGAAAAAAGCAGCACTAAGTTCTCCACACAGAACTATTCATGCCAGAAAGCAATTACACCATATTAACTGCATTTTGCTTCCCAGAATCAAACCAGTCACAGATGAGGGTGTATAGAGACAGGATAAAACTCCTTTCTTACGTAATAACTAGTAAAGCCTTTCTTCTCTTCAATATCTGCAATGTTAGCTGAAACAGGTACATCATCTGGAAGCTGGTCAAAATCACTGTGAAGCAAGAACAAAAGATTTATATTACTCATACTGGCATTAGCTTTTGGAGGTCTCCGTGCCATACAGAACAAAGATAGTTAGGCAACATCACATTATCTAGTGTTAAAACCAAGAAGCTAGAAACTCATGGTGTCATTCTCTTCCTCTGGAGGTCTGACCTTGATATGTCAAGTTACTATAAGTTCAGGACAAGTCAGTGACCATTGTGAAGATTCATCAAGCCTGAAAAACAACCCTATCATTCTTAAGCTTGCTAGAGTAGCAGGACTACAAAAGAAACACTTGAGCTCATAAGCTTTTCCTGAGAAATATGATCAACTGTGGATGCATTCTTAATCCTCCCTACAGCATCTAGTAGACATACAATAATAATTTTGCAGCAGTATCTCTTATTCTAAGGAAATCATTATATACCATGATTTATGGTGTCATTATTACTGCATTACTGTAGGGAATAGGAAACAGTTCTGAGAAAAGAGCTTGTTGTGCTAGGTGCTGTAGAAACTGACATCACGAACCTAATTCTTAAAAAGCTTACACTCTATGTGTAAGATGCATACAATGTACCTTATACATATAAGAAAAGAGACCACAGAAGGATAAGTACAAACAGAAAAAAAAGCAAAGCAAAGACATAGTATTGGTCTATATCATAACTAGTGGTATCTGTATCAGTTGTCAACATGTTTTCAAGTTTTCTTGTAGACAACACAGTAAAGCAGACTCTTAGACTTTGAAAAAAGTACAAGAAATCTAGCAAGTATTTACAGGGAAACCTCCCAGTCACAGCAGTTAACCTGAAGGCAAGCACAAAGATACTAGTTTGAAAGTGTCAAAAATGTGTGAAAGAACACATGATAGTGGGCAAGATTAGAATAAGCTTTGCAAATCCTAAAAAGTATTGGATTTGAAGCAAGAGAGAAGGAAGGATCCCTGCAGGAACACCTACAGAGCAGCCATATGACCACACTCTCATGTTTCTTATCTATACTGTCCACACAATAAAACAGCATGGATTGGCAGATGCTTCTTCCTCTGGAACCTTCTCCTTGGTACAACACCTTTGTCACACAGAAGAAAATTTAATCTTTGCTTCAATCTTACTACTCAGTGTTTTTAGAGTGGTATTTATATAAACACTTACATTAAAAAGACCAAGAATGAGGTAAAAGTAAAAAAAAGAATAACAAAAGAGGTAGAGAGAAACTTTAAAAAGATCATCTAAGAAATGCCAAGCTGACATAATGTTAAATATTCTGATAATACAAAAACCATGGCAGTTGGCTCAGTTTATTCTGCTAGGAGAATATCCCAAGCAGGGGCTTCCACAATGTGTAGCCCATCTGGAAGGCTGAAGTAATGATGCAAAGTCTTGCAATAGCTTGCTGTACAAGGAGAATGACATGAATCAGCACCACCCACAACACCATAAATACTACCACTTACTGTGAAGAGTGATGTGGTTATGGAGATCAAGAGATACGATTAGTCATATCAGAAACACTCATACCATAAACCCTGGTAAAATGGAAACTGCAGCTATAAAGGGGACAATGATCCATTATTGTCCTAGGTGGTGAATATTCCCCATGAAAAGAAGAAAGTCCACTCCAACTTAAGAAATGGCCTGCTCCACACCGAGCAGCCTAATAGTTTAGAAGCTACAATAACAAGAAGTCTTTTAGAATCATCAAAGAAGCTTGCATCCAAATTAAATAAACAGATCGTAACAGTCACACGGAGGCTTTTGGGGAGGTGGTAGGAGGAAGAGAAACATTACCTCTTTTCTCGCAGCTGTCGGGGAAGAGACATGGTTTTCTGCTTCTTAAACCAGATGGCTAAGTTCTATTCCTCCACTTCTTGGGCAGTTCCTGGCTGGGTAGGATGAACACAGTCAAAGTAATTCTTCCTGTGTGAATCAAGACTCCTTTACAAGGCCTCAGATCTTTTTTGTAATGTCTCAGTGTCAGAGGATTTCTTCTGTACATCCCCACCCCCACGAGATTGAGGAAGTAGTAGAGAAAAAACAGTCATAAAGAAAAAACATTTCGTGATGTCTGTCATGTATCGAAACTGCCACAGTTGAGAAACAAAAAACCCAGAAAAAAAACAGAAACTGTGATCCCCATCTTCTATCGTCTACCTCTTCAGAAAAAAATCTGCCTCTGTGGAAAACCAGTATGAGGGGGCTCAACAAATTCCATTTACCCCAGCTAGAATTTCCCCACATACACCTCTACACTAATGTTTGTAAACTAGGATGAATATTTCCAATCCCTTCTTGAAGCTCTGTGATTCCTGAGAATCTTCCTTTCCATGGACCAAGAGCCAGGGGTAGAGCTAAAGAATAGATTTTCAAGTGGGAGCAGTAAGTATGGTCAGGAAATTCAACCTTGCCAAACATATGGGTACTAGGGTATCAGGCACAGGAGATTACGAATTGAGCTTTGAAAGATGGATCAGTGCAAGTAAGATGAGTCCTTGAAAGAGCAGAGATCTTTTCAGCTTCATGTGCTCAGAACAATCCACATTCGCCACCTACAAAGACAAGGTAGTGGCTCAGCCAAAGAGAATCCTGACTGCCCTGCCTTGCACAAAAAGGATAGTGATATAGCATTTGTACAACATAAGTTGAGAGTCTTTCAAGAAGAAAGTAAAAGGAAGAAGGTAATGAGGAAACCATCTTTTCCTAACATTGTGGATAAGTTGCAGCATAGCTTATCTGCCTTTGTTAAAAGTTGCCACATGTATTATCTTTGTCTCCCCATTTCAGTCTTTGACTCTCTTCCATTTTCATGTTCAATACATGTTTGGTTCTTTTTCCTCCATCAAGCACAAAAAATCTCATCTGAATGGAGCAAAAGTCAACAAGCATCCTTCAAAATAAAACTCTATTTACAACTGTAATCATGAGCCTTGAGAGTAAACTGCCTTTCATTGCATTTCTTCACCCATCTTTTTCCTGTGGATAACTGAAAGCACCATTCTAGAATTTGAGAGGTGATATAGAGTCTCTTGATCAGAAGGAACCAGGAGAAGCTACAAAATTCTGAACTGTACTTCCTGAGTGACCTGCTACTCTGTGCTGTCTACACAGACTGACCAGAGTAGTTTTAAGTGGTGATGTTAGATATGAGTATTTTTCTAGACCTTCACACTCAGCTGTGTATTCCATTTTCTTGATTAGTCCTGCTCAACATGCAGTTCTCATGTAACCTGAAGTCAGGCTCATTATTCTCTTCCCTTTGCCTTGAGTGAGAAAATAATCAATTTTTCCAACTGCGATCCTCTTGCTTTGTCCTAAAATTCAGAAAGAAATAGAAACAGATCACCTTGACTGGAACTTTTATTAACAAGATCACGATATATGAACTCATGAAAATTCAGAGGAGCCCTCCCAACACAAGCAAAAAAGATTGTGGAAAGCACAAGAACTGTGCAAACTAATAGAAGTGAAATAGAAAGGCTGAAGGGGTACTTTTAAGGTAACTTTTTATATTTGATGCATATCATAGTTTTTACAAGATAATCATAAAAAGGATACTCTAATCTTTTCAAATCTCTTGGAAGAAAATCTAGATACAATGCAGGTATCTTTTAAGAGACAGAGGATGTGACAGAATGCAAAAATACTTGCTCATTGTTTACCTAGAGACATAACTTTTCAAGAACAAGTCAACAGACAACCTCACAGACAAATTGTCTACACAACTGCTTTGCTGTAAACCAAGTAAAACAAATTGAGAGCAGCAAATCAATTTCACTACCCTCTGCTAGAGATTATAGCAGAAAATAACCCTAACCTGAGAGAATAGCCTGCTAATAAAATTTCTGATTCTGAAATACTTTCTTGCTCTGAACCAAACCAAACCCAAGATCTTATTTGCTGATGAAAAGGCAGATTCTTACCTCAAAAGACTGGATAGCTGATTGGTTGATGGGTCACTGAGGCTGTGAGAGACTAAGATTCAAAACACTGCTTTGCCATGTTCTTCCGTGCCAAATCAGTGCCTCACCTACCAGGTATTTTGTCTCAGTTTCTGCTATTGTGCTACTATAGTAGAAATAGTAGTTTCCACTGCTGAGGAAAAGGGCTGGGTCTAGTCAAAGCCACGTTATCTCTCTGCTCTAGTAATTATTTTATTATTGATGAATTAAATAATTGTCCATTACAAAATTTATACCATAATGACAATACCCATATCCAGAGATATGTCTGCACGAGTGTGTTGGTTTAGGCCCTGATGGGACCCGAGACCATGTTGCCGTTGCCCCTCCCCCACCCTCAGCTGGTCAGGCTGGAAGTGAGGCACAAACCCCGGGTTAAAATAAGAAGTAGTTTAATACAACAGTGTGATAAACAATCTGAACAACAACAGTAGAAATGGTAAAAACAACAAGCAGTAGTAACAGTAAACAAGACAAAAGATATACAGAGAGATACCATAATGGATACAGACAGCCCTGTGCTTCCCACGACCAAAACTATAAAGGAAAAGTTCCCGTGCTCCCGTGCCCGGACCTGATGTCAGCATAGTATGAATAACCCGGCGGGAGATCCCTTCCCCCTCTCTCTCTGCTGGGGAAACTTAACCCTATCCTAGCTGAACCAGGACATAATCCACCCCTTTATTCTATACCATCTGCATCATGTCCAGCTGCCATTTAGCAGTTAGCAATAACAAAATAACAATTTACAAAGGCACAGCATAATTCACAGCATGTTCTCACCCAGAATCAAGTCCCCCTGTGGTACACATCAGACCTCTCCATTGTCCTGCATCACCCACCAGGTGCACCCAGGTCCTTGGGCAAAAGCAATCCCATAGATGTGTTTGCCTTTACCTTTGCCTGGTGTAGGACTAAACCAGACCATTTTTCCCAATATATTCCTCATGCACACCACAGGGACTTTATCCCCATCTACAGCACGTGGAGGTTTTGACTGAGCTGGGCCAGCTCGACTGGCAGATCCTCTTGTGTTGACTAGCCAGGTGGCCTTTGCTAGATGCATGTCCCAGTCTTTGAAGGTGCCACCTCACAGTGCTTTCAATGTGGTTTTTAACAGTCCATTGTAGCGCTCGATCTTCCCAGAAGCTGGTGCGTGGTAGGGGATATGGTAGACCCACTCGATGACGTGTTCTTCTGTCCAGGCGTTTATGAGGTTGTTTCGGAAGTGGGTCCCATTGTCTGACTCAATTCTCTTGGGGTGCCGTGTCACCACAGGACTTGGGTTTCAAGGCCCAGGATGGTGTTCCGGGCAGTGGCGTGGGGTACTGGGTAAGTTTCCAGCCAACCAGTGGTTACTTCCACCATTGTGAGCACGTGGCGCTTCCTGTGGCGGGTCTGTGGCAGTGTGATGTAGTCGATCTGCCAGGCCTCTCCATATCTATATTTCAGCCATCACTCTCCATTTTGCTGGGGCTTCACCTGCTGGCATGTTTGATTGCAGCACACATCTCACATCTGTGGATGATCTCTGCAGTGGTGTCAATGGTGAGGTCCACCCCTTGATCTCGAGCCCACCTGTATGTTGTATCTCTACCTTGGTGGCCTGAGGTCTCATGGGCCCACCAGACTATGAACAGTTCACCTTTGTGCTGCCAGTCCAAGTCCACCTGAGCCACTCTGATCTCAGCAGCTTGGTCTGCCTGCTGGTTGTGTCAATGTTCATCAGTGGCCCGACTCTTGGGTACATGGGCATCCACATGGCACACCTTCACAATGAGGTTTTCCACACGGGCTGCAATGTCCTGCCATACTTCAGCAGCCCAGACAGTTTTACCCTTACGTTGCCAGTTGTTCTGCTTCTATTGCTGCAGCCATTTCCAAGGGTATTTGCCACTGCCCATGAGTCAGTGTAGAGGTAGAGCCTTGGCCACTTTTCCTGCTCAGCAATATCCAAAGCAAGCTGGATGGCTTTCACCTCTGAGAACTGGCTCTATACACCCTGTTCCTCAGCAGCTTCAGTGACCCGTCGTGTGGGACTCCACACAGCAGTTTTCCACTGTCGATGTTTTCCCACAATGCGACAAGACCCATCAGTGAACAGGGCATATCGCTTCTCCTCATCCGGCAGCTCATTATATGGTGGTGCCTCCTTAGCACGTGTAACCTCCTATTCTGGTGACATCCTGGAATCTTTGCTCTCTGGCCAGTTCATAATCACCTCTAATATCCTTGGGCAGCTGGGGTTTCCTATTCGAGCCCATTGTGTTATCAACACAACCCATTTACTCCATGTGGCATCTGTTGCATGATGTGTGGAGGAAGCCTTTCCTTTGAACATCCACCCCAGCACCAGCAGTCAGGGTGCCAGGAGGAGCTGTGTTTCAGTGCCGACCACTTCTGAGGCAGCCCGAACTCCTTCATACACTGCCAGTATCTCCTTCTCAGTTGGTGTGTAATTAGCTTCAGAGCCTTTGTATCCCCGGCTCCAAAAGCCTAGAGGTCGGCCTCAGGTCTCCCCAGGTGCTCTCTGCCAGAGGCTCCAGCTAGGGCCATTCTCCTCAACTGCGGTGTAGAGCATGTTCTTGACCTCCTGCCCTTCCCGGACTGGCCCAAGGGCTACTGCTTGGGCAATCTCCCACTTAATTTGTTCAAAGGATTGTTGTTGCTCAGGGCCCCATTCACAATCATTCTTCTTACGGGTTACGTGGTAGAGAGGGCTCACAATCAGGCTGTAGTTCGGGATGTGTATCCTCCAGAACCCCACAGTGCCCAGGAAAGACTGAGTCTCCTTTTTAGAGGTTGGTAGGGCCATGGTTGTTATCTTGTTTATCACCTCCACTGGGAT
Organism: Athene cunicularia; assembly: GCF_003259725.1. Lineage (NCBI taxonomy): Eukaryota > Metazoa > Chordata > Aves > Strigiformes > Strigidae > Athene > Athene cunicularia. The sequence continues at coordinate 928,324 of NW_020799092.1, read as the reverse complement.
GTGGCAATGCCCATCTTGCCATTTTATCTCTAGGAATGGAATTTCCCTTGTAGGCCCCTTAACTTTCTTTTGCTTAATGGCAAAGCCGGCCTTCAGGAGGATTTCAATGATTTTCTTCCCTTTCTCAAAGACTTCCTCAGCTGCATCCCCCCATACAATGATGTCATCAATGTACTGCAGGTGTTCTGGAGCCCCACCTTTCTCCAGTGCAGTATGGACCAGTCCATGGCAAATGGTGGAGCTGTGGCTCCACCCCAGAGCAATCGATTCCAGGTGTACTGGATGCCTCTCCAAGTGAACGTGAACTGTGGCCTGAACTCTGGCGCTATCAGAATGGAGAAGAACGCGTTAGCAATGTCAATCGTGGCGTACCACTTGGCTGCCTTCGACTCCAGTTCATACTGGAGCTCCAGCATGTCCGGCACTGCAGCACTCATTGCTGGTGTAACTTCATTCAGGCCACGATAGTCCACAGTTAGCCTCCATTCACCATTGGGCTTTCTCACTGGCCATATAGGACTGTTGAAGTGTGAGTGAGTTTTGCTGATCACCTTCTGGCTTTCTAGTTGACGGATCAGCTGATGGATGGGGACCAGGGAATCTCGGTTGGTGCGGTACTGCCGCCGGTGCACCATCCTGGTAGCAATCAGCACTCTCTGCTCCTCAACCTTAAGCTGCCCCACCACTGAGGGATCCTCTGAGAGGCCGGGTAAGGTGGACAACTGTTCAACCTCCTCCAGGGCAGCTACACCAAAAGCCCACCGGTACCCTTTTGGGTCTTTGAAGTACCCTCTCCTGAGATAGTCTATGCCCAGGATGCACGGGGCATCTGGGCCAGTCACAATGGGGTGCTTATGCCAGTCCTTCCCAGTCAGGCTCACTTCAGCTTCCAATAGGGTCAGCTGTTGGGATCCCCCTGTCACTCCGGAGATGCAGATGGATTCAACCCCACTGTAGCTCGATGGCATCAGGGTGCACTGTGTGCCAGTGCTCACCAAAGCCTTATACTCTTGTGGGTCTGACGTGCCAGGCCATCGGATCCACACTGTCCAGTAAATCCGATTGTCCCTTTCCTCCACCTGTCTGGAGTCAGGGCCCCTCCAATCCTGTTCAGCATCACTCACTTCTTGTGACAATGATTTACTTGTCCCCTCAAGAGGGTCAGACATAATGTTGGCCATTCTATTCTGTCTGGGGGATTTCTGACTGGACACTGGAGCTCCTTTTCTTGGAGGACTCCCCTTTTGCGATGGTCTTCCCTTTCAACTGCTCTACTCATGCAGCAGTGGGCGGTCCATCCCACCTCCTCATATTTTCTCCATGGTCACGGAGGAAAAACCACAGGGTGCCTTGTGGTGTGTACCTTCTGCTGCCTTTCTCTTGGGTGGGGAAACGTTTACTTCTAATGGCTGGGACATTAGCCCATGCAGGTGGAACATAGGACATGTCCTCTTCTATTCTCTGGATCCTCTGAGACAGTTCCTCCACAGCTGAGACCCAGGAATGTGGGGATGAAGGGAGATTTCCCTCATGTTGCTAGAGCTTTCCAACCACTCCATCCACTGTTAGAGTCTGGGTGTCTGTCCACCAGGACACTATTGCCAATGCTTTCGAGTGTGCTCCTGGTGCACTCTTCAGGAACTTTCACCACATCAGGTGTGTGCAAGGGGCCTGATCTGTGTGCATGGGTGACTATTCATCATTTGGATCACCATAAGTCATCTCAAACACAGCCAGTTCCCTGAGAAAGGCATCCAGAACCTCAAAGTTGGTCCACTTGCCTAGCTGACATAGGATATCATCCTTGTAGGGGTGCCTCTCCCTTACACTGAGCAGGAGTCGCTTCCAAAGGCTGAGGGTTGTAGTCTGCTTCCCTATTTCCCTATCAATGCCAGCATCCTTGTCCAATGATCCCAGCTGCCTGGCCTCTCTCCCCTCCATTTCTAAAGCACTGGGTCCAGTGTCCCAGCATGGGAGCAGCCAGGTGCAAATCTGTTTGCCTCCCAGGCAGCCAAAAATCTCTCTGCATACCTTGCAGCTCAGTCAGGGATAGAGATTGGATGTTCACCTCTGGCCCTTCCTCCTGTTCCCATGATGAGCCTGGCTCATCCCTATCCCCCACTTTCTGGTATATTTTGTTTTCTCTATCGGGACAACTGACACCAGTACTGGCTGGCTCTCTGGCTCAGTCACTGTGCTGGAGGCAACAGACTGGCTGTGCCTGTCCCCCTGACCCAGATACTGTACCAGTAACTTCACTCTCATATTCTGTAGCCTTTTCTCCCCCTTGAGATCAACGGGTGGTATTAAGGAGGACACAGTAGGCATGGGCAAGTCCCCAACACATTGCAGCGATTTGTGTCTCCTGGGTTTTGCCAGCTTGGTAACACACCCTTTCTAAGCACTCCATCAGCTTATCAGGGCTCTGCATTTGTTTGGGAGTGACATTCCAAAGCATTGGAGGTGCCCACCGACACAGGCCTTTGCCCATCTTTTCCCACACCCCTTGCCACTCACTATTATCTGGCCTCGGGGCAGGTTTCCGGGCACCGCTATTGTCAGAGAAACGCTGCATGGCCAAAACCGAAATCAGGCAGCCATTCAGAATGCATTGTGCCACAATCACACTGGCCTGCAGGCTCCAAGGATAACTGAAACTCCCAAAACCGAAGAGGATCCCTTCCCCTGGCTCACCCACAGAGGGGGTGAGACCCCTAACTAAAGCCCAAAGGGCAAACAGGTACCAGCCCACCCCCACACACGCAATACAAAGGCAGCATAAGCTGTCAGTAGCCCATATAACAAAACTATCCCCTTTATACGTTTTCCACCGACAACAAACACCAGCATTGGGATCACACAGTGGATATAAGGAATAATCCAGCCCCACCACGCAAGCAAATGGGCCAGCATTGCAAACGTTATTACACAGTACAAATACAATCAGAAAAAATTACACCCAACAGATTGCTCTAACACACTCTGATCAGGGTCTGTCCCTTTTTGATTCTTATTTTCGACCCAATGCGTGCCCCATGCTGGTGCACCAAATGGCTGTGGTGGTTTAAGCCCTGCTGGGACTGGAGAGGACATTGCTGTTGCCCCTCCCCCACCCTCAGCCCATCAGGCTGGAAGTGAGGCACAAACCCCAGGTTAAAATAAGAAGATATTTAATACAACAGTGTGATAAACAATCTGAACAACAACAGTAGCAATGGTAACAACAGTAAGCAGTAATAACAGTAAACAAGACAAAAGATATACAGAGAGATACCATAATGGTTACAGACAGCTGTCACGTCCCGGTCCGACGAGTGGGACACGTGACTCAGATTCACAAATCCCCAATTGGAGTTCACAACAAGTCTCCAAGTTCAAGCATTTATTAACTACCTACAATGTACTAATTGAACACATAATAATTGGCTAAGTACAGAGCAAGCTGTGGTGAGCAATACAATATGGTTTGCATTTCTTAATAGGAAAAGGAAAAGAGGGAGATAGAGGGAATGGGGGAATACAGATCACCAGTCTGGGTTCCTGCACTGATCCTGCTGGCAAGGGTTCCAGGAGGCGGCCATCTTTTTTGCTGGCACCTGTCATCTTTGCTTCACTGCTCTCTCCAGACAGCTGGCAGGGGGAGGGGGGGACAGGGAGAGGGACAGAGAGAGCATGCATCCTTTCTTCTCCCCTTTGATTTATACCCACTTTCCTTGGGTCCATCCCCTAGGTCGACCCACAGACCTACGTATCCCATGTACGGGGAGGGGCAAGGTGTTTCATGGGATGATGTAATTACATGATCATGACAGCCCTCGTTAGCATATTTAGGAGTGTTAACTTTAATATGCATTTTTCGATAATGAAGCAAAGCTCATTCACCGGACACATGGCCCTTGAAATCTGCCCAGGTGCCCCAGAGGAGAGCCCTCCTGCCTCCACAGGGCTCTCTCCCCCAGATACATCGGGCAGCATTATCAGCTTTGACCTCCACAGAATGCACCCTGTGACTCAGTTTTGTCTTGCGAGTGTTTGAGGCATTTCTTCTATCAGTCTCAACTTTTGCTTTCCCAGGTTGCTTGTCTTAGTTTCTCGTCTCTCACAACAGCCCTGTGCTTCCCACAACCAAAACTACAAAGGAAAAGTTCCTGCACCCAGACCTGACATCAGCATGGTATGAACAACCCGGCTGGACATCTCTTCTTCCTCTCTCTCTGCTGAGGAAACTTAACCCTATCCTAGCTGAACCAGGACAACTAGGAAAGTATCCAATTTCATCCTCTGACACGGTCAGCTCTCAGTTTTGAGAGAACCCACCTATACACTATGGGCAACATGGTGATTATGGCACTCACTATGCATCAACCCTTATCCATGTGCAAGAGAAAGCAGGCATCACATTCAGGAAATACTAACAAATTATAGGAGGCCACTAAGAAAATCCTCAGGTGACTGAATCATGACCATATGCTTGCAACTATCCCACAGCTTTCCACAATTCAGCACCTACTATGTTGTGGCCACATATGCCTGTGAGCTGTGAAACTGTGGCCTTCTGCCCAATGCAGATGTTGCCAGAAAATACTTGGACAAGGATACCCAGCACCTTGGAAATCTGACAGTATTAGTTATAACCTAACATACAGAGCAAGCATGGAATTCTAATGGAAAATGGCCATGTAGTCCCAAATTACCATGGATACACAAACCACTAATAAAAGGTAAATCAAAGGAACATAGCAAAAATACTCATCTGAATCAATTCTGATGACAGCACTACATACCATGTCTGATAGGGCAGCAGCTACTGTATCATTTTGGCTGTGAATGTCTGTATGCTTTAGAAAAGTGTCTTCTCTCTGGTGCACCTGATGTTAGAAAAGTGCTGCATAGTAATGTTCAATTACCAGCCATAGAATAAATTTGTTAAGTGGCAGAATAAATCAAACAAGAATAATATTCTTAAAAGATACACAGTCTCATCACAGATTGATCTGTAAAGGAAATAACATTTTAACAGTCACTGCAAGGAAGCTGAATATCAAATATAGAAACACATACAGCAGAGTGGGCTTTCAAGATGCTTTCATTCAACCTAGTGTTTTCAAAGGACACGTGGAGTATTTGTTTCTGTAACATACAGATCATTAGCAGTTGAGTGTCTATTCTTCTGTGGTTGCTTAAGACTGAGCTGCAACTGGTAACACTGATCTGGGAAAAGTGATTTGGGGCTATATTCCATTTTCCATTCATACTACATACTTTTACAGATTTTGATTTTATGGTTACTATCAGCTTTACAGAATGTTTTAATAGACTTTTGCAATATTTATTTTCCAATACAGTCATGTTTAAACTCCTTATCATGATTATAACCGCACATGAATAATGAATTACAGCTCTAAAATTTTTTGGACAAAAAGTTACATATGATAAGCTACTCATGTCTGCCCTGTCATCTTCAGTGCTCTTTTGCATGTAGTGCTACAAAACCCTTAGAAGGCAGTTGGTCCAATGGTAAGTAATGAGATCCTTTTCCTTCAACATATGCTTTCAGAACAGATGAAAACAAACTCAAAAAAAAAAAAGTTTGTCCCAGCTTTCTGAACTTGTCAAAAAACCCAAAGAGGAGATACACTGAGCTGACTGGTTTTAAGTTCTTCATTAGATAACAGCTCAATCCATATTGGCTGAGTGCATGGATACTCTCCCTGTCACACACTGTGCTGGAAGGAGAAAAGGCACAGGATCATAGATAAATAGGACTTGGAAAATTTGCTTTGATTTAAATCTGGATACAGTTTCCATGACTGCTTGTTTAGAGTGAAATGTAACTAGTAAGCACAGGCAGAAAGGGACTATGATCATGCCCTGCTGATATAAACACAACTAAATAATCCCTCCTGAACTATAGAAATTTAAAGATCAGCATCTACCACTGTTCCTGGCAGTAAATTTCATCGAGTCATTTCTAGAATAAATTACTACTCAACATGAAAGGGCTTTACAGAACCAAATATTAAAGAAGCAGCATCCTTTTTTTAAATTACATTTTTCTTGGAACATCAAACGAAATCCCTTAACTGAATCTTGGTTTTTGCACCTCAGCTGCTTGAGCAAAACAAGGAATAAGTATTACGGGGAAAGTTACCCCAAAAGTGAGGTTGTTCTTTAGTCATCATCAGCTATTTTGGAAATATGCGTTCAACAGTATCATTCTGGGTTTTGTTAGTTCATGATGCCATAGCCAGATCTTGCTAGATTTTTCTTATGCAGTGCAATATCATAAGCAGTATTATGACATTCCTCTCTGGAAAACAATTCTTCCTTTACAATAAACCTGATTCCTTTAAAAAAATCTTTTAAAAAGATAGAGGATTTCTCTCTGATACAGTAGGATCACTTAAGACTGGAAGAGTTAGAGGAAGTCTTGCCAGAACAGTAGTAACTTATTGATGAGCAATGGAGCTTTTTGCTCTTGTAGAGCTCAGCTGGATATGGATGCTCAAGACTAGACTAACTTTGAAAAATGGAAGCTCAGAAACAGTAACAGAACATTTCTTCATCCAGATAGCATGTCATTTCCAGACTAAAAGAGGCAAATAGGGAAGAAATAGGACAGAGCTTGCCACTGCTACTGTGTATGACCAACGTGGGCTGGAGGTGGACATATATGCTCCAGTCAATTACCAGTGTCAAAACCTGGTAACTGGCTGTTGCAGACAAAGAAGTAGGATAGCTCCATCCAAGAACCCCTATGAAAGCTATTCCTAAAACCATTCCTTCAGAAGCTTAAAAACTAGTTTTAAGGGCATAGCTGTAGTGACCCTTTGTGGGAGGAGACTCTGTGTTTTAGTCTCCTAATCATCTGAGAGTCAAAAATCTGTCAGTTATTCGTACTCAAAGCAAAGAAAATCCTGCTTTGTCTGTTTCAAGAGACCTGTCAAAAATCACTCAAAATAAATTTCACTGTACTTTCCCAAATCTCAAGATAGGGTGGGAATCTGCTAAGATTTGTGTAGTGCTGCATTCAAGCCATCCTACACTGTTTCTAATAGTTTAATTTCCCCATCTATTTGATGAAATCCTGTTACTAAATTCCTTTTACTTAATTTAGAAACTTTAGATAAGTGCCTTTAGTTAAGCGGAAGTTCTATGAAAAGACAGTGAATAGAGACAGGCACCACTGGCCAGTAAATCAGACCTCAAGTGGACCAACTCCCTGTTTTGCTGATTATTAGGTCTAGCATAAAGGACACAGCCAGCATAAAGATGAACCAATAACCAAATTGTATTTGATACAAGAGGGTCAGTACATGGGTAAGCACTGGGGGTACAAACAAGTCAGTCAGATTATACATAATTAACATCAATCCCACTGACCCCAACAACAACACCACACAACCAACAACAGGTGAAATAAATGGTGAAATGCAGTTTCCCATAGAATGGACAGGAGACAACCAAGTCAACAGGCCAAATACATAAGACCAAGAACACCACATACTAAATCTCTACACAGCCCACATTGACAAAAGCCAGACCTGACTGGAGCCCAGTTCCAACAAAGCAAGAGGTCCTTCCCCAGCAGGAAACTCTGCAAAGTGCATCCACCTCACAAACACTACCCTTTTCTGCACGTGGTCCCAGCTTTTATCCCTAAGTGGGACACCTGACCTTTGTTTACTTAATGTGGGACACCTGGGACTCCTTTACCTAATGGCTCTCCCTGCAAGGGCCACACCCTGGAGGGAAGCTTAAAGGTAAACTCACCCACCCCTTTGTGCAGGGCTGTGGGAATCACCCAATATGTCACTCTTAATTTGGGGCTTGGGGTGGAAACCCCAGCATTTCACACTCTCCAAAGGTTTTATCTCCATTTCACACTCACCCTCTCCAAAGGTTTTATCTCTCTCCTTGGAATATATAAGAATTATAAAGTAACTATATTCCCAATTTTGTCACCTCAGGTTCCTAAAGTTAAGGAAATAAATCTGTGACTTACTGTGGACCTAGTTATTAGTGGTATAAAGGTACATTCCCTTGCGGGACTTGGCTATATTTGGATATGCACTTTTACACTGTTATAATCTTCTTTACCCAAGGGGAGTTGTACTACTTAAGCTACACTGATATAGTCAAAAAAGCACAATTTTCTGGTACAGACATATCCAGTCTTCTCATTATAGAGTTTATGGCTCATTTTCTAATGGTTAATAAATTGGGACAATATTCTCTAGCAGGGGGGCAATATTTCCTACTGGGGGGTAAGGGGAATAGAGATTAGGATAGGCAGGCAAGTGGCAAATATAGAGGCAATAAGTATCAAGATTCTGTAATTTTCAAAGTTTTGTTTTGTCAGTCAGAACTGTATACAGCCTGTCTCACCTGCTGCCTCACCTACTGGCCTTTTATTACTTCAGCCTTTATTCCTTGAAAGATACACTTGTGAAATGAGCCCACCAATTACCTTGCCAATAAGCAATCTGATCCCAAGCCAGATGCCATTCTGTCTGTTTCAAGTATGGAAGGCTGGAGTTTGTGTCTCCTCAGTAGGCAGAAGGCTGCCTTTTTTTTCTGAAGCTGGGTCTAAATAAGAGACCTCTCAAATACCTGCATCCAGTTCAGCCACTGGCTTGCTATGTGATTACTTATGCCTCAGCTTTACCAAACATAAAACGGGACTGATAGTGATACTTTCCTCATGAGGGAAGAGCTAAAAGGAAGAATGCTCAATAGAGGTATAATTCTTTGGGAAAGTCAGGTAAAAAGTGAGAAACTACACCCATTATCCTTAGCAACTCACCTGCACTCAAAATCATCTACAGTGTAAACTGAAAACAATATAAAAATGTAGCTCTTTAAAAAAGTGCCAGTAATGCTCTGATGCCAGCCCTTAAAACCGATTTGCAAACCCTTAGGAAAGAACGTGGTTGTTAAATTATCATATATGTTAAACAACTGTAGCCAATGGGCCTGCCCTACTACGGAAAAAAACAAAGAAATGAAATTAAGAGCTTTCTGTCCCGGAACACTATCTAATCTGGGAATACACCATTCTGTGTACAGATTGCTTCAATAATCTGGACCAAACAAAGGTAATGGGGGACTCTGAAGTTGTCATTTCAAGAAATGAGTATGCGATGATGTTATCAGTTTACTAAATATACTCTTGCTTTTTCCTGCTCCACAGGTTGGCACATCTCAGGCTGTACTGCAAAATACATCAGATAACTAAGCCAGCTGTAAAAACATTTTTTTAAGCCATGGATCAATTTCCCAGACAAGTTCACAGCACAGACATCAATATGGGGAATGAATGGGGAGGAATACGTTAAAACAACATTGCTGCCTGATAACTTTGTCTTATGAAAGTACTCGGACAACACAGTTCACATGTACGTCCCCAAACAATTCAAGCCAGTGTACATTTATGTCTTTTGACAATCCATCTTCACATACAGATGCTAATGAAAAGTCTCTCAGCATATTCTCAAAGGCAAACTAACACTGGTGTGGTAACAAATTCCCTGCTTTTATGATGTAAGGAAGGAGACAAAGCACACTTTCAAACCATGACCTTTTCTGTAATAGTTTTTCTGAATGAGATAGTTGCTGCTGAGATAGTATCTAAAGAATCCAGCCCTTGGATAGCTGCTTCTCTCTGACTTAGTGCCTTTGCCCTGTTTGACAGCACTTTATTTAGTTTTCCAGATTTCACTACAACTTGCATAAACTGTTGCACTGTCTGAATGTAGTGCCATTACAGTGGGTTTCTTACCAGGAATCAAAACCACAGGGAAAGTAGAAAGGAGGGCAGAAAACAATATGTCAATAGCAATTCTTCATGAGAGAAAAGCAATTTCCTTGTGAAAAGACAAAAAGTGAAAAATCCTCAGAATAAAGGAAAAAGAGCAAGTGAAAGAGGGAAAAAAAAAAAAAAGAAAAAAAAAAAAAAAAAAAAAAAAAAAAAAAAAGGAAGAAAAATCAAACATCCTTGTTACTAAGACATGTAATAAAATCTCTTTACTACCCAAATAATCTCTGCTCCAAGCCAGTTAGTTATGACACTCAGATATGTCTGCTGCAAAACAGTAAAAGGTAGAGGGGGATTGATGTCCCGTTCCAGTTCTTTCTGTACCACCTCTCACCTCCAAGTTCTGCTGAATGTGACATTTTTCCCTGGCACCTAATACACAGAATTCTGCTGCTAATTTTATGCACAGAGTTCTCATGCTGTGTAATTTGAGGCCAGAGACGACTCCAACAGCCTGCCAGATAGAGTACACACCCTTCAACACTGCTTCTACTGCAGATAAATGGGGGAAGGGGGAAGGAAATGAGCCAAACAAGAAACAAGAAACAAGCTTCCAAACTTGCCCAAGATGTTTGGCTGATTTTGGCTCTCAGATCTACCAGGGATCTCTCCAGCTCTCCCTGTCCTTTTTGTCAGCCGCCCAGTCCAGTGGATTTGCCAGCAATTACAAAAACTCAGACAACTTAAGGCACTCACTTTCCCCCTTTTTTTCCCATACTAGATTCTATCTGGCTGCTCTAATACTAAAACAGGCTGTTGGCCACAAGGCTCTTTTAATACTACCCTAAGACAGAATAAGTGATTTCTGCAAAATTATAATCAAGGATTTAAAAGAGAAACTTATGTCTTTTTTTTTTTTCCCTACCTCGATTAATATCTCTGCATCTCACAGAGCTAATCTGCACCGTAATACATTCCACTAAAGTGAGAATGGACAAGTAGCCTTCAAAACCTGGCCTGACCATACTCAAAATGTATCCTCATTAACTGACTAGAAAAGTCTTTTTGCAGACACCCCCCTTTGCTTCTAGCTAACTGGACCAATTTTTGCTGAAGTCTTTTAGTGGAATCATCACTTTCCACAGTAGAGAAGGTCTTTAATCAGACCCATTTTTGATATGACTTACTTCTATCCTAGTGCTGATAATGCCAGAAGAATGTCCCATACCACAGTCTTCTCCCAAATCCAACTTTTTTTTTTTCTCTTGACAGTATTAATCAATAGTCAGTGAGGGAACTACAGGTTAAAAAGAAAAAAGAACTTTGATAACAGAATTCTATCAATAACTTCTTCTACTGCAAATACTTTATGCCAGGACAGAATAAACTGCACTGCCTAAAGACTTCTTTGGATGGTATAGCAGCCTCCTCACTAATGCTTCTTCTCTTACCATTATGTTGACCAGCAGTATTAAGTACAGAACTGGTCTTAAAAATAATGGATCTCAGGCCTTGCTGTACACTAAATGCTATTATAGCCCACAGACCTGTCTGAGACTAAACAAAATCTTTCTTGAGAATTTGAGAAGAGCTGGGACTTACCACTGTTCAGCTACAACAGAACATCATGAGCTTTGGCATGCAAAGAACTTCCTTTACAGTTCCTATCATCATGAAACAATGTGCCTATAGAGAGAGAACAAGGAATGAAAGATTGAGAAGAGGAACTTAATCCTTTTTTCCATATCTGGGGTGTAGGATAAACAAAAGGTTAGGCATAAATGTCAGATAAATCCATATACTGATCTGGTACAGCCATCAACATGGCCAACTGGAGAAAAAGAAGAGAATGGGAGGAAAACCGGGGACAATGAACAGTTGACAAAAAGAGGAACATAAAAGGAAAAAATAGGGATGTGTGGAAACAATCAATGTAAAAAAGGATTGGAAAGAATTCCTCATCTAAAGACATGCATTGCTTTGTCAGACTTGACCTACATATGTCTGGCTATCTAATTTATGAGAGACATAAAGCTGACCAGCCAGCAGGTTGGTAATAAATTATATCTCTTAGATAAGCCAAGATTATTTACATTAGGAGAGAGGAAAGGAAAACTGACAAATAAGAATCTTGCCCTTGCCCTGTGGGGCACTGCCTAGGATATACTGTGTTGACACCCAAATATCTGCAGGTGTCCTGAGGTGGCAATATTGCTTGCCAGGGCCTACCCGTTATAAAAGCTAACAGAGAACTTCTTTTACACTGCCTGACAGCATGGCTGCCTAACACAACTACACTTTCAGATCCACAATACTTGCAATTTTGCTGACCAAGCTTTGCTCAAATCTTTGCTTTTTCCTCTTCTTTCATATATCTTCATTGTTTATCTCCTTTATTTATATATATGTGCACTTTTGTGTGTGTGTGTGTGTGTGCATTAGCAAAACAGTAGTCAGTAGGTCAAGGGAAATTATTTTTCTTCTCTACTAAATGCTTATATGGCTCTATCTGGAATATTATCACTAGTTTTGGAGCCCCCAGAACACGAGAAATATTGATAACCTGAATATAATGATATACAATGAAAGGCTCAAGAAAATGTGTTGGAGAACGGCTTGCAGAGAGCAAGGCCATAGCTCCCTGCAGGAGCTCATCAGCCATAGCTCCCTGCAGAAGTCGGTCCCAACCACCTGAGGTAAACAGAGGAAAAAACCCAGGGTACAGTTATACTAATGAGGAAGGAGATTCAAGGCTCAGTGATGCTAACAGGGACTGTTGTGAGAACAAAGAGATAAGTTGGGGCACATTATGACCTTGGGGGTGAGAATAAAAACAGCCCTGGGAGGGAAACAGGTTCAAAGCAAGAAAAATGTTTATGCATACCAGAAATGCCACAAGGGGCTGGGATATTATAATGTGACCTTTTAGATGTAGCCAATGGCTGAGATATTATAATGTAGTTTCTAAATGTATCCAATAGAGTTGCAAGTAGTGTATTGTAGAGCGCTTATATAAGGTGTGATTTCTTTCAATGAAGTTGAAGCTTGCTCTATCATTCACATTGAATCAGCTGCTTGCTTCCTCTGCCCGCCGCAAAAATGGATTTGTTTAGCTTAGAGAAGACTGGGAGGGAGATCTAATTGCTAATCTAACTAAACAAAGTGGGATTAAAGAGGAGACATAGCTAGACTCTTCTCCTAGGTGGGCAATTAAAGGACAGGAGACAGAATTCACAAGTTACAACAAGAGAAAAATTTCATTGGACATAAGAAAAAATAATTCAAAATGAACTGGAACATGCACACAGAAAGACTATGGGATCTCCATCCAGGGAGATTTGCAAACTTTGACTAGACAAGCTTGATCTATCTTTTATATTATCCCAGCTTTAAGCAAGGCATTGAATAGATGACATCTGCTGGTCCCTTCTAAACTTATTTAGTCTATGTTCACATACCAGATGCTACCTTCAGCTAATCAAAGTCTCCATTGGAGTTACTGGTCACCTTATCCAAGACAATCCGCTTGACCTAAATGAAAATCTGACACACATTTGGCAACTGTAAACATTTCAGACAGTCTACAGTACAGTGCTATAAAATTAAATTTCCTGTATTAAAAAAAAAAAAAAAAAAAAAGGACTGGGAGGAAACACAAGTTCTCCTAAAACCAAGACTTCTATAAACACTACCTTGAATAACTTCATAGTAACACATATTGATGGATATTCTTAGATCAGATTGCCAGAAGGAATCGACTGACCTCGTCTTGTTTATACTACCTACCTCATGCATCTGCAAATTCTTTTCTCTTTGAACACAAACGTTTCGCTCCTCACCATTTTCACCTTGAGGCACTCATGCCTCTTCAAGCCCATCTTCCTCCTCAACTTACTTTCCTCTCATCACCTTTTTTTCTCTTTTTTTGATCCCAATCTCAGCCTTTATTCCTCTAGCCCTAAATCTCTGATCCCAAGCTGGAAAAGAATTCTTCAAGGCACCTCCCCTAAAGAGCAGCTAATTATTTGGCTTTGGGCCTGCTCCTGCTTTGCCAGCTCTCCCTTGTCAACAGGTCTATCAAGTGTGTCAAGAAACTCATAAACTGACCTGGTAATCCCAGGGAAAGCCCAATCTATTTAATGATTCTTGTAAAATAAGTTTGATGCCTATAGATCAGCCTTCCTCAAACATTGTCTGACATATCAAATATTTAGTGCTTGAATTGGGGGAGGAGGGGAATATGACTACCATGAAAATTAATAGAGCCTAAACTTATGAACTACACAAGCACAAGACCTACACTAATTTTATTAGCAGTAAATATAGTTCTTCAGGTTTTCTTTTGCCTTGGTAGCTTGGCTCCTATTACCCTCAGTGTCCTTATTAGTTCTGTGGCCTTTAGACACCAAGAATCTTACTGTGGCTATAGAAATTTAGCATGCCAGTCTACATGTCTGACACAGTGAAAAACAGGATGAAGAAAAATTACATGACTTGAAATTGGTCTCTTAAGACCATTAACTAGTGAGCCATCAGAAAGGCTGCAGAGTTTTACAAATATACCTAGTTCAGAGAACAAGAATCACAGAAGATAATACTTTCACCACATGACTATGTAAATCCAATCGCTATTTCAGATATATAATTTGAAAACTCAGTGTAATTTTGCTCAGTTACAGAAAAGTTGCTGTTCATGTTAGAATGCCAGACATAATGCTTACCGGCCCACCTATGTCATGATGTAAATATATAAAGAGTTTATGAACATCAGAATTTTTTATAATAGAAGAATTGTTAGTTTCTCTCACTCATGAATACATGTTTTGATTCATCAGAGCAAATCTGTATTCCCACTCTGAACACTTTCTTTCCAATAGTGCTTTATTCCATATGTTGCAGAAAAAAAAATGAATACAAAACACATTTATTTGCTTTGGCAATATAGTTCACATTCTTAGTCCTGCTGATGATTGTCTTATGCTTTCAAAGTCTATCAGATTTAGTTAGGCTAATAGTGGATACTCTACTTTTACATATAATCCTTCTTCATATCTCAATAAACTCTTTACTGAAATAATAGCCATCCAGCTGCTAAATCCACCAGCTAATTAAACACTGTGTGAAAGGACATTTCTTTCAAAGCAGACTTAATTTTTATCAAATGATTACTCCATCTTAATTTGAATAATAATTATTCAAATACATTTTTCTTTTTAACCTCTTCTCATCTAAGTCCTTGCTTGGGCCCTTGGGCCCAAGAAAAACTAAAAATCTAACTGTGAGATAGCAAAAGAAGGCATGAAGAAGGCAAGGGGAAAAAGGGCATTAAATAGTTACTGGATTCTCATTTAGCCTCCAAATCTGGCTTCAGAGGGACTATTCATAGTTTAAAAGTTAAGCATAAAGCAGAAGGCTGTTCAAGATCACAGTGCCTTTGGCACAAGAATTGTTTCTCGCTATGAAACATTCAAGTACAATACTTATGAAAGGCCCTAGTTACAGTTGGATCTACAAAATTCAATGCAGTACAAAAACAAGTTAGAAAGAAGCATCTAGAAAAGAAACTTCTAGTAATTTCTACTAAGTCTATTCTTCAAATAAATATCTGACTGAGTTTTCTTGTATTGATTTGCCTTGCACCTCCATATTTGACTGCATATATGAATTACTGGTCAACATGTCTACTTTTCTACCCCAGACAGTGTTAAGAAGATGCAGTAGCCATGCTTAAGAATTCACACTTGAATTAATGCTGCTACAGAAGTGCAAAGATTTTCTCTAATCATGACAGTCTATAAAAAGTATGTAATGAGGAAGAGGACTTAACAATAGCTACTTTTTATGGGCTAGCAAACTATCTAGAGCTACAGGAGAAGGGTGTTTGCTATATGCTATTCAGTCCAGTCAGGATATCCTTTCCTTCATTTTGTAAAGGGAACAACTCTCTTAAATGCTTGCACATTTGATTTTCTTTCTCCAAGTGTCTATACCTACAAAAATCCCTTCTCACCCAAAACCAACCTATTTATTTCTCTAAACTATGACTGTATGGTGTGCCACTCAAAGGGAGACATTAGCAGATGTTTTTGTTTTGCTGTCTCATCTTCAGACTCCTTTTAAGGAGCTATTAGTCTTTAAGATTCCCTAATCCCCCAACTAAATTTATCAGCAGTTGATTGCAGCCAAGAGTTAAGCTAAATTAAACTTCGAAGTCCCTGTACAGTTGTATCAGATGCATGTCTGGTAGGGGAGGTGGAACAGAAAGCTCCAACTGTTCTACTTACCAAGAGATAGGAGAACCATGCTTTTCTCTAAAGTTTTCTCAAAGCTTCCACACAATCTTCAAGATCACCACAATTTTGCTGATTTTATAAGAGCAAGAACTCAACTATTGAAACAACTCAACATTTAACTCCATATCAGGTGTGTGCATGCATACATGTGCATAAATTTGCACACAGGTACATACTTTTCTCTACAAGTGTGTATATTATATATGGAGAAGGTATGTGTGCACACACACTTAGGTTAAGGTTCATGCATGCTTGAGACACCTGTTCCAACTGACACACATATGATGAATAGGTATCTACATGTCTCTCATATATATGTATCCATATCTCTCTCACACATAAATGTGTGCATGCATATGTACTTATCTATCTGTTCCCCAGGCTTTGATGTCACACAGTCAATCATACCGTTGTTTACTTCTCTCACACTCACAAGCAATTACCAGAACAGATATTCCTCCTGTTCTCACTCCTGCTCTCAGTGAGTGGTAAAATACAGTGTCTCATATAATTTGCATGTCATCATCAGTAGTTGGTTAGTTTTGATGGCAATGTATGATAATACCTTATTACCCCAGAACTGTGAAATTCTATGGTACTTCTGTGTCAGAAGAGGGTCGATTATGTGTCCTTACAGACACACCAAAAAAGAAACCCCAAAACAACCATATACAACAAGACATAAAAAGGGACAGTCCAGTATGTACTTTTTCTTAAACTCTTAACTGAGTTGAGACTACAGCTCTCTGCATTTAAAAGCGATTCTTGCAAACCAGGTCACAGTAAGCTGGTGAAAAAAAACAAGCTTCCTCTACAAAGACTTCACAACATTTACTCTGAGGACACATCAATGATTTGTTACCAAAATAACTTGTCTATCATTTTCACCAGGTTTTTTTTTTCAAGAGAGAAAGTGTGTGTGACAAGTGTGATTTCTGTTGTCTGTATCCCCATGGCTACTAAAAACAGAAAGGGAACTGGGCACATCACAACGCACGAAATATCAGGTTAAAAAATTTCAACACAACAGCTCATAGAAACAGACGCTTGCTTTCTTCCACCTTCATCCTCCCATATCACACTAAAGAAAAGGGAAAAAGAAGTCAACAGAAAACTAGCCAAAGCCATATAAGGGAATAAAATATGTCCTCTAGAAATGTAAACCTCTCTAAAAATAGGATGAAGGGCTAAGCAAGTCACTTGGTTTTACTCACAGCAGTAATAAAGGGTCCTTGTAAGGGATTCACACAAGTTCTGTGCTATTACAGTAGTATCTGTCTCCTCATTGCTGGAGAGAAACAGTGAAGAGGATTTAGAGCATGTGTAACCTGAGAGAGAAATCATCTGTCATTCCCTCACAGGGCATTAGCAAACTTTCCCTCTCCTAGGAGAAGTAAGAGCCTCTCTTCTTCCCCCGCCTCTTGGGATTATAGCTTTAGGCATTATTATAATATACATGTTTATGTATAATATTGATAATTAGAAAAAATCTAGCTCTATTAAGAAAGAGTAAGGGAAGCCCAGTTGAAAAAAGACAACATTCCATGCAATACACAGGGTAAACCTGGTAGCAAGGAAGACCTGAAGTAACAAACAGATGTTCTCTGTGAAACAGTTGATTTGTTGGTGTTTCAGTTGTCTGTCCTTTAACAGGAGGAAGTGTTGGAAAAATAAATTGCAAAAGTCAGATGATAGGAATGGAAGACATGGAGGTACTCTACCTCAGAGACCAATGAACTTTTTAGTATGCCCTGATACTTGTTTTTTCTTTCCCACATTAGAGGGTAGAAATGTCAACAGATGTGCAGAAAAGTAACAGACAATACATTTCAAAGAGCAAAGCACGATATTAATGATCAATTTACTGAAATATCTTATTCTTCTTCAAGACAGCAGCTTCTGTGTCCCACTGAAACCAAAACTCAAAGGGCCTGGGGCTACTGCCTCTTCCAAATAACTGTCAAAATACCATAGTATGAGCTAAAAGTGCTGTTGAGTATCATTCAGATCTGTACCACATGCTATTATATGTTGATCCTCCACTTGTAGATACAACATTTCTTTTACCTACACAAGGAATATTCACAAAGTTTTGAAAGGAGGAGTGCAAAACGCCCTGCAATAAGGTGATTTATTTAAGAGATCACCACTGTGAACTTTTTAGGAAGGAGAAACTATACAAACACCCAAAAGCAAAAAGTATGCCCATAATGAGCATCAGCTCAGATGTGCAGAACATTAAAAAAATGCAAAGTAAGTTTCTATAAAATGGGTTAGTCCAATAAAACTATTTTTTCAAAAATAATGTTTTGAAATCATAAGAATAAACTTTTTCACATTGCCTAGGAAAAAAATTAAATGCCCATATAATAGATTATGAACAGGGTGATAGGATGATTATCAGAAGGAATGTCGAAAAGGGAAAGGTTAGAAGCTGTTGTACACTGGTAATAGCAGGAAAAAAAATATACTTCCCTTATCATAGAATCATAGAATGGTTTGGATTGGAAGATCATCTAGTTCCACTGCCCTGCTATGGGCAGGGTCACCTTCCACTAGACCAGGTTGCTCAAAGCCCTGTCCAGCCTGGCCTTGAATGCTTCCAGGGAGGAGGCATCCACAGCTCCTCTGGGCAAACTGTTCCAGTGTCTCACCACCTTCACAGCACGAAATTTCTTCCTTATATGTAATCTAAATCTACCTTTTTCAGCTTAAAACCATTAGCACTCATCCCATCCCTACACTCCCTGATAAAGAGTCCCTCCCCATCTTTTCTGTAGCACCCTTTAAGTACTGGAAGGCAACTATAAGGTCTTCCTGGAGCCTTCCCTTCTCCAGGCTGAACAACCCTAATTCTTTCAGCCTGTTCTCATAAGGGAGGTGCTCCAGCCCCCTGATCATCTTTGTCGCCTCGTCTGGACCCACTTAAGCATGTCTGTGTCCTTCTTATGTTGGGGGCCCCAGAGCTGAACACAGTACTCCACCTGGGGTCTCATGAGAGCAGAATAGAGGGGGAGAATCACCACCCTAGACTTGCTGGCCACACTTCTCTTGATGCAGCCCAGGATGCAGTTGGCTCTCTGGGTTGCAAGCACACATTGCTGGCTCACAGTCAGTTTTCAATCCACTACTACTCTCAGGTCTTTCTCTGAAGTGCCACCCTCAATCCACTCTTTGACCAGCCTGTATTTGTTCTTGGAGTTGCCCTGACTCATTTTTCCTTGTTGAACTTCATGACGTTTACACAGACCCACCTCTTAAGCCTGCCGAGGTCCCTCTGGGTGGCACATCCCTTCCCTACAGCAGGCCGACCGCACCACACAGCTTGGTGTTGTTGGCAAACTTGCTGAGGGTGCACTCAATCCCACTGTTCATGTCGCCAACAAAGATGTTAAACAGCACCAGTCTCAACACTAACCACTGAGGAACGCCACTCGTCACCGTTCTCCACATTAGCAAAATGCCAGTGAGTCTTTCTTTAATAAAATTCTCTCCAGAAGACAGAGGATAAGGATGTTACAAAAGATAAACTCAAATGTTCAATCTGACATTTACCTGAGGGAATCGCAGATACAGCATAAGTGAATGAATGTCCATCCATTCTCTTAAGTTTAGCATAGGTAACAGAAGTAAAGATTTCCTACCTGCAGTCCTCCCTTTGGGTGACCTAAAGAGATAAAGAAGACAAAATACAGGAGAATTCAGTGTTTGAGTCTGATTCAGGCCATGAACTACATGGAGATATTCTTTTAGTGCCAGTAAGTTTGTTTTGTGTGTATGTGTTTATTAACAATGGGACTGGAGCTGCTCATTTCATTGGAGTGACTGAAAGAGTACTAGAGAATAATGACTTATATTTACTGATATTTTCCTTGTCTGGATTCAAATCATGACCTAAACTTGAGAAGACATCTCATTTACCAATCATGTAAATGGAAGAATTGTTTTCTAATGAAATATTGACAATAAATCATCAGCTGACACAACCCTGCTCCTTTTCTGCTGCTAGCTATAGATTTTCTTAGCCAGCAATTTCCATTTGAAAGGTTGGCAGGAAAAGCCCCAACACGCTATTTGAGCATCATCACTGCTATAAAATTCTTCTCATTCGCTGTTTACCCAGAAAGTGCTAAGGCTTGGACAACCGGCCCAAGCTAGAGTTGACCTATAGATGAATCCTGTATATTTTACAACTGAAACCATTGCGCTAGTAGGTATTATACTAAGTTATAACAACACACTTATGCTGATGTAAAAAGTGCTAAAGCGTTGAAGTACTGCAGCCTGAACAACAGGCCCCAAGCCGAAGCTGCTAACTTAGTCTGTAATCATTAACAACGTATGTAAACTCGCTAGTGAAAGATGCAGCTTAGACAAAATAGAATCAGGAGTGAGGAGAGAATGTATCCAGCTTCCCTTGTTTAGCTTTGTTCAAGGCTGAGAACCCAGGTATTTGGCCTTGATAGAAACTCCCTTAGTTTCTCCCCCTGAGCCCTGGCCAGGCTTTGGGTGGAATCCAACAGGAGAATGAAACCAGAAATTTTCCGCTCAGAACAAAGGTGCCAGCTATTCTGGCTTGTCCATCTCTGGTATGTAAGGCTGGGCCCGTTTGCAGTGACTTTGGAAGCCTCACCTGTGGGTGGACGCACCGCGCAGGATTTTCCCACTTGCCGAGACAGGGTCTCCAAATCTTCACTGTAACTGGGGCTCCCCAGCCACTGCGGGTCTGGGGGATGATAATATATGCAAGGGGTATTTTTCTTAATCTCCATTCTCTTTCTCATGTAGTAATGATTTAATGCATTACCCTGTTTTTTGCTGTTTGCTGTTTCAAGTGCACTATTCTGCTTTTTCTTACTGCATGTTTTCTGTATTACACTGTTACATTGGTTATCACTAGTAAAATACGCCTGCTCTTTTCACTCTGGTGTCTGGGTATAATTGGTATCCCTAATCAGCAGAACAGAAAGATATGACTCCTTTACAAACCTGACTTTTAAATCCATCTCACCATGCACTAACAGCTCTAAAACAAATTGTAAGAGCATAAGAAAAAATCCTAACAGATTAATTGAAGAATAAGTATCAAAATTTGGATTACCACAGGATTCCAACTGCTCAATCTGAAGTCAGATTTCCCCAAAACCTGTTGCTTTGATGGCTTTCCTACCAGCAGAACAATATAAATGTGACTAAGTAATGAAGCCATCTTTCTGCTGTGCTAGTTTTTCTGGAATATAACCCCTGTGGTAATAATTACATGGGCTTATCCATCCCAGTGTGAACAACACCAGAGTATCAATTATGACAAATTATGACAAATGTCTGATACCCACAAGTGTCTGTTGTAAAGAAAAACAACTGTTTCCATTCTCTTAACCTTCAGGTCAGGGTTTCCCACTGGGACTAACAGCTTTTCTCCTTGCTGTAAGTATCCATTAGAGAGTTGCTAGGAGGTGTTAGGATATACACACCTACTCTTTCAGCACTAGATTTTTTTCTTGTTTGGTAATCTGAGCATAACTCTAACCAGGGGTTTACACAGAAACACCTATCACTGTTTTCCATTTGTGTTATCTCCTTTGGCTGATACTGTTCAAGACATTTCACTTTCTTTTCCACACCATTTGCAATGGTGAGCTGGTGAGTCCCCAAAGCCCACTGGTAGCATAGACTATTAGTTAGCTCCTTCTAGCCTCTGGGGTATCTCTTGTAGCCATTTGATATTTTCAGATTTTGAGCCAATTATCAGAGGAGTCATATGTAAAAATGGAACCACTAAGCTTTGATCCTAGGAATACAAACTTCTCTCAGGCAAACCAAAGAATTGTCTGTTGCATAGACTATGAAGAAGTAATGGAACCTAAAAGCCTGAATCAGTCTGATATACACCATCTGGCAAAAGGAAATTATAATTAGTATATACAAAACAACTGACATTTTCAGTCACAGGGTAGTAGTGTAAATTATATATATATATATATATATATAAAATATATATATATATATATATATATATGCTCATATGCAGCCTAAAGAGGGCATATATGAATCCAAGAGCAGCATATATGCAAAGAGTCACCATAAACATGGACTGAAGTTTCCTGTTTTATATTAGCAAAATAAAATGTGGGGTTGTTTTTTTGTTTTTTTTTCTATGAGTACTGTGAGTCATTCTTTTAACAAATTTATTTTTCATATACATTCTGTCCGACTGATCTTTCCACTTTTCACACATGTGTGGTATTATAAACTACACAGAGGAAAATAATTTAAGAACCACTATACTGGATCAAAATAAGTTTCCTCTAGTCCTCTAAACCAGTATCCTGTTCCCAACAGTGGACATAGACAAAAGCCTCTGGAGGAATATAAGCATAAGGCAATCACATGATGACACCCCTAATCCTATCCCAAATCCCAACCACTTTAGCTCAGGAACTTCACAAGCTGGATGTGGCCTGTATGAGTTTGGTAAGATTCAATGGATGTCTCTTCCATGACTTTGTCCATTGTCCTCTCCAAAATATAAAGCTCTCAAAATCACAACATCCTTGGTGGACTAAATTCAGTAAGTGCTACATTCTTTACTATGTAAATGTATCTTTTGAAAAAGCTACAAGTTGTACTCACCAACATGAAAGGTTTAGTGGTACTTTTGCCAGGAAAAGTGCTCAAAATTCTGACAACTTCTAATGTAGGTATTGACATTTCATCTTCCTAATAATTCCTAATTGTGTTATATTAAATAAAACTCATATTTACTCCTACTTCTCCAAAAGACTTTTGGTACAGGGTTTCTGGAATCCTGAATCACAGTATTGTATGGTTTATTGTTATATGGAGCACCTAAGGCATCTCATTTCAGCTAAGAAGGATAACAATATGATATTTCTTCATTTTTTTAGAAGTAAGATGGAAGAGGACAATATACCTAGGACCTTGTGAGAGGAGACGAGTTTGACAGCAGAAGCAGGAGGAAGAAATATATACTTATATCATAACTTCTAGGAAAAACATCAGAGAAAATACTGCCATTGTAAGGATTCCTATTCTGCCTCTAAACATAGGTGAGACCAGCACTGAGCTTTGCCTTAGAGGAAAATGAAGGAGTTCCTATATAATGAATGTTGGGTATAAAACCCTTCAAAATGTTTTTAACCAAAATATGCTGCAAGCATACAAAATACTTTTAAAAATACTTTTAATTATTGTGTGAATACTTTCCAAATCTGAATGCAACATAGATGGGTACTAGATTGTATGTACATCTTGGACTACATCAAATTCAACCTGATTTGTCACTCTTGTCTTATATAACAGGTTGAAGACTGTAATGGATGCTTTAGAATAATCTACAAGCTTAGACAGCAAAGTAACTCCATGTTATGCTGGGCACCACAATACTGAGAAGATGCCAACAAAACCAGAAGAATAACAAAAACAAGTAAAAAAAAAAAATACAGGTCTAGAGAGGCTGATACATGAGAAAAGGTGTAAAATAAAAAATTCTGTATAGCTTGGCTAAACCCAAGGACTGAATGATATTATAACTGCTTGTAAAATCAAGTGAAAGGCATAATCACCGAGAAGACAGTGGAAAAGAAGGCTGATCCAGAGACTTACATGAGATATTGCTGAGATAAAAATATATGAAAGCATTTTAACTGGCAACCAAGAAATATTTCTTATCAATCAAACCTCTAAATTTTAGAATATTCTTTCATATAAAGGAAATCATATGGCTTCTTTAACAAATAAGTAAGAAAATAAATGCAGGGCAAGTGAAAGATGACTGAATGTTGGTATCCCTGAAGACTGAAGCTGCTTGTCACAATACATGTACTAGACATGGGAGACAGCAGCAGGGCAAGCTTCCTTTTTGAAGTGCTATGCTAGCACTATGATGATAATATCAAAAATTTTGGGTACATTGGCTGATATGGACCTGCAGCATCTTATTATTCAAATTCGTTATTTATATGTGTGGGAAAAAGAAATTATAATAGATGAGTGTCCCAATTAACTCTGCAGTGTATATGTATCCTAAAAGGGAATCCCAGCCCTAATCTTTTCCTGAATGCCTGATTGAGATAATAGTACATATGTAACCACATTACTGAAACTGATGAGTGCAGTAACATGAACTTCCTCCCTAAATTCTATCATTTCACACAGGTAAACTCTCACAAACCTGTGGCCACAATGCTCCATGTCTTTCAGCTTCAGGCAGATTTGTATGAATAACCCAGAAGTGTCAGAGTTTTGAGCTTTATTGTATTCTTGCCATGAAAAAATCCCAACAATAAAACCCCTTTTAATTAATTAAATACTTGACATGTAACAAAGACCTCACTATATGCCCACTGAGCATATATATCATAAATCTGCTTCTCTCTTTGTAAATAAGCCTCAGTAGGAGCTAACTAAAAGGATAAGAAAGGATTTCCACTAATCAGAATTGTTTTCACGTGGCTGAATTACATAGAGGAATCACAGTGACCTGCCCTGCACTTGGTCTCCTTTCACCAGTGGACGAACGCATGCATTCCAGTGGGTCAGACAGAAATGGAAGACACACACCAGTAGCCAAAAAGACAGTCCTACATCCTTACCCTCTCTAAGCTGCCAAAAGAAGGTAAAGAGAAAAGTTGTACTGCCAGGTACCAAATAGAAATAGGCCATGCAGCTAACAACCACAAGATATCTCTAAACCAGAACCTAATCTTGGTACTGCATCAAATGTATATAATACATGAAAGTGTAATGCAAACCCCACATCACTGAATTTATCAAACAGCATACTATGAATCATGTTCCAAAGGCAACTCACCAGTTGGCTGAAACATTTGGACCCACGAGAGTTATCTCACATTGTAATTAAATACAAAGTCTCACCTGCTCTGAGCTAGGGCACAGACACAATGTCTGTGAGAAATAAAGACGGCTACCTGAAAAGTGGTTTTGCTTCCTCTACTAATGCAGTACACTGAAAATTCAAAAACCACCATAGGAAGTGTAATACAAATAAGTGAGAGAACACTAAACTGATTGAATTAACCTTTGTCATGTTTCATTCAATAAAGCTTCCTCTTTATAAATTACCTAAAGCTGCTGGAGAATTTTCAATTTATCATAGAACTCCACATCAAAATGATACTGGCAGTAGAGAACTATTTAAAAATATTCTTAACCTATACATTCCTTCTAGGGTCAATTAATCAAGCTAGGAAAATCAGATCTCACTTTTGGAGCACCTGCCTTTCCCAAAAGATAATTTCAGTTGTATCACAACAGCCCTGGTTGCTTTTTAACCTAAGGACTGTTGGGTTTGCATCCTGAAACGGAAAAGATTATTTTTTACTCTCAGATATACTCCAGATAAGTGTGATTCATAGTCCTTTATAAAATATTTCCCCTTGCCAGAAAAACATTAAATATCAGGAAAATTGTCCCCAACTGGATTACAGAATGGTAAATAGCTCTCAATGGCTCTTTTATTGTTGTTATTACAGCTTGACAGAGTGAAAATAGAGGTATCTTCAAAGGTGTCTTCTCCTGGAATGAGCAATTCATCATAAAGAGTATTTATATGCTGAAAAGGTTACAGTCAATGTATTATAACTGTATATAAACTATTTCTTCATTTACAATGCCCTGCCTTTCCTAAGAAATTTCAGGTTGTAAATTTTTTAGACTTCTAACAGCACTTGCCCAAGGGGGCCCAGAGTGAAGATTTTGGATGCTCCTTTAAGTATGAGCAACCAGAATTACACAACTGAATTTGCTGTGGCCTGCAGGAAAAATTATTTCTGCCTTCCTTCAAGGCCAAGAGGTAAAACTGAATGTTGCAGCTTTAGGTGCAGGAGGCAGTTTAGGGCAGTTATCCCGTTTCGAGTAGCATCTGCTAGGGCTAAAGACAGAAAAGGACAAACTCCTGAGAGTGTCTTCGCTTTCCCTCTCCCTGATGAAGAGATTGCATCTTCCTATTCCCTTCCTTCTGAGCAGAGTCCCATCGAGCGAACTGAATCTCCTGATTCATCGTGATCTCCCCGACACCAACTTCATCTGATGGAAGTTGAAGCGCCTATTTGCCCCCAAATAGCTCATTCATACCGCCTGTCTCTCTCGAATAAAGTTTCAAGCAGACCGTTAGTTTGCCGAGGTAATAGGTTTTCACAGCCAGGGGAAGGTGAGCGCCAAGGATTATTAATAGTGTTACTTGATTAGTTAAGGGAAAGATAAATGTGACACCACCACCAAAATCCCTGAATATCTGATACCAGCGAGAAGTGGGTATCACCTGCCAAAAATAGAGCAAGAGAGATTATATAAGTGGGGTTCCTACCCCGAGTTCCATCTTTTTTTGAGCACCTCCATATCTAACACCCTTTTCAAGCGCGCTTAGGGGAGATCCAAAAGGTAAGTAGCAAGAAAATGTTCAAACTTCCACAGCAAACGTGGATTCATTCGCCCGCTCTCGGCAGGAGCCCAGACCCTGCGCCAGAAGGAAAGCAGATAAGGATATCTTCCATCACGCCAACCCTATCCCCCTTTCCACAAACAAAAGCCCAGAGACAAAGAGGTGCAAATCTCCCAAACGCTGAGGAATGGCTTCCCGCAGAGAAGACTCCGAGCGAGAAGAAAAGGCCATTAAAAGGATAAAATGGGTCAACACATTGAGGGGGAATGAGGACAAAAGGAGGGGATAAAGTGAGAAAATGGAAATAACAAAACACTGAAGGGGAGGGGAGAATGTGAACTAGAAGGCGAGCAAGGATTCGGTGAACAGAATTTACTGAAATGCTCAGTCGTGAACCAAAAGAAAAAAAAAAACAACTCCAAAACACGTCGCAGAAATTACATCTCTCCTTATGCACAGACGATGGGATGAAGTTGCTCTCTTTGGTGTGGTCATTAGGGAGATAAAAGGAAATGGGTCACCCTTTTTGCAAAGGACCCCCGGATTCCTGCTTCAATTTTTGGCGTGGGGGTTTCTTGCTGTTTGTGAAATTCTCCCTGAATTGTTTGCTTTTGATGAGGGCGGGTTGCTTTTTACTTAATTTACTCGATCGTTTGCTTAGTAAGAATATCATTATTCTGGCGCTGGTGGAAGGGACAGTTGATCTATACGAAAGCTTCTGTACAGAGAACTTGGAAATCCACGGTGTATATTTTGCAAATAGTTCGGGCAGGAAAATTGGCAAAATCTCAGAAATAAAGAAAAACGCGTCATTCATCTCGCGGGGATGATGAGAAAAAGGCGAAGGGTCGAGTGTGAAACCGCCAATTCGTGAAACGCCTTTTATATTAGAATAACAGTTTTGACTAAAGCTCGGTGGTTAAAAGCTTCTAGAAGTTTGCTAGCTGTCCTTAAAACGGATGCGCTGCTAAGATTAGAGACGGGCCTCAACCACTACTCCATGTTAGAGCCCCAAGTGCCGCTCCCCAGACCTGTATGCCGCCGCTTTCGCTTTTATGCCCGCTGACGGCACCGCCTCTCGGCTTCTGAGCAGGGGACGGGGAGCTGGGGGAAATGTTATTTACGCTGTACAAATGGCTCCACCTGATCTGAAGCCTCATTTTTCTGGCACCTCTCACTTTTCGCCTTCGCAGCATGATTAGGCCGTCGCGGCCTGACAGATCCGATGACGAGGGAAAGCGGAGCGGTTCGCGCATCGTTCGGGGTGCGGGGGGAGCTGCCGGGCTGCCACCCCCGGGAGACGGGCCCGGAATGAGCCCCCGGGCAGCTGCGCGCCTCCGGCCGGTTGCCTTGGCGTGAGGCTACTTAACCTGAGTGGCGTCTGTCCGCACAGCAGGCAGCGCTGCGCCTCGCCCCTGCCAGCCCCCGGCTCGAGTTACAGCCCTCCAAATGCGCTCTGACCGAAACACCAGTGCCCCGCCACGACAGCATCCTTCCTGGCGGGCGGGCGGGAGCGCCCCCGGTTGTAGGGACCTAAAGGGAGGCTGTGTGGCTCCAAGAACGAGGATTCCTCATCAACGGGATTGCAAAAGGCTCGTACGAAAGAAAACCGGAGATCGAGGCCCATCCTTCAGCGATGCTGAACTTGGCAAAGCGGGAAAGCGGCGACGGTGGCGGATCAGGCCGGAGGCGTCTGCACTGGAGTCAAGAAGGTTATCCTCCTTCCTCTGCCAGTTAAGCGACGCGGATTACACAAGATCATGCATATTGATTTCTCGTGTAAATAGCTATATATTGATGGGTCTCCATCTAACCTAAGCATAAAACAGAGTAACGACTGGGTTTTAGCATGTGCCACACAAGGCTCTTTCGCCTCCGTTCTTCAAGCTGAACTCCGCTAAAGCAAGAGACCCGAATAACCCGAGTACTGTCTTTACTGCACCCTTTCACCTCCCAGCTCCGAAACAACGGGGGCAGCTGAGCGAGAAGTACCCACGCGGGACGGTGTGCAGAGCCCTTCGTAGGGCTGCAGTTTATCTCGAGTCAGCATCCTAGCGCACAGCTCCTCTTTCCCTGTAGATCAGGAAAAGGTATGTTCAATTTAGGAAGTGATACAAGGAAGTGATCACCTACTTTGCAACTTATCTACTTATAGCAACTTATAAGGATTTCTGAATATTGCTTAATAATCCTTCTTGCCCTGACTGTTCTGTGGAAGCTTACCAAGAACTACTGTGTTCTTGAAAACAAAGCAGTTTTCTGCTTTTCAGCAGTTTTCTGGGGGACTCGGCTCCCCCACCCGTCTCCTTGTTTGTCCTTAGGGAAAACTAAGCCTCTCTTGTATCTCAGGAAATACACGGAAATGGAAGACAAAGTTCCAAGGAGAGAAGAGCGACAGTCCCTCCCACAACGAAGAGTCGGTATTTAAAAAAGAAAAAAAGGGGAGGGACCCCAGTATCACCTCCTCCTCAGTCCTTGTGCGCTCAGTGGCACGCTGACTGACCCGCTACCGCCGAACTTGGGCAGCGGAGGGAAGGATGGGGGCTCGGGCGTTTCAAAGCGCCGAGGCATTACCGACAGAGCGATCCGAGTTTTTGCAGCCGCCCTCGTCGCCTCCTGTGCCATAGGATCACGTTCAGGACGAGGGTGCGTCTGCGTCAGCGGGACCGGGCTGGACCTGCTGATGGCAGCGCGGGGATCTGGCCACCACCCCCCGGCCCTCCCCCGTCTGTCCTGGAACGGAGATGCCGGCACCCCTGCAGAGACCTGCCCTGCTACAGGGCCCTAACCTTGCCCACCTCAGCCTAAAGGCTCCTGTCCCCAAACTCTGAGAACGAGTTGGACTACTTGCAATATTTCATGTGAAAATATGGGCACAGTTTCTTGGAGGAAAAAAAAAAAACCAAACACCACAAAAACAAATAACAAATAACAAAAAAACAAACCCACAAACAAAACCAACCAAAAAAAAAAACCCTGGACACTACATTACAATTCCTCACTGTTTCTTTGACGGCGCCGGGAAGTGCCCAGTCCCGCCCGAGGAGCTCAGCACCGCACCGGAGCTCCGCACGAGCGTGTCGTCACCTCGCATCTCGCTTCACCAGATCATATCACGGAAGATCCTGCAGCATATTGTGCACTACAAACGGAATCTGTAGGATTCGCAGGAATGTGATAATTAATTCAGTGAGGATGATGCTTAATATGGACTGGCCCGAAAGAGACAGGTCTAAAAGGAATCTGTGTGTGAAGGGGTGGGGGAAGGGAGAAGGGGGAGATATTTAAAGTGTTTGAACCATAAGGCAAATGCTCAAAAGCTACATTACGTTTGCTTCCCGACCTCAAGAGCAGCTTGAAGCTTGGCATATGCTGCAGTTCCTTACTCATCGCCGAATCTAACTGGTAAAGCTCATCCTGACTCACAAAAGGGAAAGACTCTGCTATGCACCACTAGCAATTCCACCGCACCCGAGAACTTGACCTTGGCACAACTCTATCTCTAGCCGGTATCACGACAGACTCTGGCACTGCTCCAGTAATGCTTAGGCGCCAACCTCCTCGGGAGCGACCCTCACTCTCGTCCTCCCCCACCCCGGTCCCTGCAAAGGCATCCCCGTACCCTCTCTTTAGCCGAACCCTCGCGTCTGTGGACTACTTGGTGCGCTGCAAACTGGGGAGCGACAGTCCGTGGCACTCATCTACACAGAGCTATAGAGCTGGCGCAGGTCCAGCCTTTCCCGGTGTGCCATCCCCACACAGCACTGCAGCTTTGGTCATATGAGCAGAAATGATGAGAAAAGCACTTTTTAATCTTTTCGCACTTGCTTCCCTGTTCAAACAGTTGCAGGATGGCTATGACTGATGTGCTCAGCGCTGAGGATATCAAGAAGGCTGTGGGAGCCTTTTCAGGTGAGTGCTTTTTTTCTTTTTTTTCTCCCCCCTTCTCTTTTACCCCTTTCATCTCTTCAATTTAGGATAGCACTGCATTTATTTAAGCTCGGGGAAGATTAGAGGATCCGGCTAGACAAACTATCAAATGAGGGTGTATTTTCCGAAGTGCAGTGAAAGCCTGACAGGTTTATCAAGTACAGGGCTGCATCCTCAGCAATGTTGCCCTGCACATAAGGAGATTAAATGTTTATTTTAGAGGAAGGCAAACAGTAACCGCGGGCAGACTTTTTTTTCTGCCGAGAAGATACTTCCAAAGGAACAAAACCCTCGGCGAACCAGGGTAGATTATATTTTATGTGGGATAGGGACGTCAGCCGTGGATGTCGGCAGCTTCCCACTCACCGCCGATATTTAGTTTCAGGTATTACAGAACTGCTGTTTCTTGTTACAAGCAGATCAGAAGCCGCTCTTTTCTTACTTCCTATGCGGAATCCCCGGGTGGGCTTTACTCTTCGGGATGGAGCGGAAGGCAACAGTAGAGCAAGCGGGTGCACTGCTCGACTGCAAAAGCTTTCTGCAGGACGGATGCCTGCAGCGGTCCGCACTTCCCTCTCAGACTCCTCTGGGTTTCAGACATTCCCTACCCCTCTAATTCATCGCCACTCCTAAACTGACAGCAAACCCTCCTCATGCTTGAAGAGATTCAGGTAGTTAAGGTTGCTCGCAAAGAAACGCCAGAAATGGTGCTCCGGGATGCACGTTATCTCCCCCCTCTCCCGACACTACCTGGCTGATCGCACCCCCCAGGGGAGCCGGCTCCTTTCGTCCCGGTCTGAGCAATGACCTTCCCAAATGGACAGAAGCGCAAAACCCGCTGACCCCGACCGAACCCAGTAGCCGGAGAGTCGAAGGGACCAACAAACGGCTTCACTGGATCCAGCAGCTGTTTTTCTCATTAGCTTTCACTGTTCTAGGGCCATCTCCAAGTCCCGGAGCAGATGCAATTAGCAACAACTAATGACAGATCTGTCAAGCAGATCCCGAATGACTGAGCCTCCTTAATTTTATGTCATAGGAAAAGCTGCGGCGGCAATAAGGATGCACGGGGAAGGAAGGGGGGAAGAAAAGTGCACAGCACGTTTTGGAGGTCACTATCGATTTCTAATACGCACCCCAGTCTGTAGGCTACATGTGTGGGACAAAAGAGGGTGCGGTTAAAGGACGGGAGAGGTGGAGCAGGCAAACTCATTTATCTCGGCTCCGATTTCAAGGGCTGATTTTCTTTTTTTCTCCTCCCCGGCGATCGTGCCTCACAAGGTCTTGCAAGCAGCATACAGTACAGCGCTGCCTTGCAGTGTCTGAGTTTACAAACCACGACTGCACATACCTTCAGCGGTTGAAATGCAACACTAATTTCTAGAAAGCCTTCAGGGAAAAACAAACAAACAAAAAAATCCCACAAACAGAACTGAAATAGCCGTGTGCTCCTAAACACTTCTCATCACTAGGCTCCACGGTTGAGCAAGAGCATTTGGTCTTTTCCAGGGCTGGGAATGTCAAAAAGTGACAGCCATCTAATAGTCGGAGTCCACTCTCAGATTACTGTTTTGGCGTAATTTTAGGGGGTGTGGGTGTGGGAAGGCTTCAAGGCACTGAAACAAGACCAAGCAGGTTAGACTTCAGCTCCCAACTCTGTCACAAACTTCCTGAGTGACCTTGGGTAAGTTTCCATCTCTCTGGAGCTCAGATCTTCACCTGCAGAGACACTGCCCCTCTCCCCCTTTCTTTATTTCCATTAGTGTCTGCAAAGCGTGGAGGATTGCAGTGCATACACCCAGCTCCTACCACAGCTGGGCTCCACTGTGCCTCCTAGGGCAGGACATGCAGCAGTATGGAAGAAAACCATGGGTATGTGCTGATATATGTTTCCATGATTTTTCTAAGTAGTTCTCTGGCTTTTCATCTTCTACAGCGGCTGAATCTTTTAACTACAAGAAGTTTTTCGAGATGGTAGGATTGAAAAAGAAGAGCCCAGAAGATGTGAAGAAGGTTTTCCATATTCTTGATAAAGATCGAAGTGGCTTCATTGAAGAGGATGAATTAAAGTAAGTAAAGATACATCCTTTCTCAAATAACCTCATCTTAAGAGTCTAATTTCCTGTTGGTTTTTTTTTTTTTTTTTTTTTTTTTTTACAAGACTCTAGATAATAGCATACAATTCAATCTCTTGACTAGGATTTGTGTGCAATAATCTGTTGTTTGCTGATAATGTGATCTGAAGTGTGTTGGAGGTAGCTAGTTGTAACTTTTATTGCAGGATCCCTGAAAGACATGAATGATCAATACCTTATAGAGAGTTCTTCAGCCAAATGCAGTTTCAGAGTAAACCACTCCTCCTGAAGGTCAACAACAGAAGATACAACCCTTGATTCCAAATTGCATATCAAATCAGTGCTACAAATAAATAAAAAGTGAAACTGTTCTGGAAAAACCCTTTCCTTTTTTCCATGCCTCCTCTTCAGGTTTGTACTGAAGGGCTTTGCCCCAGATGGAAGAGACCTATCAGACAAAGAAACGAAGGCTCTTCTGGCTGCTGGAGATAAGGACGGTGATGGTAAAATTGGCGCTGATGGTATGTGATTAGAGGAGTAAACTTTCACAGTAACAATCGAATATTACTCTTACATACAAGAACTGAGGAAATCTAGGAATCAGTGGAGCCTGTGACCTTCTGAAGGGCACAACTGGGGTTTAATGAAATGCCAAGTCCTGCTACATTTGCCACACCTTGCTTGCAGGCTTTAAGGGGAAGCAGAATCCGAGTTCTGACACTAGAGGGGGCAAGAGTTCAGAGAAAACGAGATGTAGTTCAGGCACACTACAGCATAGGAATAAGTACCGATCCAACTTCTGCTTCAACTAGTTTAATTTTTCTGTTGGTTTCAGTGAGGTGATGATTAGGACACTGAGAGTTTAAAGATCCAAGCTTGACTATAAAACTTAGAAAAGAGAAAGAAAAAAAGCTGAGTACCGGCATTTCTTCTTGATGATTAGTAAATAGGAATGCAATGCATGATTTAGCAAAGCAATGCTCTTAAAATTCAAAGTCCAGTCTGCTACCGATTTTCCACACCATAACTGTCTATCCAATATTTCCTAGTATTTATGTGGGTCTTCATATCTAAGAAAGCTTGTCACTCCCTTTTACTAAATATGAGAACTACAAGAAAAGAACAGATTTTTCTCTCAAAGCATTGCTTTAAAAATTACTGCTGTTTTTTATTCCCCCTTGGGATGAATCAAATTAGCATGCATACAAAATTTCTCCTTTTCCCCCTTTTTTATCCCTGAGACACACTGGAAGAGACATGAAGAAATGCGTTTCTGAATTAAATCTTTCCTCATTGCAGGAAATAGTAGCAGAAGTTTGTGGACAGAGTACTAAATCACCTAGACAGCAGACAATTGCTAAATTTTCACCATATTGATAAGCCATATGATAGGTTGAAATCTAAAAACTATCTAAAAAACCTCATGTCTCTCTGTGTTACCTATCTTTGGGATCTGTAAAAAATAGTTTAAAAAAACAAAAAACAAAAAACGCTATTAAAAAAGGGATTAAAATCAAAATACAGTTAACTAACATAGTCTTCTAATTCAGAAGCTGAAAAAATGACACACAAAATTAGCCACTGACATATTAGTTAGGCAATATATTAGCTAAACTGCCTGTTCAGAGCACACTGGCATATCAGTGACTATGACCCTGTTTCTAGACTAAAGCTTCTTCATTTCTGTGATTGTGATTATATTATGATTGCAGAGGAGCAATTGTGAAGCATCTAATGGAAGTTCCCACTAAACTTTAGCAGAGCTACTGAACCCAATTAGTGTGTCATTATCTGAAATGTCATATGCTTTATTATATGGGCCCTCCTTATTCCCATTAAAATTAGTGGCAGTGGCACTAAAATCAGTGGGCAAGATTTTCAGAAGAAAACTTGATTCAGGTAAGTAAGCTCATAGCTGATCCACCAACCTCACATCAGATACATTTTCCAGTTATTCCCGGAAGGCTGCAAAACAAAAACAATTATTGATTGGGTTAAAAGAATTATATTGCAGAATGATTTTGGCTTATACAAGAGAATACAGCATTAACTTCTTTATTTAAGATTGATCATAACTTTTTTTTAAAAGTTGAAACAATGCCTGAAAGCCAGTACATTGTAATAAAGCAATATGAAACACCTCTTCTCCTTATCTCTTTCTTCTGCAACTTTTACCCTTCCTTAACTTTGAACTGGAATTACTCAGAGTTTGCACTCGATAACGAGAAGAGAATGAAGGGCTTTTTTCTTTTGCTTCTTCTGGCCATATTCCTACTGTACAATATTATTGGTTTCTTTCCATTTCTTAAACCTGACTCCAACAGCAAATTGTTACACCAGAAAGGCTTGAAATACATGCAAAGTTAATAGTTGGGACTGTGACCAAAGTATGAGGATGACAGATAATTTCCAGTTTTTCCTTTGGTACATAAATCTAATTCCAGTTATAACTGTCTATGTAAATAAAATGTAAAGTCATGAATGTACATCACATTCATATTCAGTATTGCAATACTATATTTCTGTTGCAAACCATCTGTTTCCTTCCCTGTAACTGAATTGTCAGGCGTTACTTTTACCTCTTGTTTCAAACATCAGCTTTGTACATTACTAAATTATCACAAACATGCAGCCTTTCACAGGGGTTAACGTTAATTCACTAGATGGCCCTTGAACACTGTTCCTCAGGACCCCACAGCAGTTGTAAGAACTTGATCTTCATGGATTTTTAACACCACAGAGCCATCTTTCTCTGCCGTATCATCACAAACGCTAATCTTAAGTGGCCTTCTTCCAGTTCCAGAGACAAACTTTCTCTTAGGTCTTCTCCTTCAAACTTTTTATCATTCCTGCAAGACCACACAGCTCAGAAATAATTTCACCAGTTTATCTCTTTTCCTATCAATATTTGTAATTTGTGGCTGATCTGCCAGTTTCAAAGAGTTGAAAACTTACAACGTGTTCATGCAAGACATGATCACCTTCTGTGTGATGTCAAGCCTCATCCATCTTTCACTGCTGTGAACAGAAGATGATGAATCTGAAAAAAAATTCAGGACAAGGACAGGTTACCTAATAAAATACAAATATTAGCTTCCAGATTGGATTGGAGAGTGATGATGAAGCAGCTATGTCAGCTTCAGGACAATGATTATAAAAAAGAGGAGAAAATAAAATTAAGATTTCTGATCACAATGGCTTTTTAAATCTATTTTGTGTATTAGCACTGAACATGCACATTGTGCTGATCAGTTTCTTGATATTAATAAACTTAAGAAAGTCCATAGACAATTTTCAAAGGTCATGCACTGTAGACAGAACAAATCCAAATTTTTATTGTAAGTCAAATTTTATAGTAAGTCAAAATCTTGTCCTTTATACAGCTCAACTTCTACAAATATTTTAAAGTGTTTCAATTATTTTTTAAAAAATGTTTTAAAAATAAGACATCAAGCATTCAAAATACAACTGATAAATCATGATCTTGCCACAGATAAAAGTCATGACATAAACCAAAAATATTCTGGAAGTCCTTCTTTTCTTATCCTTCTTTGTGCTCTTGTATCTTCTAAAATGAAGTTTCCTAGATAGATTTGTTATTGTACAGATAATATAAAAAGCATAATCTGATGAGAGAAATCATTAGCCTACAACATGCTCTCTGTAATTTTATCTGTCATTTCAGTAAAATACTGCAGTGTATGCATTAGGCTGGTGTATACTACTAAACTATACTGAAGACAGAGAAACATTCCTCTCCTTTTAAGTCAGAGCTTTGACACAAGACAGCTCGTAAATTATTTTCCATGGCAAAATAGTCTAAGTACTTGTAATTTAGAACTATTATTTGTGCAAAGAAAGATATAACTTAATTTTGTTTGGAAGGAGAATTACAACTGGAGAAGAGGATGTAGTCAATCACAGGGATTCTCTCACTTACAGGCCAGACAGAGGCAATAAACATTTACAACCGGCAGGAGCTAACACACAGTGCCTTATCTCAGAAATTTTGCATATATGAATACACTCTGCCTCCACAAATGCCACCTGTTGTTGCCCTGACCTTCATATGAAAATAAAGAGTGAACTAGTTTACAAGATTATTGAACTAGAACATCCTTGAAATATTTAAAGTATATTGAGAATCCTGGAAAAAGTAGAAAGTACATGGCAGTTATTCATGAAAGAGTATTTTATGGTTTGCTGGCTATCAGAAAGTACCCGTGAAATATATTGCCATTAAGTGATAAAATCACTATCAGGATGTATTACGGAAAATATTTGGCTGCAAGTCTGAATAACCTTTTTCAAATATATCCTGTAGATATATATTATTATAAAAAGGATTTAATTTAGCTGTAGCAAATATGACAACTCTTTCTAATACAATATACATAGTTAGTTTTCCCTTTTGGAAAGGTTTCATCCATTGCAGTTCATGTTTCTTTCTGCAGGATTTATTCACACAGTGATTTAATAATCATAGCCTTTTTCCTTTTCTGCCCAGAATAGTCTGGGTTTCTATCACAGGCACTTTATGTTATCTCTTAAATTCAGTTTGCAACACTTTCAATCTATGTACCCACAGTGTACAGGATTTATTTGTGTTAAATAATCTGCATCACTAATCCTAATTTGGATTTACATCTTTCAAAATTATGGATAAATCTGGATTTAATTTAAACCCTCTGACACTTCTATTTCTCAGTATGGTTTGACAGCATTTGGCAACGTGGTTTTTGGACACTTCATCAAAAGTGCTATCTGTTTGTACACACCAGCCAATAAAGATCTCACTTGTTTAGAGTTTAGAATTTTTCAACTAAACATTAAAATGTTAAAATTTTCATCTTCTATCTTTTTTAGTTGCAATGCATTACCCTTCACTATGGCAAGCTTCAATAATTTTCTCTTGGGCCTTTGCAGATGACTGCCTTCCCTATTTGTCATCTTCCTCTCAGCTGATTATGTTAAACTTGTAAATCACTCTCTCTGTACACCCTCTAATCCCTTTATCATCTTTGTTGCCCTTTTTGGGATTCCCTCCAGTCTGTATTTCCAGTGTTCTGAGGCACACACAACCGTGCAAGGTATTCTCATGTGTAACTGTTTCAAGGTTAGATGGAGTTAGGAATTATAACCTCCTTGGGTAATACAGTATTCAGAGTGCAGCATGCCATGCACCAGGATACAAATGTGCCTTTTCCACACTTCATCGTCCTGCTGAAAGCCATTATATATACCAAAGCATAAAATAACCCCAAACTACAGATAGATACATTTATGTAAATATTACGGATGTAAAATTAATAAAAACACAGGGAAAAGTCCTGGTCCTCTGCTGTCACAGGAATTTTTCTCATTATCACCAGTGTGGTCAAGATTGCTACATAGGTGGGTGTCTGCCTTCTGTTTTTGCAATTTGTCATTTTCAATCAATTTGTCATTACAAAATTGAGTTTAAATGTAATATATTTATAATAGAGGAATGTGAATACTCTGAAAGTCTCCTTAAATTATTCTTTTTGCCAAACTCTGATATAAAGAAAATTTATCTCACTGCAAAATTAAATTTCTAGTTCTTGCCTTCATCCCATTGAGACTTACAAAGGAATAACAGGGAACTAATCAAGTTCTTCAGATGAATAGCAGTGGACAGTCTTGACAGTCTGGCATGTATAGCATTTCTTCCTTACCTTCAGAAAACCCTTTCATTTCACTGTAAGATTGCCTAAGTCATAATTTCCCTTTTAATTAACTTGGATTTCATTGTTCTTCTGTTATTGTGATGTTTCTGCTACACCAGTGACTCTGTAATCATTGTAATATGCTTCCTCCTTCTTTACATTTTCTTTTTTTAATATTTAAAAAAATTTTTCCCTTCTCCAGAATTTGCAACTATGGTGGCTGAGTCATAAAGGCTTTGACCAATGCAAACCCTTCACCCATCCTTCACTGCCCAATTCCAACCACCTCCTGCTGACTGCTTTGGCTCCCGTTATATTTATTTATGTTATTTTATACTCCAGCTCTGTTCTCTGCAATCCTGCAACTCTGTAACTGTGCTGAAAGACACTGTTAAAATAATAAAGGTCACATCAATCTGGACTTTATTCTCTCTCACTAGAACTTGTTTCTTATTTCATGTAGGCTTGGCACACGCTGAGAGAAAATTTTACTCTTTTTTGCTGACATCCCTGCTGCTTTATCCCTAGCTAGGGTAAGGTGGGAAGAAATTTTTAAAATTATTTGGGATAAAATATGCATATAATGAGTCATCCAGTATAAGATTCGAACTGTGGCAAAACTGACTGCATTATTTTTAAGCCATCCCTGCTAAGTGGATGCATACTCATAGCCTGGAAAATCTCTAGTGATGGCAATTACCCAACTTCATTTGGCAGTTTGTTCTTTCGATTTAATCAGTGTTATAGCTAAAAAGCAATTCCTAATATTTAACCTACATCTCTCCTGCTGCATTTTGGTGATCAGAAAATTGATCCTTGTCTGTATCATTTGTTAAATTTGCCTGGTGCAGGGGGATTTTTGTGTAAAAGTTTTGACAGGAATATCAGTTGGTGTCAATCATGCATGGGGATAACTTCTTAATAACTATTAAAAAGTGGTCACTTGTGAAACACAGAATATATTTCCTACCAATTGTTACACAGCTATCTAGGACAGAAAGAATGGAATACTCACAAGAAACAACAGTATGAACTTCAGGAAAATGGACGCCAAGATTCAGGTGTGATGCTGCTGTTGACACTCCCACTGTTAAAATAGTATATTAAAAAATCCCAGCAAAAATAATTTATTCTAAAACTTTACCAGAGAAGTGACTATCTTGTTTTGAGTTACATATAGGAAACTGAGACTCAAGATAAAGAAATTACTAGCCAACAGTAAGCCTATGACAGAACTAAGAGCTAAACATTTGTTTCCCAAATCCTGTTCAGTAACTTTGGCACCAAGCTCAAGATTTTTACCTCATGCAGTGGGGGTGGGGGTGGGGAGTGGGGGTGGTCAAAGAGGAGAACCCTTTTAGGCAACATCTTCCCCGTATCTTGACAGAACATTGATTTCTACTGCAATAAAAAAGAAGGATAATTGCCATTTCTGGATTCCAAACTATTCCCTGAAGCAAGAATACCTTATTCCATTTAGACTCATCTCTAATTTAATATAAACAAAAAGACAAAGTTGAAACCCTCTCACAACCGCATTGTACAGAATACCATTTGTGACACAGTGATTACCCAATGCTACTCAGGAAGACAATAAACACTCGCTAAAGCCATTCTAGCTTTTCACTCTGTAGTAACTTACAAGGAAGACTTTTTGCTGAACCTGCTGTGTGTTCAAAAGAAATCCTTTGTTTTTGCACAATGTCTAGACGGATCTGAAGAATGTATTGATTTTTAACTATTCTAAATAAAGAGAACGAAAACGGATTGCGATTTACCTATTTTTCTCGGCAGCTGCTGACCTCAAGTGGTCATAAAGCGTAATTACAAGAGTATTGCAGGGCTACCAAAAAAAAAAAAAAAAACAAACAAACAAAAAAACCCCACATTAGGAAGTCAGCTATTGAAGTATCATGAATGAAGATCCATGCAGTCAGAGAATCTACATAAACATCGCTATATAAACAAAGCCCTTTATAGTCTCTTTCTATTCTTTGAATCTTCAAGGGTTTATATTTTAATGCTTCACTGGATGGCATGAAAGCTGAAATTTTACCCATGGATTTAACAAAAAAAAAGCACAACAGAACAAACAGCAAATAAACACTGCCATTAATGAGTCTAAAATTTATTTATAGTACATTATGTGAAACAAAGTAAGTTACAGCAACATTCATGGGAATATTTTATTGGCATAAAAGTCTGAAGACCCTAATGGTTCCTATAACAGTCTTTGTTCACATTATTCCTTCAATCACTCCCGAACAAGCAACATTGAGTGCCTAATTTAGCCTGAATTTTTGCAGCTATATAGTAATGGATAAGATGAAAAGACACATCCTTTACTTTCAAACTGAAAAAGTTACACCGAGTCCTCCAAAATACCACCTTTACTTTTCATGGTGGCAGTATCTGATATTCTAAACATGCATTTGGTCAGTTTATTCAAATATGCAATTGGTATACTCAGAATTTGCATATAATCTGTTTTAAACGACTTTTTTTTCCTAACTGTATTGTAAATTCGAAGTTCAATATTTCATGCCTCTATTACTGAAGAAAAAAATTTCAAACATCTGTGTAATATAAATAAATCTCTGCCCAAACATAAAATGAGTGTTTTAGCAATCATCATCAAACTATTACTTTTTTTCACTGCTGGCTCTTCAATGTTTATCTTAGCTTCTCACTTTTCCCACCCAAATTCCTTCCAAACCTTCCTCAAATCTTCAACTGTTCCATTTCCAGTTAACAAAAATTCTCAGAATTTTCCTGTTGGGTGGAAATTATCTAGTCATGGTTCAAAATGCATCAGACAAATGCAAAATTTTAAGTTACAATAAGATATGAAATAAAACATTATATGTAGAATATATTATTCATTTTCATATTGCTCTCATTTTAATATCTTTAAGACTGTCACAAAAACTACTGTAAAGACTGAAGAAAGCAGAATTTGCTAGAAAATTTAATCAGACTTTCAGCAGAGTGTGGCTTGACAAATACCAAAAAAGTCACATTACCCCGGAATGTACTATTTCATGAAGAATAATGTTTTAATTTTCAGAGTCATAAGCAAAGGAGCAAAATTAAGTTTCTCCAAGAAACATTTACCTTAAATTTCTTAACTGGCATGTTACATCTTCTTCTTTGTCCTGAACAGTAGTGTTCCATAATTTTCTTCCCTATTGTAATACAGTAGAAGTTATGAAAAAAGACTCAACTCTAGCCATCACATTGAAGACAAAATTTTAAATAACAAGCACACATCTTTTCCTTAGATTCATAGCCAATGGTTTGTAATGAGACACAACTGGATGATTTAAGATATGTAAATTATGTTTACACAT
The DNA here is from genome assembly GCF_003259725.1 of Athene cunicularia. NCBI lineage: Eukaryota > Metazoa > Chordata > Aves > Strigiformes > Strigidae > Athene > Athene cunicularia. The sequence continues at coordinate 886,809 of NW_020799092.1, read as the reverse complement.
TCAAAAAAAAGACACTATTTGTTCACATTGGTATTGTATATTGCTAGGGAATACAGCTTGCTCTCAGCTACAATTCAAAAGGAAGAAGAGACAAATCCTTAAGTCATAGATAAAGCATCATTTCCTGACAAATTACATTAACATTTAACAAAAGGGCTTTGTACCAACAGACCATCACCAACTCTTAATAAATTTCTTCAATCATCTTTTACCATTACCAAACCTAACCAACAAATTAATAATTGTTTATGCTTTAAGGGTCCTGCCAAGCTCTTAATGGATTTCCATGGATCAGCAATTTTCCACATCTTATTTTGGGAATCAAATGGACTGGAGGCCATAACACCTGTTCACTTTGCAAAAGCTGAGCTAGGATTTATATTTACAGTGTATTCACCAGTCCTGAGCTCAACACTGCCTCATATCCTGTGATTACTTTGACACTTTGTTCACTTCATTAAAGCAAAGCTTGCTTGTTTGCTTCTTTTGTCTTTTCTGACTTTGCATCTTTTTGGGGGGAAGTAAGGACAATTTTCCCTAGTTTCTAAATACTTTCAAAGACTGGAAATGCAGTTCACATTCTCCTGTGTTATAGTATCAAAACATTAAAAATATTCTGTCCAAAACAGAGTTAATATTGTTATGGGATTAAAAACTGCAGCATTACATAATATTTGCAACAAGTTCTGCCTCAACAAAATAATATCAAGGATTATGAGTTTATACAAGGTTCACTGAAGACACAAACTAGACCACAAAATTTTTATTAATGATCATAAAGCACAAAAGAACTTCATTTGACTAAAATCCCAAATTGAGATTTAAGTGGTCAGCTGATAGAGAACACATTATTTTATTTATAAATTAATTGCAAATGAAAGAGAAATTGCACTGCATGCATTAACACAGTAAAACTGAGTTGTGGTTAAAGCATGTGCTGACATTCTTTTTCTACCACCATCCAGGCTTTAGCACATGCCAGTGATTAAAATACTTCCTCTAGGTCATGGACTCTGTCATAGCTAACATGTGCTTGAACCTGAGCTGCTGCACCTTCATTCTGAGAGGGTGTTTTAGCAGATTATTTTTTCCAAAGAGACACACCTTTTAGAAATGCCAGCACTCCCCAGAGCTCCAACATTTAAAACAGTGTTTCTCCTAAACAAGAGTGAAGCCAAATGTGTCTGAAAGGGTTGGCTGTGTCCATGAGAGATCAATCACCAAAACTTTCCCAGATAGTAGGATCTCCTAATGTGGGATAATTACTTCACAAGAGAGGAAGTACATTTCCAGTTACTGCTCTTCTCCTTAATGAAGTAACAAAGCTTAACAAAGGTTGATACAATTTTAAAGACAGAAGTTAATATAAATACAGGGTCCCTTCTCCAGCCACCAGAAAAAAAAAAAAAAAAAAAAAAAAAAATAGACTGCACGAGCTACAACAATAAATGGATCAGAAGATACAAATAAAAATACAGGAAAGCACTTAATAAGCCATTGGAACATGCAGTTAGGAAAGTCTTTTTTCATAAACTCATTCAGTCTTCCACCTAGGATGATCTCAGGAAAGGATCTTGTCAGTGTCTGAATCAGAATTTCTAATTATTATTGCAACAACAGTTTTTAATACCAGGAGATGCTCATCTGAGCAATTAATGGTTTACATACAAAAAAACAGTTGGTTTCACTGGTGTTACAGCAGCACAACGCCAGCTTTAACAAATGGATACTTAGGCCTTCAAGTAGTAAGAACAGGGCAACTCCCCCAACGTGGCCAGTAGAGCTTCTAGACTGGTCATAAGAGGCTCAGGACCAGAGCTTAATGCTTAAATCATTTATTATTGGAGGTAAGGTCCATCAGTTGCTTAAAAGCCAAACGGTTCAGAGACATTTTCAGGTTTTGGAAATGTTGTCTAGAAAGATTTCTTTAATTCTAACATTTTGTTAAGAAACTCCACTTCCTGTATTTTCACAATGCAATGCAGTTTTTAAAAAGTATCACTAGGAAGGTACTAAAATATAAAGATAATAACAAATTATCAAGCACTTATTACTGCTCTAATATAAAGAGGAATAAAAATTATGTGGCTGTGCTAATTTTATGCTTCCTTCTGCAGATGAATGAAGATTTTCTGTCTTAAAACATCTGCATTCCCCTCCCTTAAAGTAATTTTCAGTTTTGCTGGATACAGCACAATTGTATCTACTCCTTCAGCTGCAATGAGTTGTTGAAATTGAGCTATTCCCCAGCACCTGCTCTTAGTCAGACAGCTGAAATCAGAGGTTAGGGGAAAAAATAAAGATTTTATGTCATTGTAATGCAAGTCTCCTTTTAGCTTTGCTGCAGTAAGTGTTTAATTGGGTTCTGTAAAAATTTTCATTACTAGAGCTAGTGTTTCTCTGTTCCTCTCTCCATGTATTAACTTTCTCATTCATATGTGATAGCCTTCTTAGAAAAGCAGAGGTGTCATAAAAGACATTTGTCCATACATTTAAGGAGTCTACAGCTTTTTTGACTTGTTGGGGATCCTAGTGTTCAAATGTACCTTCATTTTGACTGCTCCAAAGGAAGATAACTGATACAATAGAACTTAAATTATTTCTCACTGAAGGCCTTATAGGTCAAAATTAACCTGAAATTTCATCTACTCGAATACAAAACACAGAACATGTAACAATGAAGGGCTCCCACATAATTTTTTTCCTGGGTGTATCCTATTTTTACAAGCTCAGAATCCTTCTAATTCAGAATTGTTCTAAATTCACTGTGTAGCCCAGATGTTTCAGACTTCATCACAAGCAGGAACCAAGGCCCTATGCCTATAGGAAGAAAGCCGCAAAGACTTTGACCAGCAAGACGCTGCAGCAAATGGGAAGGAAGTAGCTGGTGTGAACAGCTACTGGGAACACAGGAGGGGAAGGCTTGATTTTGAAGTAAGAGAGAACAACATTACTTGGACAGAGAGCTCTGAGACAGGGGCCAGAGGGTGAACCACACAGAAATTCAGCATCTTGAATGGGGCTTGGGGAAAAGGAAATCCAGAGCAGGAAGGATTGGAGATGATTAGAGGGAGTATTTGAAAAGCTTAGACCAGAAGAGGTTTTATTATAAAATAAACATGTTATAATAAATTGACCTTGAAAAGAAAAGACATGGATAAGGTGGAAAAGTTTGTGCCTAAAAATTAACCTGTTAGAAAAGTGGAAATTATAGAAAACAGAGTGTTGTATACTCTTGAAAATTTAATTAGGAGTCTCATATTATTTCTTGTCTCCTTCCTTCATTAAACCTCCAGGTCCTGGAGTCACATGGCTGACTCACAGTTTTCATCAAGGGGAACAAAATTCTAGCTGTCATGCCTGCAGAGAAAACCTTGAACATTCAAACCCTAAAAACATAAACAGAATATAATCCAAAACATAATGTTTTATGTTTTAATAAATCTCATGATTTGAATGTAGTCTGTCTTAGAGTTTTTAACAAGAGATACAGCATGAGCATAAACCTAGCAGCTCTTTTCTAAGCAGGCAGCACGCAGAAATACAGAAAGAGATTCCCAGCTGATATCATAGTCATCATCACCGCATAATGATTGACATGCTGGAATTACGGGTAGCTCATTTAAAGATGTCATGTATTCCACAGATTAACCTCTTTGCCATGATGCAGAAGCATACTCACTGCTCACTCACCAGCATCCAATCACCATATGCACGACTGTGCAAAAGAGCATGACAATGACTGCTCCAATAATAGCGTACTCACAGCTGAGAAAGGTTCAGGCCAAACACAAGGCCATAGCAGGTCCTCAGTCTGTCACAGATACTCCACCATGGAGAGGTCTATACAACAATAAGACTTTCTGTATGAAGTTACAGATCCATGATCAAATGCTTTGGGGTATATTATTAAAAACTAAATAAAGATTTAGGTTTTGTTCCCAGCAGTTTCCCTAACTTCCATGTGCAAGAACAAACAAGTAAAGATTTAGTCTGGAATTTTTTCAGACAGAAATTATTACAGCATAATTATTCACCCTAAATTCTCCTTATTTTTATCCTTGTGGATTTGAATGCATCCTTGAGAAATCTGTCCCTCATTCCATAATCTCAGAAGAAAGGACATAACAGTTATAATTAACATATTCAAACCAAGCTTACAGCCTTGTAGAGGTACCTACCCTACATCTAATAATTTACCGCTTTTCATTGATGCCACAACTGCCATTCATTTCTAACTTCCACTTTCCCAACATAGTGGATCAGTAACAAATGACAGATATTCCAGATCAGTCAAAAGTGCCATTGTAACTGCCAACAAATCCTTTGGCTGACTCAACCATTTCATAATCATCTTACATTTTAGTGCACCAAGTCTCAGGCAAAAAGCCTTCATATCCACATCTCAGCCCCTACCACAAAACTGAAAAATCTGAAAACCTGGAACTATAATGCCATTATCAACAGTGATATAGAAAGCATCCAAAATCCTACTTCTGTGCTAATAGCCCCACTCTGAAAAGAAACAAAAGGCAATTTGTGGGATGCCAAATGAAGTAGCCCTCAAAATAGATGAAGTTTCTATTTATTCTACTGCATGGGGAAAGTGTAAAGAATGGAAATGTACAATAAAATTTACACATCCATTCTTGAAGTTTTCAAAGCCCTCCAGACATATCAGTAAACACTCATAGTCAATTCTGTAAGAATCTATACAGATTTAAAAAGCTGCATGAACTCTGAATATTCATCCATTTGCAAGATATTTCTGATACTGTTTTGTCACAGTTTCAAGTAACATAAAATTTTAAAAAGAACATTAAAAAATGGAACACTTGGTATTTAAGAGATTTCTTACAGAAAGATCTACTAATTCCTTTCCTCAACATTAATGCCCTCCTGAGAAGCATTTCTTACTCCAAGGAAAGCTACATTACTTCCTCAGTAGCTCATCAGGCAGCACGTTCAAGTTACAGGTTGGAACCTGCTTAACTCTGAACATACCCAGAATGTTTGCGTCTATATGTGAATAACTATAAAAACAAGACCTAAGAATATTAATTAGTGAATTCTGCCTCACAAAAATAACTTTTTAACATATATATGTTGTGAGGGAGACAATTAAGTGATTTGCACAGCTGTATTGGGTTTGCAGTACCAGACAGAATCTGAAGCACAAGCCAGACACCAGTCTAAAAGACTGTATGACATTGGTTTAATTGTCATTATAAGGCCTTACCTTGCTTCTGAAATTCCTTGCCACTCCTACTGGAGCTGCAGTTCCACCATTGCTGCATTCTGTAGTCGGATGAAATGTGAGCCACCTATAGACATGTGCAGTTTATCTGCTGTTTTGTGACCACTGCCTAAAGGAATGAGACTGCAAATTTCAGGGTCTTGTGGTTGTCAGGGTAATTTATCCTGCTCACATTAGAGAAGGAGAAAGATTAGAGAGCACTTCCCACTCAAAGGAATCATGTTTTATTTGAGGGAGAAATGAAACGTGAATAAAAAGAGTGATCTATTTCTCCTTAGCTCATAAATACAGGATTTAACCTAATAAACACCTCTCTAGGGTAAGGACATCATCCTCTGGTTTTGGTTGTTTGGATTTAAAAAAAAAAAAAAATCTGCAGGGTTTCTCTTTCTCTCTCTTTCTCACATACTCAAGATGAGAGTGGCTTCAATGAGCAGAGCTCCCAGTATTCCAATTTATTCAGCAGCAACCCCTGTGGACTGTTAACATCAGACTGTGATTCTGCTTGGATTACAAGGTGTAGATAAGCAATTCCATCCTTAAACTATCACTGTCACTGCCAGTACAGGAACAACTTTTACCTGTTGGAGGTCAGACATAGGAAAAGGTTGAGATTGGGAAAAAAAATGTGGGGGCAAAAGGACAGCAGAAATAGAGAGGATACAAGTCCCTTAAGAGCTCTATGGGCAAGTGCATGTGGAGGTGAGTTGGAAATGAAAGCATGGGATGAGGGACCAGGTTGCTAATAAGAAAGCAGCAAACAGAAAAGAGATAGCCAGATTCCAAGAAGAATTTTTCAACAGCAAAGAAAATCTCACTTCCAACATAATCTGTGCTTTCTATTACACTGATCCCTACTAAAGATGTTTGCAGCTTCAGTAAATGCTGATGGATACTACTACATTACACCCACGATCAATAAATCTCAAGTACATGATAATGGAGCCTCAAAGCCTTCGCATACAGACCTGTCAGTAACTGGGACAATATTACAAATAGACAACAAAGGATAATGCAAAGATTGCAAAAATGGAACAACACAGACACAAATTAATTTCTTGGAGGATGGAGCAGAAGGCAGAAAAGATGAAAAAGGAGGTAAGCTCCTCCAGACATAAATGATGGAGAACATTAATAACTGCACACCTATTTTATGTGATGGAGGTTTCAGGAATGGAAGAGAAAACAGTGAGAGCAATAATAAGACCTGGGATTAATTTTTCTTTTCCTTTTTAAAAGAACCCTTAGTAGTGACTCCAGCACTATACTTTGCTACAGTAATCATCTACAATTAGTCTCTGCCCACTCAGGCTAGAGAAGTCCCTTTCATATTTTTGTCACAGAAACAATTATTTTTTTTAATGTGTATATATAAGATTCCACTGATTTTTCTGCATGTACTTCTTTTTATGTTATTTGTTTCCCTGGCTAGCTATCTGGCAGATATGTCTTGTAGTCACAAACATGTAAAATGGGTCATTCATACTAGAAAAGACAAAAAAAGCTGCCTTCTAATCAGGCACTACCTTGAAGTTAAAATAAAACTTGGAAAAAATTATTTTCAACCAAATTTACTCTTGGAATTTGCAATCTTATAACGCAAATAGATATGCATTATTATGGTTCAATGAATACTGAAGAGAACAAAGCTGGTGAAGGGTCTAGAACATGAGTACTATGAGGTGCAGCTGAAGGAACTGGGGTTGTTTAGCCTGGAGAAAATGAGGCTCAGGGGAGACCTTATCACTTTCTACAACTACCTGAAAGGAGGGTGTTGGTCTCCCAAGTAACAAGCGATATGACAAGAGGAAATAGCCTCAAGTTGAGCCAGGGGAGGTTTAGATTGGATATTAGGAAAAATTTCTTCACCGAAAGTGTTGTCAAGCATTGGACCAGGCTGCCTGGGGAATTGGTTGAGTCACCATCCCTGGAGGTATTTAAAAGATGTGTAGATGTGAAACATAGGTACTTGGTTTACTGGTGGACTTGGCAGTGCTAAGTTTACGGTTGGACTTTACCAACCTAAACAATTCTGTTTCTCTTCTCAAGCTTACTTACTGCTTTTCATAATAAGCAGATTCTGCACTCCACAATAAACAACCTGAAGTTTATACCCTGAAAAATATTGCTTTTTATTAATGATATGCTTTCTAACAGCATAAGATCTTTCAAGGAGATTGGAAGGAGGGGAAAAGCCAGGAAGCTTGAGAGGCAGGTTTTTCACCTCTAACCCATTTAAACCCATTAAGTTTGACTTGGACTGCTTAAGGAAGACAGAAGATCAATTTAAATATTAAGAATAGGGCATAGAAGTAGTTCGATAGTCAAGGGAGATTCGAGTAAAAATATTTAAAAGAATAAAAATAATTAATGGAAGCAACCTATTACAGTGTCAAAGACTACAAAAATAACAAAGAAAGGAAAAAGATGAACAAAATGCTGAGATACTAAGAAATTGGTAAGCAAGAAGTCGCTCTCGGAGATCAGTAACATAGTCAAAAGCAAGAAATTGTATGAACTGAAGGAAAGGATAAATAAAATTCTGACCCGGGTTGAGAAGAAATGTTGCTCAACTTCCACACCGGACAAACAGGCCTTGCAAACTGGCTATTTTAAACATGCTGACCGGACTGACTCTGTGAAATTCAGGAGATCTGTGGCCGACTCATAAGCAGCCACAGCAAATAACAAAGTGGGGTGCAGTTTCAACTCCCGCTCCGATTTGACTGCACCTCTAAGACCTGAGGGAAAAGTGACCCAAATCAGGGGGCTGCTGCAGGCGGTGGCAAGACACACCCACCGCCCTATCGCCGCGTAGGCCTCACGGCCGGCCCCCTCGCCCCAGCCGTCATGGCAGCCCCCGCCCGCCGCTCACGGCCCAGAACGTGTGAGGGGCACCGCCGCCGGGTACCGGCGGCGCAGGGGAGCGGCGCGTTCCCGTCCCACGGGGCGGAGAACCATGGCAGTGGGGAGGGGGCAGAAAGAGGAGCGCGCCATTGCGCGCACGCGTAAGAACGCACTGCGCCAGGCCTGAGCGCGAGGGCGCTGCTGCGCGAGAGATCCCATTCCGTGGGGTCGTAGGCGGGAAATGGAGCCTCCTCCTCGCTCTCACTTGTCTTGTCTCTGCTTGCTGCTGCCGCGCCTCGACCCCGCGGCCCTTTGCCCATAACTGTATTATTTTCTGCCCTGTTCCCAGTGGGCTACTTTCCGCTCCGTGGGACGGTCCCCTGTGTTCTACCCAATAACAAGCCGGCTCCTGATGACATCGTTAGTTGCTAGGCTTACACTACTCCGGGGTCCCCGCAACACCAGGCGCCATCCGCCCAGCGCGTCACCCAGCCTTAGCCCACAGAGGGGGCGGGGGGCCGGGTTTGAATGACAGGCCGTTTGGTGGGCGGGAAAAGATAACAGAACCAATAAGAACTCTGGATAGCATTAATAAGCAGGGCTTCCAGCCAACCGAGCTGGGCGGGCGGTCCCTGCCCCAAGGAGGTGGGCCGCTCTGTTGCTAGGGCCGCTCTGTTGCTAGGGCCGCGGCTGCCGCCACGGCTCTGCCGCGGCCTTCCCGGCCTGCCGCCGCCTTCCCGGGCTGCGGCGATGGTGAAGCTCGCTGCCATGTGCGTCCTGGCAGGTGAGTCCAGCCCGGCCGGTGCCATTCGCCCCACTGGCTGCCGGGGCCTGGAGCGGGGTCCGTAGAGTGGACCGAGGTGACGGAGCGGGGTGGCGCTGGGATGTCCGGGCCCCCTCTACGAGGGAGGATCCCCCGGCGGGTAATGGTCTGGCTGCCCTCGGCTCCTTGTGCCGGGGTCGCCCCGTCTGAGAAGAGGTGGGGACCTCACCTACCCCGTGTCCTCTGTCTTCTACGCCATGAAGGGAAGGGGAGAGGAAGGGAAGGGAAGGGGAGAGGAAGGGAAGGGAAGGGGAGAGGAAGGGAAGGGAAGGGAAGGAGAGAGGAAGGGAAGGAAAAGGATGAGAATGGGGAAAGTGTGAAAGAAGCAAGGTAGACAGCCGAGTCCTGCCTCATAGAGGAGGCTCCCCTTGTGCTGGAGGAAAAATTCATGTCAGAAATTGTGATGATTATGAGACTGGTATGGTATGGTTGAGCCTTCGCAAAAACCAGAAGGACAAAGCATGTGCACTTCAGAGGCATCTTTTTCTCCAAGCAAATTGGAAGTTAACCTAAAAAAAGTGAAGACACCAGTCTATTTAGTCAGGATGGATTATAGAGGTGCTAAAAGTAAGTACAGCTGACAGTGAACACTGCAGGAAGAAAACTTTTTTCCCATGCTGTACATTGAAGCTTTGTGCAGCCTCAGCCAGAAGCACATATCCATAAATCTTTCGTGTGCAGACAACACCCAGGTTTAACTTGTTGCTCCAAACTTATTTTCTTTCATCCGGAATAAAATATTTTCCTTTTTTAAAAAACCTCAGAAGCAGCTAACCATCAACTCACGCAAAGCCAGGTGTGATCTTTGGCAAATGCAAAAGAATTAATCTCCCTTGTGCCTCTGTTGAAAGTTACTGTGGACAGCGTAAGTATCTTGCCGGTTTTCTCAATTTGAAACTTGCACATCATTTCCAATTTGGAAGTTTTCAGGTCCCAGTATTTAGTCATTCAAGTTTTGTTGTTTAGTGTTACCAGAGGCCAATTCCATTAGCATTTTAAATTCATATAGTTTTTCTTTGGATGACCTAGTTATGTGCTTTAATCCTAATTGGGTCTGGAGCTGCCTTTTCAGTTCTGTTTGCAACACAAACAACAGGAAAGTCCTGTCCCATATATCATTCTTCCAAATAATACTACAATAATATCCATGTATTATGAAAAATAAAAAAAAATAATGAAGCAGACCAGGCAAAGTAACTTCTGTCTTGCAGAAGAGATCAATATAGTGAACGAGACATAAAAGATACCATAATAACCTAAAGGGAATGAGAAAATGCAGTTACATAGGTAGAAGCAAAACCAGAGATGGAACAAGGAACTCTTGTGTACCTAAGGAAATGGTTATGAAGCATAGAGTGGTTTACAGCATTGGGACCTGCACTAAGGTTAAAGAGAACAACAGGGGAAAAGGGCTCTTATTAGTGAAAGAGACACTATTAACTTGACAATAGAAAGCGATTCCTGTGTTATCTCAAGGGTAATTTACAGACATGCAGTAAAAGATATTGTTGTTTGAGCTTAGTATAGAGTTACTATGAAAAGGTTTCCATTGTCGAAAGACAGTTGGCAGTAGCAGACATTTTAGAGACACACTACTGATTCTGGCAGAATAACAGAAATACGGGTGGAATAAATACTGTGGGATGCAGTGCTGGCAGATGAGACCAAACTAAATGAAAAGGGCAAGAAAACGTATTTTGAGAAACTCTAGTGATGTAATGGTTTAAGAGGATGTCAAAGAACAACTGGGGCTGTCAAAGTGAAGAAAGGCAACACATTAGTTAAGAATTTGCACTGGATGATGCCTGCACAGTTGGAGCAATGTGTGCTTCTCTATCTCATTTTACAAAGGCAGATCTAATTGTCTATTGAAGTACAGAATAGCTTCCACTCAGAACAGAGTGTTGTCTTCAGCACAAGCTTGAACTGATCAGGGAACAAAATGCTGACTTACCAGATTTTCCTGTCTAAATATTATGAGCCCAACTCAGCTCAAAGTAAGCAAGCATGCTAAAAATGTTTTAACAAGAAATGCATTCAGTTAAAGTATCCAGGAGCAATTGTCACTATCCAAAACACCCTTCCTCTTCTATAATATTATGAGAGCAGATAGCTTTATCAATTTCCTCCAAACAACATCTAGGAAGCTGTAATAATGTCAAAATATACACCTTTCTGGGTTTATTTCTTAACAACATAATGTAAAAGACTTTTATTCCAGTCTTGGTGGTCCTGAGTGTTCCTTTAAGGTTAAAGCTGGAACCACTGAGGTATTTCTTTCCTGATTCCTGTCCTTTGAACTATCCAGGCTAGTGAGACAGTATGTGAAGAGAGGATAAGCCCTTCAGGAACATTAAGTCTTTCTTTTTCAAGGATTATGATAATATTAATGAAGTTTTATGGGCATATGTGAATTCTGCTGTTCTCTGCCATTGCTTTGGATCTTACAGAGTTCTGTAACAGCAGGCCATAACAGACAGCTGCCAGGTTTGCCCAAAGTTGTGCAAGCCATACAAGAAAGCCTTGGCTCTAGAAGAGCAAAAGATAAAACCTCTTGGTTTTCCTTCTGTATAGGGATGAATCAGCAAGCTCTTTCTCTCCAGCCAAGTGACATTTGCTTGTTATGCACAGGATGCAACTAATGAGCCACCAGCAGCACTGAGTCAGCAAGAGTTGCTCTCTTAGCAGGGTCAGCAAGAAGAGTTCATCGAGGAATGTTACTGGCTTAAGCAGCTTTGTAGTATATAAAGGACCTGTCTCTTTCCTAAACTCAGTATATAACAAGGATTTGAATCTGGGGAAGTGGGTAATCTGAGGAGAGGAAAGAGCCCTCCTGTGCAGCCCAGGCTCCCTTATCACACTATGTTTTTCTCTACATGATAACATATCTGGGCAATTTTAGTTCTTAGGTAAGGGCTATAGGATAGACATGAATTTTAGAACAAACAGCAGTTTCACCCTGATCCATGGGGCCTTTACTAAAGCAGAAATCTGATGTCAGCACCAGTATGCATAATGGCAATATTCATTTCCTCATGTGGATATTACCTTTTAGATTGTTTTGTGATCCTTGGGACAGTTATCTTGTCTGTATTCCAAGTTACACCATCCAAGCTCTTATGGCACAGGATAATAACAGAAATGAAGGAAAATAGGAATCTCTAAGATGAAACAAAAATCTTTTATGTTTTTGCTTTTTCAGGAGATCCAACTGTGGGGAAGAGTGCTTTAGCCCAGATGTTCCGCAATGATGGGGCTCATTTTCAGAAGAACTACACACTGGTAAGCATACAACAAGCTCAAACTGCTATCCAACATTTTGATAAGTTGCAAGAGAAAACTAAGAAAATCTAGAACAAAATAAACAAGGTGATTTTAAGTTGAGGCATTCAAGGTGGGGTCTCATTGGGTTTTCTTTCTCTTACACCCTAGATTCTGAAGACAATCCGTTTTATGCTCTGTAAGTCTTTACATTATGTGGGTGCTGGTTTTGAAACATTGCAGAGTAATTTCATTCATTTTGTAATTTTCCTGCTGAACCAGTGTTTTCACAAGCTTTTGCGGTGTTAGGGAGCTTCCCCCTTTAGGGAGTGCTCTATGAAAAGGCATTGCTAAAGGAGAAAGCTTTTAATTCCAACTATTAAATGTGCATGTGGACAGTGTGCTTATCACTATGCAAACGTGAAGATGTGTTGCGTAGCCCCAAGATAATTATAATCTACAGAAACTGTTCCCAGATGAAGAGGATACAGTTTGCAGCCTTTCAGTGTGAGAATCAATGGTGATGACTAATCAGAAGCAGGATAAAAATAAAAGTAAATATAAGTAAAGTAAAAAAAGGAAAATATGAGTGTGGAGGAAAAAACCCTAAAATATGTTTGTTCATTGAAATAAAGATGGAAACCAGAAGTTAAGGATAGAAATAGAACAAACAAGCTATGAAGCAGAATGAGATAAAAGGTGGAAGAGGCAAAATAACCTCAGTTCCATATGTTAGCTGATCACATGGTTGGTGCAAAACGTTTTAAGGTGTGCTTTAGGGCAGCAGTGTGATAGTGAAGGTAGCCCTGCAGTTCAGCTAATCTTTTCGCTGGATATAAGCAGATCTCTGGACATTGGTTCTTCTCTGTCTTTTTCCCCCATCAGAGCAAATGTACTTGGCATTGACATGTATGTTACGAGAGCTAAGAGGAGTTCCCAGTAATCTACATTTGATGGGATTGTAATGATTCACAAGAATTGCCTTGATCCAATGTATGGTTGGTATGCAGTCAGATAGGCTCTTAAAAACACTTCTGATCCTTGTTTTTCTGATTTTTCTTGACAGACAACGGGCATAGAACTGTTGGTGAAGGCTGTATCAGTTCCAGAGACAAGTGATACTGTGGTGAGTTTTTCTGTGACATAAATTGGGTCAGAGAGAGGCATCCAGAGCTCAAACCTCACTTCAGTGTCATTCTGGTGGAAGATCACATGTTCATAAGGCCATTAAGTTGCATTAAGAAAATGAGGCTGATCGTGTACAATTGCTGATACTCCAGGGTTAGTTTAATCTTAAAAATATAAGTTCTGCATACTTGTATCCAACATGACATCTTAAACCAAAGCTGTTGCCAGCTTTGTTAGGATTCTCTTCAGTCCTTTAGGGCACTCAGGTTTGGTTCATGTTTCTTAAAACTACAGAAGCTGGAACTTGCCTGTTATTTTTCCTTAATGCCCTATACTCCCAGGAGTGGAATGTGGACCGCATGTATAATTTTGTTTAAATAGTGCGGGTTACTGTCCCTCTCCACATACTCTGTTTCCAATAGGGATGGAAAACAGACTTGGGGCCTTGGAAGTAATCCTTTTGTTGGTTATACATGAAAAATAGCTATTTCTTTTCTCATACTATCTGAACTAGAGTATTCTCAGTGGGGGAACTTGTTCCTCAGGGACATGACACTGCCATACTGAACAAAATACATGAGTTACAAGTTCCAGTATTTACTTTAAAAACCTTTCCCTACACTGCATTTTTCCTGGCAAGAGCCTTCTTTCTGCTTCCATTTTCAGGAATTCTTCATTTTTGACTCTGCAGGAAAAGATCTATTTTCTGAAATGCTGGAGAAACTGGTAAGTCTTATGTAACAGTCCTCTTCTTCCAAAGAAGTGCTTTTGCTTTGAAGATCTGAACTTCCCAGTCTGGCAGATGCAGCAAACTTTGTCTTTAGTGTAAATGGGAGCAATTGCCTTAGTTGCCAATGCATCCTGTTCTACCTCTCTAAAACTTGTAAAAGTGTTAGAAGAAATACTTTCCAGAGGAAGTAATGCAGGTAGTCATTCAGTTTTCTTAGAAAACAAAGGGATGTTTAACTGAGAATTGCTGTGTGCTGTTGGTTAAAGTTATTTTTATTTCTTAAAAAAACATCTATTTTGCTGCTACTCCAGTAATGGGGATTTTTTGTGTTATAGCGATGTGTTTGATCAAACAGGACTCATTCTTGTCCTTGAGCATAATATTGCCCTTGATTCTTTTTCCTTCACACATTTGTTATCTCAAATTGTTATCTCATTTTGAGATGTAGGATAAGTTAATTGATGTCAGGTTTCGTAAGATGGCTAAGTAAACTTAAGTTCATTGCTTTACAAGAGGCAATTCCACTTTTGCCCTTGCACTAGGTCTGGTTTGCAAGGGACTCCTCTAGAAGCTGGCTCAGCTTCTCAAACTGGAAGAAAACCTTTCTACTTTTTTCTCTAGGATTAATTTTGTGTTGATTCAGCATGAAGAATCAGCTTCCCCAGGGATCAGATGAGTGCCAGAGCCAATACAAGTGAAGGAGCAGGACTGTGCAGCAGGAATAGGGAAAGAGAGCAAGACCACCTCTCCCAGTGCCAGCTATCCATTTAGTCAGCTCAGCTGAAATGTGAAACCTCAGCCAGGGCATAGGATTCCTGTATGTTAGGCTTTTTATTTTTGTCTTAGCATCTGTGTTTGCCATGTGTACAGACTGGCTGTTTACCACATCAGTTTCATTAGAGCTGACAATGTTCCTTTCTTGCTGTGCAGTGGGAACAACCCAATGTCCTGTGCCTTGTGTATGATGTCACTAATGAGCAATCTTTCAACAACTGTGACAAGTGGTTGGAGAAGCTGAGGGCTCAAGCAGCTGGAGTGCACATCCCGGGTAAGAAATGGAGATTCTTGTTATCTGCTCCCCTCTTGTATGACAGCAGTTGTTCCTGTTGAGATGTGGCATAGAGCATTTCTTTTAAACCAGAGGCAGGCATGGCTTCCTCCAACTCATTTGCTCTTATCACAAAGCAGATAAAGCATCAGTATGTTTCCTTTGTGGAGCCTTTTCTAGGTAGTTGGAGACTGTTCTCCACACCTCCAACTTTTTCAGCTACAAATGTTATATCATTTATTGCTAACAAGTCAACATTTCTGGTTTGTTGGTTTTCCTTTGTTTCATGTTTTTTTCTGTAGGTGTCTTAGTGGGGAATAAAACAGACCTGATTGGTCGTCGAGTTGTGGAGCAGAAACAAGCACAGGAGTGGGCTGAGAAACATGGCCTGGAGTACTGTGAGATGTCAGTGGTGAGTATCTCCTCCTTTTACCATCTGTGGATGTTTGTAAACTTATCTTCCCTTTCACGTCAAGACAGATAATTGGAGGTTCTATTTTCCGTTTGTTTGTCATCTAACTCACCCTCAGTTTTAATGTCTTTTGTGAAGTAGGGCAGAATTAGTCAAATGCTTATTCCATCTCATTCACAACTTTCTTATTTTTTTTACAGAAGGAGATGAAAAATTTTGAGGCCCCTTTCCACATCCTGGCAAAGTCATTTCACCAACTGTACAAAGAAAAAGTGGAAACTTTTCACTCACTAGCTTGAGGGCCATTGACTGCCATGACTTATTTCTCCTCTAAGCTACTTCTAGTGCCCAGAATCCTGCAGGATGGAATACAAGAGAAGAAAAAAGATGAGCTATTTGCTTCTTCATGGTCATCTTCTGGTAATTCAAAATAAACTAGAAATAAGCAAGTGGAAAGACACTTTTCCAAAGTTGCTGCCTCAGCATTCATTTCATGTCCTCTAGCTTGGTTCTCTGCTCACTGCAAGTCTGCTAGGTTTGAGGAGGCGGGAACTAAAAGGGGAGGGCAGAATGGAAATTGCCAGCTCTGCTTGATACTGTCTTGTCTCTTTGTCTGAACAGACTTCCTGCTGCTACAAGCAAGGAGATAGAGGTTTAGAGAATTCGAAAGGAAACTGACAGGATGTTGTTCAACATATGCAACCCAACCTTGATACATATGTTGCAGGGCAGGACTGATTTGGCCCGGCAGCTTGAAAAGCATTTTCAGGAGGAGGCCTGTGCCCTAAAATCAACCCATGGAGACTGAGATGTGTGGGGACCAAGCTAGATTTGTTTCCAGGAGTGCCCAGAGTTTGAGGCCTGTTTTAACAGTGTTACCCTTATCAGTTGTAGGACTGATATGCTGATGACTGATTTGTGGTTTTGACTTCTAGAATCTGGTTCTTTTCTTCAGCGTGGCTCGCTTTCACTGCCTGATAGGAAGAGTGTTGTGTCTGTACCGCTGTCATTGGTAACGCAGTGCCCTCTGCTGGTTGCAGGTCACAAGATTTCTCAAGAAGCCACCTCTCGAAGCGAGCAGGACTTCCTGCAGGAACATCCAAACTGGCTTATCTGCAAAATGGGGTCAGATAGCAGGAATACCTCTTTTATTCTAAAGACGAGTCCAGAATTTAAAACAAATCATCTTTTCTTCTTCATGTCTTTGTCATTTTATGTGGGTTTGTGTCATTTTTCTTTTTGTCAGCTGAACTTGGCAATACCATGTTCTTATTAGGTTCAGTTCTCAATCCCTTACTAGAAGAAGAGTCCTCTTTGTTGTTAAACCTTCCTTGCTTATCCTTGAATTTTGGACTAAAGACCCGGATTCTGATGTTGCCAGTGGAAACAGGACTAAGGAAATGAAAGACAGCCTGGCTAAGTTACTCTGACTCAGCCATGTCTGGCTAGAAGTTTTGTATCAGAAAGGTTAAAAGCCTAGAGAGAACTGCTCTTTTGTGTGGGGTACTGATGTTGCATGTGTAAAAGTCTATTTGCTAACGCAGTAAATGCAAGTATCTGTGGTAAGGTACTGCCCTGTAACTGAGCCTAACACCGAGAAGTTCAAAAACTGTAACCTTTCACTTCTCCCAGATTACGTTAGCCTCCCTCTGGGCAAGGGAAGCTGAAATTTGTGGAGAGTAAGCACTGAGTGATTTTTTTCAGGTAGGCTTTTCAGGAATCTGTGTTTCAAGACTTCTGTAGGTGCATTTTATAACCATTTTTATGCCCAGTGCTGGGAAAAGTACATTGGATTGAACATAAGAAATATGGCTGCAGATCTTGTAGCAGAGTTTATGAAGCACTTCAAGAATCTGGAGAAGTAACCGGGCTCATTTCACTGGCGAATGTGTATTGATGCTAGGAATTAGCTAGGGATCATGAATACCAGCTAAAGAGGTTAAGTAGGAGCTCAGCCCACAAGAAAAGAAAATGAATAGGTTCTTTTGCTGGAAGCCACCTCAAAAAGCAACAGAGCCAGCTGAAAAAGCTCTTGCTTCCTCCAAAGAAAGGACTCATCCTCCATGGGTTTAGAGTAACTAGAAGGCTCACCCTTTTTTGAATTGAATTAGCATTACTGGCATTTGTATCTTACACGGGTTGTCTTGTTAATCCTGGAGAGTTTCTGTTGATTTACATCAGCTGAGTAGAGTCTTGCCTGCAGGTGCTCAGTACTTCTGACTATTATGAATAAAAGTTATTTTGGATGCTGTGCTGGTCTAGTTAAAGAACTAACGAAGGTTTGTTTTGATTTGGTAGCTCATTTCCCTTGGTTCTATTGATGATGTGATTACAACATAAGACAGATATTTTTTCATACTGAAAATAGCATGCCAGGTGTGTATGCCACCTGTGATGTGGTGTATAGGGGGGGATGAACACTTTGGGAATGGGTGATAAAATGAATCTTATGCAATCTTTAACCAGGGAGTTCAATCTCTCTGCACTAGAAGGACCTCCCATAACTTCAAATAGTCTAAATGCACCAGTAAGATGAAGATTGGTGAATGCTGTTTTATTAAATGAATGTAAAAGCTAGAGGATCTCATTAAAGGAATTCTTGCAGTGGTGACTTGTGATTTATAGGGAAGTTGCTTTTGAGAGGTTAGTGAAGAAAAATGCATCCCATGCAGGGAAAGATATATTGCCTGAGAGAGGAAATGTATGATCTAATTAGCTAGCAGTAGGAATTCACTCACTGCCCCTTTCCCTCTTTCCACAGGCCATGCCTAGAATTAGAAAAGAGATTGTGTCTAAAGCATGTTTCCCAACTTGTATTTTACAGGACTATTTCAAGCACTAATGTAGACACAATTTAATGTCCTTCAAAATGGTATGTTTGACAATAACAATCTCTGTCCTTTCAAGTGCATTTTAAAAGCATAATATATTGTCCTTCCTGGCTAATGTGCTATAATACCAGCATGAGGCAGGTGATGCTTGTTGCTATTTTCCTAGCTTATTTGTGACCTTGGCTGTAGAGGCTAGTAGTGAAGAGTGGGTAGAGAACATGGGAGCCAGATATGGGAAGGCTGTGAAAAATAGTTTTGTGTCTGTGTGAAGGAGTTTAGGGTAGTGAGTAGGTGAGCTGGACAAGCAGGATGAGTAAGAGTCTGAAGACATTATTTTCTCTTACTGTGTTCAGTAACTGTTGCAGTCACATGTGTAGGGTGAGGATGCATGTTTGCTGCTTATAGCCTTAGCATCATGCTGAATTACAAATGCTGTGGAAAACAATGGGAGGAAGGCAGAAAGCCTGTCTGCTGACCAGGAAGCTTGACTAGGAGCTTCTTACAGCTCCTATACTTTGTCCAGCTGTGCAGTGCTGCAGGTGCTCAGCATGGGTGTTTACAACCCAAAAGAGACCCAGCTCAACCAAAACTGAAATTTCAAAAGAAGGGGAAAGAAACAAACAGGCTTTTATCCATTTTTAGAGATTCATATTCCTTCTTTTTCCTGCTCACTTGTTTGATTAGAGAGATCCTTGGAGACCCTCCTTACCTTTCCTTTGGTCCTCATGGTTCTGCTGAACAGAATCCCTGTTATACTTGTGCCCTGCTTTACTTAGCTTGATACATCACCAACCGATTATTTTTTTTTTATCCTTCTAATTTCTGCATTATCTATTCCCAAGGCTGCAAGACATTTCTTCTTAGAGAGATTAATAGACAAAAGAAAACAAAAGTGGAATTTTTAGTCAAATTGTCTTGGAAAAAAGAACCCTAAGAAGTGACATTTCAAAATTTTACTGGAAATTCATTTGTGTAAAGTTGTCATATTAAAAGTGTTTTTATGGTTTGTTTTGTCTTGCAAGACATTCTACTGTGGAGTGAAATGCAGAAAGATCAGATTTTATTGTGAGAGTTAATAGGAGTTTCAAAGCTGATCATACTGTGATAAGATCTGTTCAATCTTAACACTGGAATGGTCACTGCTGTTAATAATAAAGCATTAAATGTACTGAAATGGTGCTGTCAGAACAGTTTCTTATAGAGATTTGTTCATTTTAGAGACATAAAACTTAAGAAAGGACATCTTTCAGAAAACTGATCTGATAAATGGCACCATTTGGACCAGGCTAGTTTCTGATATAACTTCAGTGACTTAAAGGGCTGGATTTAGTCTTTTATGCCAATTGACTCCCCTGGGTAAGCTTCATTTCTTTATGCACTATACATCTTGGACCAATCTGACCCGATAGCAAAAGACACATGATGTTGTTGAAAATGAAATACTGCCTTGGGGCAGAAGGATAAACTGTGTGGCCTCCTGAGGTCCTCCCGGCAATACTTTCTATAATTCTATTAGATTAAATGGGGAAAGAAGTAGCGTGGAAAGCACAAAACAGGCTAAGTCATAAACTAGCAATTAAACTGGGAGCTGGGCTGGGCAACAGCAGAAAATGTACAATCTATCCCAATTAAGAGCTGTATCTCAAGAGAAACCAGGATCCTGACGCAGGTGCTGACAGCAGGAAAAACACTGCATTTCTGTTCTGTATGCAGCAACTGCTTTCTACTGGTGCTTACACAGATTCATGGGTGTCCATACCCTGCTCAAGACTGTGCTCTGCTTTTAATAATTACTGTATCTATGATGTTCAGGTGGCAACTGTTTGCAGTTGTTGTCTCATCTGCCTGTATAAAGCCAGCAGTATGATGGCAGGTTTTCTGCTAGTAGCAGGAAGACATTCCTGTTCTTGATGCCTGCATGATGGGACCCCTCTCTCCCCATGCGTTCTCAGTCCTTCTTTTCCTATCTCATATCCACTTCCTGATGGAGAATATCCACCTCTGCTTGTTCTTAGCAAGTAATTTTTCTGTCTTGCAGATGGTACTCTACAGAAGCTGGGGCTAAGGGACTTCTAGGACCTTTTGCAGCAGAGGTGGATTCTGAGCAGGAGCATATTGTCCCCTGCAACGTCTCTTCTTAGCCTAAGGGCACATCATCTCAGCTTCTTGCATCCTATTTCTTCCTCCTGCTGTCATCTTGCCTTGAGAACAATGTCTTCTTTGCCCTTGACTCTGTTGACCTGGAACAACAATGCTTGGCGAGGGAGAAAGAAAAGAGAAATATCAAGTCTTTTCAGGGCTCTCTAGTTTTTGTGATTCCCTGTTTAAGTCACCTGAGAGATGGGGATGTTGCTCAGTCTAGAGTGTAATTTCTTGGCAGGAGACCCCCAGCTGAGTCCTGGCAGCCTCATCTTGGCTCTTCAGAGCTTGCTGCAGTGTAACTTTCACAGACACTGGCTGTTCTCATTCTGACTTGGAGTTTTATTTGTTGGGGTTTTTTTCACTCCTTGGGGGTCTTCCTCTCTTTTGTCACAGCTTCACATATTTCCTCCCCTAGAGCTGTTTCTCAAGAGAAGCCTCGAATTGCTCTCTTTCCTGGTCTCTGAGATCAAATCCAAATCTGGCAATGTTTAAAAGGGAAATATGACAGACCCTACATGTCAAGCTGGGGTCAGGGATGGGGTCAGTTTGATGAGTTTCCCTCCAGCCAGATATGCATCAGTTGGAGAAATGTGGAGCCTGTAATCTTCTACTAATCAAGTACTGGAAAAATAAACCTTATGAGGACTTTGAGTTAAGCACTGTGAGCAGAATAGGTGTATAGGCAGAACTGATCAGCTGCTGTGCCCCAAACAGGGGAAATGCAGGAGCAGTAGGGGAATAGGAATATGTAGGAAAGAGTGGGGTTTACATTCCTTCTTGAAGAGCCCTAAGGATTTGCTGAGGCAGAATTGGAGGTGGGGAATTAGGGGTGGAAAGACGCAAGACTTTTCCTGGCTTGTAGAATGATGTATGGAAATAAAGTGGGAGGAAAAGTAATTTTTGCATGAGCCATTGAGGGAAAATGAGAATGCAGGATGGAGCTGGATGACACTGCAGGTGGGAGGGCAGGTAGTGAGAATAAATAACTGATCAGGGCAAAGAGTCTTGGGACCAAGGTCAGTTTGTGGAATTCAAAGCCATGATGAGTAAGGTCAGTGGTAGCCATCAGTTTAGGTTCAAGATGTAGGGCCTGCCTTAGAACAAGACAGGATGCATTAAGGCTTACATGACAAGGTTGACTGTGGGGTTTGATAAGACAATAGCGAGAATCCAGAATGATAAGCCTAGGAGTAGTGTGGGGAGATAAGAACAACAAGCTGTGATGCTGTAAGGATCAGTGGCTGGAGCCAGCATACCCAGGTGAGACCAGAAAAAAAAAGAATAGATAAGCTAAGGATGCTATCAGACTATCAGGGTGGAAGTGTATGAAGAGATGTTGGAAATTCAAATTGAGTACATTTCTTCTGAGGGGATTTCTGAGTGGAGGGAAATAGATGCCTACAATTGTTACCCACACATCTTTGTATCATTTAAAACACAAATTAGTTCCAACGCTACCTCTATTTTCTTTTGCCAGAAAGTGAGGTGATCTATTTGTTTAAACCCTTTTTTAAACACATAAACTTAGGCTTAATTGTGTTGCAGCATCCTGAATGCATTATGTTCATCTGCTCACCTGACCAGGCAGAAGTGTCCACTACAACTTGAGCACTGACATCTCACAACTGAAACTGTGATTGGTTCATATAGTGGAAGACCTCCCCAGACTATCAATATTTAACCTCAAAAAGTAGAAAAATGCAGTGTGTGTGATATCAATGTAAAGCAGATATAAATCACTCTGTTCATGAATAAAATTACCTACAATAAAAAACGCCTTCAGCTCTGCATGGGAGGAATCTCTTTTCTGTGTCGGTTTCTTTTCTGTGCTTTTGCTAATTTATTTTGATTCCTGTGAAGCATCACTTTCTCTTAGTCTAACAGTTGTGCATGGTACTGTGTGCTATTTCTAGGACTTTAGTTCTGTGATTTTGGGTGGCTTCAATTTGTGGACTGAAACTGGAAGTTTTGAAATTCAGGTTGCAGTTGAAGCATCAGGCATAAAATCAGCTTGTAAGGACAGCAGAACAAAGTATCTAGGAAAGATGTCTTACAGGGTTAAGAAAATGCTTTCCAGTGCTGATGTCATCAGGCTGCAATGAGTGAAAATGTTAGATAGGGAAGGAAAGTTGGTGGGTTTGGAAGTGGGTAAGAAGTGCAGGCTTCTTGTAACTGAGGTAAATGCAGAGGAAGGGATGCTGCAAGTCTCTGGTTGCAGATGTCTGGGGAGGTGGTGGAGGAGGTAAAGGAACATTTTTGGACAATGTCATGAAACTGGGTGAGAGCAGGAGGACAGTTCTGGTATGAGCAAAAGTAGAGTAATACAGAGTCTGTCATCTAGTATCTGTGCCTATTGAGGCCTGGAGATATTTACCTTAAGTGGACTAAGTCATTGCTCTTGATGGCCCTCCCAGCTAAGACTGCCAGTAGAGTGGCTTTCCCTCTTCACCAAGACAGAATTGATCACTGGATGCCGTCTCGATCCACAACTATTTTGATATCTGATTCCTCTACATTGTCTGTCCCTCTTGCCTTTTTCCTCCCATTTGTCTCTGTACATGGAGGTCTTGTAACTATATGTCCCCACAATTCTGCTACACCTCCCATGCTAACAGCCCTCCCCATTACCTTAAGACTGCTTAGATCCTCCCATGTACTTTTCTTTATGGATTATGAGCTGCTGTCAGAAAAAAACCACTAGTCTTTATATCCACTACCACCCTCTCCTATCCCTCTCCTCTCCATCTGGTATTAGGGTAGAGCGTGTGCCTTGTTCAGCTGGCTAGTTCTGGCATAAAACTGGACTGGTATAGGAGCGAGAGAGCTGTGCCCATGTTAGATGTGTGTATCTGTGCGGGTGAGGGGCATCTGAGGCAGGCACCCTTTCCTCCTTTTATCAGACTGCACTCATTTATTATACCATCTGTTTTCCCAGTGCCAGAGATGATGCTGGGGATATGTGACTTGGGCCACTCAGGCAGAAACTGGCCTGCACAAGGCCAGCCATGTGTTTGCCTCCTAGCAATGCAGCGGTCAGCAGCAAATTCTTTGCTGCCGCCTCCTCTCAGTATGGGAGAGAGCAAGCATGGGCCTGGGTGTGTAGGAGACACAAAGAGATGAACTGTGCGAAGGGGAGGGAAGAAGGGGAGAGAGATGGACTAGGGTATGTGTGTGTATCAGCTGGAGAGAACTGTGGGAAGGAGGGACAGACAGATACGGGCAGAGTGGGGGAGAAGGAAAGAGTAATAGAATGTAGAAAGGGACAGACAGAAGAACTTGGCAGAGGGAGACAAATAAATGGGCTGGCTGGGGCACAACAAGAAAAAGGCTGTAAAGGAAGGAAATACAGGCAGATTTGGCAGGTGTGTGGTGTGGAAATAGATGGATTGTCTGGGGGAGAGAGATGTGTGTCAGCTAAGTACTACAGTAATAGGTAAGTGGATAACTACAGAGACTGGGGGGGGTGGGTCTGTTTATATAGGCCTGTGTAGGGGGGAGCTGAATGAATGACAGTGAGGGAGAAGAGCCATAAGAAAGAGGAACAGAGATGAAGCAGCAGAACAAGAGTAAGGCTAGAGATGAACCATGGGGAGAAGAGGCATGAGAAGGCAAGGCAGTCCTCAGAGTGGAAACAAGAACTGGGATCAAGCAGAGGAGAGGAAGGGGGTTCATATGAGAAGAAGGGAGACTAACAGCACTCGTGTTTTGGGCTGAGGTTTTCTTACTGGAACCTGAGAGAGAATGCAGCACAGAGATGAGAGCACAATTCCCCAGTACTAAACAGAAGCATTTTTATGTATGCAGGGCTCACTGGCAGTGCCCAGAGAAAGCCGGTGGACTGGGGAGTGTAAATGCCACTGTGCTAGTGCAGACTGTTTCCTGTCTGAACTGCATGTGTACTTGAGCATTTACAACCTGTGGTCTGCCTATTTACAGTGTATCTGCTTGACTGCTAGGAGCTGTTTAAGATGTCAGCTTAGGCGTTTATTTATCCTTTCTTCCTCCTCCTCTTGCCCTTTTCCTCACAGTATACTCTCAATGGAAAAGGAGATGTGAAAAAGCAGTTCCTGTATTCGCAGGCACCTTCTTAATTCTTCCACCTCAGGCCACAGACACCACCTTGCTTTGCTGCCTGACTTGATGTCGCACCCCTCCCTTTGACCATTTTTTTTCCCTGTCCTTTCCTCTGTCCTTTTTTATCTCCTCCTTTATCTCTTCCTTCAACTTTCTACCATTTTAAATTTTTACCCTTTCCTGTAATGCCATCCCCCTTTCTCTGTTGTGTTCTAGACTCCTATTTTACATGCCTTCCCTTGTTGCAGCAGCTTATTCCTTCTGATTGCCCTGTTTCTTCTGCTCCTTTTTATCTCTCCCCAATTCCCCCATCTCCTTCTGACTGTGCCTGTCTGCCTGCTTTCTCACTCACTGTCTGTCTCTCTTGAACTGGGTTGTGAATTCTGTTTGCATCAGAGCGGGACAAACTGTAAAACTGAGGTTCCCGGAGGGCCAGGTTGTGATCATTTTATTTTTACAATGTCCTTGGATGTGTAAAGGTGTTTGTTTGAGGGGGAGGAGCAGTGCATGTGCTCCATGTGGGAGAAGAGAGAGGAGTGCAGGCCAGAACGAATGAAGCTTATAACTAATATAGGTCAGTTGCAGAGAAGAGTCTCAGTGGTCTGTAAAACAGAGAAGTGCTTTGTCGCTTCAGACTGGCTGCTGGAAAGATGGCAACTGAACAGTATTATCTAACAGACACAAGCAAACTGGAAAAGTGTCCTGTCAAAGAATGCAGTAGTGGTGAGCATGGGATGTCAATGTTTAAACATGGAGTTAGAAGCCTAAATAGATGTGGTTTGCTTTCTTTTTAAAATAGGCCTCTATTCCCAAGTCAGAGAATACCACCTCTCCACAATTTCTATCCATGGTGTACTCTTCTGTGCATCACCATAATGCTCCAGTCTAGCATCTGACTGGCTTAATCTGATGTGTTTAACCTACTTAAACTGGTGCAGGGTCTGGAGCACTGGTCGTACGAGGAGCCGCTGAGGGAACTGGGGGTGTTTAGTCTGGAGAAGAGGAGGCTGAGGGGAGACCTTATCGCCCTCTACAGCTACCTGAAAGGAGGTTGCAGAGAGCTGGGGATGAGTCTCTTTAACCAAGTAACAAGTGATAGAACAAGAGGGAATGGCCTCGAAGGTTTAGACTGGATATTAGGAAATATTTCTTTACAGAACGAGTTGTTAGGTGTTGGAATGGGCTGCCCAGGGTGGTGGTGGAGTCCCCATCCCCGGAGGTGTTTAAGAGTCGGGCTGACATAGCGCTGAGGGATCTGGTGTAGTTGGGAACTGTCAGTGTGAGGTAAATGATTGGACTAGACGATCTTCAAGGTCTTTTCCAAGTGAGATGATTCTGTGATTCTGTGATGCTTCCTCTATAGGAATTCACATTGTGGATCCTAAACCAATTGTAAAACTAAATCCTAGGAATTCATATATTAGCTCTGTGGCCACAATAGACAAGCTGGATTTCTCTGAAACAGTGTCTAAAGTACATGTAAATCTCATGGGATGCCTCTGTGACTATGCGGGACTGCAGAAAGAAACCCTTCTCACATTAAAATTGGTAGGCTGTTACTGACATCAGTGAGACCTGATGACTTTGAATTTTCTAAGATTGTCCACTCACTGAACTCCCGAATAGGTGTTGGAATACATGCTTCTCTTGATTTGTCCCTCTGAAAAGTCAGAGGGACTAAATAACCTATCCCAGAGACTAACCATTTCTCTTGTTTTTCTTGGGATGTTCCTTCAAGAGTCTCTTTTAATCCTGATTTATTGCTGAGCATCAGAGAAATTAGAAGTTCAATATTCCTCCCCTAATATTCTAAATTATCTGAATGAAGAAGAGCTAAGGATGTCCTAAAGAAGACAAAAGTATGTACAGCTGGCTTGCAGAAGGGTTACCCGTGTCAGTACCACCAGACCTAGGAGAGCAAGTCTGCCCCGTACAGGAAGCTCCAGTGAACCTCTGTGGCTGCTGAAGACCAGATGGCAAAAGCTCATGTTTGGGCTGGACTGTGGCTTTAAGTGAAGATACTGAATAGATAGGGCTGCACAGGATTCTATTCTCTGTCCCCATCAGTGCCCTTTACACTGGGAGAAAACTTGATATCACAGAATATCGATCAGTGTCAACATGAACCATCCTCACTGTAGGCCTCACCTTTCCCTCTGCATTTGCCATTGTGTTGATCTTCCAGGAAGATTCTGAAAACCTTAAGTTCAAAAAAAAAAAAAAAAAAAAAAGGCCTTTCTCTTTCTTGCAGTATTCTTTGCAGTTCTCTGTTTATTGGTGTATTCACAAGAAAATGGGCTTTTTTTCTTTAAGAACCAAACCACAGCCAATGCACATTTCCTCACAGGAGTTTCATAAACCTGTTTGTCAAGAGATAGTGACTTTTTTAACTCATGGGTTCTGAAGCTGTCCAGGAGAGACCATCCCTTCCATGAGAGGCAGTTCAGGCATGAGAGTCTATCCTTGTCACAGTCAGTGGATGGATGGACAAAGTCTTTATTGGGAGCAAGACAATTATTATGTGCCCATATTTCACACACAATGGGCAGTGAGACCCATTGCTTCTTTGATCCATTCTGAAGAACCTTTCCCCGTGCCTTGACCTTAGCACAGATTCTGATTACAAGACCCATGACATAACCTTTTCACCAACTTTTCCTTTCCTAGAATATGCTTCCAGGGTTAGATGTATGTGGATTTCAGTGGGAACTATCTGTGCCTGGCTTTGGATATGAATGGGAAGAAAAAAGAGGATTTCCATGAAGGATCTGGGGATACAGCAAAGGAGAAGGAATGGCTGTATGCTTGTGAATAAGTGGGTCTCAGATTGGATTTCTATGGGGTGTGGTTTATGGTGTGTAGAGGCATGTAGAGGCATGTATTTATTTATAATGTGATGGTCCAGCATGAAGGTAACCCTAGGATTAGAGATCAAGTGTAGAAAACTGTGTACTCTGGAGTGGAAAACTACGACGGACAGCATCTGAGTGGGGGGATAGTGTCTTTAGTTTAGTACAGTTATGCAAATACATGAGGATAGGCATGCTGGTGGGAGGGAGGGTGTTCTCACAACTTATTTTCTCTGCTAGTCTTATTCAGGAAGTTTGTATGTATATGTATGCATATATCATCACTGAGGATACTTTACCAAATACTGGAAATCCAGCTAGAGTGACTTGTTAGCAACCTGCCCTCTCTAGAGCTAATGGGTTGCTGGCATTGATTTTTTTTTTTTTTTTTTTTTTTTTCCTATTGATTAGGAGGCTGCTGTACATGCAAACCTCAGTGCAGCATGGAAAGAGAAAGGGAGGGAAAGCAGTTCACATCCCAGCAATTTATCATCGTGGAAAATTCATCCTGGGAATCCCAGTCTTGTCCCACTATCTCTTTCAAGTAAAGAAGAAAGCCTTCTCTTTCTGAAGAAATCAACCCACAGGGCTCATGAGATGACACTTTCTTTTTCCAACCATCTTCAAGTAGAAAAAATTTCAAAGAAGAAACATTTGCATGAGAAAAAGGAGTCTTACATGGAAAGCACAGTTCTAGCTTCAAGACTCAATCTGGAACAGGTTTCTTGGGTATCCATGGGTACCCAACTCATCTATAACAGCACCCAGATCCCACTAAAATAATGAAAATACTTTCACTTTGGTGGACTTTGCAGTTATGTTTTGAATTTTTCAGTGCCTCCACAAACTAATGAACATCTTATTTTGTAAGAGTGTTATGAGGCTAAATGAATTGTTTGCACAACATAGTGCTTGGAAGAGGATATAGGTCAGAAACTGAGGGAGTTACGTATTGCAGCTTTATAACCTCATACTTGATCCCCGCCAGAGTTCCACTCCTGTCTAACACAGGGGGGTTTTATGCACTTTCAGGGCAGAACCAACACCACTTTTACATGGAAACCTACTGGGTTTAATTGTTAGACCTCTGTGCCCTGTATCTCCCTCCTTCTTCCCTCCTTTCTGGTCACAGTGTCACACTGGAGATGACTCTCCTGTAGTATTTGAATATTTGATGTTTAAACCATCTTTTATGTTGATCCTCAAGTTATATGAATCTGAATATAAGAAGAGAGGGTTTTTCCATCTGTATTTATGTCCCTATCTCTATCTCATCTCCATCTCTATCATCTCCACTTGTGATTCTCAGGCAAAACCACAAATCTTCTTTCCTTAGCTTTCTAGTTCGTTAAATTGGTCTAAGAAAACCAACAGCATGCAGATATTATGTGAATAACGTTTCATAAGTGCTTTGGGACCCTCGGGTTTGGATGTCAGTGATAACTGCTCTGATCTCTTGCTCTGCTTGTCTAACCATAAAGATATGTGACTTCTATCAACTTTCTCCAGTGAAATATCTTAAATTTTAATCCTCTTTCTGCATATGTCACTTCTATCTTCTCTGCCCCATTGGCTCCCAGTTCTATAATCATCACTGTAACCTCAATTTATTTTTCTTAACATCTCCTCTACTGATGCATCTGTCTATTAACACCTCTGCTCTGCCTGCAAATACAGCTGCATCAACTCCTTCTCTTTTACATCTCATTGCAGGAACTCCTTATGAGCTGGCCTCCCAGGATGAAGATTCCTAGATACCAGTTTTCATATACTATCACTGTCTGATTTTCTCCTATGCGCTGAAAAGCTCCACTGCAGCACTCAAGCCACAAACACTCTGTTCAGTTCCATTACCATCCCATGGAGTTGATTCTGACTTTGTGCCCTTCATCTCCCTTCCCGCATCTTTCTTGTGCCCCTTTTTTCCTACAGCGCTGCCCCTTCTCTCCACAAATAGCAGCACTTTTGGTTTGCCATTGGAAGCAGACTTCCTGCAGCTCCCTGTCTCATCAGCTTCTCATTTCAAGTAATTTAAAATGTAATTTAAAATATCTCTATTTCCTCCAGACTATTAATTTCTCTCTCCTTACTCTTCTATAGATGTCATTCTGTGTTGCACTATTCAGTAAGATGTGACTTGTAAAAATCTGCCACAGTGTTTTTATTCTGTACTCTTGTTTTGTATTATCATTTTTAATGATTCTTTGTAGGAAAGATGAAATCTCAGCACAGCATCTAGCCACAGCACAAGCAGTCACACAGGACATTCTGGCATTTGCATTGCCTTTGTTCCATTCTTCTCCTGTGGCGTTTAGAACTGTAGAGGGATTATTGCAAATGGTCTAAGAGTATATAAGTAGGGTAGCAGGAAGAGAATTATTTCTGGAAATTGGGAAGTGTGAGGCAGGAAGCCGTGTTTAGTCCTGATCCTGAGATGTGCTGAGCCCTCCTAGGTCTTACTCCTCTTAGCCAGAGATTAAAGAACTCACCACCCTGCAAACCTGTCCTTCTTACACTGACAGTTTCTTTGGGGAGAACATGCTCCTCTCCTGTTTCTGTAGTCACTTGAAACCAAACTGACCAAAGCTGTAGAAAAATGTAATGAAGGCAACAGTTCTGGATTGGTTTAGGGGTCTCTGTTTTGGCCCAGCTGCTGCGTCACCATCTGCATGTGACTGGATTCATTAAATGTAAAGATACGTAATCCTGACATTTCCACAAGATTTTTCTTGTTATAGATGAAATCTGTAATTTCTCAGAGTGTGGGGTTCCCCTGAAAGCCCAAATCCACAGCCTCTGCAGTGACTGCTTGCTCACCCTACTAGTCTCACCAGGCTCAGATACCAACAAAAGCAAGCTCCTCAGCCCAGAGGCAACCCCTGTCTGTGCAGCTCAGCATACGCTGACCCAAAGTAACACTACCATTTGTAACAGTAAAATAAACACTTAACCACATGGGCTACACAGGTGAGCCCTGAAGACACATAGCATCACCCCTTCTTTCCCTCTCCTCTTTGAATCACCCTGGTATGTAAGGAGGGGTGAGTTTCAGAGGGCCTAAACCCTTTTTGCTTTCACTCCCTCCAGCCAGGTTGCTTGTGTGGCATTACTGGAAGAGCTGTGCTACACTTTTTTGTAGTACAGAGTAATTGAGGACCACACCTTCCTCGGAGCTATGAGCTCCACAGATTTCCAGGGTGCCTTTCCCATCCACACATGTGATGTTGGTGCCTGGTGGGTTTGAGTGCCAGAATAGCCAGCTGAAGTTTTTTTCCTCTTCAACAGTCTTTCAGGCTCCTGGTCCAGCTTTTCTACCTTCCTTTGAAGAATGAGAAGACTTGAATACTGGGGTAGGGTTGGAGAGGAACAACCACCAGCACAAAAAGAAAATGGCTCAGAGTTCCAAGAATTACTTATTCCTCCCTTATGCCTTTCCTCTTCAAGGCTCCTTCCTTCTTTCAGTCGAAATGTCTCAGAAGGTGGAGGAGACATCCTAGGGTGATCTTCTCTAGCTTTCTCAGCTAAGAGCCTCACAGAGCCTCCTCCTCACCACAGGCCATCCCTGTGGGTCATAATCTCCTATCAGCTTAGGGGTGTTCTCTACATTTTGCTGCCTCTCCAATTCACTTGAACCATGAACAACAGTTTAGAGAGTCTGTTCACAGCTACCATCCTCCTCGCTCTTGCAGCAGGCTATACTTAGCGTGATAAAGGTGCATTGGTGCCACCTGCCCCCTTGCCCATCTGTAGCTGTTTGGCAGCTCCATAAGTGCAGAAATAGATGCCCAGCTCCTATGGCAGAGGCCAAGACCAGGATTCCCCCAGGTGAGGCTGGGGACAGTTTGTCCCCCCAGAATCTGTCAGTTTTCTCAACCTGCACTGTCTCCTGCCACCTCTCACTCCATCCCTTCTCCTAGCTTCCCCAGGGCCTATCCTGCCTGCTGGTGGTGGTCTGCATATGGCTGATGCCAGACACCATGAGTGCTTGCTGGTAAACACCTTTACCTTGGTCTCGGCTGTGAGGACAGCCTGGTCTGTGACCTCTAAATGGGGGAAATGATCAGTGGTCTGTAGGGCAGGCAGTGGCCCCCCTGCTGCTTGCTACAGAGCCCTTCATGTCCAACAGTCCTGGAGCAGATTGTCCTGAAAGGGCAACCCCAGTCTGTGCCCAGAGAGGGAGAAGGGAGGGGAGATAAACGGAGTTAGGAAATTACAACGTGGCTGAAGCCCGCCAACTGGTTCAACTTCCCAGCACCTCCTTTGCTCATCCCTGCTCCCCCACACAGAACATCAATGAACCTAAAGCAGCTCTTCTGGTCTCTTTTTCACTGAACAGATCTGATCAGAGAGAAACAAAATCAGTAGCATCAAGCATTAGATTATTTCTTTTCTTTATGATTGTTGCATTAATGAGCAGCTGCATGTATAGAACCAGGAGGTGACTAATGTAATTATAACCTGGTGTAATGATACTGCCGAGGAAGAGAGAGAGGATTATGACATACTTAGATGTCAGTATTGCACTGTTTTGTACATGTTCCCCGTACTATCCGGTTGTGTCTGACACGGGAAACTTAAGCACTGGTAGATTTCAGTCTGCAGCCATTCAGCTGGTGCATCTTTCTGTGTAAACAAGAATGTGAAAGGTGGATGCTTTTGGGGGGCTGGAGGTGGGGAAGGGTCCATGTTTGGTGGTTCCTTTCCTTAACAAAATAATAGTGTAATAATAATAAATCGCCTTTACTTGTGAAGAATCTTCCCAAAATGTCTGCTTCTTGGAGCAGGCTTTGGGATTTCACAGAAAGCTCTAAGAACAAAGTCAGAAAGCAGAGATTCACACAACACTGCTCGGGGGGAGACAGGGGGACGGGAAACGAGCAGCACCGAAACATGGGCAACTTGCAGCGAACCCGAGAACAGTGAGGAGCAAGCACTTAAAAATCATAACAACGGCGATAATTGCAGACACAAATGCTTGTTTCTAAATTACCCTTCCACGTTACATTTCACCCGTCTCCTGGGAGAGAAAGGGCTGGCTGGAGTTGCGTGCGGGTCTCACCGCGGTGTGCGGGCTGCACTGGCGGCTCCGGTCACGTACGGCGGGGACGCGCGGGAGGCCGCGATGGCGGGGCGGGGGGAGAAGGGCAGAAAGCGAGAGAGAAGGGAGAGCCCCCGCTACGCCCGCGGGGAACAACCCTTGCCGGGGCTCGCAGCGGCGGGCCGGGAGCAGGGCGGGGGGGAGGCTGCCCCCGCC
>NW_020799092.1:822282-854103 GCF_003259725.1 Athene cunicularia | reverse complement strand
AAAAAAAAAAAAAAAAAAAAAAAAAAAAACACACACCAAAAAAACCATAAAAACCCAAGGAAGATAACTGGGAAGGAAAAGGATTTTCATGGCGCAGGCTGCAGAGCTAAGCAAGAAGACTGAAGGTTGCATCTCTGCTCTTACAGTCTCTAACTGTCTAGGTCCAGATAATGAGAGATTGTGTTGAGGATGCTGCTGCTGCTCCCCTGTTCACTGTGGAAGCCATCTCCAAATTAGCCATTACATATGGAAACTGGAGACCAGAATTTTAGAAAAAGGGATTAAGGCGTCTCGTTTTGGGGGGGGTTTCTCTTTATTTGTTTGGTTTTTCTTGGTTCTTTTCTCTCTCTTTTTTTTTTTTCTTTTTCCTTTTTCCTTTTTTATATTTTAACCAGAACGTTTCCAATTTAAAAGGCAAGCCTCTTCCCGTGTGGTCTTTCTAATTTACACTCTTTTCCGTGGGCTTTCTTACCTCCCTTTTTTGATATCTATCTCTCTATATATACCCATTATATTATTAGTCGGATTTATTATTCTTTTATTTTATTAAACACACACACCCCAAGAATCAGAAGGCGGTTGGGTATTTGTATAATGAAGAATTATGGGGCTCTTTGACAGAGGTGTTCAGATGCTTTTAACCACCGTTGGTGCTTTCGCTGCCTTCAGCCTGATGACCATAGCTGTGGGGACCGACTACTGGCTTTACTCCAGAGGGGTTTGCAAGACTAAAACTGTCAGTGAGAACGAAACCAGCAAAAAGAACGAGGAAGTCATGACCCATTCTGGATTATGGAGAACCTGCTGCCTGGAAGGTATTTGATTCTGGATGTGTGTGTGTTTGTGTCCTTCCCTCTCCCACCACCTCATATTTCTCCCCCCCTCCAAATAAATCCCTCCACATTCCACCATTTTCTCACTTCATTCCTTTCACCATGGATTGAGAGTGGTGTGCTCAGTTACTTAGGGCACAGAGGCAAGAAGACAAGCAAACCCTTCTCTGCTCCATTCTCTTCTCCATTCCTCTTCCTCATGCTCCCCCCTGCTCCTTCCCCAAAAATTCACTTCCCCCTCTAACTGGAATAATGTGTGTGTTGTTACAAAAACAACTTTCAAAAAACAACTGTGCAGTCTGCCTGTCTTCAGATTGTTTGTATTGTCTGAGAAAGCAATGGCAAAATGCTGTGTTATTGCTGTGCTCCAGCTGTAACCACAGAGTGAAATAGTTGCTCTCTTTGCAAATGGCTTATTTGCAAAGACAAGACTGGGAGTGAGAGGCTATGTGTGGAGGGGGTGACTGCAAAGCACTTTGGATGCAATTTATTAGTTCACTTCAGGAGGGAAAAAGAGAGAAAGGGAAGCAACCCTGTTATGTCCAAAATGCCTCCTACAGTAAATGTAATGATTCCAGTCATCTCAAGCAGAGTTCAGAGCATTTCATAATGTCTATAAGCAACCACATCTCACTGGGCTGGGTGCAGAGGGGTCTGGTTGGTGTCTGATTAGTTTGGTTTGGAGCTCAGATTTTTCCCCTCTTTGTTTGTTGTTGGGGGGTGGTTTTTTGTTTGGGGCTTTTTTTTTTTTTTTTTTTTTTTTTTTTTTTTTTTAAGGTTTATGGTAAAGACTAAAAATAAAAAAGTCTCTGAATGGAAAAATCAGCCTAAGTCTGATGTGATGAAATGGAACAGCAACTCAGTGACATGTCTGATAGCAGAAGAGACACCACTGCAGCCAACTTCTGGAATCAGACGATCCCAAGGGAGGGGAAAAGAAAAGAGTGATTAACTTTTAAATATGTGTTGCTCTGTACTGCTATTGGCATACGTGTGGGCTGGGGAGGTGGTCTTCAGCCTGTGCTGGAGGGATGGGGGCAGCCGATGTAAATGCGTGGTTTATGTTACACACGTAACGAGAAGGAGAGAGCGAGAGCACAAGAGCACACATTACAGCCCATTGTAAAAGCTCTGTTTATGAATCAGCTCCCAGCTGGAGGGTGGGCTGCTGGGGGTTTATGGACATCCAGGGATAATGTGTCCACCAGAGCTGGGTGTGCCTGGAGCTCCCTGATGGGAGAGATCGGGGAGTGGGTACCGCAGAACTGATTTTCTAAGCTGGCACTGGGAGATGGAAGGCAAGGGGGAGGGGGGAATAAACTATGTATGTCCTGATGTCTCTCACCAAAGCAAGCTAAAGCTGCTGTTTGGAAATGGTTGTGTCCGGGAAGAAGCGTGAATTTCCCCCCTGTTCTTGGTGCAAACGGTTGAGTGATGGCTGGACATGTTTTGAATAGCTAAGTGACTTCATTGAGCGATGGTCTATTTGACGCATACTGCATTTAGTGCCCTTTGTCAACCCAAACTGCTGCCTTTTAACATATCCTGCAGAGGAGCTCTATGCTGAATACTATATGCTGTCTCCATGCCAGAAAATCAATAGCAGTAAATTAATGGGGGATATTTTAAACACACTCGCTCACACACACGCACACATTTCCTCCAAACAGATAAATATATAGAGGTATATATTAAAAAAATGGAAATCCTTTCAAATAGCTATTCATTACAACCAGGGGAGGAGACCTGTCCTTAATTAAAAATTAATGATAGAGGGAAGGCAAATTAAAAAAAAAAAAAAAAAAAAAAAAAAAAAAAAGGAAGCCCAAATGCAAAGCCATGCAAGGAAGGGAGGCTGCGGGTAAGAACTCCCTTCCTGAGCCATGTCCCCAAGCTGGAGAGTGGAGGGAGGCTGGGGTGGAGACAGGAGGTATAAGGACCCTGGCCAGGAGAGGCAGTGGATTCAGATCATGTCTATCTGCCCAAAGAGCTGTACCCACAGGGACATGGTCTGAGGGGGAGGAGGAAGGGGCAGGTAGGGCATAAGGCTTGTCAGATCGGAGGAGCTTGGGCCTCCTTCTCCTTCACATCTGACAGGATCCCACAGGTACTGTGGAGAAATGGTTTGCATGGCAAAGAAAAGTGCCAGGATGCTGCCAATTAAAAGCTCCAAAGTGTTCCCAGCCCCCTCAATGCCATGCTGCCAGCCCAGTCCCTCTGCCCTCCCTGTTGATGGTCTCCAGCAGGCTCAAACTGCAGCCCTGCACAAGGGGTGTGAAATGCAGCCTGAGCACAAGCTGCACGTCCCTGGCAGGGTGTTCTCATTTGTCCCAGCTTTGTGAGGGTTAGGCTGACCCATTCCCCCAGCCCCTGGATGCTGGGCAGAAGTGGTGAGTGGGTTAGGAGGGTGTAATGCACCACACAGGAGCTGAGCCCAACTCTGAGTCCCTAGCCTGAGGGCAGAGGTTGCACCAAAACTTGGAGAAAGACTTGGTAGCATGGTAGCACGGGCCTCTCAGCTGGAGGCAAAACCAGCCCTACGGGTCCGTGCTGAGCAGGGTCTGGGCATGGGTTTGCCTCATGGGGTGGCACAGCACCAGTCTGGCACCACCGCCACTGGGATGCCTCCACTTGGCTTCCCGCAGCCCCACAGCCCACATGGGCTAGCGACCGGCACTCTTTTGCTCCCAGGACAGCACAGACAAATATCCCCAACAGCCCCTGGACAGCAGGCCTCTTACTGTCATGTCTGATCACCTTAGATGGAGTTATCTTATTTCTCGGCAGCAGAAATCAGAAAGGTGTCCCTGATTGACTCGCTCTCCCTGGTGAGAGCTGCCTGCTGGTGAGTGGGAGGGAGAAGGGTGCAGCAAAGTCTTCTTTCCCCCATGATGCAGAGGGTTGCCAGGTTTGTGGAGAGAAGGTCTTGGTCCCAGGAGGCTGGGAGAAGGGCAAAATCCTTGGACTTTGCTTACACTGTGTCCATGGTGTGGCACAGTCACCTGACAAAGGGTCTGGGACAAACAAGCTTCTGCTGCCTGGGGTGGGTGTCAGGGCAGGTATATAGGGTGATGGGAGGTAGAGAAGAGGAGAGCAGAAGGCTTTATAACAAGAAAATAATCAAAGAAGAGCCCAAACTGCCTCCTACTACTGGTAGGAAACCTCTGACAAGGTTGCCTTCATTTCTGGGGATGTGGGGGAATGCTGGCATTAGTCAACACTGTAGGCTGTCAGAGATGGTGGACTCCTCGTGTTCAAAATATTGTGCTAAATTGTCTTTTCTCGGCCAAGAAATCCAGCAGCAAAAATGGACATGGGGACTTAGTCTTGGGCTGTACACACAGATATGCTGCAGTCAGAACTGCAAGTTCCTGTTGGAGAACTTGGTCCCCAGGCTTCCAATTTTCAGATTCCCCTCTCTTCAGTCATTCTGTTCCCCACGGTTTACTTACAGTTAGCATTTCAGATCTTTGTATTACTCCAAAGAGGAGTGTCATTTGGGATATTCCTTCTCTAATTGGTATTTCTTTTCTCCCTTTCTTGTGTCCTACAGTGAGCCCCTGCTCCACGCTGGGGCTAAAGCAGAAAGGTGGTGTTGGTTCACATTACTGCAGATTAGACTTCTGATTTTTTTCCTAATCTTCCTTGAGATAATTCTTTCTCAGGCTTTGGGGTTGGACAGATACGTCCCTGGGCCTTTGAAAAATCTTTGCCCCTCAAGGAAAATGGCCTTTCTCAGCCCTTTAACTGCGTAGGTACAAAACACACACGTACACCAAGCAATTGAGATCTGCAGGCTCATGCCACACATGGATACTGCACCTCTTACAACTTTGAAATGGCTGCAGATCTTCCAGCCTAATTCCTTCTTGGAACTGAATGCTTTAAAACCACTTTTTATTATGACTGATGCCTTGTCTAATTCTTTCATTAGCTCCTGTAGATCTCCTGCAGGATCTCAAAAGTGAGCAACGATGACTTATCAGGGTCTTATGAAGCAAGCAAATGAAATGTATTTTACATCTGTAGGTTATTGGTTTTGTCATGTTGTCATTATTATTAGGAAAGGGATAGGTCTGGGAGGTTTTATACCAAGAAGGAGGGAGAGAGGAGTCCAGGGCAGGCAGGCATGAGTGATGCGCATGGGGTTAGACATCCCTGTAGATCTGACTGGTGTGAAGGCAAGTAATTGAATGAATGTTGGTGCAGAAAATAATTCCTGCCTAGAGACCCTTCCCAAGGAAAATTAATGAGCTGATCTGTTCCCTTTCCAGCTTGTTATATCTGAACAGCACATGAGAGTTAAGTGCAGTTCCAGTGTTCGCAAAAATGAAGAGCTGACAGTGAGGCAAGGCACTGGCAGTGGACAAGCTCCTGCCAGACAATTCTTGAGCTGCAT
The DNA here is from genome assembly GCF_003259725.1 of Athene cunicularia. Lineage (NCBI taxonomy): Eukaryota > Metazoa > Chordata > Aves > Strigiformes > Strigidae > Athene > Athene cunicularia. The sequence goes on along the minus strand of NW_020799092.1, from coordinate 848,871 downwards.
CACCTCCTCATGCTGCCTTCTCCCACTGCTGTTTGCTCCTGGGCCACCTCTTTCCCTTCATGCTCATCTTAAGTGGTTTTTTCCTCATCTTCCCTCTTACCTTTCCCTATTTCCTTTCTTTTACCCTTCGTTTCTGTCAACATCCCTAGTTTTGAACTGCAGAATTGCCTGCCGTCCTACTTCCAAGGATCCACAAATCTACCAGAGGTCCTTTCCCCTGACTCTTACTGTCCTAATCCGGGAGCTTTTCCGAACATTCAGTGAAATAGCAGTAGATTAAGTTAGGGTCTCCATGTCTTTGTGGTTCAGGACCAGGAGCAGCCTAGCACAGCCCTGAGATGCAGCAGGAAGCATTGGCCCGGCACATAGCTGATTGCTGCTGGCATTGCAACTGCCAGGGAGAAGGAGGATGAAGAGCTGGACAGGCCTTGGATGAAGAGGAAGATAAAGGATTTTAAAAAGTGGGGTGGCAGATGGTGAGGAAGAATTACTTGGGATCCCAAAGTTGGGTGGGTTTGGTTCTTCTCTCATCTTAAATACACACCTGACTGTAAGTCACTGAAAAGGCAAGGGTTTGAGGGTCTGAGACCTGCAAGCTCAATTCCTTTGTGAGTTTTGACAAGGAAATGCTCTTCCTCACCAGTGAGTTGCTAGAACTGACTTTTAAATTGCTTTTAAATTATGAATCTTCCTACTGACAGAGAAAGAGGAATGGGTTAATATTGTCCTGAAATGCACCAGCAATTGCCTTGCTGAAAAGAGTGAGAGCGAAATGTAGTGGGAGGGACATGGAGGTGCAGTGTGGCAGCAGTAATGTATAAAGAAATTATACAGAGCTAGAACAAATGTCTCTTTGCCAGGGAGACCAGGAGCTATTCCTATCCAAGGGTTCCCTTTTAACCCATTCCTTTCCCCATGCATTCCTTTGAGCCCCCGTCTCACTTTGCTGCAGTTTGGCATGAGCTAAGCAAGAGTTTTGGGGGAGGAGGACTGCTGAGGTTTGACAGCAGAATCTCCATATTTATTTAATTTAAAAGCAGTATCAACGAGGTTGCCGGGGGGAGCAGGGAACATTTCAGTCTCTCAGATGTCGCTGCCCCCTGCCCTGTTTTAAGAGCAGATTCCCAATCAAGCATACCCGGTTTATCCCAGGGGGAGCCCTCGCTGCTCCATTCTGTGCTGTTTCTCCCTTCCATATTGCACTCGGTGTCAGGGGATGCACTGCTGCTGCCTTTAACAGACATGAAACCTTCCCCCTTGCAGGGGGCTCTTGGGGAGGGAAGAGGGCTACTGTCTGGGGAATGGGTTAGCAGCAGGGCTCTCGCTCCATCTCCTCCCCATGCAGACCCCATCCCAGGGCGACAGCTACCGGGCAGGAGAAGCAAGAGATCACAGAACAGGTCAGGCATACACAGAACATATTGTAAATGCAATACACCTAAAAGTTATTTTTCCCTTGCCCCTGTGACCCCAGCTTTTTCCTCACCCCCCATCTTTGACTTATTCTATCCATCTCCATTTTAATTTGCTCTTGTTTCCCTCCCCTGCTTTTCCTCTTTATTTTTCCCTTTCATCTTCATGTCTCTTCTGTGCCTTCTCTCCAAAGCAGCTTCTCCTTCATTATTTCTCCCTGTTTCCCTCCAGGTTCCCCAAGGCCCATCCCCCTTGGTCTTTCCTCTGTTACATTACCTTGTCCTTGCTGTCCTCTGTCCCCTTTGCTCCTGCCATTTCATCTCTCTGTCCTTTTTTCTTTCTGCCATCATTTCCGCCTGACTTTCCCCTATCTCACAAACAGTCAAGGACCCTATCCTTTTGGAGCTGTGCTGCCTCTATGCTCCAAAGCAACCCTTTTCCAACCACTCTCTGGCTCTCCCCCTTCTTCTTTCTCCAGCCAGCATCCCCCCTTCTTGAAGCAGTATATAACACCAGTTGCTGTCGATATCTTCTCTTGCCCCTAGGGCAGCGCGACTACGTCTGAGGGGGTGAGACCCAAGCCCCTCCTTTTGCTCCCCTCACTGCTCGTTGCCTGTGGTCAAGCTAACATCCCTTCACTCTGCTGTCTTCAACCTCCCATGGCCAGAGGGCTCACTGGCAGCTCAGCTGATGAGCTGGCTCATCTGCATGCAGCGAGCAACTGGGCTGTAAGGAACTCATGGCAGCCCTAAATACCCTCCCTGGAAATCCTCAGACATGGATCAGGCCAGGATCCAAATGGAAAATAAGTGTCTCTGTAGCCATAACCCTGGGGCAGTTGTGCACTACAGTGAGGGATCTCTGGTTGTCAGGAAGAAGTATCTCAGCAAGCAGTCATCCTTTTCAAGCTATTTACAGGGGAATGACTTCCTCTGAGATTCTCAGGAATGCCTAAGGGGGTGAGGTGACTGGGGCTGGGGTATCCATGCCCAATGGATCTCGATGATCAGCTGAATCAGGTCAGTGAGTCAGGTCAGAAGGTACCACTGGCTGGTGGGAAAAGGGGGACTGCATACCATGCAGGACTCTGCAGGAACCATGGCAGCTCACTGGATGCCAGAAACAGGAATACTGCTGCAGGCAGCCCAGTGCAGCACATGGCTGTAGACAGAAAACCCACCACGAGCAAGTCCCCAGATGTAAAGAGTAGAGCATGGCAGATTAACAAAGAGTGCAGGAGCAAGGGCCATCCAGGGTGGGGCTTGCAAAGTAAGAATAGGGTTCATAAAAGGGAGGACAGGAACAAGGAGGAGTAGGAAAGACCGTGTGTATGAAGGCAGCCTGCAAAACTAGATGTGTTTGCCTGGAAAAGGAGGTTAATGAGAGGGAAAGTGATTGGAATGTATTGAATAATAAATGGGCTAGAGAAGATGGATCAGTAGCTCTTGATTTCCCCATTTTGTCACACACAGACAAGAGGACCTGATGCGAGTCACTGGAGACCCAGTTAAAGCGTTCTCATTTGATGCATATCAGGGCTGTGGAGCTCATTGCCACCGCAGCTCCTGTGGCCAAGATTTTACAACATTTAGCAAGCAAGTGGGCATTTACGACAGAGTTCACAAAAATTAAGCATCCTCCTAATGGATATGAATAGCATTTTTGGGTGTTTTGTAATTCAGCAATTAAGCCAGTCGCCATAAAAACTAGGATAACATTTCACAAGGGCAGTCTATCCCCTATCTGACTGCCATGTGGTTCTTGCCTCTTCCCTGAAACATTTGTCAGGGATTAAACGGAGCTCAGATTTACTTAGTCTGGCATTTCTTTTGTTTCTACATGCTATGCTATGCAGTTGCAATATAAGATGCAACTAGGCCTGCGTTTCTGCTGGTGTCAATGACTGCCCTAATTTGACAAATTAACAGCAAGTTTAGATATTTCTATCATATTTTTCTATGAAAGATCTGGGATAGAGAGCAATTAAGAGCATATGGAATTAAGTGGAGTCCTTTTTCTTCACACCCCAGGGTATAAAGTAAGTAGTTAGCAATGAAGGTGCTATATATGTGCAAAGAATTATTATTGTTGAAGTCCCTGCTTCCCAGAAAGCAATAGGTTTTGGGTCTCTTTGATGCTATCATGACTAAATTAGAAATGAGGTTGTCTCTTTTCTCTTGTATCTGTGGAAATGATTACTGAACTGGCGTCTGATGACGTCCAATACTGTAGTGTTTTTATGCACAAGAGATGAAGGCCTGATTCTCCCCATGTTTGCACTGATGCAATCCCACTGACTTGGACAGAGCCACGCTGCTTACATTGTCCATGTAGGCAAGGGGAGAATGAGGCTGAGGAGGGTCTGTGCATGCTTTAAACAACCATGCCCCTGAGGTCACTGCGTGTCCCCACTTTGCCAGTGCCTACTTGACAAACCAGGGGCTAAATTCACTTTCAGTAAGAGTGGGTGCAACAGCCCCAAAGTTAATGTGATTCTGTATTTATGCTAGCTGTTCACCCAGTCCAGCAGTTTCCTGAAAATATTTTTTAAACTATTTCCATTTTCATCATCTTTTACCCTCATTAGAAAAATTCAACCTGGCTGCCTTCCCTGTGGGGTGAAAACCCTCTTACAAACTCCTCACCTTGGATCAGCGAGCATGTAAAATGGCAGAGGTGCCCATGAACTCTATGGCATTTACCTTTCTCTTTTTATTCTTTCTGCATTTCTATCTTTCATTGAATCTCTTTTATTTACTGACAGCTTTCTGTCTCCCAGCCCCATTTATCCTCTTTGTGTTACAGAAAATCTCTCCCATAAAATTCCAAACTACACAGTCAGAGTGTTCATAACAAGCCCAGCAGGATAGGTGAAATCTGCTTCTGTTTCTGTGGCACAGGCCACTGAAGTTTTTATGCTAGCTTCCTATCAAAACTATAACTCCCCAGAGAAACATATGGACTTTATCCTGTACCTCCTATTCCCCCAGAGCATATACTCCTACCTGCTAGCCATGAAAAACAGAAAATGAGGATGGTACACAAAAACTCAAGAATGCAATGCCTTTCTATCCATGGGTAGGATTTTTTCTGATGTGTGTTTTTGCTGGAAGCAAACAACTATAAATTTCTGATTTAGCTTGTTGTGTAAAATATACATTCTGTCAAACAAAGAATAACACTATCCACTTCCCTCCTCTGGATTTTCTATCCCTTTCTGATTTTTCTCTTCCTATTTCTCAGTTTTCATTCTCCTTCTGAACATGATTTTTTTTAGGGTCTGTTTTATTTTTTCTCCACCCACTGCTCCATAACTACATTTCATTCTTAAATTTGCTATCGCTCAGGGAACTTGTCTCTTTCTTCAGGTCTTGTTTATACCACCAGTGTAGCTGCAACTTGAACACTGAATATTTCCCAGGTTTATGGTCATGTTCATTCCGTAGCATAGACCAAGCACTGTCAATCAAAGCTCTTTTGATCCAACCTTATTTCCTGATTCCTGGAACCTTACTGTGACCTGTTCATTTAACAAGTAAATTTCTGAGAATCTGTTCCTAGAGCTTTATTTCCTCCTGAAGATGTTGCCTCATACTTTTCTTTTTTAGTTTCAATTCTTTTCATTCTTGGTTTCATTTTTTCTTCATTCTTTCTGTCAGTCCCCTTCAGAATTCACTGTTTTGTCTTCCCTTTTTCTCCATGTCTTGTGTCAGCCATTTTCTCCCCCAGCCCTCACCCCTGGTGACATTTCTTCTCTTCCCTTTACATTTCTAGTCTATAATCCTCCTGGGTAGGAATTACCCCTCATGATCCTATTCTGTTCAGCTTCTATGGGGAGGTGGTGGAAAATGATTGGCAACAAAGTCTGTGTGTGTGTCTGTGTGTCTGTGTGTGTGTGTGCACATTCACGTGTGCATCTCCTTTTGGATACAGTCAGTACGAAGGCTTGGTGGTTGAGATGAAGTGGACTGGCTCTGACTTTTGCCTTCCAGACAGCCATGAGGAGTCATTTCTGAATGCAGATGCCCCCTAGAATTGCCTTTAGAGTACAGGGTCTCAAGGGTTCAATCATGAAGAATTTCTGCTGCTTCCTTTTAGATTCAAGCGTTGCCATTTTCCTTAGGCTGAGGGTCATGGGTTTTTGAAGGGCAGTGGCAGAAACATGAAAGAAGACATTTTTCTGTTGCTCATTTTTGAGAGAGGGAGTGAATGAACTGTGATAAATATTTTTCTGTATGTAGCTAGAGCTGTCTCAAGAAGTGACAGAAAGAAACAGATGGCAGAGGCCCTTTATAGGCAGCTGCTGTTGTCTCTTAAGGTGTCACCATCACAAGAAAAGTGATTGTAATCGGGGGTCTTCAATAGCACCTGAAAGGATTCGAGCAGAAAAGAACGTCATCTCACGTGAAAGCAGGTGGGGGAGAGAGAAATCAAATATTCAGAGACTAAGGAATGGTACTTGGGAGGTGAAATAAAGTAGAGGGAATAGGCTGAAGCAACTATGAAGTTCTACTGAATGACAAGACCACAGGATGGATGGTTTGCCTGCATTTGGGAATTCATACCTGGCCATTGTAGGCAGGGTGAAGAGCTGGTTTAGAGTATTTTGGGGACAGCATGAGGGGCTGGTGTCCAGAGGAAGCAACTGAGTGAGAGACAGAGATCCCCAACACACTGTGGAAATGCAGCTGAGGGAGAGGAAAGGTCCAGGAATAGCTGTCTCCAGGATTCTATCTCCTCGAACTTGCTTCAGAACACCCCTGCATTGTGTGCTTTTGGGATGAGGGAGTTCTACAGTTTGGTGTAGAAGCCTCTGCCACAGATATTCCTCAAATAATTTGCCTGCCCAGAGCCCTATCATCTCAGTGCATTCAGCACAAAGAGAAATTATAAGTTGACCTGTAAAATAACAGAAGTGGAGACATGTAGCTTCTCCTTCAAGAAATAACCAGAACTAGGTTCCTTCATGTCTTCCAGGTCTGGAGGGATTGTACAGTGAGCTAGACCCCTAAGCCTTCCAGTCATGGAGTTGTATAAATCTGTCCTGCTCCCCTTGTATCTCCCAAAGTAGGAGCCACATAGGAGGTTTGGGAGGAAACCAGGGAGGATGACAGGGTTATCATGAAGTGCAAGGGTTTGGGGTCACAGCACAGCTTTGAACAGGCTTTATGTTGAAGACTAATTGGACCTGAATGTTGCACAGTGTCCTCTATCTGACACACCTGAACTATTGCAAATATATTCAGTAGTCTCAAAGGAAACAACTGGCAAGAGCACAGCAGAGCAGTGCAGCTGTTTTGCTGTTGGGAAAGGGAGCAACAGAGGAACTAGTATGTCTACCCTGCTGAGAGAACTGAAATGCAAACAACAGCACAACACACAGGAAAGGCATGGGATTGACAATTTTCCTAAATTTCAGGTGACCACCTAATCATTGCACCACTCTTCTCCAATCATCACTCCACTCTTCCCCTCTTCAGTCATCACTTTGTCCATATGTTCACAGGAAAGCGTAACTCAGAAAGGCCAAGAACAGCTTTCCAGGAATTAATTCCAGGGGCTGTCTAAGACCACAGGAGAAAGGTGTTTTTCTATGTGCTGCATCATTACAGTTTGGCCCACATTTACAGGAACAGCGAGGGGGAAAGCATTCAGAGCAAAGCAAGACTGTGAGAAAGAGCACTGTGAGGATGTAAAGGCACCAGGGCGAGAAAGGATTTATTCTCTTCTGCAGAAACTGAGGCATGGGTTGTTTCTGGGAATAGACTGACTCAGCTGTGGAGGAAAGCATCTGCCTGAGGGTATGATTGGGGCTGGAAGGGTCTGTGGCAGCTGGAAAGCAGAGCTGGCCAGAAGGAAAAGCAAGAGGGGACCCAAGACTTGGCCACAGCATGGCATGGGGAGGTGGTAACAGGAATACAGTGTGAGAGCTGGAAGGAGATAACTGAGAAATATGGTCTGAATGAGGAGGGTCAGTCAGAAAAAACCCTGGGACTCAGAAGTAGGAGAGACTTGAATTGCAGAGAGCAGGAGGAATATCAGATGGGACTGATGAATGGAGAGACAGACCTCCTCATCCATTTTCTCTGCATTATGGAATGGGACATATTTTCACTTGTCTGATTCCAGCATCTGCTGCCCCTTCTACCTCTCCCCCTTGCTCCATCCCATGGGAGAAAGAAGAGTTTAGACATATAGACAGGGCAGGATCAATCACAGAAACCAACCCACCATGGACCTATAGCAATTTGGGAAAAGTGACCAGTGTCTGTGGCTCCATGCGGTAAAGTCTGACAAAGGAAAGTTGAAGAGAGGAAGAATCAAAGGAATTGGAGTATAAAATTTTTGTCCTAACTTCATGATGCCAAGAAATTTATCTATGTAAGTAACTTCAGGCAGACATGGCCCCCTCCTACACTGAGGCTCTCTGGTGGTCTCGCAGCTGTAAGCACATAAATTTGTCCTTCTCCTGGAGACCTGAGGTAGAGTTTTCATGGCAGAGAACCCAGGATTTGGCCAGATTATCTTTGGTAAAGCAGGAGAACCAAAACTTAATGCTCCTCTTTGGCTGCTGCTCTTCGGCAGAGGGTTTCTGAGTATTTCACCTTTTATTGCTGTTGTGCTATTGCGGCTGCACCAAAAAGTTTCATGTTGGGTGGAAACTAGATGCAGTGCATACACAAAAGCTAGATCCCTACATCAAAAAAGTGACAATCTAAGATGACAAATGACATATGAAAGGCAGAAAAGCAGAAGAGAACAAACGTGTAGAACTTGTTTTCTGCATTGTTGCTTTTGACATCAGTAAGAGGGTATTACACCTAGAACTGACTTCACCTTTCTCCAGGCAGAGCAGAATGCAGAACAAAGCATGTCTGTGCAGCACCAGGCAGTGCCAGAAGGTGATACTCGAATACCTCTAAGCAAGCTAGCTTAGGTATTTCAAGCCCTAATGGCTACTCAAGCATGGTGCTCTCTGCACAGGCAAATTAGGAGTGTGTCTGAGAGCTGTCAGGATGCAGCGCTTACTCAGGTGTGCTGCTTCCAAGACCCGTGCAAGGTCATATTACATTGTGCCATGGAGACTTATAGTAAGAACCTCTCTCAGCTCTCAATCCATATCTAATTCCCATGTCCCCATACAGGCATGTCCTTGTGGTTGGAGGGTTTTTTCCCTATACTTGGTGATCACAAGTGGTCTGTAAGGGATGAATGATCACATTTTATTCTGTTCCTATGGGAGAGGTACTTTATTATTTGGAGTTCTGAGAGGGAGCTTGGTCCCAGACACATGTCTCCAAGTGTTTGAGAAATCTGGAGCCAGAAGGTGCCATCACAGCTGGATTTCCTCTTTGCAGTTTTAGCAGACAGGGCTGAAGGACACAGAGATTAATCTCTATGTGACCTGCAGATCCTGTCCTTCCACATGAGGGCTGAAGCTTGCTGAAGAGGCGATGCTGGAATGCTTTTGCCCATGTGTTATCTGTCCTGGGAATACACAGCCACTTCCATCTCTGAAGTTGGCACTTACCAGTGAAAATTCATTGCATTTATGACAAAACTGCAGGATTTACCAACAAATAAATAGTTTGTTCTGAAAATAAATAAAATCTGATCTGGTGATGGTAATTTACTCAGACACCCAAGAGATCACTTATTTTGAGTATCTTGTTTAATTCTCACTGAGACTGCTAGTTTTCTGTCTTTCTTGATCTTAGTATTCTTGGAAAATGGGGTAATATGTTACATGGCTTCTTCCCTATAGTAAAAACAAAGGGAAGGACTGAAGGAGAGGAAAGCTCCATGGCCATCACTTCACTGAGCTGCACCATAGCAGGGACAGAGGTTGAACCCACATCCAAATAAATTCTTAAGACCTATATGAAGCCCTGCTCTTCTTTGGGATCCACGTGAAGATCTAGATCTCTGCAACAGATATACAGTCAGTAGCTTTTCCCAAATAATGAACTAATCATAGATACTAAAAATAGGCTGCATTGGAACATCAGTTCAGCCATTTGGAATGTAGAGCAAACAGCACTGAATGTGTTTAATGAAGTGAAAGAGCTTTGGTTTTAATCACTGAGCTATTGATAAATTGTTGATGGGTGATCAAATGTGGACTCTGCTTTCAAATGTTGCGACTTTATGAACCTGTCAAGACCCTCCTAAGCCACCCTTTTCCCTTTCATTGCTAATGTAGTAGGACTTCCTGCCCTTTTCAGGACCTAAAATAATTCTAGAGTCTTTTTTTTTTCTTTTTCTTTTTTTTTTTTTTTTTCCCCAAATAACAAATATTTAGCCTCTGGGCCAGTGATCAGTTTTCAGGAATAAACGTTCATAGTTGTACAAAATCAGACCCTGGAAATTGGATTGGATATGTGAGAGAAGGTGACAAGATGGGAGACAGATCAATTTACATGTCTACATGCTGTTAGGAGAATAACACCAGGGCATTACATTAGGAGGATGGTGAGACTGAATGAGGGAGAATCTGGTTTTTAATTGTACAGCAGCAAAAGGAGTAGGGAATTGGGGTAGAGCCTAAAGCTGAGGGGAGATTTAGTTTTCATGCAGGGAAGGAAGTGAGCTAGGACCTCATGGATGTTATGCAAAAGGAATAAGAGAAACTGAGACTCTACTAGGAAAAAAATAGGTCTGTTATGAAGGTTGAGACAATACTATTGAACCAGTTTAGTTCATGACAGATTCTATTGGTTGTTCTTCACATGTGGACTAGACCTTCCAGTATATCTGGATTATACTCAGTCCAGAATGACAGAGGAGGAGAAAAGAGACTTAAACTACTGTCACATTCACGTGTCCCTGAACTTATGTCATCCAGGCTTTCCCCTACATACAGTATGTCTTCAGATAGAACTCAAGCTAAATTCTTTGCTGTCTTGTGCTATTAAATGGGGTGAAACAACTGGAACAAATCTGTGGACTGAGCCCTATATCTATGCTCTGGCTGATGTATGCTAATACATTAGTGATATTAGTGGACAGTTTGCTATGCACCTTGAAGCTATCTTTACTTTTCCTTCCAGTGGAGAACCACAGTGTCTTTCTCATGGTCTGCAGGAAATGTCAAACCATACCTGAGATATAGTTTACACACTTTACAACACTTTTATCACTGGTTTGCTTAGTACACACTGTCCTTAGAAGTTCTATGCTAATGTTATTGGGGTGGGGGACATCATCCAACCTGTGCTAAGACAGTATAGTAACTAATTAGCTGACTGAACATTTATATTCTGATTATAAACTCAAAAATTATTCAACTCAATTATTAAACTCAAAATTATTCCTATTAGGAACCAGGTTTTCCTTTTAACTTCAACTGCAAACCAGCTGTGCAACAATGTGCTCATACCTTAGGGTGATGAGAGCAGCAGAAAAGCCTAAATGGGTTGCTAGAGAGTGCTATAAGTAAAGTAGAGATGTATTTCATTAGCATTGGGAGGATTGAACAACTCTTTAATTGGATGAATCACCCAATGAGTGTGTTCATGAAGCCAATCAGAGCATGTCAGTTCAGTAGAGCCACAGTGAGCAACGCTGTGCTGCATCATTCGGCATTCTTCAGTGAGTGATAAAATCCATGTCATTTGTAATAAATCAAATGCTGTCACAGGGCCAGTCTTGTGGGTCATGCTAGGCTATCATGGTGATTTTGCACTGGTTATATCAGGTACTGCTGTGTCATACAGGTTTTTGCTGGGTCATGGGTTCGTGCTGAGTTCCACAGACACCATCTCTTGAAGTCACCAGAAGCCCTGCTAGAGTATGTCAGGGGAATGATGAGAAGGGTTTGCTACATAGCCTTCTAGTGCACCTGGTTACAGCCTCTTCTCATGGCTGAAGTATCTCTTCCCTGGAAAATGTGTATTTGTCTCTATTAAATAGACATGGTGACTTTTCTGATTTGTCCCCTCCAATATACCTGCCCAAGGCCCAAAACAGGCAAGATTTAGTTTTGAGCCAGTGAGTTCTTTTTTTCAGAACAGAAAACATCATACTGTTTCAGTTAATTATATTGTTGCCTGACTCTGTAGAGTCGGAAAGAGATCCTGCCCTCTGCTAACATAGCTGCACATAGCTGGTTGAAGTTCCCATTTATAAGGAAACCCCCACATAACCAAGAAACGTATAAATGTCCCCTCAGTTAGGGGATGTGGCCGAAAGATGAACAGTACAAGTAACAAGACATCATGTTCCAGGAGTCCCCTGTTCAGTGGTACCTTGTTTTGAGTTATGATTTCATCAGGTTTGTGTTAGAACAGCCCTGAGGTGACTCTAACTTGCATCAGAGACTAAGCCAATCTCTTCTGGTCTGGTGGTCAGAAAAATACAAATGCAGTACAAAGCCACCTTTAACCCCCACACTGTCCATCCTGTTTGAGATACCACTGAGAAAGCTGGAAATCCACAGCTTCCCTACAGAAGTCACTTTGAATGACAAGAGTTTAAAATGTTGACATTTTTATGCATAAAAAGACTATTCTAAGATTTTTTTTAAGGATCATTATGTACTCCTGTGAGGTCTGTGTGGCTAGTTTAGTAGTAACTGGTGGTTATTTTCATGGAGAATTAATATAAGAATAGTCCCAATAACATTTTTAAACATCTCAAATTAAATTTCTTTTCCATGACACACATGGCACCTCCAGAATAGAGAGTGGCAGATTGTGGTATAAAAGTTTTACTGGTACCAATCAGGATGACATTCCCAACCCACTAGTGCCATCACTGGTCAGGTAAACAAAGACTAACAGATGATTTACTGAGGAGATGCCCCATTTTTCATCAGCAAAAACATTGCTGCTGGTGACGTTTCAACTTGTGCTTTCTATACATGTCATTGCTGTCCTCTGCTCACAGCAACAGAAGTAATTCTGCTAGTGCATGTTTTTTCACTCCTTGATACATTTCATCACGCAGCGTCCCTGGAGCACAAGAAAATGCTCCCATGCCCATTCTATATGTGGAAAATTTTGGTCACAGGAAGGTTAAGTGGTTAGACAAGTATACACAAGGACTTCAGCAGAGTGGAACTCACTATTCACCAAGTCTTAAGCCCATATCCAGATGACTCCACCATCCTTCCAGAGCACTGTTTACTTGGCCCCACTGCCTATCACATCCAGAAAGTGTGTAATACAGGGTATTGCCTGTTTTCCAAGTGTGAAGTACACAGATGATCTCTAAAACACCATGGAAATGTCATGGATTGCAATCAGTAACTTATTAGAGCTGATTCAAGTTCTACAGTATTTCTTGCAAGCTCTCAGATTCTTTGAATATGGGAGGTCTCTGCAGGAGCCACATCAGATCTCACTGGTCTTCTATTGGAGTCAGTGAGTGAGCCAGGAAAAAAAGTTATTCCCTCTGCAATTGAAATCAAACTCCTATTTTCCGCAGCAGAGTTATTTTAAGTCATTCATTATCTTTTTTCTCTCCAAAGCAAAGCCCATTTGATACCCAGAGGTTGTTAGAACCAAAGGGTTTCAGAACGCTTGGGTATTGTTCTTGCTGCAGTTGCAGACTCACTTGGTACCTAAAAAAGATTTTATTAAAAACCAAACCAACTATACAATGCTTTGAGTGAGAAGATGAAAAGAGCAAAGAAAAAAAGTAAAATCCATGCTGTTGAAGTCTTGGGCAGTGTCTGGGAAGTAAGGCCTGAATTAGACATATTTAGTCAAATCCACAGCTACTACAGGTGAGCATAAACCACTGATTCTTGTGCTCAGCAAGGATGCGTGTCACACTAAGATGCAGATTATCTCATTTAACCTCTGTGATGTAAGAAGGACCCACCACTGAGTTCCCATGTATATCTGCAACAGATACTGTCTAATAGCAACAACGTCACTGTGGGTATGCCTTTCCACGTCTTGCTGCATTCCAGCTTTCTCCTCAGGCTTTCGATGTCAGTAGTAATTCACCTGGAGGAATTTTCAGGTGTGTTTTTCTACTGCAAAAACAGGACATGGAAACATATCCACAATAACTTGACACCACAGAGCAGCCTCGTGTGATGCAGGCAAAGACACAGCTTGACCCCCTACTGCAGTTGCCTTTCTCTGCAGGCTCTCACAACTTCCCCAAGTAGCTTAAATGAAGCTTTTCTCAAAATCCTGTCATGAAGGCATGAGCCTTCTGGCTTACACTTTGCTTCATCAGGCACTACTAAATGTGGTAAAGATGAACTTTGCACATGTCTGAACCCAGCATCTCTCAGAAAATACAGATCATGAGAAAACAAATACAATATCCCCACCCACTGCTGCTTCTCCCTTTGACTCAGTGGGGGATCTGCCTTCAGATAGCTAGCTCATAATTTGTCTTTTCTGAAGGTGGTTATTCCCTTCACTAAATTAGGCTTTTCTCTTTAAAAACCCACTCACTCCCCTCTCTGCCATCCATTCTTTCCTGTCTCTTAGTGAAGTTTCCTGTTTTGTTTCTCGCCCAAGTGTTTCTTTAATCCTTCCCTTCTTTACATGGATTTGTTCAGATATTTGTCATGTGCATAGGGCTCAGCAATCCCACCACACCTGTTTTCAATCACAGTCATCACTCACCAGGTCTCAAGGACCAAACACTGTCAAGGATGTATGAAGGAGTCTTCTGTCTATAGTGAGCAGGCATCCACACTGAAGCTGCTCTCATAGTTACAGAAATGTAGTAACACTGTGACATCAAGGAGAGCAGCACACAGCTCATGAAGAGGTCCCACGTCAACATGAGGCTCAGGACCAGCTGTTCAACAACTGGCACCCAGGGAAGAGGCATTTTAACCTAGTGCTATTCTAGTAGTGTTGCAGGCTCAGTAAGTACTTTGAAAGAGGTAGAGGTATTTATCTCAACAAGCAACTGAGGCCTTCAGTTGCTCATCTGACAAGTGTTCAGAGCTGCTGGTTCTGGAGGACACCTCTACCCCTTGGAGTTCCCTGCACAGGAGCTCAGAGCAAAAAGATGAGATCAGGACACAGGTTATCTTCTGGCTGTTACATGAGTCAAGGACCCAGTGCACAGCATAACCTGAATGTTTTTATAAAGGGAAATAGGTGGAAGCATCACATTATCTGTGACTGCAGCTCAGCAGATGCTCCATTTGCACAGTATAATTTATGAGCTGTGCTGCAGTATGATTTAGAAGGTTGAGGACAGAGTGCTTTGGTTTCATCAGGGATATGGGGGTAAGGGAAGGCTTCCCATGAACAGGCTATGAATACAGTTTAGGGTATGAGACAGTATCTTCCTACACTGACATGCCCACACACAGATCAATGCACAGATCATCCTTGGAATAAGGATGACTCGATGGGCTCTTATTATAAATGATCCTTGGCTAACAACATAGACAAAGTAATTTATGGCTCTTCCTGTATTTCTGAATAATCTTCAGTAGGTTGAACTGTCCATAAATCTATTGCTGTTCTTTGGGTAGAGGTGTGAATCCAAGGACTCTCTGACTCTTAAAATGATTAAGTTTGGCAAGCAGAAATCAGTTTTTAAATCCAGGATTCACTCTCCTCTCATTTAAATACTGCAGGAAGTGGTGACACACTTACAGGAAGTAAGGTCTGATTATGGTAAACTGGTCTGAAATAATTTGCCATTTTCAGAGCGGGATGAAACACATGGCAATTATAATGCAAGAAGCTTTATGAGGATGTAACTGTTTAGTAGCTGATTAAAAAAAAGGATTTGGCATCCAATCTGGAAGGGTAGTAGAGGGAGGGATGGCTGCATGGCAGGACTCCTGTTGGTGTATGAATGTCTGCACCATGGTGGCATTGTTATCCCCTTCTTGTCCTGACAATATACAGTCAATGGCACTTCAGGAGGTGGGTGGGGGACAGCTGGTTAATGAGGAACAGATGGACATGTGCACTATACCTGCTCTTCCCTTTGCTGCTCCCTCCCTCGTTCTCTGATTTCTCTGTTCTCCCCTGCAGCTGAGCTCTTCCTTCTCCTTCATTTTAAATGGGAGGGAATGTTTGTGTGCTACTGATAGAGCAGCGAATGGCTTTGGTCAGAGCCAAATGCAGTACCGGAAAATGCAGTCAGCAAACATCCCAGTTGTAGCATGTTTCTCTGGGACCCCTACATGCTGTGCTGGTCACACTTACTGCATTCCCTTCACTCCAGTTCCTGGACCCATCATGACCGTGGGCAACAAACACCACTTTCTCACGTGCCATTTCTTTGCCATGACCTGTTTAATGATTTGAGAAGGACTTTATTGAAGCCCATTCTTTGTGAATTGGTAGTTTGCCCAACTGTGAAAAGGTGTTTGTTTATCCATCCTGTCTCTCCTCAACTTAGCTCATGGGGGTGATTTTTAGAAGAGGTGCAGTGATGGGAACCTGTATTTGCCTTCCATTGTTCTGGTTCCTTCACAGCACATAGGTGGGAGTTTTGTCTGTGCTCGTGCATTCTCTTCCAGTTAATGGGTGCCAATAGAGTTGGTTTGTTGGTCTCCCACAAAAATCTGAATAGGTGAATGCAAACCAGATCCTGAAAGAGATACAAATTTCCAAAGGCTTCTGTATCTCACAGCTCGGAGAAGACAGCACAGCATTCCTAGGTGTGCTTCTACAAAGGAAATGTTCCTAAATCCCTGTGTTCCAACCAATGCTGTCAAAATAGCAAAATAATTTATATCAAGTTCCAGTTGGCTTTCATTAATACTGGTGACTTTCCCTGAGAGATATGAAAGGAAAGTCAGTCCTAAGCCCTTTCTCACTCCTTCTTATAACAGTTTTGCTTCACTACAGTTATGCTTGCTCACGGTTACAGAGTTGAACTGATACCTCAGTTTAAATTACATGATGTGTTTACGTAACATTAGGACAAGGTTTTCCACCTGCCACCTTCCTCTAATTCACAAGTATTTTAGTGTGGGTGAGCAAAGTCCCCTGAATCAATCCCTTTCAAGGGCAGCAAGCAGAGGTATAGCCAGCAGTCCAGCCATGCTACCTTCTTCTGTTTCTAATCTGAGAGTTGTTACAGTGTCCAAAAATGTGATTAATTTTCTGTGTGGGTCTGTTTTGGATGAAAGGCCTCTTTGTCCCTTCTGTGGTTTCTACTCCAACTGCCTTTGAGACATGTTGGATTTTGTATATAGGGCAAAAATATAGCATGAATGGGGAAGGAGAACTTCAAAGGAGGATATTTTAGGTTGGGTGAGGTGGAAACCAAGTTAATTCACTTGAGTTGATTGTTTCAATGAGGAAAATGGACTGAGTCCCCATGGTATTCTCACCATAGCAGACAAATGCTGAGTTAGCATCCAGATCCACTCCGCCAGGATCTTGGCTTTATGGGCAACTCAGAAGTATTATTCAATACACATGACAGCCAAAGCATCATGACTATATTTGATTGTCCTTGGCTTTCCTTCCAAGACCTTTTCCATACTCCCTCTCTTTCTGCCTTTTCCCAAATGCGCCTGCACTCCTTTCTTATATCCATGGGGAGTTAAAAAGCAGATTCTAACACAGTGAGTTAGCAATACCTCAGCAGCCTTACAGAGTCCAATAGTTACTGGCAGGACAGGACCAAAAAAAAATGAAAAGCCTGTTCATCCATCCTTCTCCTTTTGTGATTCATAAGAAGCTGAAGCATGCCCATCATAACTTTATTCTGTATGACCCCCCTGAGACTCTATTTCTGCCTGGGACATTTCCTTCATTATAGCAGAGGAGTGAAGATCCTGACCTCCACCGAAGTAATCTCTGAAGTCCAGAGTGGCAAGACTGTCTTTACACTACTCTTCTTCCACAAGCTATTGAGCATGGCAACACAGTCTGGAACTGATGCCTGCTTCACTGATTTCACAGGGAGATTCCAGTCTAAGGATCCCATACAGAAGTCCTCAGGGGGAGAATGCATTGAGCCATCCCTGGCAGCTAATCTCTAGGCTTCACCATGCACATACAAACGAGTCTGTTAGGCCAGTCAGTGCTACCACTTTCTATCTGCTTGGATGGCTTTGCACTTCTTGTTTCATCTTAGATTCTTTCCTTGGACACCCTCCACAGGGACAGCAATTCTTTATGAAGCTGTCTACCCCCATAAAAGAAGTATCTGCTCAAGGTCACTGATCATTCAGTCCTCCTGATGCGATGGAGTTGGGGTGGTCTGGGAGTTTCTTACCAGCATAATGTCTCTGTTTGACAGCTCCCTTTCCTTCAACCCCAGGGTGCAAGTCTTGGCAATAACGCCATCTTCAGTGTTCCACCTCTAAATAGCCTTCCATCTGCTGAAGAGTGAAAATCAGTGTCGGTGCACCTGAACTTGTTCCCTTGCAGGGAGATTTTCTATGCACTGCCCCAGATTTGTCAAGTCCATTATGAAGAATTCTGTTGTGCAGAACTTAAATTTGAGACACACTGCTTTGTAAGATAAATGCAGGTTGAAAGCTTGCAGCTGCATTCCTAGAGAAAAGGGCTCCAATTCCCCAGAGACCCTCGAAGGTCCAAGGTAACTGCAGTCATGACGTCATTGCCTGCACCAGTCTCATCAGTGCACTAATGGAATTAACTTGTACAAGCCCCACTGGAGAAGAGACCAAACTAATATTCCCAATCCTCTCTTCTACAGCAAGTGCGTGCCCAGAAATGACCTGGTGTGCTCCTGAGGAAACCTTATGACCAGGGCTGGAGAGAGAAGAAACTGGGTTTTACTGGTGGTTTGAAGAGTCAGTGGATTTTGGATTCTTTCTTCAATTTCTTGTGAACTACAAGCCCATTTTTTACTTTCCACCAGAATGCAGCAACATCCAGCAAAGTGCATTTTTTTTGGATGTTGAGACTGCTTCACTGGGATTTCAGGATTCCAATTTTTCTGCTCTGTGCCCAGCACTTCTCAAATGTGGTGGGACCCATGATCACCCCAAGCTGAATAAAACACCCCTGGTCTGAGTTAGAGTTCAGTTTCAGTCCTTTTTCTCTGATTCAGTTCCACTGATAAGCTGGAAATAGTAATGCATCATAAATCTTGGGTGAAGTCTGGGCTTCCATCCCAAAATGTTCTCAGAGGATTACCAGTTATGAAGAACATTATGACCAGCCAATAGGGTGGATCTGCTGGAACACTCATCCTTTTCCTATGTTTAAATTAGCATGGAAGTTTCTTTTACTTTAATATATGATGCACTGAAGAGAAATCTGTCAATATGCTGCTGGTCTGGGAAAGTCTGTTTTTACCTGTGCATGTTTTTCAGTCTGACTCCTTTTCTCTTTGTAAGTTCTAGTTATAACCCAAGTTTCAGCAGCTGGATCCTGTGGTAGAATGAAACTTTACAGTTGCTCCTTAGGTATTTATAGTCTGACCATTGTCATTCTGTGTCTGTATTTTAGCACTGGCTTGCCAGTCTTTGCAATAGCATAGCACTGACTTTCACCTCCAGGTGAGCTTGTTTATATACACCCTCCAATCACAGGGCAGGGGGTGTTGGGAGAGAAAAGGTCAGTCAGACAGTTGTATTAGGTAAGTTTGAATCATAGGATAACTGAAGCATGCAGGTGGGAAGGGACTTCACAAAGTCTCTAGTCCAAGCTACTGCTGAAAGCCAGGTCAGCTGTGAGGCCTGGCCAGTTTGCTCAGGTCTTTGTCGAGTCAGGGCCAGGTTTGCTATCACATCTCAGCAGAACTTCAAATGAATGTGGTATATCACTGAAGAACAGCCATGGCCAAACTTCCAAAGGTATATGGCTTTTTAAAAATTAATACTTTGGTCTTAGTGGTTTGTGCGTCACATCTTTGAAACTTATCCCAGCTCCTCACTCTAGCAGTCCTCAGTAGGTACTGATCAAGAACTGAAAATAGCTCATCTTGGATCTCAAATCAATATAAGCTGAAAGCCCTGCTTGGGCCATGTACTTGTAAGAAAGCCAAAGGAATCACCTTGTATGACTTTTCCTAGGTGGTGCACACAAGTAGAGAGAAATCAGTGCTTCATCTACCTTATCACAATAACTAGAGAGTAGCCAGATGTAGGAAAATGTGATCTGCAATATCGAGCTCTTTGGGAGCTCACTGTGTGCACACTGGAGGCTGTGAACCCATGGGAACACCTCTGATGCCTCTCTGCACCAGAAATCCCACGCACCCTATTTCTAGTCCCTGCAGTCAGATGCACATGGGGCTCCCCTCTGTCCTGAGGATGAATGGACTCCTCTTTGTGAGCCATCTCTTACAGTCTTCTGCACACATAACAGGAATTTATGCCTTCCTGTTGGCAAAGGGTTAGGCTGAAGGAATCACTGTATCATAACCCATCCAAGTTATTCTCAGAGTCCTGGGAGCAGGGGAATTGTATGAAACCAGTGACGTTGTCTCTGGTCATCATAGATGCTAATGGATTTGGATTCCTGCACTGAGGCATAATGCCCTGTCAGGAGGGACAAGGAGAAAAAAAATCCCTCTGATATCCCATTTATTTGGCTCCTTATTCAGGAAATGGTACAACAGCTCAGGGAGTATACTACTAACATCATGCAGTGCAAAATAGACAGGAAAGTTTCAACAGCAACACCAAACAATTTAGCTGTTTCAGATAAAAAAATAATTCTTTTTTTTTTTTTTTTTTTTTCCCAAATATGACAAGGGGTTGTAGTCCCCATGAGCTGAGGATCTACTGCTGTATGTCACAGAGCTGGAAAACTGTCAGCCAGAACTGCTCAGTAGTTCAATGGTCTATTGGACAAATTAGAGGATGAGAAACACAGTGAAAGGCAATCTGAGACCACATGAATATCTGTCAGCCAATGCCACTGTTCTGGAAAACCCTGGGTCG
The DNA here is from genome assembly GCF_003259725.1 of Athene cunicularia. NCBI lineage: Eukaryota > Metazoa > Chordata > Aves > Strigiformes > Strigidae > Athene > Athene cunicularia. Next base: position 828,641 of record NW_020799092.1, on the reverse strand, counting down.
TAATTAGAAACAGTAAGTATTTCACAAAGCAGGATCTCCTACTGTGATACATGTTAGAGAAACACGCAAAAAGTCTTTAGGCTGGCCCACTGGATCTAGTCCAGTCAGGGCAGTCAAACCTGCAGCCAGAGGAGCCTTCTCAAACTCAGGTTCCCTGGAGAGGCTGCACCTCTGGGTGGTACTGCACACTTACGCTCCAGACACCGTCCATAGGGCTGAAAACAGCTTTGTGCAGACCTCAGGTAATAGTTTGGGCCTCCTGTATAGTCAGAAGCTTCCCCCTCTTCCATAGCAGTGGCTGCATTGGTCACAGGCATCTCCTCTTTACTATCACTTCCAGTAACAACTTGCACTCACATGTATCGGTTGCTGTTAATCCCACTTTCCTGGAGCTGACTGCCCAGGCCACGTAGGAAATGGGGCTATGTTAGAGAGAGATACCGTTCTCCAAACCTAATGCTGTGCAGCCATTGAAACCCAGTCAAACGACTCCGCAAACAGCCCCATATTTGGTTACTCGTATTCACTAGTATGCCTCATGGCACAGAGTGTCACTGCACTGCATGTGGTAGATGAGCACTTGGCGTTTTGTTGGGTTTGAAATGTGTGTGATTCCCAGGGCTGCTTATCAGTTTTATAGCTGTTTTATAATCTATATATTAGACATGCAATGGTGTACAGTAGCATGATTGATCCACAGCTAGATGTGGTGACACTGTCACCTCTGTCATCTCTCTTCTAAACAGTTCATCAGATGTTTGCAATGTAAGTTTCCAATACCAACTTATTTACCAACAGCCATTTACTTTACAGTGCAGCCATTTCACTGCACATAACATCTGGGATTTAATTCAGGATGACTCCATGCAGGAGCAAAAGCCTGTCATCCAGTGAGCTACAAGAGTGGTTTCACTGGCCTGGATGGAGAAGATTGAAGTTTATAACTAATACAAATGCCAGAAAATCGTATACATTTGGCTGAATTCACAGCTTGAGCTGAGTGAATGGGAGTCAGTGTGAGCTGATGTACTGTGTCATTTTCTCTGTCCTGCCAGCACATAACTCACACAACTTAAACTATCTTAACTACCACTGGATTCCCCCACACTTGTCCCTTGCTGCCCAGTAAACAGGATAGTGATGTGGTGCTCATAATAGCACCTCTAAGACTATCCTGTACTACAACAGTAGCACTCCTGGAGCAGCCCAGAAAAGAAACAGCTGGACAGATCAGTGACTGAGAAAGCTGATATATTTCTACCAGGAGAAGGTAGCAATTCATAGCCTCTACCTATCATTATCCTTAAGTATTGATTCTCCAGTCACATTTTCTTTGTTAAATGGCTTATTTCATCAAGGAGGGATTCGGTGGTTGCAGTCAAACTGGGACTGGAGTGAAAAGTGTGTGTGACCTGAATCTTAGACTAACCTCTAAGACTACCCTTTTTAAAGCATGCTACATCTCCCACTGTTGGTTAACTCCTGCCATTCTGAAGGGACAGGTTATGCTCTGATGGGCCTGTTGTCAGGAAGTTGTATCTTACTTTGCAAAAATTATGTGTCAGTTGTCAGATGGGCAAGGAGATAGGTTTTAGTAAATATCACATAAAACCTTTCTGTGTGATTATTCAGTTTACTTTAAACAAATTTGCTTCAATTGTGTTCCCACTCCTTTTGTCTACCTTCTGTGACTGTTCCAGAAACATATTTACTGGCACAAATTTTGACTCAAACAGCAACATTTAAGTGAACATGTTTGTAAAAAGCAAATGTTGAATCTATACTCAAAAAGTATTCACTCTCATGAGACACTACTGTTTATGAGTTAAAGACACTACCAAATTGTTACTGGAAATTTTTGTCTGAGGGAAACTTGGAATTTATACACGATTACAAGAGCTGCAAAAGTATCTGTTTTTCTGGGCATATTTTTGATATGAACTTCCTTTAGGGGGGGGCAACATAAACTAAAACATTTTCTATTTCCAGTTGATGGCATAGGATAAAATAATTCAGTATATGTGTCCAGTCAGAAAAGAACAGAATTTCACATCTCATATACTTAAAGCGATACTGTCAGAAATGGATTAGCAAACAAATTGGAGGTTGAATTGTGCTTGCGTTGTCAAAAATATCAATTAGCAAACAAATTAAGGGAAATTATTCTTTTCCTCCAAGAATTATTTAAAAACAGACGGGAGTGAGGGTTAATAGTTTTGAGGGACTGGATGTCTCCCAGGCTTTTCAAAAGAGAGAACGGCTTTCTGTTGATCATGCATGGAATTGTACTTTTACATTGCTATTCAATCCCATCTTTTGCAACATTTGTACTGTGTGCTAGAAGAACACAGGCTGGCCTGGGTTCACAGTGGAAAAATACAAGACCTAAAGTTTTAAAAAGCAATTGAAAACAAATCTGAGATCAATTAAAATCAAGACAGAGGGGAAAGAGAGAGAGTCAAAAAAGAAGAGAGACAGAAACATTAGTCCAGGCCAAGGAAGCAGTATTGGAAAAAAATATGTCAACAGCTGGAGCTGTGGGACACTGAGCAATCTGGTAGTAGCAAAGAAGTGTGAGTAATGGCACAGAGTAGAACAAATCATCTTGGAAAATAAAGGAGAAGAATTTGAAAATTTGCCTTGAAATGAATGGAAAATGAAAAATTTGAGATGAAAAGGCAAAGCTGTAATATGGGTTGTGTTTAGTTTTACACACAAATTTGGAAAAGCCCTGAGTGAGAACATTCAAAAGGTCAGACCATGCTGTAGACATTATGACTGGTAGATTTGCTATTGTGACATACCTAGGTAGAGAAGATGAGTTAAAAATTCACAAAAAAAGCCCAGGTTATGCCTAGCATAGCCAAATGGGTTTCAAAGAGGGACAGGAAAGAAATACAGACAATTTGAAGCATTTTAGAGTCAGAGGAACTATTCTACCCATGAAGGAGTTAACTGAGAAAAGCTGATACAAATCCAGAAGCTTTCTTATTCAAGAGAGGCTGAAGATAAGCAGGGAAGAGGCAGTGAAGTTATAAAAGATATGTGTATTTGTGTACTATTGACATTAAAGTGACTGGCTGAGCTCACAGGAATTTTTTACTGAAACACATTTTTTTTCTGTGAATATCAGTTTGTTGAAGCTGACACTGCAGGAACATACTTTCTAGTCTCAGCAGAAAAGGTTGCTTAGATCTGAGATGGCATCACTAGTCAGAAGAAGAGGAAGAGTAGAGTCAGTCAGAAGAGTCAAATAATTAACTCATCAAGAATACAGGAAAATCAGGGTAAAGTCTTTGCTGTGTGAGAAGAATTTTGAACCAGTTTCCACCATTTCAAGATTAAACCTGGCTGCTGGACCACTAGTTCTTCTAGGGCAGGGTTGTTTTCTCCCTTCCTCACAGAAAAACAAACAAACAAACAAACAGTTGAGGAGGTATGGATATGCCACACTACGAACTGAAGGTTAACTCTGAAACTTCTAAAACACCCTGTTGTCTTGCACCATCACATCTCTCCACCACTTGAGGCAGAAAGAAGACCCTGAAGCAGCAGTATCCTTGTGAATGGCCATAAGTAGCTGAGCTCTGTGTGGTCTTGATCATACGGTATATAACTACATTTTCATAGGTACTCATTTCTCCTCTGAGATATTTTGCACCTGCTGTTCTATTCGGTATTGTTCAAAGGTGCTGAAGACCTACTGCTCCCTTTCAAGTCCTATGGCAAAGCAATTAGGTAAAGTTATTTCAGACTGGATTCCCAGAAATGAAGATGCATAAAATGAATGAACACATAAAAGTATTGGCCCTAATATCTCTGTGACTCAGCTTTTCCATCTCTACAATGGGGAAAATGATGCTTACTGATTCTACAAAATGCTTTGAGCTCTATGGGTGAAAGCAGTATGAATGTTAAGTATGATTATGATTTTTATTAGAAAAAGATTTAAAGGATCATTTACCCCTGGAGAAGGGATCTCAGCATGGAAGAGGCATCCCTGTCCGAAGAACTGCTTGAAAGTTGAACAGTTGCTAAGAAACCAGAGTACCTTCATCTCAATGAATACCCTGAGACAGATGGAGTGGGCAACCATTTCACAAGGCTGCCACAAGGTAAAAAAGAAATGGGACCAGACGTCATTAGCAGAAAGGAGATCATTAGATTTCTGCACTATGGTCTGCATGAACCTACAGTGAAAATGGATGAGGACAGACATGTAGGAGAGATAACAGGGAGTGACTCCCTTAAGCGCTCTATGAAGAATAAGGAGGCTCTGGGTGCTTGTTAAGTGGAACAGCAGTGTCAATGGAGGAGCCTGAGGACACAGTAGATAATGGCTTATTTTCAAAGAGCTGAGCAGAGTACCAGAAGCTAAGGAATTACTGGAAACAGGAGTAAAGTAAAAAGCTGGAGTAAGGAGAGAGGCCTAAATGATGAGATGTACCAGGGTCAAGAGAAGTAGTTGTTGTCTTGAGTGACTGAATTATGTCAGATGTTTCCAGGGCTGCAAAGAAAGTAGGAGGAGAGGCATGAGAAAGGCTTGGGAAAGGGGAGTGTTAAGTCTAAGTGAGATAAATCAGGGAAATCTGTGATTGAAAGATTAAAAAAGTATAATGTACTTGTCTGGAAAAGGGCTAGGAGGTGAGAACGACATGGGTGTGCTGGGAAGAATACCAGTGTCAGAGAAACAGGGAAGAAGGGTCAATAGCAGCTTGAGAAGCAAAGAAGGAATAGGACTACCCATAATAAACTGCCCTAAGACTCCTGGGCTGGATATAGAGGAGGGATTCATACCGTTGTTTCTGAAAGTATAACCCAAATGATTGAAAATCAGACACTGGACAAAGTATCCTGAAGAAGATCTGGAAGTGATGGATTTTGTTTGGTTTTGGTTTTGATTTTTAATGCAGATGGTGTTGGACAGAAATTGAGATTAACATAGTACTGTAGGTATTGCCACAGTGCTGTGAGACGGGAAAGGAAGGAGCCAGTCAAACTGCACATGAGCACTAAAAATCAAGTGGGGAGAATCCTTGAAGGGAATCAAAATTTTAGTGTAATCCTAAAATGAAGAGAGAACAGTGACTGGTAAAAATTAAGCAAGGCAGCACTGAGTAGGGAGGGAAAAGTTGGGCTCATTACAACAGAGTCCCAAATGCTGAAAGTGAGAAACTACTTGTCAATAGTTGGGAAAGAAGGAGAAGGAAGAGGAAGGGGCCACATGAAGAAAGAGTCTCCACAGTTGGAGTAATAAAGCAAAGACTTTAAGAAGTCTGAAAGATCATGGAAGGTGAAGAAATTCACATGCAGAAAATTGCCTCAGGAGTGAAAGCAGAGATGAGAAGAAAGAAAGAAAGAAAGGAAAGAAAGGAAAGAAAGGACAGGAGGAAGGGAGGAAGGGAGGAAGGGAGGAAGGAAGGAAGGAAGGAAGGAAGGAAGGAAGGAAGGAAGGACCCGTTCATAGAAGGAAGGAAGGAAGGAAGGAAGGAAGGAAGGAAGGAAGGAAGGAAGGAAGGAAGGAAGGAAGGAAGGAAGGAAGGAAGGAAGGAAGGAAGGAAGGAAGGAAGGAAGGAAGGAAGGAAGGAAGGAAGGAAGGAAGGAAGGAAGGAAGGAAGGAAGGAAGGAAGGAAGGAAGGAAGGAAGGAAGGAAGGAAGGAAGGAAGGAAGGAAGGAAGGAAGGAAGGAAGGAAGGAAGGAAGGAAGGAAGGAAGGAAGGAAGGAAGGAAGGAAGGAAGGAAGGAAGGAAGGAAGGAAGGAAGGAAGGAAGGAAGGAAGGAAGGAAGGAAGGAAGGAAGGAAGGAAGGAAGGAAGGAAGGAAGGAAGGAAGGAAGGAAGGAAGGAAGGAAGGAAGGAAGGAAGGAAGGAAGGAAGGAAGGAAGGAAGGAAGGAAGGAAGGAAGGAAGGAAGGAAGGAAGGAAGGAAGGAAGGAAGGAAGGAAGGAAGGAAGGAAGGAAGGAAGGAAGGAAGGAAGGAAGGAAGGAAGGAAGGAAGGAAGGAAGGAAGGAAGGAAGGAAGGAAGGAAGGAAGGAAGGAAGGAAGGAAGGAAGGAAGGAAGGAAGGAAGGAAGGAAGGAAGGAAGGAAGGAAGGAAGGAAGGAAGGAAGGAAGGAAGGAAGGAAGGAAGGAAGGAAGGAAGGAAGGAAGGAAGGAAGGAAGGAAGGAAGGAAGGAAGGAAGGAAGGAAGGAAGGAAGGAAGGAAGGAAGGAAGGAAGGAAGGAAGGAAGGAAGGAAGGAAGGAAGGAAGGAAGGAAGGAAGGAAGGAAGGAAGGAAGGAAGGAAGGAAGGAAGGAAGGAAGGAAGGAAGGAAGGAAGGAAGGAAGGAAGGAAGGAAGGAAGGAAGGAAGGAAGGCAGGCAGG
>NW_020799092.1:801781-822232 GCF_003259725.1 Athene cunicularia | reverse complement strand
AGAAAGAAAGAAAGAAAGAAAGAAAGAAAGAAAGAAAGAAAGAAAGAAAGAAAGAAAGAAAGAAAGAAAGAAAGAAAGAAAGAAAGAAAGAAAGAGAGAAAAAGTAAGTTAGTCAGTTAGTTCTCTTAGGAGGAAGACACAGGAACAGGAATGTTTCTTGCTCATGCTGGCAGTTCTGTCCTTCAGGTAGTAGGACATGATCTAGAGAAAATGCAATAAACAACAGACAGCAGTATTGTCATACAATCATATAATCATAGAAAGGTTTGGGTTGGAAGAGACCTTAAAGATCATCGAGTTCCACCCTCCTGCCATGGGTAGGGACACCTTCCAGGTTGCTCAAAGATTGGTCTCCTTGGGAACTTGCAGAGTGTGGGAAATGTTCTACTACTGGGACTAACCTGTCAGTCTCCTTTTGGGGAGATCCTGAGGTTGGAGACAATCCCACTGCTTTCCTCTCTGTAGGAATGCTCTGCACCCTACAACCTGTGGCCTGGGCTGGGAGATCCTCGGCCCCTCAGTGTGATGTTGTTACGCTGCTGTGATGTCACCCATTCCCCCGTTCATAGACAGCCCTTTCTCTGTGACTGCCTCCCCTTACATGTTAACACTCCTGATGTATGGCTGATTGATTAGACAAAAACAATATAGGGACAATGGTTTACCAAGCTACTTAGGCTAGATCACAAAAGCACAAACCCACTTAAATCTCAGAGTTGGTGAGGCCCATCAGGGCTATAGGAGAGGCTTAATACTCACACTAAAACACCCAGCGTGCAGCAGCTACATTATCTTTTCCTTACCTGCTGTTTCACTTGTGTCACTCTCACTTCTTGAATTCCTGTGCTGACTTCCAGTCTCCTTCTACATCAAAGTTCAGTTTCTCATTTAATCCTCAAGGCCTCACGTGGCTCAGTCAGAGTTCTCTCCCTCCTTCCTCTCCCACCTTACTCTGTGCTCACTCAGCACATCTCCCCCTCCAGCCCCCCTCCATCTCCCTGCAGTAATGACCCTGCTCCTTCCCTCCTGCTGCCCTCTCCCCTCCTTTCACCACACAACTTTATTCACCTCCCTCATGCCTGCCCTCAGGACTCATTTACTACAGCTAGTCTTCCGGCATTAATGACTGCCACTTTTCCTACGCCTTTGGCAAGCTTTGCCCCTCCTGACTATAACTTTGTTTACTATATTACATCTTTAGAATAAGGAATGATTCAGAGATAACTCATCCAAAGTCAGGAGCAAACAAGACATGAACATGCTATAGCTCAGCTTATGACCTTTCTCAGGCATTTCCTTCCCTCGTTCCAGTGTGCACAACTCAGACCTAATGTTGTCCCTGTATTTTCCCACTGACTTCACCAGAAGCAGAATCCAGGCCTCATAATTACTGCTGAATGGCTGCAGAGCCTCTTTGGAAGAGCTGGCTGAGCATCCTCACTTGCTAGTGCCCCGAAGGCTGGGGTCTTCATACTGTGAAATCTTGGGGGCAAGATTCTGCCTTTTTCGCTGCCGGTAAAACGTTGTGTACACATGATGGCATGTGGAAATACATAATAATGCTTAACATTATGAGCAGACAGCATTAACAGGGAAAGGCTTTCCCCTCCCACTCACCCTTTGTCTATCTGTTTCTTTCCCGTTGTCAAAATTTAGCATCCTCCACTGAGACACTCAGTTTTGCTCTGATGCTTGGAAGGCATCCAGTCCCAGCTCACTCATTTACCCTGCCAGTCTCTGCAGGTATTCTGTACACAGGGCTTCCAGCTAGTCATGAAATGCTCTCTCTTCTCCACCCCGCAGGGGAATCTCCAAGTACCAGGGTTGTTACAGGATCCCGGAGTTAGGCAAAGTCATTCATTCCTGCTCTGATGTATTAAGCACCTCTGCTCTGCAGCACACTGTGAAGTGCACTACAGGGAAAGAGGATCACTCTCAGTAGGAATGAAGGGCAGCCCTGAAGAGGCATTTACACAACACATTTGTTATGTCAGATCACAGAGGAAGTGAGAGGAAAACACACAGGGTTTGGTTCTAGCTTGGCCAAAACTCATTTTGGTGTTCACTAAAAGTGACTCCCGGAGAGACAGTTTGGACCACAGACTAATGCATAGACTGAATTTCATGTCTGATATCAATTTCACTGATATGACTATAATGTTGGATTGGCAAAACCAAGGCCACAGCCTCCAAGGTTGTGCTGATCAAGAGGGCCAAGAGAACAAGGTCTTGGTGCACAATGTATCTCAGAGGTCAGTTCTGAAGAAACAGACTGGTAGACTGAGATGGTAGGCAACTGTGGGTAGAGTTAAGTGAACAAGCGGTCCCCAAAGAACAGCTGGCCAGCTGTACTTTCAGCAACCACAGCTGTCCCATCAGGGTCCAAAGAGAAGCTGCAATACGTGCTAAGTAGGATGCATGGTAGCTGTCATGAAGTCAGGTAGATGCAGAGACCAGGCTTGGAAAAACATGGAGAACTATTTTCTTGTTCCACAAAACTCTGAATTTATAAAGCTTCCTGTTCTACACCTAGGGTAGGACAAAGATGTTTTTTAAAGGCTTTTTTTTTTAGACCAAAACCATGAGTTAGATGCACTGAAATTGTCAGTAAGTCAATAGTTCAGTCTTATTCACCTGGGATTCAGGTGATCGGGTCAAAGTCTCTGTATCCCTCCAAGAAATTTTCATTAAAAAACTCTGACCAACTTCAAGAGAAAAAGACTTTCAGCTGTGGCTGTAGCATGGACATAAAAGGAGATTTACTCACGGAGAGACAAACACAGTGAGACTGAAATGTTGCCATTCTTTGATGTTGGCACACTTCTTGACTGGCAACTCCAGTTTGAAAGTAAGATAATGAGGTTAAGATCTAAGGTGCAGCATAACATTTGTTGTCGCTTCACAGTCTGGTGTAGCTATAGCAGTAAATTAGAAACCGAGAAAGGGGCTGGAATTTCAGACCAGTGTTTCCAGCAAAGAACTGGTAACTTTTTCCAAGGTAAAGTGGGCAAATCTGGAAGGATTTTGGGTTTTGGCTGTCTTTAGGAGACAAGTTCTTGTTTTACAGACTTTAAAGCAGTGAAGTTTCAGTTCTGAGACCTGTGTTACTCAGCATGTTGGGAAGGTGGGGAGGTATGTTTTGGTGTAAGAAGCTCTGATGGGCATGTCTCCAGGTAATATAATCCTGGCCACAGAAGGTGGCTTGGACATGATTCAAAACCCTGAAACGGCCTTTCAGGTTTCTAACTGAGTGTAACTGGACCAGATCACATTAAAAATAATATTTCCTAGTGTAGTATTGTGAGTAAAATTTATCCCATTATGAATAGCTTCCTCCCCAGGACGCAAGAGTAATGTTATGTGTAGAGCAACTGAAAACGCTTCAGAGATTAGCCCTAGAACATAGCTCACACCTACAGACTCTTCTGTAATAAATTAGCGTGCTCAATGGATGAAAAAATATTGGTGCAGCAGTACGGCTTGCAGTCAAGCTTCAAAGGGGTTATTATGACTGAGCAGCAGTACCTGCTCCCCTGTACGCCTTTTCTGGCTGTGCCACAGGTACTCCTTTGTGGACTCCTCTTCAACCTCTCCTTTCAAAATCTTCCTTCCCTCCCTGACCTCCACTCACCTTTCTTGCAGGCATCGTCCCTAAATCTAGCACACTTTCCCCCTCCATAGTATTCTTTTTAAAAGCCAGCATAAACTAACAGCATACACATGCGCACACATCCATAAATGTCTCATGATCCTGTGCTGCTATAAACCTCCCTCTTCCAAACACCCTGCTGGCACTGTTTGCTTGTTAAATAAGCCCAGTGCTGTGCTTAAGTCTAACTTTTGTTGTAAGAGCTTCAGGAGAGAGCCAAATCACTTTGTTTCCATGTAAATCACCGAGGTACCTGCAACCCAAAGGAAATAACAATAATAAAATTATTAATGTTCTAATAGAAGCCTCTAAAAGCTAACACCACTTGTAAGGCTTGGCATTTGTTTTTTGCTCAGCTGCATAAAAAGGGACCTAAAATCAAATCTGTGCAATATCTACTTTAACACCCAATGTTTGATGTGGATTATGAGTAAAGCAGCAAGCTGGAACAGCAGCCGCTTGTCTGAAGACATTGAGAGCCACAGCATAGTTGTGCTAGTGCGGTTTGATCAGACTCACACAGGCCAGCTACTCTGTTTGGCCCTGTGGGATATAGTCTGTGTTTACCAACACATTCTGAACTCCAGCAACCCAAGTGAAAAATAAGCATGATGTTTAGCATGTAATAAAACATACTCTGTGTGCTGGTTCTTTTAGCACATACAGCACTGCTTTCCTACAGCTTTCACAGACTAGTCCAGTTGTTACTCCTGATATCTGCCCTGCCAGCAATTGCACCAAAATAATCCCTGGGAAGTATAAAGCTAAAATTGTTTGAGACCCATACATACAATCCACACAACTCTTCAAATCCTGAATCCCAGCATAGCTGGGAAATGCAAGAAACAATATTAAGCCACGTTTGGATTCAGCGCCCAGACTGACTGGGAAGGGGTTGCAATGCACTTTGTGCCCACCCTGAGGTCATTGCTGAGGCAGGGAGCTTCCCTTTCTGGGATAGCTGGGGACATCAACGGTTTCCTCCACAGCTATCTGTAAGAAGGGGCATGCCACACATCACGTCAACCCTCCCTGCCCCATCTTCCCTCCAGTTTCTTATTCTTTATTGCTTTAGGAGCATTTGGGAGGCTTTGGATCATTTTGTGAGTGAGGCCCAGGTCAGGAGTGGATTTACTGGGGATGAGCATCCTAAAGAGGTTCATCACACTCACATTTCCCTCATCCCAGGGTGCTTCCCTGAGCACAGCGTTGCTAAGTCCTGGCCTGGCTGGGGAGCTGCTCTGGTTGGGCTTCTCCTGAAACACCGGTGCTGCAGGTTGAGATATAGTGAATGCTAGAGAAAATGGCAAAATTAGGAAGTCCTGACCTCTTCCTTGCATGTTTCATCTTCTTATTGTAGGTGGTGCATTTCAGGGCATAACGGGCACAGGGCAGAAAAGCTTCATGAGTGCATGGCCCTGCAAGTTGCAGCTCAACCTGCAGTGCTGCAGTCAGCAGGACTTTCTGCCAAGGAAATCCTACACCGAGATCCCTCCTGACCATCTCTGGTGGGCTGCCTGAAGGGACAGCAAATATCCCAGCATGCTTTCTGAATGGAGTAAGGGATAACCAATATTCTCTGCCTGGGTAAAGCTGCCTCTGCTCTCAGAGGGCAAGAGTGTGCAAACTCAGTGAGCACATAATGACTGCCATGCTCATCTGCAGGCTGGGGGTTCTTTCTCAGTGTTGCATGAGAGCTTTGGGTTCCTTGGGGCATAAAAAATGCTAGAGAACACCCAGCCCTTCCCTTGTTCTATTTCCTCACCTAAAATAAACTTCACACTCATCTGCTGGGCTGGAATAGCCAAAACAGGTTGTGCATCCCCAGTGGAGCTACTCACCCCAACTCATGTGACCATGGCCGGAACCCCAGTTCTCACCCAGAGATCATTAAAGAAAGCCAATGGCACCTACCTGCCCAGGCCTTTCCCCAGAGGCAGGGAGGGCAATGAGATGGAAGGCCCTGAGGACCACTGGGGCAGGGTTGCAGTTTTCCCATGGGAAGCAAGCTGAGCAATTCCCACACCCTGCTATTCCCTAAAATTTCTACTGATGGCTGTCAATTATGTTACAGATTTGACAATTCCTACTGCAGGCTGATGATGTTGCGTGGTAGAACACAAGAGACTTGCTGAGACTGCCAAATTGCTAAACATGTGATGGGGGTCTCTCCCTTCTTCCATGTGTCTGAGACTTGGAGGGGAAGGAGAAGGAGAACTTAAGTGATGCAGAAGAGGGAGGATGGGTTGAAAGCTGCCTCTGTCATTGACTTGCTCTATTCTTTGGATTATTTCCCTGGGGTTCTCAGATATTTTTATTATTAATAACTAATAATTTTATATAGCACTTTGCATCCTGAAGGACTCTAAAGCACACCACATACTTCATAAGATAATTACCAGCTATGGGCCTAATTCCCTCTTGGTTGTGACCATATCTGCTGAAGGAGCAGATCAGAGTCACACTAGATTTACGCCAGTTTAGCTGAGGACAGCATCTCCCTGTAGATCCAGCTGGATATGTCAGAGACAAATGCAGTGTGGAGTTGGAGATTAAAGATCTGACTTGCCTTTTCTCCTCCTTCATAACTTAAAAATGACTAAGGAAATTGCATTCAAAAATCCTTGTGAACACAGCATCACAACTGCAAGATTCAAGATCTGGAGTTTGGGAACAGTTAGCCCAAGTTCCTACAGGGGTAGGGGCTCGGCCCACATCTGAAGCAAGGCACTGTACAGCTGTTTCCCAGGCTGTGCAGACCACTTTTTATGGTATAAGGAGGGCTTCTTTTCCCTCTTTTCTTGCTTAGTAAATCTGTACCTGTGCACAGTAACTTCCAGTTACCCCTAGAATTATAGTCTCACTGCTGACCCAAAACATCACCTACCGTACAAGGTCAGCCTGGCTTTGTCCTCTGATGCATGCTCACAGATCAGCAACATAGTTACATCTGAGGAGAAAAATACAGCCTAATAAAATGAGCTGAATTATAAATCCAGCCTATGGATTTCCTCTGCATACTTCTGGGGAGAGACTAACCCATCTGAGCTCTGGGTCTTTGAATACAAGTTTGAGATGGTTCAGTCCTTACGTCCTCATCCAGCTAGGATGTTGTTTACATACACTGATTTCCAAGAGTTTGATGTTGTAACACTATATGCAAAACCTGCCCTAGTTACAAAAAAAAAAAAAAAAAAAAAAAAAAAAAAAAGAGCAATAGTTCTTAAATATTCCCTTCATCCCATCCACCCCTTTCCCTCCAGGCTTACATTAGGATCTCCCTTCCTCCTACATCTGGATGTGCAGCCATGGATTGGGGTTGCCAGTGGTAGCTGTGGAGCATCTCCTCTCTTCCCACACCTTATACACATCATTTTTCTCTCACTGCAGATAATTGCATCACCCTTCCTTTCACTTGGCTCACAGTTGTAGTGTCACATTTGACGCGTTACACACACACACAAATGTTCTTGCTACAAATTGCCAGGTTTTTTTTTAATCCTCTGTAATATACTGATTTCTTCCACTTGCTCATTCGGTTTTACTTGAACTTCTCTCCATGTCCTGATCAACTTCTGCCTTCGCTTTTCTGTCCTCCACCTCAGCAGATCCAGCACTTAAGTTGTGCTCCTGGAGTTTAAAACCTAACATCATGCTACAACATCTGAGCAGAACTATTTACAAACTCTTTTCTCAATTATTTTTCTGGTTCCTAGTTCATTTAAAGACCAGTTCTGCCTTTTCTTGCAAGGCAAAGGCAATAGCTTTTACCCGCTCAGCTGATACACCTTGAAAACTGCAACAGGGCTCATACACCATTTCATACATTTCTCCTACCTAGAGTGACACTAGTACTCTAACAACTGTAGAAATAGTTTCTAACTTCTCTGCTAAGGAATCAGAGATATTGTCAATGATTTACACATTCACTGAATCACACAGGAAAATATGCTAGAAAAAACAAATTATTTCATTGACATATATGATAACATGCATTTGTTATATATGTTTATATAAAACTATTTTCAATTACAGAATGCCAGCAGAGGGAAATGTGAGAAATGCAACATTAGGAGGAACAAAGCTATCCACAGCTTTAGATTATTTAGATGAGCCTAATACATTTTTGTGTGTAGTACTATTTATGGAAGAAATTAATCTCAGGTGTGATTCTGGCAAAGTCTAGAAAATAGAGGCAATTATTTAGCAGGGGAGATATTTGTACTGGATGTATGCAGAAAGGATTTTTTGAATTATTTTTATTATTGCTGTGTTGAGGTTTTTCATTCATAACTTGGACAGATGTCTAAGCAGTCCCTGAAAAACAGTCACCCACAATGTCTCAGACTGTAAAAGCTCAAACGTGCTGGAATTCTGTTTGCACCAAAACGTGTTCAAGAGCCTTTGACCAGTTTTCCCAGCCAATCTCACTCTCTGCCTGTGACAAAGCACAGGAAATTTCAAGCCACAGTGAGGATATTTTTGAAAGTTACAACCCTGTAAAAAGAGGGTGTTTATAAATGCAGATCTTCATATAATCTTAATAATAGGTTTTGCTACCACTGCATCTCCACCCACATACAAGGAATAGCTATAGCTAGCTCTGAGGCAGAGTCTATCGGCTACTTAGCAGTACGCAGCAACGTTACAGAGCAGGGTGGGAAGGCGAGGAGGCTGCCGCCTCCAAGAAAAATGCAAAGCAATTCAGGGCTGTGAGCAGGCGCAGGGTCCAGCCGTAATGCAGTGCGATCCCCCTTCGCTGCTGCAGCTGCAGTGCCAGGCAGGCAGAAGAGTGCTGCAGGGGCACCATGCGGGTAACGCCGGGACATGGTGGGGCTCTTCTGCACTCCCACACTGCCAAGGCTCTACCACGGGGACCCGAGGACCCCCAGTGACACACGTGGTGTCATCTTCTGTCACTATCCCCCTCTCCTTCACCGGGTGACTGCCAGGGAGAGCTGTGGAGAGCAAGCGAGGAGTAAGAAATGAAAAAGGGAGAATGGGAGCCTGGTATTGACTTGGATGGGACTTCTCTCCCCAATGCTCAGTGGCCAGTCACTCTATCGCTCTCCTTCCACCTTATCATCTCCTCCTCAGTGCTAACCCATACTGGCTTCTCCCACTCTTTTCTCCCCCTCCCATCTATGTCTGCATTTCTTTTTCTATTTGTTAACCATCTCCTAACTAAACTCATCTCCCCAGAGTTGGTATTATTGGCTGTTTTACTACTGTAGCTTTGGTCATTGCTAATGCGCTGCAATATACCCCTTCCTTCATGCTCATCAGGGCAGCAATGATCTGTAAGGCAGTGTTTGTACCATTTTTATTGCAATAAACTTGCTTTATCATCTGATCCTTGGCAACAGCTGTAATAAAGACAATTATTAATAAAAAGGGGAGGAGAGTTGGTATAATGGTTCTACCTAGTAGGCGGGGGTGATATTCTTCCATAACTGTAAGATCAATTTCTATTTTACACCAGTTCCTTTACAGGCTTCTTCACCATAATATCTGAATGATTTCCAGTGGCACATTAAGTGATGGGGCTTGATATCAGTCACATGTGGTTTGTTCTTTTATCCTCTCACCAGGGAGAGAGTTGTGTAAGCAACATACTGGTTATTTTGCTAGAGTTTTGTTTGGTTTCTTTAACATATGCACTGCTGCATGCTTATGTTGGAGAAGACTGCATCAAAGCAGGAGCATTGCATTTGGATAGGAAGGTGGCAAGATTTCTGATGGTCCTCTTTTCCCATGTTATCTCTGCTTTTGCCCCACGCTTAGCCCCACAGACACCATTTGCTACTCCACTGAGCTTCCTCTTGTACTGGGAAGTTTCTCTGTCCCTAAGGAGAGCTGTGGAGTCTCATCTTAAAATTACCCACCTGAGTCAAAAGGTATTGACACTAGCACAGTATCCCCGTCACGGTGCAGGTCAGAGCTAGCCCCAGAATGACCATCCCTTGTGGCATAGTGGCTACATTTGCTGGTATTACCCTACATCCCATAACCAAGACCTTTAAATGAGTACTGAGGCACTTGAAAAGATGGCCTAATTTTTGTAAGGTGCTATCTATGGAGAGATTCCCCAAGAGGCATAATGAGCACTTTTGAAAAGCCAGCCTTTCTTTTGGGTACATCAGCATAGGCGGGTAAAAGTAGATGTCCATGAGCACTGTGCTCCCTGACACTGTGCTCTTCATCAGCTCCAAATCACCCAAAACAGTGAGTGCTTTCAAGCGGATTCATTCTTAGAAGGGTGGAGAGCAATCAAAATGCCTTTGAAGGGCTTTTCCTGTGCTTCCCTTGGCTCTTCATGAAACCTCACTCCTTCCTCTTGAAGTCATGTCAGGTTGGGCATTAACAACTCAGTGTCACTAGTGTCATTTTTGCCAGGGAGAGCAGACCTCCTCTCCTGGTTTGGAAGCCCTTTGCCAATATGTGTAAGAAAGACATGCCAACAGGTGGCCACACAGTTGTGGAATCTGTTTTCCCAGCCCAGAGCCTGACTCTGAGCTCCACTTCATCACCTGGTACCAGACAGACTCTGCTCAGAAACAGGGTCCTGGAGGAGAAAAAAAATGTTTGTGTTTGTGTCTGACTACCCACCCTTTGTGTGCCACTTCTCATGTTTCCTTCATGGGTAGAGAGCAAATATTAGTTTAATCTGCAGTGAACTTTACTTCCAAGGCAGGAATCACAAATGAGAATTTGGAAGAGCTTTCACATGTGTGCAGCCTTTGTGTTTATCTGGGAGAAAGCCACATCAAAGATAAGAATATTACGTTTGAACTGGAAGGTGGGGAGAATTATCTGACCCAAATGATCCAGTGTCTGATCACTTCCATATTTTTCATATAAATACCCTCAGGCTATTTCCCTGAGGCAGGGAAATACCGTTATTCTCATTTTGAGTGAAAGAATAGGGTAGTTAAATGACTTTGCCTAAAATGATGCAGGGAGTGTGTGACAGAAAGAAGTATTGAATCCTTGGCCAACACCAAGCCATCCTTCTGAGCTTTTAGAGACAACTGCTATATCCAGCTCCTTTTATTTATTTCTCTAGAAGCCATCATGCCAAAACCTCTGCTAAATTAGAGAGTGAGATGAAGGAAAGCTTTCAGTGGATTGCTTTTTCCATAAATGGAAATATCACAAATCATTCTGGGGAAAAAGGTCTTTCTGTTCTCATCCCTCTTTGTCTGCTTCTCTCCTTTTGGACATCTTTTCCTCTGCCTCTGGCTTCCAGTTTTCAGATGTACAATACTGACCATCTAAAAGTGTTCCTACCCCGTGGGAAGGGTGTAGCTTTTCATTCTTCAGAACTTAGTGTTTTGTGATGGATTGCACTCTGCAGGCAAGCGAGACTTCTGAGGGAGACAGGGCTGCACAAAGTAGCACAAAAATAAACTGCATCACCAACAATACCGAGCCAGGTTCTCATCGGGGTAACTCAGCCTGACTCTTGCTACAGCAGAGCTAACAGCTGCCAGATGTCCTGGATAGACAACATGTACCCAAACGATGACCCAGCCACACTGAAGGAGGTCTCTCTGAGTGCTGAACCCACAGCTAACATTGATCATGCATCTTTGACACTCAGTCCCTCTTGGCAGTATGGCAGGTTGTCTCTGCTCTTAATGCCCCAGCTGGGCAACTTCTGTCCCAGTTCAGGAACTGTGTGGGTGCCTGTTGCACCAGTACTAGGTCCTTCAGAATGCGTTTTCCAAAGCTTGGCCAGGCAACAAGCAAATGGTGAGGATCTCGTCTAAGGACTCCCAGGGGGCTTGCGGACTGCTCGGCGATTTTCCACGGACCTGGGCATTCCCAGCCTTTCTGTCCTGAGACAAGTCAGAGCTCCTCCTCACTTTCTTTGCCCAAAGCAGGCTGCTCAAAGGATGCCCACATCAATACACCAGGGAGAGGAGGTGACTGCGATGAACGAGAGAGACTGAGAGGAAGATCTGGTGGGTGAGCACGAGAAAGTGAATGAGGGGAGAGCCTGAACTGTGCTAGGAATGCTGCAGGGAGGAGGTTGGAAGTGCGTGGCTTAAGTTTTTCAGAGAGGTGTGAAGGAGAAGCTAGAGAGCTCAACACCTGTCTGTTCAGGGTTCACAGCATGAAAGCATGAAATAGGTCAAGTCGGGAAGAATAGAAAGGGCAAAGGGACAGAAGCACAGAGGAGACTTTGCTCTTACTCCCTTGAGGGACTCTCAGACCCCTACAGTCCCTCCCAAATAATGATTTGATCAGGCATTCAGGAGTATTAACTATAGGGTGGCACATGGCTCTTCCCTACCTGGCTCTGCAAAAACCATGTGCAGCATGGGAAAAGGTTGTGTCAGACCTCAGCAGCACTGCTGAGCTGCTCCATCCCACTCCATGTGTGTGGCTGCAGCACTTCCACCAGCACAGGTGCCAGGGAGGCAGCAGCACCATCTCAGCGGGCCACAGATGTCCATCAGAATTCTCAAGTGACCTTGGTGCATGAAGTGATATCAGGGCCTTCCCTGCACCAAACGGATTTCTGAACCACCACCACCCATCGCTCACCTATTTGGTGTGCTTGCACAGCCCTGGCACCAGTCCACCCACACAATGCCCTCTTTAATGTGTCCCTGTACAGCACAAGGCAGAGGAGTGCTGTCACCTCCATTTTACAAGGTGAGACTCTAAAGCAGAGAGAAGTGGTTTTAACAACATACCTGTAGCAGAGCAAAACCTGAATCGCAATTCTCTTATATTCCCAGTTAGCGCATTAATGACCTAAATTCTTCATCCCTTCCCCATCCATTGCCCAGAGGATCTAGGAGGCACTGGAGGAGAGGATGTGGTAGCACAGGCGAATAGTCAGCATCCAGAGTCAGGGTGCTCTGTGCTGAGCACAGGGAAAACAGGACCTAAATTGGGATCAATGCTGCCCACCCTGCCTTCACAAGCCCTGGCAGGGTTGAGCCAGGGAGATAGATCAGCCTGGCACATCGTTATCAGCCTGTGGTGAAGGGCAGCTTCTCAATGCCACAGCATTTTAAGTAAGCCAAGGCTGGACACCCTAATGGCCAAGCACCCTGCTGAGCCAGATCAACAAGGCTTTTTGGACACTCAGCACCAGGAGCAGATTTTCAAAGAGCATGCATGTCCCCTCACCCTGCCTAAGTGGCTGAACCTCCAACTAGCTATGCCACACAAGTCCATATAAAAGACATTCTGCACAAGATGCAGCCTCTTTCCCAAGAAGCTTGATTCTTCGCATAAGAATTAATCAGGCTCAAATACAGCAAGAAATGGAGTGGATGAGAGGGAGAAGAGGGGAAGCAGGGAAAGGATGTCACAGAGTGAGGGGAGTTCCAGATGCAGTGCCTCTTCCCTCCCTGGCTGATTCCAACTGGGAGGCTCTGGCTATGTGCTGGGTGCCTTGCCTGGGAGGTGCACACAGGCTCTGCCTGCTCCGCCAGCATGTACAGACAGGAGGCACTCAGCATTCAGGATCTGCTGAGTGAGGAGCTGAAATCTGAGGCTGGAGACTACCCCAGTGCCTCGGAGAGCAGCAGTGTTCCTGTGCACCATACAGCAGTGAGCACAGCCAAAGGACCGGGGCGATGAGCTGCTCATCTGTTGCAGGCAGATGGCCCAAAGCTGTCAGGGGCAAGCAAGGGAAAGGACTCCCCTTCATACTGTGTCTGCCTTCCTCACAGGTATTTAAGTGGGCAAGTAGCAGGGTGGAAGTGTAGCAAGGGAATTTGCTTGGCTATGAAGCTTTCCTTCCAGAAAAGTCATGGCTGAGAAGCAGATACATCTTGAACAAGGTAACTGGATTGGGGATGGGTGATTAATAGCCTTCTTTCATAACCCACCATTTCAATGTAGGAATAACATTTTAGAGGTACTTGGAGAGGTTTTGTTCCTACTTTCTTCTCCTATTACTTACCTCTTATATACACACACACTCCTCTCTGTTCTCTAGCCTCTTTGGAAGCTAGAGGAAGCTCTTTGAACTAGTAGTTAAAGGCAATAGATATCTCAGAAATATCAGACAAAAGCCAACTGGATGCAAAAGAAGCTGAGCTTGGGGGCTGACCTACAGAAACCCACCTGCCTGCCTTCTACAGATATTAGCCCAGCACTGCCACCAAAGCATCCCAAACCTTACTCCAGCAAGGGTTGGCCTCAAGAAGAAACTCAGGGGGAATCCTTTGAGCTTGATCCTTCTTCTAGCTGTTCCCAAATACATGAAAGACCACTGGAATTCATCTGGAATAAACCTTCCAAGACATGACTCGGGGACCTGACATGGTCCCTAAAGGTCTCAGTCTGGGCAGGGTTGGCCTGGAAGAGCTCTGCATTTCGTCACAAGCAGCCATTCCCACAGGCAACAACCACAAGTGTGGGGGCTTTGTTGTCCCCTCACCTTGCACACCCAGCTGGTCCAATGGCTGGGCTCAGGGCCAGGGTGGCACGTGGCTTTCCCAGGTTGTCAGAGCAATTGTCACTCTCCAGACTCAGGCTCCAAGCTCTTCTGCTGAGGAATCAATCAGACTGAGCCACTTTGGTGGCTGACCTCTGGTGAGGGGGTCCATGGGATCACCATGTGTATCCATGTACCTCATGCAGACACCACATTCCTCCTTTATGGACAGATTATGTCCATCAGTTCTGTGTTAATGGACAGCTGGTGCAAGAGTCTAGAGGGAAATATAAGGGAAGCAGGAGAAAAAGTCTGGGGGAACCACAGAAGGTATAATGAAACTGCCTTCCACATGGTCACCCCTGTACAAACATGACCTGATCCTTTAAGATGCTAGTCAGTCAGTGGTCATGATGATGTCATGGTTTGAGGATTACCTCTCTGGAGTAATATTTTCAACAGGAGAGAGACATGAATGATGAAAATAAGGGACTGGTAGACATCTCAGATGACAAAAGACTGGGAAGATGTCACTGGCCTCATGCTGGGATGGCTTTATTGGTCATGAAGTGTGTGAGAAAGGGTGCCCCATGACTAAAGCTAGTAGAAAGCTCTGTACATAAACCAACCTGATGAAACTGAGGATGGCCAGCCTGGCTTCCCTCACTTTGTTTTGCTCCCCCAGCACAAAGAGTGTTTTGTTGCTGAGCTGCATACACATGCTTGCACCAAGCTTCTTGTAGCCTTAGTCTGTGAGAGGACACAAAAGGAGGCCTGACAAAGGTATGAAAAAACAAGCAGTCATATGGAGAAAGTAGATTAAGAGCTTTAGTTTCTCTTGTGCTGCACCAGAACAATGGTATATATCCTGCCCATTAAATGAAAAGCCAGCAAGTTCACACCTGGGAGAAACAAATGTTTTTCCACCCAAACCTGATCATCCCACCATACACAGCACTGCTGGGATCCACCGAGGCCATGTCAGGTGAAACACAAACACACAGTTATGCCCATCGATGCTGAGAAAAGGGACCCTGACCCTCATGCTTCAGATCGTGACCCAGTATCTGGTTCTTCTTCCCATCCCACCTCCCTCAGAGGTGGGCAGTGCTCTCCTGTCCGTCTGCAGCAGGAGTCATACCAGCCAGCTGAAGCCTCTGGTGCTCTCCACCATTGAGAGAGGGGCGCTGGGCTAGGTGGGCATCAGGCTGATTCAGACAGCAAATCCTATGTTCCTGTGCAAATAAGAGGAAAATACGTGTGCAAGGAGAGTACCTGGGCATTTAATAGGCATCCGTACACGAGTGGGTGTCCTGCCTGGGAGGAAGGCAAGGCGGGCACAAAGGGCAACGCAGAGGGCAGCTGTTCTTGTGAGGCAGGTTTTGGTGTTCTCATTTGTTCTTTTTTTCTCTTGTTCCCTAGGGAATTTTAAAGGTCTGTGTAAGCAAATCGATCACTTCCCTGAGGATGCAGATTATGAAGCCGATACAGCAGAATATTTCCTCCGTAAGTCCGCAGGCTCTTCTGGCAATGGCTTGTAGGTGCTAGCGTCGGGTGCCTTTTGCTTTCTGAAGATAGGTTTGTGGAGATGCTGGGACCTCTGAGGCTCAGCAGGCCAGAGGAAACAACCCCAGAGCCTTGCCACCACCCAAAACCAGCTCCATTCTCACCTTCCTGTGGCCCTGCCCATGAGACAGTGCAAGTTTTGAACTCACAGTAACAACCAGTGGCATTTTTTATTAATGACAATTAATTATGATATAAATCCAGAATCTTAATTCAAATTCATTGGAGAGCTAATGAGTGGTTATAAGGTCAGGACTGGGTTAGCTGGGGCAGCGTGAGTGTGTGTGTGTTTCCTCCTAAAGCAGAGGAAGTTTATATTTCCTTGTCTGATACTCCAGTTGCATCAGATTTAAGAAATTAGCTAGAATGTGTCCAAGGAGCACAATTTCTGTCTTCACCTTTCCCAAATACCACTTGCCTACAAGATCTGATCTTTGCTGGTGTCAGTGATTTTAGTGATGGGAACAGGAAGCAGAAATAAGGACAGTCAGAGCCCTTTGAAGAAAAGACCTGGTGCTCACCCAGGCACACGGCATCTTGGTAAAGAAAACTAAGCTGAGCTCTGAGTCCAGCCTGGGACATGTAGGTGAAGCTTGCACCACATTGTGCATGTGGTGAGAGAAGGCATTGGGCAGGTCCATATCATGTGTTGCCCTCCCTGATCACAGGTCAGCATTTCCATGTGCCCCAGAAGCAGGAGTTTGCTCTTCCTTTGGCACAGCTGAACAGGAATCACTCCCCCTCTTAGGTCCACACCTTGCTTATACTGCCCTCCCTCTACAATTCCAACACTTTTTGACATCATGAGTTCTCCCGTCAGAAATCGGAGATAAGAGCTTTTGACCTCCCAAGGATAATAATCAGAGGTCTCCAAAGACCAGAAGTCTTTCAGAATATCTTGTTGTCATCTGGGTGTGCTCCAAGCCAGATGTGGAGACCCAGCACTGCGGCACAAATGAGAGAGATAATTTAGGCTCTGTGAGGCTCATTTGTATGTGAAAAGAGGTAGATCTTATGCTGCTTCCTCTTGGTTTCTCAAACACTTCTTCATCCCCTTCAAACTGTAAATAACCCTGGGAGATTGCTTCCTTCAGATGCCTTTCTGTAGCATCTTCTCTCAGTTGTCACATGGCCCCTGAACAGTACAGCTGAAGACTGGGGTTTGATCTGGTTTGGCACAGCGCCTCTGCAGACTGCCTCTGAAGGGAAACCAGCTCTTGCAAAGTTGTTTGGGACTGAGGAAGCTGCATGCAGCATCAGATGCACTTCAGAAAGAAGAGTTGGATGGGTCTGTTCCCTCAGAGAAAGCAAGATCTGAAGACAAAAATTGGCCCAACATCCAATGGTGTCCCCAGGGTAGAGCCCTTAAGAAAGAACCAGGTTCAGAGAGGGTTTGGCAAGTCAGTAAAGGACTGCTTGGGTCACTCCTGAGGGAAGTGGAATTTTTGCTGGCTTAGACCTGACTGGAGAAGGACCCCACTGAACAGCTTCTTCACAGGGCTTCTGCCAAACCTGAGTCCCTGGACATTCTGCATGGGCAATGCGTGGCAGTACTGGCAAGAACAGCTACGAAAGTTTTTTATGGGTATCAGACTATGCAATTCCCTCATTCACAGGGCCAGGATCATTGTGGAGCAGTGTCCATGGTCTGGCTAGAAGAGCTTGGACTTTATTTCTGCCAGCCATCTACATAAGGTGTCTTAGGATTTTTGAAATTAAACACCTGTTGTCACAAAGGGAGCAGAAGCTTCCCTACGTTTCTTTGCTAGAAGACACTCAAGTTAGAGAGTAGACAGATGATATGGGGGAGCATCTGAACATCATCATGACTCCCCTTCTCTTTAGACCAAAGGCTCTGAACCCAGGAAGACAGGATGAGATTCTGCCCCTCCCTTGCTGTACAGTCCTTCTGAGAGGCAGAAAGTAGGGGCTGAGTGAGGCTGCTGTCCTGCCCCATCACACAAAGCCCACAGCTCTCCATGTGAGCCTTTCAGAACTTTGTGTTCTCCCAACAGACATTAATTTCAGAATTAAGACCTAGATAAAATTGATGTGGTCAGGGCCAGGCTGTGGGAAACCTCTAGAAACATGAACAGCGGATGTATGCTTGATGTTTGCTTACTGCCATTTAAACTTCACATTGTCAAATCCTGCCTTGCTTTCCAGAAGCTATAAAGATGGTTATTGTCACTATCCTGTTCCCCAAAACACAGACAGGCAGAACTGGAAAGCAAGCAAGAGAGGTTCCTCCCTGCCTTTTGCATTACCCATGTGCAGGCAGTGGGCTAGGGCCCCTCTCAAAGAGCCAATTGTTTGTGCCTGGTAAGATCCTGATGCCAACAGGGCCTTTGAAGCATGGTCCCTGAAAAAGTCGGGCACTTGCTTCAGTAGGGTTCATTCTTGCAGGCAAGGAGAGATTAGATTTCACCCCCCCCCTGCCAGATCTTCATTCCACAAACAGAATTGCACCAGCCCATCTGATATGTTTCTTTATCTATCAAACAAGGCTTCATTTTACACTTTAACTGCTTATTTTCTCTCAGGAAGGGAGGAGGGAAGACCTTCCTAGTTAAAAAATATGAATATTGGCAAGGCAAACTCAGACAGGCTGTTGGTACCCACTGAACAGCCCACGAGCAGCGTGTGTGTGTGCATGTGTGCATGGGTGTTTGTATACACAGTCCTGGCCTTTTGCTGTGTGAATACAAGAGAGCAGCCCCAGACACTTTGGAGTATGTATTGCATGTGCATATGAGCATATATGTGCATCTGTGCCATTGCCCTCTGCTGGCTGAGCTCTTCCCATATCGACCGATGGAGAGTGTGTGTGTGGGGGAACTGACACATCCAAACACATCACTGCTCTCTGGAAGGAGCCCAGTTATTTAATCATTAGGATAAGCCCCACATTTTGGCATGCAGGGCTAGGACTGCCACTTCAGTCCTCACTGCAGCTGCACAGTGCACGGCACCTGGCGCTCCTCCCCAGCCCTAAACAAAAAAATCTCTCCTTGAGATGCTTGTGCCCTTTCAGGAGGATTTGAGATTGAGCGGCTCTGCGGGAAGCATTTGGGTTGCTACCCTTTGAAGAGTGGGCTTGAGCAGCAGCACCCCACAGGAGGAGAAGCTGGATGGTGCTGGGGCTCTCCCTCCAGCCTGTAGTCCGCCAGAAAGCATAAGAAAAGACAGTATGAGGGGGGAGAGGCAGCACAGGCAGGCTCCCACCTCAGCCACTGGCCCTGCAACCCCCTCCACCTCCCCATGCCGGCTCACCAGCTTCATGGCAGGGCCAGGGTGCGGGAGAGGTGCTTCGAAATGCTCTCTTTTTCTGACACCCTTTGTTTCTCTCTCCCTCCCTCTGTCCCCGACACCTTTGTCCCTCCTTGACTTACTCCCCCCTGCCACGTTGGCCTCCATCTCTCTCCTTTGCCCCTACCCACGGAACGTGTTCACGGCCCCCCCCATCCCCTCACCTTGGTGCCATTTCCTCTCACACCTTCGCTGTTCTTTATCCCCCTCTCCCTCTCTCCTCCACAGGGGCTGTTAGAGCCTCTAGTATTTTCCCGATCCTGAGTGTGATTCTGCTTTTCATGGGTGGACTCTGCATTGCAGCCAGCGAGTTCTACAAAACCCGACACAACATCATCCTTAGTGCCGGCATCTTCTTCGTGTCTGCAGGTAAAGGGATGCACAGGGCCTGATTCCCCAGAGATGGGCTCCAGGTGGTGGGAGGTCTGCCCAGCCAGAGAATCCTGCAGG
Source organism: Athene cunicularia (assembly GCF_003259725.1). Taxonomy (NCBI): domain Eukaryota; kingdom Metazoa; phylum Chordata; class Aves; order Strigiformes; family Strigidae; genus Athene; species Athene cunicularia. The sequence goes on along the minus strand of NW_020799092.1, from coordinate 802,853 downwards.
GGCATGGTTGTCTAGGCAGGAGTGTATGTGTTTCCCAGCCCCAATGAGCCTTATTCAGGGTGAAAGCAGACTCCAAATGATGCCTCTCCACCCTGTCTGCTTGCCTGGCAGAGGCAGCCAGCAGCACCCCGCAGGCAGGGGCTTTCCTGTTGCTTGGGAGCTCCTGGAGGGAGACAGTTTCCCTGCATCCAACATCCCTCGGGGACCAGCCAGGAGTGTAGTCCAGGGATGCAGCAGGCACACGAGGAGGATCTTGCCTGGCTTCCCCAAGGAAAGCTGCCCACTGAGAGGGCATGGTTGGCTGGGGGCCCTCCAGTCCCCACCTCCTGGGGACAGGGGCTCAACCTCATGGCCCCCACCACCACCATGTGTAACCTTCCTGATGTGTCCCTCTCTTTCCCCTACTGGCCGGCTGGCAGGTCTGAGTAATATAATTGGCATCATCGTATACATATCAGCCAACGCTGGAGACCCCTCCAAGAGTGACTCCAAGAAGAACAGCTACTCCTACGGCTGGTCCTTCTACTTTGGGGCCCTGTCCTTCATTATAGCTGAGATGGTGGGAGTGCTGGCTGTCCACATGTTCATAGACCGGCACAAACAGCTGCGCGCCAATGCTCGTGCCACGGACTACCTCCAGTCCTCCGCCATCACCCGCATCCCCAGCTACCGGTACCGCTATCAGAGACGCAGCCGCTCCAGCTCCCGCTCCACCGAGCCTTCACACTCCAGGGATGCCTCTCCTGTCGGGATCAAAGGGTTCAACACCCTCCCATCAACAGAGATTTCAATGTACACCCTGACCAGGGATCCGCTGAAGGCAACCACCACCCCCACCACCACCTACAACTCCGACAGGGATAACAGTTTCCTCCAGGTTCACAACTGTATCCAGAAAGAGAACAAGGACTCTATCCACACCAACACAGCCAACCGCCGGACCACCCCGGTATGAAGCTGTCACCAGGAGCTGAAAATGGGGCAGGAGCAGGCAGGAGGAGACAGGGTGGGCTGCGGGATGGGGTGGGTGGAAGGGGGCAGCAGGGTGGTGGGAAGAAGGAGGTGGAAGCAC
>NW_020799092.1:787814-801731 GCF_003259725.1 Athene cunicularia | reverse complement strand
TTGGGGATATTAATTAACAAGATCATCATCCATAATGAGATTATCCTGTCACCAGATAAAGTCATGCTCAGTTCATGCTGTGGTGAGAAGGTCCTCAAAAGTAATTAACTATGGGGTTGCAATGGGGGTAACTCTGGTGTGACAGAAACATGAACAAAGGTCTGGGTTCAGACAAAGCCCTGCGTTTTTCATAGCCTGCATTGTTGAGTTTTAAGAAGGGACCAGTGGAAGCACTTCTCCAAAGGCTGTGGAGTAACACTGGTCATGACATTGTAAGCAATTGCTCAGAATAATTTTCAGAAATGCCAGTAGCTAGTATGACACAGTAATTGCTCATTAACTATTTTTCATTTGACTTCCTGGTTGATGTTAGAGGGAAGACATAAGGATTAAGAGACTTATTGATAATGACAGCTATTGTATGAAGTACGTAATACACAGTTATATCACAGGAGTTCCTCACTAGAGCGCTAACAGTCACATAACATAGCCAAAGAATGAAAAAAAAATGTACTTTTCTTATTTCCTAGGGAACAGGGAAGTCAGGAGGAATAAGCTTCCAGATGGTTTAACTTAAGATCACTGTATCATGTTCAGGTTTTCCCTTTAAATCTAATTTTCACCAGACACTCTTGGCTATATAAAAACTTCCCCAGCAGTTTCCCAGGTTGCTTCTAAGACTGAACGAAGGTGTTCCTATGCCATCCACTACTAGAATGTCATGAAACACAATGGAATGAAAAATAGTGTACCTTTAACTCTTGTCAAGCCTCAGAATCTGGCTAGGCTTGAAATAACAGGACGAATACTCAATTCATAGATTAAAATAATTTGACTTACTATATAGCTAAGTAGCTTCCACACGTATGTTTCATGCATAGCTTCCATAACATGTTTTAATGATTTCCAAATGGAAAAAACAGGATTAAGACAATGAAAAACAATCTGTAGCTTTTCTGAATAATTATAGTACATCTCATTTAATCCGTCTGTCAAAAAAAAAAAAAAATCCACAAAAAAAACAAACAAAAAAAACAAACAAAAAAAGCAAACAAAAAAACAACCAACAAACAAGCAGATAAGCAGACAAACAAGTGAGCGAACAAAAAAACAAACAAACAAATGAAAAGGAAACACAAGGAAAGAGACAACAGTGAAAAAAATATTAAAAAAAAAAGAAAAATAAAAAAGGAAAAAAAAGAAAAACTTTAAAACCGAAAGAGATTTAAAAATAGAAATAAATTTAAAAGAAAATGCATGATTTCCCATGTACCATTATTTTAACATTTAATAAAAACAGACAAAAAAAATAAAAGGGAACCAAGAAATAACAAATGACAATAAATCAAGTGGGAGAAGAAGGAGGAGGAGGCAGCTCTTTGGATTTGGGGGGGTTTATTCTTTAATTTTACAGTTTGTTTCCCACTTACCTTTAACCCAACACAGGTTTCTTGGGGACAGGGAATGGGGGTTTGGCCGGCAGTGACTTTGGTGTCCTTGGGCCAGTTACAGAAGATACCAGGGTGCCAGCATCTACTGCGACCTGCTCTGTTTCCCTGGGATCCACTCATCCCCCGTGGGTCCACAGGGTTTAAGACTGACCCCTGTCCCTAGGGAGTGCAGAAGTCAATGCTGAGTCACCCCTCCACAGTGCCCCCATGGGGGGTCCCCACTTCCCCAGCCCTGGGGACCCTGGGGTTAATGGTGACAGTGCAAAAAGCAAACAGACACAGTAAATAAAACACACACACAGAGACAAAAAAAAAGACAAAAAAAGTTTCTTAAAAAAAAAGTGGCAATTTTTTTAATAAAACAACAGCTATAAATAAATGTAAATATAATAAGTGGATTTACTTGCAAGAAAAACATAGTATTTTTTTTCTTTTCATTTTTGTTTTCTCCAGCTTTAAACTGTGAAAAAAAAAAGAAAAAAGACAGCGGGGAGTGGAGTGGAAGGCATAGGCAGGGGGCAGGGGCTGGTGGAGGAGAACCAGAGATCCCATCCCTTCAGGATGTTGCTGTTGCAGTGAGGGGAGCACGGAAGGCCAAAGCTGAGGGCAGCGTGCTGGTGGGGGTGTGGCACTCGTGCACACGCATGACTGTGCTCACACACACGTGCCCAGGAGCATGCATGTTCTCCTGTGAATGTTCCAGAGGCTCCCCATGGCAGCTGCACATGCCCCAAACCTGCATCCCCTTTAAGTCCCTCCAGTGGGGCTGCAGCCATGTCAGGGCATGGAGAGTTCCACACAGCCACCCTGTGAAATATTCCTGCCCCACTCTGGGCAGACCCAACCCACCCTGACCCAAAGCTGGCTGCCAGCTGCCTGGCCTTGACACATGTACCCCTCTGGTCCTCATCCCAGAGACCCCCCCTGCTCTGACCCTGAGCCCCCCGAGTCCTGGCTGCCATGCCAGGAAGAGGTGCAAAGCCACTGGGCATCTCTACTCCCACTGGGTTTTGTCCTCGACCCCCTGTTGCCATGGGGTCTTGGCCTGCTGTGGGCCAGCTGGGCCCCCACCACGCACCCCCAGGCTCCTGGCCTGGCTGCAGCCCCCTCCCTCCCTGCTGTGTCAAAGGGACAGGCACCATGGGTGCCAGTAACTGCTTTTAATCCAGCTCCCCTGATGATGGCCAACACAGATACAGGTGGGAGGGGAGGCAGTGGCAGGTGAGCATGGAGGGCTTCCCTGACACCCCACAAGCCACCAGCCAGCCTGGGGCAAGGACAGGACCCATTTTGGAGCTACTCCCCCAAAGTAGCAGGCATGAGACTGAGGATTTGCAAGATGGGGCCGCTGAGCCCTTCAGCAGCTCAGATACACTTTTTGACTTTTTTTCCGTCCCCGTTCCTGCTGCTCCAGTTTTAGGAGCCGAGCAGTCCCCTGCTTTGTGTCCCAGCAGGGTTTCTGCTTAAAAGCAGCCTGATCTTCCCTGCATCCCCACCTCTATTTAACTCCCCCCTCCCCACTCTGGGGCAGGGCAGGGGGCAGCAGTTGGAGGGGCTCATCCCCCAAAAACAGCATCACAGGGCAAGAGGAGGATACTAGCGGCTTGGCTGGGTGTCCAGACATCCTCATTGTTGAAATCCCCTCCTGTGACCTGCCCCACCCCTTTAAAAAAGATTCACAGGGAACACTACCCTCGATGCCCCCCCGAGGAATAAGTTAAAGCCAGTTTCCTGGACCCCAGCGTAGAGGGAGGGCAGCATTGGGGTTTCCACTGCTAGTCGCCCTCACCCACCCAACACCGTTCAGAGCTGGGGAGCATTCACAGGGCCGAGCACACCCCTGGGGCCAGGCAGGAAGGGGAGAGTGCCTGTGGGAGGCAAGGGCTGGTGAGGGAGCTTTTTTCTGAGGGTGTTACTCATGTCCAGCTCAAACTAGTACAAGAAACCAACCTCCATTTTCTTTATTTTGTGGTTTTTTTCAGACTGTTAAAAAGAAAAAAAATTTTAAAAAGAGAAAATGAGAAAAAAAAAATCCTGGTACATGAAATAAAGATTTTTTTTTTATATATATAACTTGGTCCTCGTTTATGTGGATTTACTGGGTGGGTGGGGGTGGGGTGGTGTGGTGCGCTTATTGCCCTGCTGTGCCAGAGGAGTACCTGGAAACCCAGCAAGAGAGTCAACTATTGTGAACAGTTTTGTCCTTTTGGGCAATTCAGTGGATGGTCTTCTTTCAACTCCTCTTCTCAAGACAGTCTTCAAGATACAAGGAGGAAGGACGAGGCAAGAGGAGAGGGCTTTGCCGCAACTTTTTTTTCAAGTAAGTGCAGGTAAACTCAAGTCACACATGTGGGCTTTCCTTGCTGCCCTCCAAAACATCTGCTCCAACCCCCATTTAGCTCCCAGCATTACTTTTCTTACCCCATTCCTTCCGGGGTGGTATTATCACAAGTGATGATGCCCCAACTGCCCAACAGACAGCAGCTCTCATGGCAGTAAGCCAAGAACTGCCAGCAAGCTCAGAATTTATACAGGCTCAAGGGCTCAAAAAGAAAAGATAATAGAAAGTGGGCTTAACGTTGTTTTGGGGTTTTGTTCAGCCACTCCTGGGATTTCTGGCCATTTCCTCAGTAGCTGAGTTGGCAGTGGCTGTCTTGTGAAAATGCCTGGTGTTGGAGCACAGAGCAGGGATGCTACAGCCAGAGCTGCAGAGCCAAAAATGGGTGAGGTGGCCAGCAGGGCAGGGAAGTGAGAGCCCCACAAAGGTGACTGAGCTCCCAGCATGTCCCCCCACCTCCCGCCCCACCACTGGCAGCAGAGGTGCCACCAATGCACCAAGATTCCTTCACCCTCCACTGGGCTCCCACTTGTCATGGGACACTCCATGGTGTCTGGAGCAGTCCAGAACGACTTCACCACCAGCTTGGAGGAGTGACAGGGAAGGGCATCCACCTAAGTGACAAAGTGCAGCCAGGGTCTGACCCATGGCAGGTGAGTAAGATCACAAGCTGAATGAGAAAGGTGGGGCCAGGTGGGTTAATTCAGCGGTGGCAGGGGGGCAGCAGGGTGAAAGCATACCATGCTCCAGGTGTCCCAGCAGACACCAATAAGTCGCAGTGCAATCACAGCACTGCAATCCTCCCTGCCTCCATGCCGCCCAGGCCGGCACCTGTGGGTTCCCACTCTGGCCCTTCGTAGCCCACCCCTCCAGCTCACCCCTCTCCTCTGGGCCCTTGGTAGTACCTCATACCCACCCCATGCCTCCCCAGCATGCCTGTCAGCACACACATTTTGTGGGCCAGCTGGTGGGACACTTCACTGACGAGGTAATTGGGGGCATCTGCTGCCCCATTTCTGCTCCTCCTTCTGGACCATTCCCAGGAGCAGCCTTGCCAAGAAGGAGGGCGCGAGGAGGGGAGAGGTAGTAAAACAGGCCAGGTGCCAGCTCTGGGGAGGTCAGGGAGCTCCCAGCCCCGGTGTGCACATGTCTAGGACACAGACACCTCCCTGCTCTAACTCACAGATCCCAAAACCTTCTCACCTCCTTCTCATCCCCTTGCTTGGCTCTGAAACCACCTCTAGTGCTGGGTAACCCTCACCCAGGCATGGGCAGGATGAGCTGGAGAGCCCACCTTGCATCTTCCCCATCCTCCCTGAGATGTTTCCAGTCCAAGTCTGCTGCAGAGCTGGGGGCAAGAGGGTGCTCCCTTGCCCCCCCCACCCCCCCGCCCCCCCCAATGCCAGTGGGGCACAGATGAGATGCAGCTCCACTTCCTACATGATGCCCTACCTGGAGCAGAGGGGGTGCATGTCTTAGCCCCCTTACATGACTCCATGAGGTGCTCCTTCCTCACGGAATGCAGATGGCCTTACTTCTTCCTCTGCTTCTCCCCTTCTCCTTCTGGCTATTACAGGATTGGACAGTGGAGGGGGAGAGGCAGGGAAACAGCACCAGCTTGAAATTAGGCATGAGGAATGCTGCTCAGATAGGGCCAACCTCTGTGACATAATAATTAATACTGATACTCAGCACTTATACAGCACTTCTCATGTTCAAAGCACTTTACAAACATTAACTAATTAATCTGTCCTATTAAGTGATGTCTTAAAGGGGCAGCATTTAAATCAAAGGGCTTGTGCATAGGAGGAATCCCTCATTCCTCCCTCTCTCCCAGGGCACATTAACGCTTGGGTGGGTTTGAGACTCTGAAATATTACCCTGTGGCCCTCCTGGGTCTCAGTGCTCCCTATGCCACTTTCTTGCCTCTCCCACTGCCGGCTGTGTACTCTGGCAGGCCCTGGGTATATCAAGGGTGAGCAAGGCACCAGGGTCTTCACAGCACTGAGTCATTGAGGTCCTGGGGATGCCGAAGACGTGTGACTGAAAGGTCATTTAAAATATTTGGGTTGGAAAAGTCCTCCTTCCCCAGTCCCAAGTCCCAGTAGTGGGGGAGGAGAGCCAGCCAGCCCTTTGCAGTGCAGCAGGAACAGAGATGCAGCAGGCAAAGTCTGGTCTGATGCTTTCAGACAGCTCCATGTCACACCCCAGCCCCAGGACCTGTCTGGAGATGATGGCCATTCTCTGCTTTCAGGAAAGCAGTGCCCAGCCCAGCATGGGGCTGATTTCTCACACACACACACACACACACACACATACCCCCTCCAAATATGAGTACACACTCAAATGCTGGCCAGGGATGGGTGAAAGGCAGGCAGGGTATCTGCCAGGGAGCATGTTACCCCACTCAGAACAATTCCCTAAAATGGCTCTGGCAAAGGATCCAAGCTCAAGAGGGCATGCTCTGCCCAAGGGATGCTGGTCAGTGGTGACAGCAGTGCCAGATCTTCCCTCACTGCAGAGGCAGCATGGCTGAAAAGAGGGCTGTCTTTGGGGGACAGTATAGTGTGAGGGAACAATTCCTGCTGAGTAATGCCCAGCTACCGGTGCTGGTGGGTCTGCCGTTAATGTTTGCTCACTACTCCTCTGCTGCCTCTCTTGTATAGACCACAGCCAGGGCTGGCTGGATTTTGCTTCTGTGGGAGACACTCTGAGAGCTCCTCATACGAGGAAACCCAGATACTTAGCTATTAAATTAACACTGGGCATTTAACAGCATCGTTGAAATGGTTTAAGCACCTAGAAGCAGTAATTAGTAATAATGGTTTAGTGAGGGAAGAAATTAAGACCTAGGTATGGAGCCCAGTACTTTTCTCTGCAGATAATTTTTAGTGCCAGATGACAACAGAGAGAGGCCAAGCATCAGACACACAAGCCTACTGTCCTGCTTGTGTGTGAGGACTGATATAGGGAAGGAAGACAGCCACACAGCTCACCTTTCAAAAGCCAGGCACCGAGGCCAAGGATGGAGAAAGGTATGAGGAGACCTGATGGAGAAAGGGGGTCTGTGAGGAAGTGAAGTCAACCTAATGAAAGCCAGTAGGTGAGAAATGCTGGCAAAGGACAGGCCAGCTGAATGTCCTGGACATCTGCTGGGTGTAGAAGTGGCTTCAGATGACATGGCATCCTCTCACTGGGTGCCTTCCAGCTGCTGGGGGCTTCTCCCCTCATCTCTTCAGGCCCTTCTAGATACCCCCTGGAGAGACAGAAAGCAGAGGGAATGGATTTGGTAGGAAAGGGAGGCAGAGAGAGGGTAAATTTTAAGAGTAGTCAAGGACCTATACAGATTAAGGGGATATGAATTAAATGCCACCAGTCTGAGCATTCCCTCCAAGAGTGGAAAAACAGTCATCTCTCTTGCTAAGCTGAAGCATGGAGCTGGACCCGCAGGGTCTACTGTGTGGTACATTGCTCCTCACCCAGGCAGGGCATTTACAAGTTCTGACCAAATCGATTGCACCTGCACCACATTTTGGTGTCTCTGCAGAGGTCCAGAGCAGCTGTGCAGCCAAAATGCCCCACAGAGAGGAGGAACTCCCCTCCAGCCTGAGAGGGAACAAAGGACCTGTCCCCTGAACATGGGATGGCTCCTAAAAAGACCTTTTCATGGGGATCTGTGCTCACAAGAATAGGGTGGACATCTGTGATGTCCCAGTGTCCATGGTGGATACTCCATTCTAAAGCCATCAACCACCAGCTGGTAGAGGGTTGCTGAGGACCTGCCAGGCATGGAGCTGCAGTGAGGACCCCACCAGAGGAGCTAGGACACCAGTGCTGCTGCTTTGGACACCAATGGCTATGCTGCTTCCCATGGGCACAGCAGCAGAGACAGGAGACTGGTGGGTGGGTGCTCGCCCAGACCTTGTCTTCCCAGGCTGCAAATTCTGGCTTTGACCTAGCTCCAGCAGAGCCAAGACAGATGTGAATCATTCTGGCAAAGCATTGTCATTTCTGCCAGTTTTACACTGTGGAAAGGAGTAACATGTGAATGTCACTAAACTCTGCTGGCCTCATGGCCTTTATTGAAACCTGCAGGCCTTGCACCCTGGGCATGGAACAACAAGGGTGCAACAGCTCATGTGTGCAATGAGGGCTTGGATGAGGTGTCCGCAGTGTCCTCCACAGCAGTCAGCTCTTGATATTGCGGAAAGTCCACAGTGAATGAGCCGGCTGGCCCAGCACTGGCAGCTTCAGCAAAGGGGTCAAGATATAAGGGTATGGGCCAAGTCCCAGAAACAAGGGCAAAGCACTGGGCTTGAGATGGGGTTTTCTCTGCTGCTGCTGCACCTCCTGCTGTTCCTGATGCCCTCAGGCACCGAGAAAACAAGGGACTTTGCTCTCTAGGGACTCGTCAATCAGAATTTGCCACCACCGTTTAATTTGCTGAATTTATGCCTGCCAGGAGCACTGGCCTGGCTGCCTGTTCCTGAGCAGGCAGTGCCATCCCGTGGGACAAGCTTGGCACAGCAGCAGAGTCTCAAAGCTGCACTGTGCGGGAGCTAGAGCAGCCACACAGCTCCCACAGGAGACGCAGCAGTGGGACCCTTGCCCAGTGTCCCACTGGTCCACAAGGATGGCCGGGGACCATTGCCAGTCTGTCAGGTCTCCTCACTACCTGCATCCTCTCACTCCTTCTTCCAGCAGGAAAGCTCAGAGGGGGCACAACACACCTGAACATGGGGGTTCAGGACAGGCTACAGCCAGCCCAGAGGCAGATAGGATTTTAGGAGGGGAGGGCAGACAACAAAGCTCTTCCCCTGAGCTTGATGCAGCCATGAGGTTCGAGGCAGCATGTCTGAGCAAGCTGCCGGCCATCAGCAAGCCTCCTCAGCTCTCCTTCCCTAAATTTTGCAGCTCTTCCGGTCTCTGGCTGGTGCTGGACCAGGGATCATCCAGAAGTGTTGAGGAGCAAGATACTTCTCACACGCAGAGAAAAGAGAAATCCCACGAACCAGTTCCCAGGTCAGGGAACCCTGTGGCTGCTCTGCATCTCCTCCTGACCTTGCTGCTCTCCCCCGAGGTCTTGGCACTGCTTGTGGGCCTTTTTGGGGAATGAGTGCTGCAGGACAGGTCACTTCCCAGTCCCAGCCCCTCCTGCAGAGGGCTCAATGAAGCCCAGACCTGACCTTGGGAATCAGCTGTGACCTTGGAAAGTGCCTCATCCAGAGGGACAGGCTGCTGACACGGAAGAGGAGAGAAAGAAAGACCTTGAACTGCTGCAGTAAGAGCTTTCTGGAGCAAGGCTGAGAATGCGCATCCTTCCCAGTTGCCTCGGGGTGCCTGACGCCTGATGGGGGACTACACAGCACGGCTTTGCCAGAAGGGACAAAAGCACCCGGCTGACTCCTCCAAAGACAGAAGAGAGCAGATGGCATTGAAATCTGCTCAAGAGGAGAGGAAGGAATAGCCCCAAGGCTCTGCACTCCCTGTACCCTGAGAGGCACATTTGTTCCCGGTCAAGCGTGTCAACCAGCCCCATCTCTGACTTCCTGAGGGGCAGGGAAAGGAATGGCAACTTCGGACTCATGCAGCTGCTGCATTTTCCTTGCCACTGTTTGCTTTTGTGAGGACTTTCCTGAGAGTCCCTTTGATGGGAACAGCATGTTATACACAGGTATCATCTGTATTCAACTCCTTGCTGCCTTGATAACTAGGTTTTGCACAAATGGGGTTTGACTCTGCTCCCTAGCAGAAATTGCTTGGACTCTCTTTCTGCCTCCTGATGTCCTGTTTAGACCACTTTAACTGGCTAGCATAAACAGTAAGCTTTCCAGAGGAGGGACAAGCCAGGCAGGAGTATTTGCAGAGCATGTTTAGCCCCAGAAGATACTGATTTTTCACAGAGGTTACCATAACGCTGACGACATTGAAGGAAATAACTCTGGGTGCTTCTGTGCTGGGAAAGCGCCCTTATAGGAAAGCCCATGTTGCCTGTGGTTCTGCTCATACACACCAGGATCCTTTTCAGGATAGCACTGAATATAATTCAGGCACTAGAGAACTGCAGAGCACAGAGTGGGGCTCCTGCAGCTGAGAAACAAATGGCTAACTTAGTGGTGAGAAGGCATGGTGTGCCTTGCACCCTCCATCACCCAGGGCCCCATCCTCTTCCCTGCTGTTGGTCCAGCTGGATCTACACAGCACTTCTCATATGCAGCAGCTATGACCTGCTTCTGCGTCTATTGACATGGTTACCCATCACCATGATATCTTTCTTGTATCTCAAATGTATTTCTCCTCCAGTGAGGTAGGGAAATGTTGCCCATCCCTGCACAGCATGGAGGTGCCAGTCTACCCCTGGGGAGGCTTACCAAGGTGAACAGCCACAGAATGGAGATTTGCAGCTCAGCCTATGGACTCCCAAGCTCATACCCCAGCCATGCACCAGGCTTCCTCTCCTTCTGCAGGCTTGGAGCCAGCAGGGATGCTGCCAGTGCCAGCTGCTCTAATTGAGCTTTTCAGAATAAACTTGTGGAATTAGCCTGTTGGCTGCTGGGATAAAATCCAGCACTGAGTGCAGATCAAATAAGGCAATCTTGCTGACAGTTTGTGGGGAGACAGAAGGACCCAGGCTTCTTCTACAGCTCTGGAAAGGGCAGTGTTCAGCAGCCAAAGATGAGAACAGAGCAGGATACACACTGACTCTTCAGCGATACATGTGATCCAGACCCTTATGGTCAAAGCTACAGAAGCCTTGGGAGAGCTTTGACACTGGTGATAAAAACAGTCAAAGTCAGGCAAGAGACTGCACTAATTCAGAGAAAGACAATTTTTGAGTGTGCCATAAATTTTGACTTTTCCTGGTAGCATGAAAGGAGCAGACAATGCAATGCCAGGCTCTTAGCCCAGCCTACAGAGGCAACATGGTTTCAGACAGGAAAACTTGCCCTTGTCAGGTTTCTGTCTGCCCTTGAGGGCAAGACAGTCCAGCCCACCAGCCAGGGAGAGCTCATCATGTCAGGATGAGGAAGAGGGAGAAAGCCTCTCAGTGAAAGCACTATCTGCTACCAAGAATATTAAACTCAGCACATTCCCTGTGTAGACCTCACTCCCTCCCCTCTTCTAGTGAATTTGACCTAAATGTCAAAATCTCACAGATCTTACTCGCTTCAAGTCTGGATTTTTTTCCTAGAACCTTGCTTCTCCTTGATAAGAAACTGGAAGATTACGTCCATGCCCAGCAGAGCATTTATCTCACACATGCTCTCTTCTCTGACCCATGCCTATACCCAGCTCTGTCCCCAGAAAAGGTAATTTGATGGGCTAAGCCCAAACTGCACATGATCTGTCATCTCTGGGAGACAGCAGCAGCATTACAGTCTCTTGTAACCACCTCACGCAGGCCTAGGTGCAAACAGGAAGCTGTGGAAAGAAAGGGACTTTGGCTTATCCACCTATTTGTCATTGCTTCTCTTTACTCATGGCTTAGTCGAGTTTTCTCTTCAGAAGTTCTTGCTCTTTTTATCACCACCTCCTAAGCAGCCAGCTCCTCTGAGCCCATACTGTCCACTGCCCCAACTCAGGAAGGCGAGGGACAGGCACAGAAGGGGTTACCTGGGGCTGGGATCACACCGGGCCACCACCAGCAACTGGCGAGACAGTTCCAGAACTTAACCATGTTTGTCTCCAAAAAGGCTGTTTAGGTGAGACAGTTACAAATTGTATTTTATAAACTGTATTTCTATAAGTGGATTTTTTCACTAGCGGGGAAAAGTGCTTTAATAATCCCACTTCTGATTAATGGCAGGGTGTCTTGGCAAAGCAAAGACTGCCGCAGCTTCAGTTGTTTCTCAAGGAGGAACTACAAGTGGTAAATAAAGAAGAAAATGCACATGGCTCTGCCTGCAAAATACTAATCTAGACTCTCCTTAGGTAAAAGATACCCAGCAAAATTCTCTAAAGAGTTAGTTTTTAGCCTGTGAGCTGTAGAGATCTGTAAATTGGATCCTGCTCTTTTTACAGGTAGAGAAAATTTCAATCACTCTGGCATGTGAACATCTGAGATGTAATGATTTATTGCCCTCACTCCCTAAGAAGTAGTACTATCCCAGTGACAGACACAGGGATCTGAGGCACACACTGTAGTAAATCACTGGTTCACGGTCTCCTAGAAAGGCTGTGGGGCTGAATCCTAACTTTCAGTCCTACACCTCCCCTTCGGCAGGTCAAGGAAAGCCATCAGGGACAATGCAAAACCACACTGTGAATACAGCAAGGGCAACTGCAATTACCATTCTTCGCACATCTCTACCTTTCAGTCAAGTGTTTTTTCACAACCTCTATAACACAAAGTCAGTTGAATGATCATACAACTATGACCTGAAAAGTACCTGCTTTTCTACAAAACCATTGCATCATTTGGAACGTATTCTTATTTCAAGAGGCTGTGTGAGAAAATTAAGTCACGCATTAAGTCATGTTTCCTGTCCTGACATGTTGATACGCTTTATTGATACACTTCTTGTCCAGAGCCCTCTAAGTCTGTTCTCTATCATCATAAATCTCTTAACTTCTATCTCCATTTTTATCTGTGAAAAACAGGAATTTACGTACCAAATTTGACAGTAACTCCATCTCACCACTGTAGAGCAACCTGGCACAACCAGACAGGGACTGCACACTAGTAGTTAAAACCTTATTTTGCTGAGGATCAGTGTTCTTCTGATACATTATTTTAGGCCACATAGGTTGAATTCCAGTTCCTCCAAAGAGCAAAAACCTATTATTAAGATTGAGCAGTCTTTTGTGTGGTCATGAAGCCCAAGTTATCGTCATGAGAGTAGAGAATAGACAGGAAGAAATTTGCTAGACAACCTACCCCATCCTGCTGCTATTTGGCAAGTCATTTACACCAAAACTGTTCCCAACAGACATTTGCCTACTGTAGGCTTACATATTTCCACTAAGAGAAGTCCCACATTTCCAGTAAGTTTAATCATCATTACCACTGGAGAAGGTATTTCTGACACCTCACTGTTGTTTGAGCTGCCATGCTCTGCCACACTTCTAGCAGACAGAGAAGAGAGTGTTTTCTTCCTCTTCATGACAACCAGGTACAAACTGAATGGTTTTGTCATGTGTCACCACAGGTTTTCTACTTCAAAGTCAAACACAAGCTTTTTAATCAATGGGGCCAATTTACTATCATTAACATCACTCTCTTTCCACTCCTACACATTTTTGTTGTTAAGTACTAATTAAGATGGAGGAAAAATCTCATTAAATAACAGCATCATGACAGAAGGCACAGCAAAACAAGAGGCAACCAACTTGACCCGTGCACAGGCCACACAGAATGCAGCTCCACGGAGTGCGTGGGCCCCTACGCCCTCCCCACCGCGCCAGAACCTCGCGGCCCCTCAGCAGTGGGGACAGACGGCTCTAACGCCCCCGGCCACGAAGCCGAACGCGTAAAGAAACTCCGGCTGCCACGAATGCCGTGGTCAGGGTACGAGGCACGGCCACCGCCTCGGCCCGGGCCCAGCTGCCCTCTCAGCCTGCGGCGAGATGGATCACAGAGATACTGGTACGCCCCTGCGTGAGCCGCTCCTTCCTAGCCCGGCCCTCCCGCGGCTCTATGGCCGTGACGTACTACGTACTCTATGGGGGCGCTTTACGGCAGCCGCGCTCCACGCCTCTTAGTGTTTTGTGTTGATTTTTTTTTTTTAATTTTACGACAGCGGTGCTTGGCGGCGCTCCTGTCGCGTGGCGCTGACGCAAGAGGGTAGGCCGGCGGTGGCGAGGCCTTTTCTTTCGCCCGCCGCTACCGTATCCGCTGTCATCGGGGCTGTGACGGGGTGGTGCAGGTGAGGAGGCCGCAGGGGCTGCTCCAAGGTCAGCCTTCTGCCACTCGCCCGCGGTCATCGGGACCCCCGGCCCCGCCCCGGCGCAGCCCTCGGTTCTGTTGGGGGCTGGGTCCCCACCCCTCCTACTTCACGCACACGGTGGCAGTGGCGACCGGGACTCTCCGTCCCGCCCCGGCCGCTCCCCTCCGTGCTGGCCGATCCGGCGGAGGTGGTCTCCCCGCCCTCCCCTTGTGGTGGCACTGCGCCCTGGCCTGCGCCGGGG
>NW_020799092.1:781629-787764 GCF_003259725.1 Athene cunicularia | reverse complement strand
TGCGCCCTGGCCTGCGCCGGGGCGAGGCCGTGGTCCCCGCAGGGTGCCCCACTGCAGCGGGTGTCGCGGCGGGGTTCGCCGTGCGGCAGCTTAGGGTTTGGGATTTTTTTCCCCTTTTTCTCCCTTCTAGAAGTTTAAGAAATGGCGAAGTTTGTGACACCTGTGATCCAGGACAATCCTTCCGGCTGGGGCCCGTGCGCCGTCCCCGAGCAGTTCAGGGACATGCCCTACCAGCCCTTCAGTAAAGGAGACCGCCTCGGAAAGGTATTTTCATCGTGCCACGGCGGGTTGGGCTGCTGCTGAACGAGTCCTATGTGCTTTCTGGCATACTGCCCCTTGCACGCTGCCACTGGCCTTTGCTTCTTATTACTGTGGCTGGTCGTCTGGCATGCTTTGCAGTGCGTCCTAGCATATAGCACAGTTCTGAATAATTAGCAGGGCTGGCAAGTGAAGTTGAGAGTTTAAAAGTATTAATTCTGAAGCATACAGCAGTGTTAGCTTCTATTGCTTGAAGTCCTGCATATATAAAGTCAGAGGTGGTGGGGGAAGTGTCATGTTAATACTCACTTACTTATTTTGACTGTTTATGCTTGTCCTCAGGTGGCTGATTGGACAGGAGCCACTTATCAGGATAAAAGATATACAAGTATGTGTTGTCTGGTGGCTCTTCCTATGGTTTGTTTCCTAAATTTTTCTTCCAAGCAGCATTCCTGCTTTCATGTCTCACGCCCGCTCTGGTGGTTACCTGCGAACCTCAGCAAGAGAGGCTTCTTAAATTACAAAGTGGGCCTCGCCCCTGCAAGAGCTCTGTTGGGCTCTCACTTTACTTAGGGCTTACGCCTGATTTTTGTACTGCCTTATGATTAGGGCTTTTGGGGTAGGCATGGAGGGGAAGAGAATATGCTGGTGTAAACCAGTAGTGCTGGTTTATGCATCAGACTTAAGTGAAAGCAGTTGGAGGGAATTTTGAGGGAGGAGGCAAAGTGTCAGGGTCCTTTTTCTAGAAGCTTGGTGTCGAGATGCTTTGATTTGTTTCCAGACAAGTACTCGTCGCAGTTTGGTGGTGGAAGTCAGTATGCATATTTCCATGAGGAGGATGAAACTAGCTTCCAGCTGGTGGATACAGCACGAACGCAGAAAACAGCGTACCAGAGGAATCGTATGCGATTTGCACAGGTGGTGTGTTTTCAGAAACGGGCTCAAAGGAGAGCTTCAGCAGTGCAGAATTACTTTGCAGCTAAAGTGTTATTTTTTTACTTTCCTTCATGTCTGCAGAGGAACCTTCGGAGAGACAAGGACCGTCGGAACATGCTGCAGTTCAGCATGCAGACACTGCCAAAGAGTGCCAAGCAGAAGGAGAGGTATAGCTTGCAGATATGAGCATACCATACTTGGGTTGGAGTGTGTGAACATACTGTTGATAAATGTATGATATTAGTGTAACAGAACTCACTAGAGCAAACAGTCAGCAAAGAAGAATTTCAGGATATTTCAAGTTTGATGTTGTGCTGATGTCAGCAGAAGTTACAAGCGTGGATTTCAAACAGCTATCTAAGAATCTAGAAGAATTTTTGAATCTTATTTAGAAAGTAAGCATGGTGAGTTAAAGCAGAGCATATACTTGTCTGAAAACTGCATTACAATCTTTAGAGATTAAAATATTTAAAGAGCTGACAGAGCTTTTAATGCCTCGGACATCTTGATCAGCAGATGGCCTAGCAAATGTTTTGGCAGCTTGGTGCCTAAAAGCATTGCTTCTTTGGTGGTAATTTGGAAATGTAGGAATGGTTGTGGCATGGGAATCGAGAACTTGTCTTCATGACTTTTCTCACTTTTGCCATTTTAGAGATCGTCTGCGCCTACAGAAGAAGTTTCAGAAGCAGTTTGGAGTGAGGCAGAAATGGGACCAAAAATCACAGGTAAACAAGCAAGCTCTCTGCCCTCTGTGTTGATTCAGTTTTTCTGGCTGTGCTCACAGAGCAGCTCCTCTTGCACAAATCCTGATGTGCTCTGTCTCCATTTCTCTTACCTGTCCTACCTCTGGCTGCGCAGCAGAAGCCTCGTGACTCCTCTGTTGAAGTTCGCAGTGATTGGGAGGTGAAGGAAGAGATGGATTTCCCTCGGCTGATGAAGATGCGCTACCTGGAGGTGTCTGAGCCACAGGACATGTGAGTTCCTAAAACAGCTGTTTGCTTCCTGGACTGACCAGATTTTTGGAAAGCAGGAGGGCAAGATGTTCTCATTGAGGTACCCAAAGTGGCGGAGGGGTCCTGTGCAGTTTGTGGGTGGTGGTATCTGTGGTGAGGATGTCAAGATGGTCCTCCTCTTACCTCTACAGAGAGTGCTGTGGAGCCCTAGAATACTATGACAAAGCTTTTGACCGTATTACAACAAGAAATGAGAAACTACTGAGGAGCATTAAGCGCATCTTCCATACCGTCACTACTACTGATGACCCAGTTATCCGAAAGGTACATTTACTGGTTTGTAGAACTCAGTAGTGTGTTTCTCAGTGCATGCTGTTAGAAACCATCTGTCACTGTCAGACCAAAGTTAAGGGCATAAACATTCCAGATCCCATCTTGCAAAAGGAAAGAAACATTAGCTGGTATTCCTAGGTCCAAGGCAGAGCTAGATTAATGCAAAACTACTAGCCAAGGAAAAGCTGTCATTCTGGAAAGGCAAACAGACTGGTACTTGAACTATGTTGGGAAAGAAACTTCAGTGTCAGAGACCTGGTTCTTAAGGCTTCTGCTTTTGGAGATGAGGAAGACTTGGAGATTTCTCTCTGTGACCTGATCAGCAATAAGGAACCATGTCTTTTTCCCAACACAATTAACATTTTGTAATAGGTTGCTTACTTCTTCCTTGTTTGGATGAGGGTGGGACTGGATTGCTGGGTAGTACCTCACACTTTGTCTAGAATTGATGGTGCACCTACCAGTCTAGCTTCCTCAGCATGGGAGAAGAAATTAATGATCTGGTTTGCTAACGCTGCTCATCCTGGCTGAAGAAGTGGTCACTGTTTTTACTGCTGAAACACAGTTTTCTCATCCTGTATCCATAGCTGGCCAAGACCCAAGGGAATGTGTTTGCCACAGATGCCATCCTGGCCACACTGATGAGCTGCACTCGCTCTGTCTATTCCTGGGACATCATTGTCCAGAGAGTTGGATCCAAGCTTTTCTTTGACAAGAGGGACAATTCAGATTTTGGTGAGGAAAAGTCCTGAAAGAAATTTCTGTCACAGTAGCTAAAGGGCCTAATTTTCTTTAGGCGTTTTTGAGTTTATTCTGTGTCTCAGTGTCCAAACTGAGACCCCTGGAACAACCTGATTACTGCAGTATGCTTGCTAGTTGTGGGGGTTACTTCACTATTGGTCTGCTCCAGTGTGGGGCTAGAGACTCACTGAAGCTGATGTACTCTCCCAAGTATAACCACTTGTGTCTGGTTTTCTTCACAGACCTCCTGACAGTGAGTGAAACAGCCAATGAACCACCACAGGAAGAGGGCAACTCTTTTAATTCTCCACGCAACCTTGCCATGGAAGCCACCTACATCAATCATAACTTCTCACAGCAGTGTCTGAGGATGGTACGGTTGAGCAGTGCTGTGTAGTAGGGTCTGTGTTTCAGAGAGTCTCAAGAAGAGAGTTCATCAAGGCTGCTTTAATACAGCACAGAAGCATTTTGATTGACAGAGCCATGTTATGTTGATGTTCTTTCAGTTTTGAAAGAGGTGGGATTACCTCTGGTGAGCAGTGTGACTTTCTTGTAGAAAGATTTTCATCTTTATTCCACAATAAAGAAATCTCAGTCCCATTGGTGAAGCAGGCAGGCTTTTGAGTACACTTAGTGAAGCTGAAGTGTCAGTAGAAGTACTGTTTACAGCAAAGTGACTAATGTGAAGATGAGGCTTCTTATCTGTCTTAATATTTTACTGTTTGTAAGGAAAATTAGTTACTGTTGCTGTAAGAGAATATTATGCAGTGGGTGAAAGCTCACTCAGGTTTTTTTCCTAATGTGCACTTTTGTTTTCTTCTGCAGGGAAAGGAGAAATACAAGTTTCCCAACCCAAACCCCTTTGTGGAGGATGACATGGATAAAAACGAAGTAGCCTCTGTTGCATACAGGTATGTTGATCTCTTTCTGTCCAAGTTTGGCAAGAGTGCAGAATGTCAGCATGATACAGAGGCAAAACAAGTTACAAGTGTTATTGATAGAAGCTTTACCATGAGTGGGATTCTTGAACATCCTCACAGTGAACAGATAGTGGATAAAGGATTTTGCTAAATGATTGCATGGATCTGGAAGAGAACAGGGCTCATAAATAACTAGCTGGATGGTTTATTGGCAGATACCGAAGATGGAAGCTGGGAGATGATATAGATCTCATTGTCCGCTGTGAACATGATGGAGTGATGACAGGAGCTAATGGAGAAGTGTCATTCATCAACATCAAAACACTGAATGAGTGGGATTCCAGGGTGAGGAAGAACGGGATCCCAAAGCTAGCTTTAACTGTTTCACTGCTGCCTGACATGCCAGTTACAGCAGGCAAGATGAGACAAATATCTGGCAGTGTCCCCCAGGTGGCTACGTTCCACCAAAAGAGTATAACTTCAGTGGACAAGCAGTGCTGATGGGATTCTCCCTGAGATGCGAGGTAGCTGGTTTGAACCCCCTTGTCCCCAGGTGTTTGGCACAATAGCCAGTCTGTCCCCATGCTTCCCTCATGAACTCTCTGCCCTCACATACTTCAGTGCCACAGATGTCAGCCAGTTCCTGCTGTTTGCATTTCTCCCTTTCCAGTGCAAGGGCTTTCCCTGTAGGTTGCTCTCCGCACTCCCTCATATGGTCTCATAAGGTGGATAGAAGAAATTTCCCTACGTGATGTCAAGATGGCTGAAGAGATGACTGCTGCTGGCTTGTTAGGTTGACCCTAGTTTTGATTCTCCTTTCAGTATTGCAATGGAGTAGACTGGCGCCAGAAGCTTGACTCTCAGAGAGGAGCTGTGATTGCCACAGAGCTGAAAAACAATAGCTACAAATTAGCCCGCTGGACGTGTTGCGCGCTATTGGCTGGATCAGAGTATCTTAAACTCGGGTAGGATGGAGTTTTCACACCAAGCACTTTCCAGGTGTGCGTTTTCCATGATTTAACCCAGTATATGTCAAAGTGAACCATTTGTAGAATGAGTAATCATAAAACCACACCACATTTTGAGTGGCCAAGGGGAGAAGGCTTGCAGTGAGCACACCAGCTTTGGTGTAATCTGCTTCCCATCAGCATCAGGCTGATGTGCCCCGTGCTGTGACCTTGTGAGACCTCACACACATGATGGACAGGCGACCTCTTGCAGCGCTCAGCCTGTTTGCCAAGACTGCCAACGAGAAATAAATGCATTAACTGTGCTACCTGTCAGAAATGTGATTGCGATCCTTAGTGCCCTGTTACTGAAAAACTGGGTGGAGAGGAGCCCTTTTTAAACTGTTGGCTCAAAATCAGTTGAGTCCATGCCATGGATAATGAACAAGAGGCGTTTTTTAACTTTGGTTCTGGTGGTTTTGCAATCCCAGGTTTCATCCTTGGATATGGGACCGATGCATTTGCATCTGTTTAATTCCAGACTCCAGGCTAATCATGCTATTGTTTCATTTTAATCTATGTGACTAATTCTTCTGTATCTTATACCATCCCATCTGATTTGGGGTGGTAGAAGGATTCCAGGTACATTCCTGGCTACAAGCTGTCATCAGTAGACTTTCTTAGCTTTCAGCCCAGAAAACACAACTAAGATGATCATGGTGCTTTTCTTGATGTTGTTCTTCTGCTGGCTGGTCTCAATCTCCTGATACTCCTCTGCTGCCTCTCTTGTATAGACCACAGCCAGGGCTGGCTGGATTTTGCTTCTGTGGGAGACACTCTGAGAGCTCCTCATACGAGGAAACCCAGATACTTAGCTATTAAATTAACACTGGGCATTTAACAGCATCGTTGAAATGGTTTAAGCACCTAGAAGCAGTAATTAGTAATAATGGTTTAGTGAGGGAAGAAATTAAGACCTAGGTATGGAGCCCAGTACTTTTCTCTGCAGATAATTTTTAGTGCCAGATGACAACAGAGAGAGGCCAA
>NW_020799092.1:771516-781579 GCF_003259725.1 Athene cunicularia | reverse complement strand
GCCTCGCGCTGCCCCCCGCGCCAGCGGCGCCGCGCATCACGTGCGGAGCCTCGCGGCCGCCGGCCACACCCCATGCGCCATTAAGCGCGGGGGGGGGAAGGGGGAGGCATCGGGGCCGAGACAGGTGCCGATTGGCAAGGGTAGCGCGGGGCACCCCATCTCCCATTGGCTGATGGGATTGCACCTCGCTTCCCATTGGCTGCTGGGGCACAGAGGCACTGTGGGGGCTCACAGCCATTAGCCCACAGGTGCTGCCCCCCTTCCCACTTGGTGGGCCCCACGCTCGCTGCGGTTGGCTCGGGTGGGGGGCCGCTGTGTGCCCATTGGCTGGAAGACCTGGGACCCCTTTTGCGATTGGCTGGTAGAGGGAGTGGGGCTCTGCCCAAACAGCCCCACCCTGACCTGGGGCCCTTGGGGCATCATGGTGGCTGGGCCTGGGCCTGGGCAGGCAGGGGCTGGCCAGGCTGGGAGCCTCTTACCAGGAGGCCTCTGTCTACCAGAGCTTCTTGTCCATTGTGACACCTGGTCCTCTCCCCTGCAGGGGTGGCCATCCCAGTGCCACCATGGCCCCAGTAGTCTGCGGGATGCTTCTGGGGCTGACACTGTATGCTGGCCACCTGTGTGCGGTGTTTGCTGCTGACTTCCTCTACCATGACTACTGTGTCATTGGGGCCGGCCCCTCGGGCTTACAGGCAGCCTATTTCCTCCAGCGAGCTGGCCGGGACTACGTCATCTTCGAGCGGAGCCACACTCCCGGCAGCTTCTTCGCCCTCTACCCTCGCCATCGCAAGCTCATCAGCATCAACAAGCGTTACACAGGCAAATCCAACAGCGAGTTCAACCTCCGCCATGACTGGAACTCACTCCTTAGCCACGACCGCCGACTGCTTTTCCAACGTTACTCCCGTGACTTCTTCCCTGATGCTGACGCGATGGTCCGTTATCTGGAGGACTTTGCTTCCCTGCTGAAGCTGCGAGTTCAGTACAACACGGCCATTGTCCACGTGATGCTGGAGAAAGACAGACAGGCCTGGAATGGCCACTACTTCCTCCTGACTGACCAGGACAGGCAGAACTACAAGTGCAGGTAATAGGTGAACCCAGGGCTACCCTTGCTGCTCTCCACAGGAATCTTCAGTGTCACAAAATCGCAGAATAAGTTAGGTTGAAAAAGACCCATAAGGGTCATTTTGTCCAAGCCCCCTGCCCAAAGCAGGGCCAGTGATGTCAGGTTGCTCAGAGTCTTGCCCTGCTGAGGCATGAGTATCTCCAGGAATGGAGATTTCACAGCCTCTTAGAGCCTTAACCACTGTCACAGGGGAAAAACGTTTTGTAGGGATCAGCGGGGTTGGTGGGTGGAGTAACTGCTCCTGGGAAAGCATTGCCTTTTGTGAGTGGTGTTATGACTTAGGTGAGGAGCTGACAGGGCAGACACAAACTGGATGTGATTTCCATCACTGCAGGTTCCAATCTTGATAGGTAAACTTGAAATCACTTTTGTTTTATCACTAGATGATTGTTCTCTGTGAAAAAAGTAACTCAGTTGTACTTGTAGCCACTGCCGCCTTTATTACAAACTCAAGTGAGTCAGTGCAGAGACACCTCACTTCTGTTAACCCACATGTGCTTATAATTATGCCCCGGCCAAACTGAAGCCCTGGGCTAGCACAGAGCTGGCAGGGGGGAACCAGAGGAAAGTGGGGCTGCTTCAGTAGAGGGAGATGACTGTCAGAAATTACTCTCCAGGCTGCTGGTCCCTCAGTTCCTCTTCCCCTTGTCATACTTCTGTGTGTGTAGCCCATACTGCCACTGAGCTACATTCATAAAAACCTAGAAGTTACTTGTGTGAATATATGGAGTATATTTCTCACTTCTGAGAACCTCAGCTCTACAACAGCAGGTCGTGCTAGATGTCACTTGGAGGTGTGCTGTCTGGCAAGCTTGGAGGGCACAGGAGGCAATCTCAGACACTCACACACTGCAAGTGAGTTGCTCTCTGGAGCTGCATGAGTAGGGCTGGGACAGCAGACAGTGCTGCTAGCTTTGGCTAGTCACAAACATTTCCGTAAGGTACCAGTAAAAGTTCTTATGGAGCAATGTAAAAAGATTACTGTACTTAATTTTGGTGTTAACAATTAGGGATGTTGCTAACATGTTTTTAGGGCTAGGAGTTACATTTTAAAATATCAAAAACATTTTCTATCCCTCTTAAAAATTGCTTTTGTTCTGCTGTACTAAAAGGCAACACAAATTTTAAATCAAAGTAATTTTTTATGCAACATACAATCAACCTGTGAAACTTTAATATTATATATATCATCAGTGAGTACATGGGAGTAGTATTTGCATATTCATGAACAACAGAAGGAGAGAGATATGTACAGCACCCACACTGACATTTACTATATATAAAGATGTTCCTAGTCATCTTTGTTGGCCTGAGGGTAGGGAAGAGGGGAGCAGGTTATTAGGTGAAGTTGGGGAGAGGCGGCCCTATTCCCATAACTCAGGCATTCCCTAGTGCTATCCCTGTTTTTGCAGCTCTTTGTTGGTTGCCACTGGGACATGGGTCCCCAACGTGGTAAACTTTCCTGGCTCAGAATATGTCGAGGGTTACGAGACTGTGTCCATCAACCCGGAGGATTTTGCTGGCCAAACTGTGTTGATCTTGGGCCGAGGGAACTCAGCCTTTGAGACAGCAGAGAACATTCTGGGTGTCACGAATTTCATCCACATGGTGAGCCGGTCCCGCGTGCGCCTTTCATGGGCCACCCACTACGTCGGGGATCTGAGGTAGGAAACTGCTCGTTTTCCTCTTTCTAATACAGCTGGAGTACAAACAAGAAGAATCGCTTCTTGCCCAGGCGATGAGCCACAGTGACACAGGAGGTGCTGTGGTCCTGTGGGCTGCAGAGGAAACACAAGGCTTTCTCTCTTTAGGTTCTTGATTTAAAGCAGTCCAGGCTGCAGTTATTGAACGCAGGAGCTAGATGAGAGCGCTTCAGGGTCTGTGTGAATTAGGGAAACGTCCCCTTGGAAACTATCATTAAAAAGTGCTGGCTTCCAAGTCGTTTCCTTGCTTGCAATCACAGAGGAGAGTTGAGAGGTTGACTACGTCCTGCAAGAGCATCGAGGGTGTTACCTGTGCTGTTCCTGTGAGCCCTGAGGCTCTGGGAATAACCTTTGCACTGAAGGGAAGTGTGGGATGCCTGGTAAAGGTGTCCCATTTTCAGCAGCTGAGACAACCCTTCTTACATTCTCCTTTTTTTCACAGAGCAATTAACAACGGCCTGCTGGACACCTACCAGCTGAAGTCTCTGGATGGGCTTCTGGAGGGTGACCTGGAAGATCTGGCAATTGTCAAGGACAAGAAAGGGAAGCTGCACATCACGCTCCGGTTCTACCTGGAGAACAGGAACACCAGCGGAGGCATTGATTCCATCACCCTCCCACAGGATGAACTGGATAATTTTGCCACCCGTGCACCTTATGACCGTGTCATCCGCTGCCTGGGCTGGAAGTTTGACTTCTCTATCTACAACAGGTGAGGGAGAACCAGGGTCTCCAGGGAAGCAGGTATATAAGTAAAGGCCCTGAGTAGGGAGGAAGGGGTCCTCTCCTGGCAGCACTGCCTAGACCTCCACGTGCTCTGAGCTACCTGGTGCTGCACAGTCCTTTGTTTACCCTGCAGCTGTGGCTTTGTCCCTGTGGGAACATGTGTGCCACTGCCCTCTGACCAGCAGACTCTAGGGATGAGCAGATGGCAGTGTTGGGACACAAATGGCACGTGGGTGACACAGAAAAACTTGCGCATTTAGAACTTAACATCCTGACCTGCCAGATCACATGGAGAGGGCTAGCAATGTTTTCGTGTTTTGCAGGTGGTTTTGTGGGGTTTTTTTGGAATGAGGTTGGTACAGGTACAGATCACTACAGAAAGGTTTTGTCCTTTTCCCCTGAGGACGCAACCTTCACACAACCTTGGTTTGTCTCCTAGTACATCCTGCAGTTGAAAATGATACTACTAACTTCACTGTCTTCCAAAATTCACTGTCAGTGGCTCAGGCAGGAATTTGATCTTGTCTAGAGCTGCCTTGAGATGAGCACCTTTGGCTTCTGGAAGATCCTTGTTGTAGTAGTAAATCCCACTGAAGGCAGTGGGGGAATGAAGCTGTGCAGTGGCTGCAATACAGTGTGTGCCTTATCAGAAACTTTTTATTTTTCCACCTCTGCCGTTCCTGACAGCCTGCTCTTCTCTTTTGCACGTCAGATCCCTTAGAATGATGCCAGGAAAAGGGAATAAAAAGAAGTATCCTCAGATCAAACCCAGCTACGAGTCCAGAGGCACTCGGGGGCTCTTTGTTATTGGCACTGCTAGCCATTCTGTTGACTTCAGGAAATCTGCTGGGGGATTCATTCATGGATTCCGGTATACAAGTGAGTACTGGGGTGTACAGAAAGGGCAGAGATGGGAATTGTTCTTCCCTTCAAAGGAACAATTGATTGCTTACTGCTGGAAAGAGATCACCTCTAGTCCTGTGCTGACAGCAAGAACAGCAAAACACAGCCAGGCTGCAGCTGCATTGTCTGAAGTGGAAGAGAAGTGACTTGGGGTCATATCTGAAGTTTTTAGTTGTCTGTCTTTATTTTGTCTTGTATCTCTCTTGCCCATTGTCTCTTATTTATGTAACGCAATAGAATTCCCCCTGCCAGATGCTCTGCATTGTGACAGGCTGTGGGTGAGAGGTCTGTGCTCTGGTATTAAAACCCAGCAGCTTTGGGCAGTAGAGAGAATTTCTGTCTTACATGCGTGTGCCCATCCTTATCATTAAAGGACTGCTCAGAAGTAATGAACCATACCCAAGGACCCCCACCCCCTCACCAACCACTTAGCATCACATCAGCTTTCAGCGGGCATCTCCACTGCAGTTCCTGGTGATTGGGGTGGGAGATCCTGAGCACGGATGAGCTGTAAAGCTTATTTATTGTGTCCTG
This sequence comes from Athene cunicularia, assembly GCF_003259725.1. Lineage (NCBI taxonomy): Eukaryota > Metazoa > Chordata > Aves > Strigiformes > Strigidae > Athene > Athene cunicularia. Next base: position 776,584 of record NW_020799092.1, on the reverse strand, counting down.
CCAGTATCTGTGTGTGCTGCAGCAGAGCAATTGGATTTCTTAAAAGCATAACCTTGGATTTTTAAATAAGCTGTCTTTGTTTCTCTCAATGTTTTAGCTCGTGCAGTCCACCGCCTATTGGAAAACCGTCACCATGGTGTCCCCTGGCCATCCACAGTCTACCCTATTACACAGCTGACCAATTCCATCATTAAGCGGGTGAATGAAGCCTCGGGCCTCTACCAGATGTTCAGTGTCCTGGCTGACATCATACTGCTGAGAGAGTGAGTGAGTAATTATTCCCAATACTGCATCATTTCATTCCCTTTTCTTTACCCTTGCTTCCCATTGTACCATCACACAAATGGCTCTGTTACTGCTTAGGGACGTTACCGTCACATAGGCAGCCACCTCAAAACCTATACCACTGCCACACCTGGTGCCAGTATGCCTAATTCTGCCAATTACGTCTCTCTCTTAAAGGGCAGATATGGTCCAGACCTTCCCTCTAGGCTCAGAGATGTAGTACCCTTTTACTGTCCCCAGGGAAAAGCTTTCCTTGAGCAGTGCAAATGTAGAGAGGAACCCCATAACCCAGGAAAATAATGGAGTCTTGTAACAGTATCTGCAGCATTCATAAGGTCTGTGTTGAGTTCAGCCCAGATCTGTCATGTCCAAAAATAATTATCATCTGATGGCTCTCTGACATTAGCCTCAACCAGCTGAGGGGGTGTTGGATCCCAGCTGGCTTTTCTCTGGTAAAAAGGTCTGATGGTTGTGGTTGCAATTCACAGGAATGCCACAGCATTTGAATACCTGGAAGAGTACCCGGTTGGAGTCCTGGCTGAGCTGGAAATGCAGACAGGGAGAAAGGCTCCCAGTGGACTGTTTGTCATCATCATGGAATATGGGAGGAATTTCTCTGGGGCTGACAAGGATGTCTTCTACTACAACCGAGCTGTGGGAGAGGCACAGCATGCCTGGCAATCCAACTTTTTGCACCCTGTTATTTACTTTTACAAACAGCTCCCAACAGGTAGGCTTTCCTGCCTGTCTCTGCTAATTATCTGATGTGAGCAAAATGGAGAGTGATGAAGATATTTCAAAGCCAAAGAGGGGGGCGGGTACCTGAAGGCATTGCACACTCTTCTCCACTTCCTTCATGTCCATCCTCTAGCGCACCCGCCACCACTGTGTGAGCTGAAAAAAAGGCTGAGAGTTAGCAAGAAGTTTCCATTGGTCAGACTGATACAGGGGGTGGGGGGTGGGTGTTGGGGGGTGTGTGTCATAATACTTCACATCTGAGAACAGGAACAAACAGACATGCTGAGAACTTCCCCATTCCCCAAAAGGAGAACTTTGCTTCCCTTTGGCTGGCACCCTGCATGTGTTTTACAGAGTCCTGGCAGATGAGGCTGAGTTGTTCAGTGTTACCAGCACAAGAAAACTGCTCTCTGTGGCTAGCCCAGGTCTGAGAGGTCACGCAGTGTTAGAGGCAGCCAAAGGCAAGGGTTTGGAGATGAGTGTTATACCCAGCAAACAAACACACTCAGAATAGATTCCCTTGGGAAATGAGTGTGCTGAGTCTTCATCTCCAGAAACCTAGGGTCAGTGTCCAGCCTGCCTTATACAGAAAGAAGCGATGGGGTAGCATCATTAAAGCTTCAGTGCAGCTCAGCCTGTCTGGCAGCCCCTGCCCAGGGGGAACAGGAGTGAAATGACAGGAAGTGCTGCAAGCAGGGACAAGGGGCAGCTGTGCAGTGGCAGGGCTGTCGAGAACAGAGCTAGTGGAGGGGATTGCAAATGAAAGTAAGATAGGGATTAAAAGGTCAGGACAAAAGCTCAAACAGCTGTCCTAGCTGCTTTCCACTCCCCAAGCTCTTTTTAATGACATTTTGATACTGAGAGATTCACTTAACTTTCTCTCGGCAGAGCGTGAGATGAGACTTCAGCACCCAGATTGGCCTCTCCCCCACCCAGATGCTATCCATCACATTGTGGAGGACTTCCTGACAGACTGGACGGCCCCTAATGCTCACATCCTGCCGCTGAGGCGGTTTTTGGAGAACTGCCTCAGCACTGACCTGCGCAATTTCTTTGCAGGTAATTTGAGCATAGGGTCGAGGAGGGATGTGAGGGACAAGCGACAGGAGCAATCTCTTCTGCAAATAGCTGAGATCTCCCTGTGGCGAGCTGGTGGTCTCATCGTCAGTCACACCTCTCTGATGCACTCCCACAGACAATAAAAAGTGCTGGTGCTCTGTGTATGTTCCTAAATAGCCTTTGCTCTTGCTCATCACCAGAAAGAGACTGCCCCAGAGTATGAGGTTGGGTTCAGTCCCTTTTCTAGCTGCGCCTTTCCTTCCTCCTCCATGATCTGAACATTCCTTTGTGCCATCGGGTACCAGATCTCTTTTCATGTACTGATGATGGGATTGCTTTCCCCTGGGAAATGGGAGTGCTGGGATGTGAGAGCTGGAGAGCCTCTACTGCCTCCCTTCCTGGTCTGAAGACTGGTCTGGGAACTTCCTGCGGGAACCCCATGTGGCACACCGAAGGAAGCAAGTGGTGTGAAGAAGATGCCAGAGAGCTGCAAGCTCAAATCCAGCTCCTTTTCTTCTCAGAGACAGACTGGAGATCCTACCCTGTACCTCCTGAGCTCTGCAGAATTAAGTCGATTACTCTGCCGCCATCCAGGGCAGAGGGGCATCTGGGAAACCAGTCGCCTTCTCTCATCCTTTTTGCGTTTTGTTTTGAGTTTATGGGAATTTTTCTCTGCTGAGTCTGATTTTTGATCCTTTCCCCTGCAGAGTCCTGTTTCCTGTTTGCCTTCACCCATCAGAAGCTCCCTCCCTTCTGTCGTCAGGGGTACATGAGACTGCAAGGGCTCGTGGGGAGCGAGGGGCTCCGGCGCCACGCAGCAGAAGCTGGCCTGCTGGAGGATTACACTCTCTCAGACTTTTTGGGTGACAGAACCCCTGACAACCACAAAGGGTCACAGGACCGGCTGCTGAGAGATCACGTGATACCAGTTCGTCCACTGCAGCATCTTGTTTATGCCAAGGATGAGCTTTAACCTTTCTCAATCCACGCTGAAATCCATAGGTGCTGTTGTGACAAGATTGTAACAGAGATCCACAGCAGGATTCTGTCTTTTCCCGTGCACCTTTTCCATCCCCATGCCTTCCACTGATCATGAGTTGCCAAAGACCTGCTCAGATCTTGCTGTTACAAAGAGGACCAACGTGCTCTGAAGGATAAGCAAGGGGCCAAAATCCAGTGATGCTGAGGCTCCCCCATTGTCCTTGCAGAGTTCAGAGTTGCCTGAAGGTGATGTTTGTGTTCATCTTGCAGACCAGTATCTGCAGCGACATCCAGGGGTCACAGAAGAGAGTGCAGGAACGCCTAGATAAATTACAAAGTCACGTCTCTCTTCAGAGGTAATCTGCTCGCACCTTCTGGAAGCCCGGTGCAAGCTCTCTGGTCCCTGGGTGCCATACATTGCATATACTTAAAAGTTTGTTTGTGTTCCGAATCCCGTGTGGTACTCCAGGCAAACTTGCTGATATTTTTCCTGCATTTGAGTTAGGGCAGTTCAGAGTGGAGAGGGGTGTTTTTTAGGTACTGTATAGGTTGGATAATTTGTCATTTCCTGGAGAGCACTACAAGGGACACTTCCCTCCACGAAGGATAAGTAGCTTGCCTGGAATGCCTGAGACACAGAGACTTACACTGAGTTTGGCTCCACTGTCCTCACATTTTTCTTCTCCTGTACCAAGCAGCCTGAAAGGTTAGCCCCTGTCTTTTATAAAAGCATGGCCAATATTTCTCCTATTTGCACTATGTCCCATCAAGAGAAAGTTTTGGGTTGACTTTGATGTTGTTAAAATGCTTGTTCTCTATTTTATTCCCCTCAGTCACCTTGAGATCTTCCCAGCATTGACTGGGAGGCTGTTTGCCCTTTATATTTCCCTCTTGTCAGCCACATGTATTTGTCCATCATCTCCCGGTGGGCTCCTTCCACAGCACCAGACTTGCAAAGCAAGAGCAGTTTTGATCCTCACCTTATGATATCCCTGTGATTTCTAGGAAATAGAGGGGGGGCAAGAGAGAACAGGATTTTACTTCCACACATGTTTTCTAACCCCTTAGTACCTAGAAAAATAAACCCCTCTGCACTTGTGCTTCCTGATACCCCAGACTGAAAAGGGGGGGTGGGGTGTGTGTACCTACATGTACATAAAACTCCTCCAGTCCTTCAAGTTGAGCTGCTGCTTCATGCTAGGAGAGGCTAGGGAGCAGAAGAGGTGCAGGAGGTGACAGATATGTTCTTGCTCCTCTCTAGGAGTACTAGGCTACACTGCTGATGCTGCTGGAAAACCTTATGTGTACACATGCAGCTGGAAAGGGCAAGCAATCACCTTCTTGGCTGGCGTTGATCACCATCCTTCTGTGGGCTTTGCCCCCACTCCAAGGCCAGGCTGGGAATGACTCTTGTGGCCAGTAGTTGCCTGGGTGGTGTCACTACTTTCTACATCCTTGGTGCCGCAGGCTTTTTATTTTGGGAGTGTCCAGGGGAAGAAAAAGGCCTGTGACTGAATTGGGTTGAGTGGTTGTCACTAAGAGCCTGTCCCATTTGTTCCCTGTCCGTGCCTCCCTGCTATACCTACGGGCACACACTTTCTCCAGATGTTTCCTCTTCCATCCTCCAATTCCAAGAGAAGATCTGCAGACTGTATGTCACAGTATGTGTGTTGCCTTAAGTGGTGATTCCCCTTCAAAAAGCAATGTATCTCCTGGCATGCTCCACGCCCGGCTCCCAGGGCTGGATCAGCTTTGCTGCCACTGGCTTCCAGCGGGTCCTGGGGATCTGCACCCCCACGGGAGCCGCACTCCACCCTGCGTGTGCTCCTGGGCGAGCGGTGCCTTTTCAGCCTCACTTCGGCAGGGCCCGGTTCCCCCGGAGCGGGCAGGGCGTGGAACGCCGGCTCTTAGTCATTTTCCATCGGGCATTGCGGTTAGACCGGCCGTGGGGGTGCGGGTCGGCGTCGGTGCCCCGCCCGTTACACGTCGTGTCCCGGGGCCGGGC
>NW_020799092.1:751773-771466 GCF_003259725.1 Athene cunicularia | reverse complement strand
CGCGGCACGTGCGGAGGACGGGGCACGCCCCTGGCCGCGCTCGCGGCGCCACAAATCAGCACCCAGGGCTCGCCCCACGTGATGCGGCCCGCCGGCCCTTACGGGACTTGGAGGACGGCCGGGCTGTCCAGTCAGAGATCGGCGTTGCTTGGGGTGGTGGCCAATCGGCTGGGAGGGTGGCTGTTCCGTGGTTCGCAGTCTTCCTGCGGCAAAGGCCAATCAGCGCGTGGGTGGGCGGGGCACGGAGCGGAAGTGTGGTTGCCCGTGGGTCACCTCCGGGCCCGGGAAGGTGCGGGGTGGGGGCTGCGGCTGGCGGGCACGGGGAGGGTCCCTCTGCCTGGGGTGTCCTGCTCCCTGGGGCTGGAGGAGCAGGGGGGCCCCTGTGGCTGGGGGGCCCTGTCCCACTGATGGGAGCCGTGCCCCGTGGTATCAGGGGAATGGGGACCGCCTCACTGGGGCGCCTTGCCCTACGTGTGGGAAAGGACAGTTCGGGGGTGGAGGGCTCTGCTCTGTAGGACCCGGGGAAACGGGGACTCTGTGCCTGGGGCAGGGAGCCTCGCTCCGTTGAAATGGCGAGGAAGCTGGGGCTCCATGGCAGGTGGGGTCCCACGGCTGTAGGGATGGAGCTGCAGTGTGGCTGGAGTTTGCGCGGTGGCAAGGGCTGGGTGTAGGGACAGCAAGTGCCTCTGTGCAGGCCACTGTATGTTGCTATCTAGGGCACCTCCTGGCTTGGGGGCTGCCCTGCAGAGGGGACTCGGCATAGGTCGGTGCTGCAGTGGGACTGGCTATGGGGTGCACCCACTCCACATACCTCTTCCTTTCCCCACAGATGGCCCAGAGGCTGGTGCTCCAGCGACTGCTGTCCCTCACCCCCAGGACACTACCCCCGCAGAGCTCTCTGGCACCGTGTGTGCCCCCGGCACCTCACAGTAGGGCCTTCAGCACCTCAGCAGCTTGCAGGAGCACCTTCAACGTGCAAGATGGCAACGACTTCCAGGACCGGGTGGTGAACAACCCCAAACCTGTTGTGGTGGACTTTCACGCACAGTAAGTTCCCCCCCCTGCCATGGCTCTTGTGGTCCTTTCTGCTGTTACGCATGCAAGTGTGTCCCTGCTGCTTTCATGACACTGTGGCACACTGGAGATGTGACAATGCCCAAGGGTTTCCCAAGCTGTGGAGCTGCTGACTGCCCTGCTGGGCATCTGGTGTTAAAAGGTGCTTCTGCCCCTACAATGCAATCCACAGAGGTTTCGCTTGTCAGGTTGCTCCACTGTAGGTGTAGCTACACCCTGCAGGAACACAGAACACAAGTGCCAGGAAGGTATTCCCCAGGGCTATGTAGCTGCACCTCCCAAGTGCACAGGTGTCATCCTGGCGGTGGCATTGCATCATCCTGTGAAAGACACCTCAAGAAAAAGCTCTGATATCTCCTATTTTTAGCTTTGTGGGTTAAATGGCCTCTTAGAAACTCTAAATTATGTTAACGGCTTTGGAAGAACACTGCACTTGGTATACCCTTGCATAGTTGTGTTGTGTCTTTCCGGTTTTCTTACCCCGAGTACTCTTGAGGCTAGGCTCTTAACAGAAACTGCCTTTATGTATTAATAACAGCCACATGATAACAGCAGCATTTGTCAGTGATAAAAACATTGTCATCCTCTTGACAGTAAAAATATTCCTAGATGTTGTGTGCTAGATTAACAATACTGATCATCTTTGTTTTCTCATGTATTTTCATAGTCCTGCAGTGTTGTCATGTGAGCCTGTTGTGGCTGATTTTGGGCAGACAGAGTATGAAACAGCCCAAAAGGTTCTGCTCTAAATAGACCAAACTGACAAACCAAAATGAACACTAATTGGCACCATGCAGGGAGGAGAGAACAACTAACTGAAAGCCTCAAACCTAATACGGAGACTGAGGAGGAACAAAGTTTACCAAAGCTTCAGTTTTAAAAGAAAAGGGCACATGGAGCTTTAACTCATGTTTTCCTTGAATGGAGTAAGTTCATATCATCCTAATGTTAGGGGATGCAGGGGGTGCGTTCAGGGCGTCAGAGTCTGCAGTTGCAGCACCTGGGTTTGGAATGGGTGGTCTCTCTTTGAACAAATGCAATGCCTCTATGAGTTTTGCAGTAGAAGGGAAATTTCTGTAAACCCTGCAATGAGTGTGGAGGGAAAGACTGATCTGATGGTTAGCATAAACCAATCTGAGTGACTCCCATACCCAGCAGCAACACTCTCTCTAGGGCAGCTCTGTGGTCAGCAGGGTCACAGCTCTGTTGGTACACACCAGCAGGGACACAAAGCAAGGTAGGGACGAACAGCCAAGAGGGGAAAGAAGGACCACCAAGGCTGGCAGAGCAGATCACGGTATGATCAAAATGACATCAAAAGCACCACGAAAGCTGAATGGTGACTACTTCTTCTACTTGACACCCCCCACCACACAGATATGCATGCACACACAGAACCCTTTGACAGTGAGAGAAGTGTTTTCCTAAACAGTGATTCGGGAATGGTGTTTCCAGGCTGGCTCTCAAATGGAATGGCAGTGGTGGTAAAGGCACTGGTGTACCAGGAAACCTGCTGCTGTGCTTGCCTCCTCTAATGTCCCCTTTCTTTCTCCATCAGGTGGTGTGGCCCCTGCAAGATCCTGGGCCCCAGGTTAGAGAAGATGGTAGCCAGGCATGATGGGAAGGTGCTAATGGCCAAAGTGGACATTGACGATCACACAGACCTTGCTATTGAGTACGAGGTAGGAGTTGGAAGAGTGCAGACTTTCTTCTGCTGGTGGGCCAAGGAAGGTCCCTTTTTGGGGAAAGGTGTGCCTGCACAGCAGTGGCATTGTTGGGGAGAAGCCCAGTGCCTACAGGTTCCTGATCCCTCAGGTCACTCATTAGTAGGTGGATTTCACTGCTTAGCTCTCCTCCAGGTCTACTGCTTGTGCTCACCATCCCCACCTCTAATTCTGCAGAAAGGTGTCCTCTAAGCTTTGCAGGCATCTGTCAATGTAAGTACTTGCCTGGCCTTGAGGCAGAATTTTCCTGCATGCTTGGGCTGCTCAGGTGCAGGGTGGGAATGTGAGGTAACAAGACTTGATCTCCTCTGCTCTTGAACGTGGTTCTTTGTGCAGACAGCCCACCCGCTCTTTCCCTTCCTTGTTCAAGATTATTTGCTGGGTGATAATGTCCTGTCCTTAAGCCACAGCACAAGGGGACACCATGGGTTTTGTTTGGACAGGTAGAATACAGGTCAGAGAACACATGTAAGCAACAGGAGCATGCATCCTGCTCGTGACAAGCAAGGACCTTGGTGCTTAAACTAGTGTTTTACACAACCGTCGGGTGTGTTCCCTGTGCTGCCTTGCTCCCAGGAAGGAGCAGAGTGACTGGAGAAGGCCATGTCTTTGGTTTACATGACTGATTTATTTATTTTTACCCTCTGTCAATGATTAGGTAATTTAAGAAACTTAAAAACTCCTCTGGTGACTGTGCTCACATCCATTGTCTCTCCTTGTAAACAGCCACTTAGTCTACAGAGCCAGGGCATCATCCTACTGCTGTGTTTTACAGGAAAGAAGATGGTTAATTTTCACTTGCCTGTCACACAGGTGGATCTGCTCCCTCTCTGCAGGTGAAATCCTGCTTCCAGGGTGGAGGCTAGCACAGGAAGCTCCTCAGGTTGTCCAGCAAAGTGTGAACCATTTCCTGAGTAAGCTGGCAGTTTGAGCCTGGAGGAGATGCTCTGTGTGGTTCCCACACCCTGCTGAGCTGGAAGGGGAAGGAAGTAGAAACAGCTTGTTCCCTCCCACTCTTTCCCAAGGAGACCTTTCTGCCTGTGCTGTGGTGGCATGTCTACCCAGCTGGTGCCCACAAACCCGACTTGCAGCTTCCACAAGCTGAGTATGAGAGCCTCTGGTGCTCTCCTCTGTGGTGGTTTGCTGGCAGATACACCCCAGGCCAAGGAAGATGGCTGCTGGCCCTGGAGCGAGGCTTTGTTGCAAGCCCGAAGGCTGTGTAACTTGAGGGTGCCAGTGAGAAGAAGTTGAAGAAGGTGAGGTTGTTCCAGTGGTGGTCAGAAAGCACATAAATACTAATAGATGCAGGCAAGCTCTGGTAGCAACCACCCTAAGGAGAAAAGGAGAAGAGAACAGAGATTATTATCTTAATTCTTGTGTTGTTCCAAACCTTCCAGTAGATTGAATTGGCTGGCATTACACGGATATAGTCTCAGATGGCTGGAAAATGGCAGAGTGTGTGCATGTGAAGAAAGGTCTTTTTAGAGGTTGAAAGTTCCCAAGTTGTGCAGGTTGATGACACGCTGCATGTGCTCTCCCACTGGTGAGTGAGCAGCTGCACAGCCTGCCGTGTACATACATTTGTCTGCAAGGTCTGCTTGTCTTTCAACCCTGGTGACATAGGTGCAGGCAGGATTGCAGCTGCAGGCAAGGGCCAGTTTCCAGCAATTCATTCTGTAGCCTTATATACAAACATGATGAAGTTTTTGTTTTGCAGGAGAGCCTGGGGATCATTGCTGCATTATCTGCTCTTGGAGTGATGCATATATCTGGTCTTGACCATTATCCCCATGGCTAAAAGCCCATCCCTAGGCAGTGTCTGTGATTAGGATAGCTGCAAATGAGTAGAGGTAAAGGAATAATTTTTGTTTTGATCTTCATAGTTCAGGGCATTCTTTTCAGAGTGGAGTTTGGCTCATGTGCTGAGCACGTGCTGGGTTTTGCTTCATCATCTGGGAAGTTGCCACTTAAGGAGATGTGAGCATAAGGGCTGGTGGGAGAACACCAAGTTGATATCAAAGATGGACCAGAGGTAGTGTTTGGGAGGGATCAGGAAAGATTTATTTGTTTAAAGCCATTCTGTTGGGGATCAGATGTCTGCAGGCTGAGAAGGTTTTTCTTTTGGGTGTTTTCAGTGTCCATGCTATCGCTACAACTCCTTCACTAGCTGCCAGGAAGTCTCCTTCCATCCATGTTTATTCCCCTGCCCATGCATGCAGCCACCAGCTTGCTGCCCAGTTGCACAACATCCTCATCAGCAGCCTCCTTGGCATAGGGTGGTGAGGCAGGGCGAGGGGAGAGACCCCCTGGAAGAGCTGAGGAATGCCAGCACATTGCTTCACACACACTGCTGTCTGCCTTTGGCTCCCAGCTGTCCAAGCTTAGCATGGAGTGGGGACATGTTTCTTGTGACTAGAAACATCCCCAGCACCCTTCCCTGTCCTGTTATGTCCAGCACAGAAGTTCTTTGGGGGTTCCTCCTTTTATCTAATACCTTTTATCTCTGGTTCTGGCATTTCTCTGCTGCTCCAGCCTGCTCCTGACTTGTCACCCCAAGAGCCGAAAGGGAGAAGGAATATTTCTGTTTAAGATGCTGTCTCTTCAAATTCTTTAGATTCATCTCTTGCCTTGACCCGTTGCCCATGCATGTGGCCACTAGGAAAGGGCAGCCCCTTCTCTGTCTGCTGCAGGTGGGCAGCTTGGGAGAGCTGCTGAATACAGGGATGGTTGTTCATCAGCAGACTTTGGTCCTGTGTTATGCCTTATTCTGAAGCCTGGCTGAAATCCTTCCCCCTGCTCCATTGTGGCATATGAGCTTGTATAAAAGCCTCGGTTTCAAATGGGAGAGAGTTCCCTCAGAACGGGTGCTGCCAAGAATAGCCTGGATGGCTGTGTTTGTTTATCTGTATGGTCAGTGCTGATTGAAAGCAGCCTGATTTTTTTTCTCTAGAAATTCTCTTAAGGGAAGAGGAGGAGGGTTTAAGTTCAGTGCAGATGGGACCCAAAAAAAGAAAGAAAAAAAAAAAAAGCTCCAACTTTGTGTTGTAGAAATTCCCATGACATTTGCTTCTCAAGCAGCAAAATAAAGTACATGCTCTTAACAGGCTAACCTTGCTGCATCTAGCAGGAAGGAAGCTGTCAAAACCATATTTTCTGGGCAGAGGCAAGTTGTTCAGTGCCCTTGGTTCTCACCCAGCTCTGCAGCAGCAGCCCCAGACCTGCCACCTCTTCTTGGGGTTTGTTCACCAGCACGAAAAGGGGAAGAGACAGAGGCGTTGTGAAGCTCATGGGTGCTCTGGTCAGCATGCATAGCCCTGTAACTCAGTGGTAGCTGCTTCTCTGTAGTGCTTTGAAGAGCTGCCTGTTCCTGACCCAGGCTGCAATGGCCTGATGCTGCTGCTGGTCGGGCATGCTGGTTTTTTGGATGAAGCTGGGGCAACTCTGTTCGTTATTAACCCATTTTGCAAACCAGAGGGAGGCTCAGAGGAGCTTTCCCCTTCTCGGGGAGGAAGAGACCTGTGCAGTGCTGGTACTGTCTTTTTTCACCCCTAAGATCACAAGGGAGCATGTTGGTAGCACCACTGCCAGTGCTGGGGCCTGAGCCCTCCGGATCTGCTACCGTCAGTCACTAGGAGGAGCCAAAGATCGCGCGTTGCAGCAGACCCAGCGCTCCCATCCCTTCAGATGAGGACAGGCTGCGAGGAGCCACGCTAGACTGGCTGGCTGGGATCTGCTGGGAAGGGAAGCACAAAATGTCCCTTTCATCTCAGTCTCCCGATGGGAGAAAAGCCATCCCTCTGGCAGGTTTCCTGAGGAAGGATTTGCAGATCCTTTCAGGCAGCAGGGCTGGCAGCGCATGTGGGAAGGCCCTATGGGCTGGCAGGGAGGCAGCAGGCCAGATAAGGACAAGACGTGTTTAGCGGGGGAAGCTTTGCACACATAAGGGCACCAAAACTGTGGGGTCAGAAACACCACCATATCTCTTCTCTGCCACAGCTCTCTGAGCTCTGGTTGCTCCTTCTCTCAATCATGTCCCCAGGGTCTCTTCTGTCACTGGTCAGCTGGCAAATCCCTGAGGATCATTGTCATTTCCACTGCTGTTCTCTTGGATAATTACCAGAAATCTTTGTTCTAGGATAAAAAAGCAGCACCCAGAGCAGTGGAGCGGTCTGCTGGCCCTGCTGGCTCTGGTCAGCGGGACTTTTTCACTTCTTACCTAATCATCAGGGATCCGCAGCGGACAGCACTGGTGTGTGATCAGCTAAACCACTGAAAACAGGAGCAGAAAAGGAACGAGATTGTCATTACTGTGGTAGGATGGAGTGATGAGGCAGAGAACCCTCTTGCAGCTCCAGTCCTGTCTGGAGAAGAACACAGGTCCAGTCATGCCACTGTGGCCATAAAATGTCCAAAGGCCATCGTGTCTGAGAGGTGTCCTGGCAAAAGACTGGGTTTGTTTGCTTATGATAAGACAGAAGGAAAGGAGAAGAGGAATTTGTACTGGAGAAGGGGGGAGAAGATTTGCCTCGTTTTTATATTATCTTTAGTTTTGTCTTTAAAATTTTGGCTCTTACTTAAACTCGAAAAGCTGCTCAGCTTTGACATAAGCAGTGTGATGTCAGTCAGTGCAGAGATGAGGCCAAGGGAGCATGGAGCTCAGCTGGCCTGTGTTTTGTGAGCAGACATGTTACCCTTGAGCAGTGTATGCACTGTTACCTCTGCAGTCACTTCTGTGGAGCTCAATTTGAGGCCCGGGTGCAGCTGGGTTCCCCACAGCCTCTCCTCACGTGTGTCTCCCTGTTTCTCTTGCACCCAGGTGTCAGCAGTGCCAACTGTGCTGGCTATGAAGAACGGAGATGTTGTGGATAAGTTTGTGGGCATAAAGGATGAGGATCAGCTGGAGGCATTCCTCAAGAAACTTATTGGAGCCTGAAGTAAAAAGGTGGCAGTACCTCTGCCTCTGGACACATCCACGTTGTGCATTCCTTGCCTGGGAGAGCTGAGGCACCTTCTACAACCTAGGATTTTCTTTCTGGTTTGGGATTTTTAGGAGATGGACAGTGTTGTAACCCTTCCCTCCCACTCCCACTTCTCTTGAGCAGCAGTAGTTGTAAAGGGCATTGAGGAGCAGGGCTGCTTTATTTTCAAAAGGGGGAATGCAGCTGGATTACACCAGCCTGTGTTTATCAGCAGAGAGATGATGTGCAGAGCTGCTGCTGCTGAGTTTAGAGGAGTGTTTTTGCCTAGCATCTGATAGCCCAGAGCAGAGGGCAGCTGCTTCCTGCAAGATGTGGGTACATACCTGCCCTGGGTGGGTTTGTTTAAAGCTGAGTATGCCTCTGCCTTGTCTGTTAAACCTGTCTTTGTTCCTCTGTCCTTGTGTTGCTGGACAAGTACAACTCCTCCACAAATCCCTGGGCTCCCATCATAATTTTATGAGATAAAATAGAAGTATTTTATGGATCTCCTTTTGTAGTCCTGTAGTAAAGAGAACTTTATTGGTCACTACTGTCTAGCTGGAGAATAAAACTTGGTTCTCAGAAAACACAGGAAAGTCCCTTGTCTGTCCAGGGAGGTGGGAGGAAGCACCAGCAGCACAATGGCTGGTTTCTAACAGTGGGTTGGGAGAGCACGTCATGGCTTGATCCCTGCTGAAAGGTAATGTGCTGAAAAACAAAGCAAGTGGATTACTTTCACAGGTTTCAGTGCTGCTGGATCCAGGATGCTGGACTTGTATCCTGTGTGCAGAGGAACAGTGGGTTGTTGCACACAAGGAACCTGAGCTGTGCTTGCTCCTCCCATGGCTTTCTTGCTCCTTTCCTGCCTGAGAGTCTCCCTCTCCCTTGTGTGAATGATTAAATCTGCTCACGCAGGTGAGCCCTGCCAGAAGGCAGTCTTTTGACTTTAATTGCACTGACCTTTAGACTAAGTGAGGCAGTTGTATGCTTGTATCATGAGCAGCCTTCAGCCCTTCCCATCTCTTCCTCCTCCTCCCATTATACACTCTTTCCAGTCAACCTGGCTTCTGAGTGCTCCCAGCCTCCTCCTGCACTCGTAGGCATAGCACCAGGGCTGATGCCTGCTGTAATGCTTAGTCCCAGTTTGTTTATCTAAGCTGCATGAGAACATTATAAGTGCTTAATAACCATGTACAAGCTGCTTTTTTTTTTTTTTATCTTCCAAGCTTCTGTTTCCTTCAGTCACTCTTTACTCTGCTTTGGCTCTGCTCTGGCTCTGCTCCATTTCACCTCCCTGGCATAGGCTGTTATGAGCAGCGAGGCAGTTTTTTTTCTGCACCTTTGCAATAACAATTTTATGGCCTTTGAAGGAGCAGGGGAGTGGTGATCTAAGTCCTGTGTGTCCTGCTGCAACTGCAGTGCTGCAGGCATCACTGTTCCCACCTGCTTCCATCATCCCTGGGGCCTGGGCAGCAGCACAAGGTGGTGCTGAACCCCCCAAGATGGGTACCTCCCCATCTGGGCTGGGCTGATCTCACCCCCAGCATGCTGCTAGAGGTGATGATGCTTGTTTAAAGAACTGTTGGTCAGTCACAGTCAGTAAAAAACGTCATTTTTTATCTATTTGGGAGACCACGGAAGCTATACTGGCCATGTCCTGCTCATGTTTCAGGCCAGGCAATTTGCCCTGCAGTTTCAGTGTTCCTGCTCCGTAAACACTTCTAGTAAAGGCTGTCTCCATTTTCCTGCATGAGCAGGAAAAGTAGGGGAACAGCGTCATGTACTCGATAATGTCAACTTTCATGCTTCACTGTCCTACAGAACAGGAAAAAACACGGTGACTTTGCATTGTGTAATTAAGGGACAGTATAAATTAGCTATTTTATAACTTCCTTCTAAGGAAAAGTGGAGCTAAGGTGCCATTCAGCTATTAAAGTGCCAGCATGCTTTAGGGTGTGTTATATGGAAAGCAAATTATGTTTCTTTGAGATAAATGCTGAAGATCCACATACATGGTGCCCTGTGGAAATCCTTGAGAAATGGCATAACAGGTGGAAAGAAAGAGGGATTTGGGGGTAGCTTCAGATTCCCTGAGCACTTTGCCGTTTTCACCACAGGACAGGACTCAAATCACAGGGATGTTTTCTGTGGCAGGATCTTAATTCAGCTCCCTGTTTGCTGACTGCTAAGGAGACTTCAGGGATTCCCACAGCTGCTGTTAATAACAGAGGAGGTACAAGTGGGAAGCACTACCACCAGTGTATTTAAGTAGTAGTTAAAAGAAGGCTTGCAGGTGATTTTCATGCCACCTGAATGTGATGTTGGTCTTTCCCGAGAGAAGAGAGCTGAAGCAACAGGTAATTCCTCAGCAGTAGCTGCTTTTTTCACATCATCTGAGAAAATGTTTCCTTTCTGCTCACTCCAGCAAGGATGCAGTTTGTTTTCCCTTTTGGAGTTAAGCACATGTGATCTATTAAGCATTTGCTTTCTCCTGCCCAAGCCTACCTATATTACAGCAGCTTTCTCAGCTTCTAATGTTCCTGGTTGCTATTTTAAGAGGACATGGCGGTCAGTGCCTTCCCAAGGGGAGCAAAGCTTGACTAAACCTGCTTTTCCCTCCCCAGGTATGTTATGAACCCAACACCAAGATCCCCCTGTCAGGGGTCAGGCCCAGTGCCTCTGTCCTCACAGTCTTGTCCAAGGCAGTGGATTCCAGGCAAGCTGTTTTCCATTTGTTTCTGTCGGCTTTACATTTGCATCAAGCCCTAACGCAGCTGCTCTTTTCCCCAAGATGTTTGTGCCTGCCTGCTGAACTTCCAACTGCTCTGGGCCACAGCAAACACCTGCAAGGAGGAAGAGCTGTGCTACTCTCTCTTCTAGGGGTGCTATGCTGAGACCAGCTTCAAGTGCTGGTAGAGGATGGAGAGTTCAGGCTGCCTGGCTTGCAGCACACAGCAGGGTGTGTATATGTGGTCCTCTGCAGCTTTGAAGGGGACAGTTCTGGCCACATTTAGCTCCACTGAGGTCTGGCCTCAGCAGCCTGGCCACCCAGCATTAACAGTAAATCCTTTGCTTTATCAATGTATTTTATGATTCCTCCTGTGGAAAGAACAAAACAAAGACCAGCTCCATGTCAACAGGGAAACGTCCACCACTCATGCTGCCCTAGGCAGAGCCTTTTGCCAGCCTGGCGGGCTGTTTGCCCTAACTGTTAATCGTTTTGAGCTTTACACCCCCCCATCTCGTTTTTCTAATCTAAGTAATTAGTGGATTCAGACAGAATTGGCAATTCTCCAACCCTGCAAGGCTGTTAGCAGCAACATTAAGATCAGCATTATTCAAAACTTGCTGTAATGTGTTAAGTGCTCACTGTGAGTTTCAGCTTTCTGCAAGTTAAAGAATAACAGCTAGCACAGCTGCAGTATCCTAAGCAATAAAAAGATAAGATAAAACTACCACAGGCTTGACTTCCAGAACAAAACCAAACTAGATTACCTGTTACAGTCTGGTCCTTGTTACCTGCCCCTGCAACCCACCCAGGTTCAAGTCCATCACCACACACAGGTGCCTTCCTGTAGCTCTTCTCAAGGACACGGAGTGTGCTTGTGAGATTTGTGATTTTTCTGGAAGAGGATGGAGGCAGGAGCAGCAGAGGAAGCCCCAAATTTCTTACACTCAGAGGAGTCAAATGGGTGGAAACCAGAGACCTCTGGGAAGAGCTTGAAAATGTGGCACCCCACATCTCAGTGGGGATGAGGCAAGGAGAAATCCTGTGGTTGACTTTCTGGTGCAAGAGGTCCTGATGGGGGAACCGGTCCTGTGAGGAGAGGCCGGAGGGGGACGATGGAGCTGCTTGTGCCCTGTGGGTGGAGGAGAGCTGGCATCTGTGGGCAACAGGGCAGCACCCAACCTTCTGCCTGCCTGCATTGACTTCCTAGGCCCTCATAATCCAAATGGTTGTGATAAAAATGACTGGGTTTCCTCCATGGCCTACAGCTGCTGTAAAGTAATGTCCCTGCACATACATACATACATATATATATATCTATATATATATATATATATCTATCTGTGTGTGTTTATTCAGTCACATACACTTGTTCTCTGTTGTGGAGAGTGCCAGTAGCTTCTGAGGTTCACAGATGTCCCCAGCAGCTGTACCTGCTGATGGAAGACAGGAGCCAGCCAGCTTGCTCTCCCACTCAGGGGAAGGCTGAGCTCCTGGTATCCTTCTTGGCACATGCTACTCATCCCTCTGCTGCTGAAGTCACCCTGGCGCCATCTCTCCTATGAGCAGAGGAGTGGTTGAGCAATACAGAAAAACAGGAAATTTTTTCAGTGAGAGTCCTCAGAAACATCTACTTCAAGTTGTACAGAGAGTTCAAAATGCACCAGAAATTTCAGTGCTCTCTGGAGATGATGGTGACCTCTGGCCACCCACATGGCTGCAACTCCTACATGCCAGTCCCACACAGCTGGCAGGGAGTGTTTGTAACTTCACAGCCTCAGGACAGAGAAGAGCTGCATTCCCTGAGGTTGCTTTCTTGCTCCATCATGAGGCAAGGCCCGTAGCTGTGGGCACAGAGACTGCTTGGCTCCTTCCCTTGCAGGTGGCTTTATCCACAGGGCTGGGCCACACTGCAGCCAGCAGGTAACAAAAGCCCTGGGCCTGGCTAGCACAGTGGCTGTGATGGAGATGGAGCGATGTACTGCGTGCAAGCTCCAGCACGCCTGCCAGTATTTGTATAACATTCTTTTGCTTTAATCTGGCTTTTTAAGTAAGTTGTCGAAGTCTTTTCTGTTCACTAGGAACCTTTTTTTTGACAGCAAGTTTTGTCTTTCAAAGCTCAGTTAATTCTGAGTGATGCTGAAAAACCCCATTTGCAGTGACTTTTTGTTTCATGCTGGTATTGTTTAGGCAAAAGTGGTTGGTTTTGTCCTGGAATAGCTCAGGAGTGACTGCATGGTCTAAACTCAAAGTTTCTGAAAATACTCACCTGTGAGGAGAGATCCAGCATGGCAGTGTTCACACCTAGATATTATCACCTTGGAGAGGTGCGGTGGTCTGAGAAAGAAGCTGGTGGCATTGTGCGAACTCTGGGCACCATAAACCCTGGAGCTGCAATGCATGGTGGGCAGAGAGGACCTGCAGAGTGCTGTGGGTCAATCTGGGATGCTGGGAGCCAGGCACAGGGGAAGTCCACACAGTGCCTGCAGAACCAACCCAGGGGAAATACTGTATGCTGAGAAGCTTTCAGGTGACTCAGAATCATAAAGCAAAGTACTTCTTGCTGCTTGGAGAAGTGAGGCTGAACAATGAGCCTGCTCCTCACCAGGGGATGGTCTTTGTAACCACATCCTCTCGTCAGAGCACGAGACAGGCAGCTCTGGGGGAAGGGAGGATGGCAGGGACTGAGTGGAGCAGAGACCAGGCATATGACAAATTGCAGGAAAGCATGTGGGAGCTCCTTTTTGTCCTTCCACTGGCTGATTGCAGGAAGCTCCCCAGGTGATGGCTTTAGCAGCTACTGGGACAGGAGACCTTATTGTTCTGCACTTGTGTTTACACTCACACCAGTTTTTGGCAGGAAGGAACTTGACAAAACCCTTGCATTCTTCCTTCTCACTTGCTGGGTTTGCTCTCAAGGGGTTGATCCTTCAGCTTAGCTCTTTCAGCTGAGCTTGCCACTTGAGGGGGTCCATCTTCCCTTTCACAGCCAGGCTGGGTTCTGTGGGCTTTGCCCTAAGATCCTGGCAGAAGCACGGAGACATTTCATAGAGCTCGGGCAGTATTAAAGTCACGCCTGACACTGCATTTCTAATGCTAAACTATGTGGCTGCCCAGCACACCCACCCCCTTGTACCTGTCTGAGCCCAGTTTAGTTCCTGTTCCCCTTTCCTTGGTCTTGACCTCAAGTTCTGTTCTCAGTTTGGGTTTTCTTGGTCATGCTCAGAAGAAGCATATTTGGGGTTTTCTTAATCTGTCTGGCATTGCACAGGAAGGCAGAAGCTGGCAGCACCCTAGAGATGAAAGGATGTGGGAACATGAGGGACCCATCACTGCTTAGTCTCAGTAGAGCCTGCAGCGCAGAAACTGGCAGCATGTGGCTGTGTCCATAATTAAACTCCTTAGGTGCTGTCATCTTCCTGTTCTGCTGCTCCCCCGTGATGCTGTGCCTCCTTGTGACACTGTGCCCAGCCCGTGGTGGCCAGCAGCACATGGCTGACCTGAGAGCACAGTTTCCAGCCTCATCTTCAGCCTGCAACCAGGTGCATGGCAGCTGAGCTCTGCCAGTGTTAAATCCCAAGCCTTGCTCCCCTGCCTCCTTTTTCCTTCCCTCTGTGGGGTTTTATATCAAGGTCGGGAATGACAGTCACGTCCCCTGTGAGAAATCAACAGGCTGTGGCATTTCCGGCGAGGGCAGCCGCGCGTTGGAGGCTGCCGGCAGCAAATCCCCCCGCGACGGGGCAGGCAGGTCGGTGTGTCACCGGCTCTGCCAGGGTTTGGCACAGAACGGATGCACCCGGCGGTGTAATCTCACCTGGAGAACACCTGGCTGCGGTTCAGCCCCCGCTACACTGCCTGCGCCCGTGAGCTCATGCGGTTTTGCAAGCGATGGCTGGGCGCAGGCAGCCCACGGTGGCGGAGCTGCAGGGGAGGTGCAGAGCCCAGGCTGATTCAGCCAGGGAGCCTCTCTCTCAGCTGAGTCAGGCTTTATTCCAGCGTCTCTGTGCCCTGCTGCGGGGGGTGGGGCGATATGGCTACAAATTGCAGAGCCCTCCCCAGCTGGGTCTCCCAGCACTGCTGCCCCTCTGCCGCCCCAACTCAGCATCCTGGCCAAAGCTGGCTCCTGCCATGGCTGCCTCCTCTCCGCAGCGCTGCTGCGCACAGACAGCTGCCTCGTGGCAGCCCGGCGGACTGCACTGCCCTGGGAAATGACCCAGTTCCCAAGAGCGGGGACAGAGCTGCAATGCACAGCTCCCCAGACTGAGGGGAGGGCAGCAGATGGCCCAGCCATGCTTTGGGGACCTCACTGTGCATCTCATCTGTGTCTCCCACCAACAGCATGTCTCCGGTGCCTTCTCTTGCCACACATACAGCAGTATGGGTGGTGCCCAGGGTGCTTAAACCTGTAACCCCTGCTTTGCGGAAAGGGTGAATGGGCTCTCCCTGGGCAACAGGCTTGGGGGGTGACTGGAAGTGCCAGAAAGCCATGGCTGATTCCCTGGAAGAAAGAGTCTGCACACACATCTGCAAACGGTGCCCACACAGACAAAGGAGGGGCAGCCTCCAGCTGTTGCCCACGGGCACCTAGCAGCAGCCCCACAAGCTCCATCTGATGGCACTAGGAAACAAAATACCACCTAACAGGGTGTTCTCCTGCCCCATTTCTGCCCCAGCCTCCGCTGGTTCTGCCCTCTCCCACACCAGGACAGGGGGATGGGACAGGAAGGGCTTGCTAATTAGTTGGGAATGTTATCTCCAGCCCAGATGTCAGCTCTGACCTCCCTCTAACCTTCTGGAAGTCAAAACAGATGGAACTCTGTTTTAAAATAATAAAAATAATCATTTGGGGTGAAGCAGGAAAACTTGCCCATGGGGGTAGAGCTGGGGAGGGAGGAGGGCATGCGACCAGATAAGACTGGTGAGATATGCCAGGCTGCAGAGCTGGGAGGGACAGGTCACCCTGCTGTGGGTAGAGGACAAAGTCCCATGGTTTACGATGGCTGTGCACGTATTGTGGGGCCTCTAACCTATATCCAGCAATGGTGGTGGTGCAGACACAGCTTCCCATCCCATCCCATCCCACCTGGGATCAGTAAGTCTAGAGGTGGAACTGATGGGGAATGTAGCTGAGTTTGTATTTTACCTCCCTGTCTTGCTTTGGGATTTACCAAAGGGTCTCAAAAGGAGATGTTGATCCTTGGAACAAGCTCTGCCTTTCAAACCTGACCTGACTGCCTTTTGCTCATGCCACCTAAGGCAGTTGCCAAATTGTTTCAGATTAAATGGAACTGGGTGACATGAACAGTTGGTGATTCTTGTCCTTGGCTTGTACTAAAAACTTGGTTTATTGCATTTCTGTAATAACCTTCTATAGCTGGGGACCAAACTTTTCCTAGCTCTGAACAGGGTCAGTCATTTGAGCACCTCACCCTATGTTAGGCCAGGTTTATATCTCTGTTCCCCCCATCCAAGACTGCTTCGCTTCCTCTTCTTTGTTAAGCCCACAGCTCCAGCCTGGAGCTTAACACCGAGGACGTCTTTACCCAGCACCTCTTGTACTTCTGTGTCAGACATCCAGGCACCCTGGGCTGCAGCACCAAAGCTTCTTACTACAGGGGCTTGATAGCCGTTCTTCATGAAAAATGAGGAGCGGATGTGGCTGGCTTGAGAACCAACACTCTCAGGCTTTCTCATTCTGCAGCAGCCTCTGTAGCTCAGGGCAGCTGCTGGTCCAGCCTTGGTTCTACCCTGCCCAGTCCATCTACACCACAAGAACAAGAGTGTGGCCTGCACTGAACTGCCCCAAGCCCCCTCTCCAGGGACACCTCCTGATGGGGCTCTCAGCTGTATAAGGTGGACTGGGGGGGCCTGAGCTACACACTGAGACAGCAGTGCAGAGATGCCCTCTCCTTGCCTCCCTCCCCACTCCCTGCCTGCAGATATGTCCATGACCTATTTGTCAGCCTTGTACCTGACATTCCATATCCTTGTGGTGCATTTCACAGAATCACAGAATCATCTGTGGATCCTCATCCTCTTGGAAAGGACCCTGGAGATCATCTAGTCCAACCGTTCCCCTAGCACAGTTCCCACCTACAGCATATCCTTAAGCTCCAAATCGACCCTACTCTTAAACACCTCCAGGGATGGGGACTCCACCACCTCCCTGGGCAGCCCATTCCAACGCCCAACAACCCCTTCTGTAAAAAAATGCTTCCTGATATCTAGTCTGAACTTTCCCTGGTGCAAGTTAAGGCCATTCCCTCCTGTCCTGTCACTTTCTACTTGGTTAAAGAGACTCATCCCCAGCTCTTTGCAGCCTCCTTTCAGGTAGCTGTAGAGGGTGATAAGGTCTCCCCTCAGCCTCCTCTTCTCCAGACTAAACAATCCCATTTCCCTCAGCCACTCCTCAACAATTTCACCCAACCACAGCCTGGAACTCATCTCAGCTTTCCCCATTTCCCATCTTTTATGAACTTCAGAGGGATTGCTCATCACGCCACAATCCTGATATTATTGCAAAAGGCACGGCTGATTTACAGTTACACATCATTTTGCCTACTATTATCCACAAGACAGCAAGCAGGTAAAAGTATTGAGATCTTCCTTCTCTTCTTGCCTCCTTTGAAATCTCTTGCTGGCCCACTGAGTAATGGCTGTTCTTTTTTACGCTCTGAAGGTTGTCCCTCACAGTTATTACATCACAGCAGTGATGCACTGCCCTCTGGCAACACCACCAGAGCAGAACATAATTTCTGTTGTCTTCCAGCTCTAGCTACTGCCTGGTACACCCTGTCTCCCCAAGCTTCAGGGTTACTGAAGCAGAGTAATAGCTGAGAGGTGAGTAATTCAGAAGCTACCTGACCAGATTTAGACCTGACTGTAAACGTCTTCTCCAATAACAATGGGAAGGAGGACCTGTGCCTGCTAAGCTGCAGAGCTGCTGAAGAAGGATGGTGCACAGATGTCCCTGGGTATGCATACAAACAGCATTCACACAGCATACCTGCAGGACAGCTCCTCTCACAGAAACCAGCACAGCTCCCTGGACTTGAATGAATTTGCACCCATTTTTACCATCTAAACTTCTGAGCCAATATTTACATGATAGGTGGATGCATCGACTCCCTGTGTACACGTACTGACATATGCTGGTACCATGCATACACACCCCAACAAACACACGCTTTTACAGGTAGACAGAGACACCTGCTCTCCTCCAGGAGGTGAGATAGACAATTCCTCAGGCTGCTTCAGGATGGTCCTTTACATTTGCAAGAAGGACATTTGCAAACTGGAGCATGAAGCTGGCCAGGGTGCCAGACCATCGGATACATGAGCAGGTGCTGAGGGGGCTGGGTTGATTTGCAAAGAGAGAAGAAGGCTTGTGGGGGAGGATATCTAACTGCTGTCTTCTACCTACCCCAGTGAGGGTTATGCAGAAGGTTGAGCCAGATTGCCAGAGGTGCTCAGTGAAAGGACAAGAGGCAAGAACAGAGACTGTGGATTTGCCATCCTCAGAGGTTTTCAAAACACAGCTGGATATGGCCCTAAGCACCCTGACCTAACCTGAAGGCTGGTCCCACTCCAAGCAAGTGGTTGGACTGGAGACCTCCAAAGTTACCTCTAAATGATACACTTAACTAACTCAAAGTTACACTAAATGATACTGTGATTTTGGTAATCCTACATGTTTGGCAACAGACAGTCCTTAATTCAGATACTGATTACAACCACTTGCATGTGGGATGCTGTAACAATCCCTGTAACTAGCCATGAAGCTGGAGTAAATTCATTCATAGTGCCACTGGAAAGGAGGTTCTATGGCCTCTCCTGGGCTGCGATTCCCTCATAGTTTCTGACCAGCTCATGTCTGGCTGCCCATGACAGTGCATTTCCAGTGCCCGTCAAGCACCCGCGTAGTCAAATGAACCAAGGAAATGATCGAGCTGTAAACATCTCTCTTTTAGTTCAAGTTTGTTTCCAACTGGATCAGCTGGCTGTGTCATCTGACACTGGGAGTGTGAAGATCAGAGGAGGGTGGGGAACAACCTCCTTTTGGGGGGTTGCTCAGACTTCAGTTGGCTTCCCACAGTTGTCAAGCCCCAACCCTGACCCATGTGAGGTTGAGGAGGAACATGATGTTCCACGCTTGCAGGTTAACTTAACTCATGTCATTCATCCCAGGGGGAAAGGGTGCACAATTTCTCTTTCTTGAGTCACAGCCAGCCTGCAATTAGTTAAGGGGTGGCTGTTTGTGGTAAACTCAGGAGAGGGGAGGATCACTTGAAACCACCCCAGCCTATGAACCACTCCCACAGCTCCTGTCCCCTTTGGCTCTTAAAATATGTGGCTTGAGAACTATAAAAACCCAGTAAGTGGTAGAGAAGGTCATTACAGCTGGCAGCTCATGCGCTTCTTGCAAGCCTGAGTGTCTGAGAGCTGGTAAACCCCTGTGGTAGCATCTAGCCCACTCAACCCTGCATTTCTGCAGCTTGAACACAGGTATGACCACAAGAAGTCTATTATAGAGGAAGCTCTCAGTGCCTGTTTCCTGCCTTATAAAACAGGGATAACTGCCTTCTGGAGTGCTAAATGTGACTGGTTTTGGTAAAGATTGCTGAGAGCTAGAGGTCAGCATGTGCTTTGTTTTCTGGAGCTTGCAAGCAGCACGGCTAATACCTGCCTCCTTCCTGAAACATGCCAATGCTCACAGAAGGAGGTGGGTGCTGTGACATTTTTATTTTTTTATTCTCCAGCGAGAGAAATTGAGTCACACTGGGGTGATGTCCTACAAGCTGGCAGTAGGTCCAAAACCACAGTTACAGCCTGAATCCCTGCTCACCATACAACCCCTCCCCATTTCAGCCACCATATGCATGTGGCTTAACATTTCATGTCGTTGATTTAATGAACTTGTGTCAGGAATGTTATGTGCATAGCAGCCTTATCTGATGACAGTGATATTTTTAGCATGTTTTATGTTCAGTTTTATTTGTAACTGGTTGCCAGCGTAGTTCAGCTGGGTGGACTGGACAGGGTTGAAATGTCTAAGAACTCAACGTGCACACTAGCAGCTTAGCCAGAGATACTGGGGGGCTCTGAAGCACATCCAGAGGCAAAATGATCTGCAATGGAGTTTATGCATCAGATTTACCAGCTGCAGCCTTTCACACACTTGTGAGTGTTTGACAAGGAATGCGGGGGGG
>NW_020799092.1:740841-751723 GCF_003259725.1 Athene cunicularia | reverse complement strand
GGGGGGGGGGGGGGGGGGCGGGGCGGGAGAGGATTGTTTATTTTTCCTTTCTTTTTTGTTTCCGGTTCTCATTACTATCACAACCAGATGGGAATAGGTTTCCCACATCGGACACAGGGGTCCCTCCAACCCAGTGCTCCCATATACCCACAACGTTACAAATGCAGACATTTCTTCTTCACCACAGCTCCAGCTAGTAGGAGGTATGGAGAAGAGGAAGGGAGTCAGTCATTTTGTAGTTTGAAATTTAAACAGCTGGATTCAGCGAGGGTTCCCAGGGTTTTTCCCGGGCAGGAGGTCAGCGGCTTGTGCAGGCAGCCTGGGAGCGAGCACCAGGAGCGCCCCTGGAGGCTCCACCTCCGCAGCCCGGCCTCCAGCCCAGCGCTCCTGCCCATATAAGGCTCTGGTTGCCCCAGCGAAAAAGAGCAATAAATAGTTCCATGATTGTTACCTGCCTCAGTCTGTGGGAGACTGGGCACCTTCCCAAATCAGGCTCTTCCTGCCTGTGGCTTCCAGGGCTCCCAGCCTCCCCCCCCAGATCCACAAAGGCAGTGTTTCCCATGTCTCTGCTCATGGATGTGCAAGCCCAGGCCATGAGGTCCAATTTCAGAGGACTGTTCGAAGTGCAGAAAGCCTCCTGCCGGAGACTGTTCACTTGCTTTACAAAGCACCGCAGGAAGGGAACTGCAGTTCACATGTCTATCTGCCTTTCTTCAGCGGCTCACAGGCCAAAAGTTTCCTTAGTGTGAAGGGTGGCGCTTTCTTGTTATTGAGAGTGTATGTACAGGGGAAGGCGTAGGAGGAGAAAGAAAAACGGTGCAACAGGGCAAAACAAGACACTAGCAGAGACAGTAAGCAGCCCTATGCAAGACATTTCTGTTTGCTTCTCTTCCTGGGTGTGAGATCCCCCAGAAGAGGATGCACCTGAGCAGTGGACTGCATGACAGTGAAAGAGCTGTAGGCAGGGATTGTACCACCTTACTGAGCTTGGCCCTAACCCCATAGCGTGGCTCTGGCACTTCTCATGCAGGGGCCCCTGCACCGGCCCTGAGTCACGTGGGGGCACACAGTGGCCGAGGCTGTGCTGTGCAGCCCCTGCTGTGGGTGTCGAGGGAGGAAGCTGTCCTCAGGGCATGTAAGCCTTCAAAATGGCCACCTTCCCCCATCTTTTCTCTCTAGGAAAATGATCTTCCAAGGGCATATTGTCCTTTCTGAGATGCAGTGCATTCCCCTGGGGAATATCTAAATGCAGAGGAGACCTTGCTGCCTATTAGGATGCTTATTAAGAAGCTTATTACAATGAGGAAGACACTGTGGGCTGAGCAGCAGTAAAGTCCTAGACCAGCAGTCAGGAGACCTGATGTACATTTGCCAGTTTCCTGATGTGGCTGAGTTTTACTCCTTCCTCCCTTCTCAATTTTTCTCTAAGTAATGAAGCAATTCATTGTCAGTGCATATTTTAAACACTGACTCTCGGTTTCTGTTCTTAGACCCAGCACACACTTCGCAAAAGTTTCCTGTGGGCCCCAACTACAGCAATTTAAACATTTTTCCATCGTATGTGAAGTAGCTCTGTGCTGCCATGGGGTCCTTGGTTCCTTGACTTGCCTGGTCAGTTGGGGTAGTAACCTGTACCCCACTCCTGCCTGCTACCTGCTGCAGGCACTGGTGCCAGTCTCAGCCTTTCTTTACTTCTGATCGTGCTCTCACACTGAGTTTGTCTCATCTGTTTGAGCTTGAAAGGTCTTCAGGGAAAGCAACAGGAGCTGATCTTGTCTTGAGAATCACTGCAGGGCAGTGGGAAAGGAGGACTGTGGCTTGATGTGGAGCAATAAAGGGGGGAATGCCTAACTTCACTATATATGTCTTCACTAGAGTATCCTCTGTCTCTTCTAGAGAGGAGAGGCAAGGTTGTTCCCAATGAGAACTGCTATGCTTGGGAAGCTGCCACTGAGAATTATGAGTTTTCCCCTAGGCAGTCTGTTCCAGGTCTACTGACAGGCCAGGAGACACAGACCCTGTTGGGACTGTAGCTTGAGCAGTAGCTTTCCCCAGTCTCACACAAACTCTGCTCCCTTGCTTTCTGGGCAGCTCCTTGGACACAAAGGCAACCTTCAGGAAATGCAGATGTAGCTCCTCATCTCTGCTTGAATATCTGTATGCCTTCTATGTTGTGTATAGCTCTTGAGCAAACAGCACTATCACAGGCAACAGGAGGAGTGTAACACTGACTGGAGACTGAATCATAATGTGCTTCTCCTGATACTGTGGGTTTAAGTGCCTCGCTTGAACTTTCTCTAGAAATTCAGCAGAGAACAAGATTAGAGAGCAGCAGTGCAAAAGGTTTCATACCAATTCAGGGTGTAAGATGTTCAGCATTAAGATGGTAGCTGTCCTTATGGCACAGTTTTCCATCGTTGGGATAGCCTCTTTTTGATGCAGAAGACCTGCCCCAAGCCCCTGGGTTTCTTCCTTGCCTTGCTGGGAGGCAGAGGGAGGAGGAGGGGTACCAGTGCCAGGGTGGCCGGTGCTCTCCTGCAGGACAGCTCGGTGCTAAGAGGTGAGGTCATTGCCAAGAGGACAAAGCCTAGCATCGGCAGGAAGAACAGAGGCCTCTCTCTTCCCAGCTGTTGTGTGTCTCTGGGTCTCGGCACACCAGCAGGCAAAAAGGTGTCATGCAGGCCAATCAGGTCCTCCATTTTAAAGCACACTTTGCTTTGCAAATTAAATGAATGGATGGAGAGGCTCTGGAGGAATTACAGCTCGACGCCCCTCTCACTTTCCTCCTTCTGCAGGGGTGAAGGCAGCACTCATTTCAGGGCACACATACCCAGAGCAGATTCTTTCCCATTCCCAGGCATTTACACGCAGCATCGCTTCTAGGGTACCATAATCTATATCTTCAGTTTTAAAGGAGGCTTTACAGTGATCTGAAAATACCTTGGGATCCTGCATCCTGAAGAAGCACAAAAAAAGCATCTTTACATGCTTCTAATTGTACCTTTTTTTTTTTTTTCTCTTCCTGCTTTACATATTTTCCTGCTTTTTTTTCATTTTCTTTGCTAATTATAAGACTCATTTTAGAAATTAGTCTTGTCCACTCTGGAAAATAGAAAATTAGTAAAAACATGGCAGCATGAAAATGAAAGTAAGCCTCAGGAAAGGTAATTGTTTATAACTGAGGGGTTTTGTTAACTCCTGTGCCTAATTAACACACTACAAAGGGGAGCCTTTATTGAAACTTCCACACCCTGCTTTCTCAATTAAGGTACAAGAGAGATCATAATAAAAAGGGCATGGAGACAACTGGTATGTCCTCTAGCAAAGCCAAACCTGATTTAGCATTCCTTAAATACATTAAAAAAACCCTGAATATACACATACCTTCTCTTCCTGCATATGATTCTTTTTTCTCTATGCAATGCAAAGCTCTTTCTCATAGATTCCTAGTAGGAACAAAAAATTTAAATTATGATCCTCGTTGCTGATGTGTTTTTAGCCCACAGGAAAAAGGGGCTGGGATGAGTATTTTCAGGGTTACGATGGCTGTTAGAAGAAACTTTGCAGGAAAGCTGAATCATTGGGTGAGCATTTTGTTTTCATCTTTTTGTGTTTTGCTATCCCACATCTAAGGGGTGGCTTATGAAAATTCAAAAGGCTTTTCTACATGTACATTCCTCTATAAAGAGTCAAAGAATTACAGGCCTCTGTGCTGTCTTGCAATTAGCTGCAAACATATGTACAGGTGTGTGTTTCAAGTTCAGTGTTAGATGCAGCTGTAATCAGAATGGTAGAGTAGTGAGAGCTTTAAGGATGCTTTTACTCCATGTGTAAATGGAAGAGACAAGGAGGGGGTAGACAAGATTTGTAATAGATTGAATACATTGACCCACTAGGCAGAAGACAGGGCTATCTTCTGATTTCATGCCTTAGATTTGTATTATGCTTGGGTCTGTAACTCAAAGTCCAAATATTCCCTTCCACAAAAATACCTTTTAACCTTTTTTCCCTTTTTTTTGGTGTTGTGTTTTTTTGTTTGGTTGGTTGGTTTGTTGTTTTTTGTTGTAGGTTGTGTTTTTTTTTTTTCCCCTGAGCCAGTGCAGAAGGCAGCAGTGCTTCCAGGATTCCTTACATCCTAGCCTAACACAAGCTGCTACCTCACATAAAGGAATTTCAGAAGCAGCCACCAAGCACTTCTATCCTGTGGGTTTGACTCCTCTTAAGACACTCCTGTCTCTTGGTAGCTGAGATGTATTGCAAAGCAGGTGCCAGCCTGCAGTTGTGCAGTTCAGTATTGCTACTCCTCAGTGAGGTATTAATTTTTGACAGGAGTTCTGTGTTATGCAAACATGCAGGATGCCCCGTGAGTTGCTTTCTTTGTTCCAGAATAACCTCAGGAAATGTTGCTTTAGTAAGTGGGAAAGAAGGTGACTGTATTAAATGGAGCTTGTCTGTACCTCAGCAAGAAGGTGGTTTCCCACAGTGATGGCACCCCATGAATCTGTTGGTATTTTCTCACATCCTACGAAGCGAATGCCTCAGTAAGTCCTGGCTAATTTTCTGCCTTCTATGCCAGTGCTGTCAGTTCAGTCTTCTGGTCCATCCACCTGACTCAAACACAGGCCTGAGATTCAATGCATGGATCTTCTTTGTGCCCAGCTTCCTGCACGGGCCCATATGTTTCCAAAGGCAGAGCAGATTGGCAAAGCTGTACAGAACAGTCCACGTGGACAGTGGGAGGCTGAGGGAGCTGGGCTAATTGAGGAGGCTCTCAAGGGAGCAGGAAAAAAGTCCCAAACGTGGGAGGGAATCTTGGCAGAAATGAAAAGGGGGGTTGTTGAGCAAAGCATGAGTTGGCTTCAGATGCACAGAGCTTGCAATATGTTACGCTGAGAATCTGTGGGTGTGTTTATAAGACCTGCTGCTGACATGCAAGCACAAAGGATGTAGCCTCCTCTTATCAGAAAAATGTGGGCTTTGGTCTTGCAGAAGAGAGAGAGCGAATGTTTGTGTAACTTCACATTGAGTCTTCTTTCTGGTTGTAGCCCAATATAATGGTCCCAAAATTTGACTTTGACTGGACTGACTTTGGTTTCTGGCAGTCAAAAGTGATGTCTTTAATTGTGGCAGGCTATAAATGAGTTAGTTCCCCTGCAGTTCCCACAACAAAGCTACAGTGCGAATCTGGATTACTTTCTACAGCACTGGAAAAATCCCTTGTTCCTAGCATCTCTTGGGCATACTAGAATATTTCAAGCTAGTTTCACTTTGTCCTCAGCCAGCTCCCTGGAATGAGAACCACAGAGCCACTTAATTTGAGCAAATATTTGGCCTTGATTACTTTTGCGGGCTGAGCCCAAAAACAAACAGCAAACATAAGGTAAACTGAGAGGCACTATTAGCAGAGCAAAAGCTCACGCAGTAACCTCAGGAAATGCAGCAAGCTGAAAGTAGGGGTGATATTTTTTTGTAAGGAGGGGGAGAAAACAAGGGAGACTAAATTCCTGTTGGGAGAGGAAGAGGGAAGTGAACCTCCAGTTAGATGCCTTTTGTTTAGAGGACCATTAAAGGTGACTGATGCTGAAAAGCAATTAAAACAATGACAAAATTGTGAAGTAGTTAAATACTATCACCTTTATGTATTCTCCGAATTTAGTCCTGTTTTCCAAATAGCACAGTCACCCTGCTACTGAATTCTTGGTTCTGTGAAAACATGGCCCAATTTGAGACCTATGAAAGGAAAAGAGAAGCAAATGTGGTGTAAAGCTCTCCACAGCCCTACCTTATCTGGATGAATTAAACAGCATTTAGATAGGTTTGTCAATCTCTTTAAAGTATTTTTTCCTTATCAATATCTGACCCAAGCCTGGCAGGTGTGTTTGCTACCTGAGCATCACAAGCATGACAGGTACAGAGTGACAGAGGGGCTGGGGAGGGATGTTATTCTCCTTTCAGCTTATCCTCTGATGAGTAAGAAGAATGCTCCCAAGCCCTTCTAAACTCAGGAATCTGAAGCATTTCTTACCCCCTCTAAGAAAGTGAGAATGAAGAGGAGGTATTTGGGATGTTAATAAAGGATCCTTAGCAGCTTGTTGAACCGGGGAGCAGTGAGGCCAGGACAGACAAGCCTAAAATTATGTGCATGTACCCACTGAATTATCACCGAAGGAGCTAAACTATAAGAGATTGTGTGAAAATGTTTTCTACAGGAAAGAGCTGCTGTGCTTATTTAAGGCAGGTAGCAAGATGTGTTTTGCTGGCATTTTGGACAAGTCTGGGTCAGCCCAATGCAAAAAACTCAGATTCCAAATATCAGGTTTAGGGTGAAGATACTTTTGCTGGATGGCTTGTATTCCTGTTGGCCCTTTTGTATAATGATGTTGGATGCCAGCTTCCTCTGAATTTAAAGCTGAATAGAAAACGGTGAGTGGCAAGAGAACAGGACTAGAGGAAACAAGGTTAGGAAGAAGATATACTGAACTAGAAAATGTCTGTTACTTAGCATTGTGATTGCATTTAGATGGAAGACATGGTAATATTAGAATTCCTTGGAATTCTGGGCCATTATTCTTAGTATATCAGATCAGGGATGTGGTGTCTCTAACCATGCATAATGAAGCTGTAATCTCATCTCAGGGGTTGGGGGGACTCACAAGCTCCAAGAAGAGTTATCCTCTGCCCAAGACCAAAGTTTTCATTTAGGCATATTTCTGAGGATACTTCCATGACTTCAGTCAGAGCATAGCTGTTTGATAACCTGCTTCCCCAACAAACGTCCCTTCTACAAGATGGTGTCACTTCCACTTTATTGAAAGAAGGGACTCTGGCACAAGATAAATATACTTACTGCATAACCAATGGGTAGAGATTTATGCCTCTGGTATCCCAAACTAGCAGAGATGCTGTATGTAAATGCTTTATCAGCTGCAACTCTTGTCATTCATGTGTTAAGAAAGTAAAACCATGTTCCTCTTTTACTAAAGCTGAAGCAAGAACCGCAATGAGGGAGTGGGAGTTCAACGGGTTGTTCACACAGGACTGTGTGGGTGGAGGGTTGGGGAGAGGTGAAAAGTAGAATAACTGTTTTAAATGCTAGAGTATGCCAGGTATGGCTCCTCCCCAGTCTTGGGGTGCAGGTATAGTTCCCTCTTAATTTACTCCATCAGTAAAGTAAATTTGAAAGACTTCTGTCACAGTGCCTCAGTTTAATCCCTTCAGTTGTGCTGATGCATCTCTCTGTGGTCCTATAAACAAGATCAGTGAACTGATCTTTCTTCTTAACCTTCTTTTTGAGCTTTATTTCAGGGATCCAGTTTACAATATGGCTTTTGAAACATCTGCATCAGCACCACTGAAGCAGCAGTAAGCTATGACAGCACTAGGTATGAACGGCTAGTGGAAAAATAGACATCTTCAACTTCTTCAACTAGCTTTGCTGATGAAGCAGGCATAATGGAATCACAACCCGACATATGAAAATAATCCATACCTTTTCCACAGCCATGCCAGAAGTTGGGTAGTCATGCTAAGGGTAACATAATTCTGTAAGAAAAGGGCTATTCCCCTCCTAACATCTGCTACTGGCTGCTTCTGAGACAGGCTACCAGGCCACATTTCCCCTACTGTGGTCCAGTAAGGGACCTTTTATCAGCTCCAGTAAAGGCTCTTTTATGTCAGCTGCTTCTAGTAGAATTTGCATGAACAGAGCTAGAATTTGGGCTTAAATGGTTAGTCACTACGTTTGTAAGATCTGACCCCTGCTGTGGAAACATTATTTGCTTTCACACCTCCCACATCTCAAGTTCATGGTTTTCCACCTTCTGCACTATCAGTTTGGATTTGGCATTTGTTATGGGAGCAGAACAGTAAATAATTGGTATACAGGGAAACGGAAGTTATGTGCTAATGGATGGTGCCTAAACTGCAGACAAATTTCAGGTTGTTCAGAGGACACAGGCGTGAAGTCATAAATTGCTTTATTCTACAGACCCACCTCCAAAGAGCCATTTCCTTTTGTTACAGTATGTGAAAACCCGTCAAGTTTTCATCTGCATTTATAGTTGCTGCTTTGTATGGGTGTACATACTAAAGCCACTCCAGAGATGCGTTTTTTTGAGAAATTCTAATTATGAATCTTCACTGAAACTACTTATGTTTCAGGCTTTTGTAAAAGCAGAGCTCAGGCTTCTTAGCAATACCAGATTGTGACATTCTCCAGATCTGTACACGTGCGGTTTCTGTCTAAAGCCACTGTGGTGAGCATTTAGCAATGTGACTTCTCCAGTGAAGTAAACACCTTTTCTCTGTCACTCTTCTTGTTTCATTCTCTCAAGCTTGTAATTCAGAAACTAATTTTGGAAGAGGTTTCTTCTGCCTCACAAGGCACTGGAAATCATTCACCAAAATTAATTTAGCTGCTTTACCTGTTTGTCAGATATAGAAATCAAATGTCCCTGCATTTATTGTTGATTGCAGGAGTGCAGGCTTCCCCAGGGATTGCTGTTTGCCAAGAAACTTAAGCCCAATTGTTTTGGATTAGACCAGTGTAGGGGAAAACACTGTAGTTCAGCAAAGTGGGCATTTGTTTGGTCTGCAGTTAAGGCTGGCAAATTGAAGAGGCATCTTTGGATGCCCAGTGCTTAGCGGATTTTTTTTTCCTCTCTAGAAATACTACATTAGCATTAATTTACAAACCACACCACACCACCCCCACACCACCCCCACCCACCTGGTAAATGTCTGCTGTTGAGATGATGTTTTTCCAAATTCAATGACAGTAACAGGTTTGTACTTCCAAAGGATGCTGTCTTGCAAAAACTGATGAAAAACATGAGTGAAGTTCATCAGAAGGATCCAGATAAACATCCTGTGAAATTGTAGAAAGTAATAGATGTATAGAATTAGTATGATAGCTTTTTTAGTCATACTTGTTTCTCTCTGAGGTGTATCTCATTCCCTGGGTAACTTCCTGCCACCAGATCTATTTTCAAAGTAACCAAGCTACACAAAACATACATTTCAAATCTGACTTGCCTCAGCTACTGCAGATCTACAAATCTGACCATGAGGGAAATACACAAAGTTTTCAAAAGAGGTGGGATACATTTTTTAAGGCAAAGGATGGTGTAAACCTGCAGCAATGTTTGTTCTCAACTCAGTTTTGATGCTTTACTGCTGAAGTCATCAAGAACCTTTTGATGTTGATTAAACAGGAGTGGGACCAAGTTCTCTAAAAAAAAAAAAAAAAAAGAAGAAAAAAAATGCCAAACCTTAAGAAGACAGTCCAGCCTGGCCTTAGCCTTAAATCTTAACATCAGGAAGAGCAGATTACATATGAAAGTTGCAAGAGTCAGAAAATAATAAAAAAATGTAGACTGGCCAGTATCATATGTTCTTCAAAACCAACTCTGTTGCAACCTTTTTATGTCTATATTTCATGCTTGCAGTTATTTTTATTTCCCACATTACTACTGCTGTCAGTTCATTCTGCCTTTTGTATTTACTTTCCCAGATAAGATCTGCTATTTTTCTCCTGTAAAAACTTCATTTATACTTCATACTGATGACTTTCCTTCACTTACCTTTCCTTTCTCAGCCACTTGGCTGAAGGACCAGCCTCTCCTGTTCTTAGAAAGCTTTTGATATACGAAGTTGCCTCCACCACTTTCATTCTGCTTCATTTTAGTGGGAGAATTTAAAGCCGCCTTGTTCAACCAGTCCTTTGCATGTGTTGGTCATTTTTTTTTTCCTTGGGTACTGCAGACTGTTTCACCATCTAAAGGTTATGTGGGAGTCTGGTTGTCACAATTACAGCTTCCCGTAATTTTCTGCCTTGATGTACTAGTGAAGACCTATGCAGTATGTTCCCTTCCCACTGCTGAATTGAATTCTCATCTCTATTTTGTACCTGTATTTACATTTCTCATCTCTGCTCTTAACAATGACATCCCTGTATCCCTGATACTCAGCTGTACAAACCTTTCAGTGATTTCTCCCACTGCCTTTTGTGTTTTAAGATACAAAGGTCTAGCATTGTTTCCAAACTGCTGCAGTGAATCTTTCTAAGCCTGAAGGGTTTCACTTGGACAAGAGGTGCTTACTCGAGACACTCCTCTGCTAACCTCCCTCTTTATTCAAGCCTCTTTCAGATCATCTGCCTCTTACACGTGTAACTTTGATACTGTCCATTGGTTAACTCCACCTTCCATTTTTCGTCCTTGGCACCTACATCTGCAAACATGCCCTCCTTTGCAGAAAGTAAGAAACCCCCAAGGGAGGGAACCTTGTATTTCTGCGTGCTTGTAAAATGTGCAGTACACCTCATCTGCATAGCTGGACCTGACACACGGACTTCTGTATGCTGTAGTCTTTGCAGAAGGATTTCTGTCTTGCATCTTGGCTACTGCGTCTTCCTTCTACTTGTCCTGAACTTCAGCCTTAAAGTGCGCTGTAGTAAATGCAAAGAGGCAGAATCACACTGCCTCTATCTTTCCATACCTCTACTGTTCTGCATGCCTTTTTAAATACATTCTGAGCCTCCTTTAACATACGCACCGGCGGTTCAATCACTTCAGCAGCATCAGGAGCTGCTCACACCAATGCTTCTGGTCGCCCCAGTGCTGTCCTTTTACTGGATGAAACAAATTCTGACTCACGTCTGCCTATCACGGTTAATCTGCACTATAAGGGCCACCCCTCCCATTTCCGAGGGCTTGTGGCATAACCTGCAAAGGACGGGTCCGCAGCCCATCGCCCTGCTCCCCGAGGTTGCCCCGAGTTCCCTTCTCCCCGCCCCGGGGGCACGCTGGGGCCGGCGGCCCCCCCAAGCCGCCAGCGAGGCCGCGTTCCCAGGGCAGGCGCTGGTGCGGGGCATGGTGGGGCC
>NW_020799092.1:702655-740791 GCF_003259725.1 Athene cunicularia | reverse complement strand
GTATAAGAGACAGGTGCCGGTGAGCGGGAGGCGGCGGCAGTAGCAGTAATTAGCAGTGGTGGTGGTGCCTGCGGGAGGAGCTGGCAGCGTGCGGACGCCACTCTCTCGCCGCGAGGAGCGCAGCCCTTTCTCCGCTGTCTCTGGGCTCAGGTGAAGCTGGCCGTGGGGGCGGTGGGCGCGGGTGGCTCCGGTTTGCACCCCCTAGCACCGCGCTTCGCTCCCGCGCGGGTTTCGCGCCTCTTTGTCGGGCCGGGAGAGAGGGTACTGCGTTCTCCTGCTTGCCCTGCGGAGCCGGGTGGCGGGCAGCTGATCTGCCGTGTCTAGGGTGCTCCCCGCCGCGCCACCTCTCTTTCGGGGGCGTGTGTGCCGCCGCACGGTTACATTATTGCCCAGGGAGTTCCCTCTCCCTTCCCTCCACGCCCTGCTAACTGGGCTTCTCGGAGGTGGGGTTGCGTTATTCGCGCTCTTTCTCCCTGGACCGTGCTCTCTCACCTCCCTCTGGTGCGTCTCCCCCCTTTCCCCCCTCGCGTTTAAGTGTCCGTCCTTTAGAAGTAACGGGCAGGGGAAAATTAGGACCGTTTGGCAGCTGTCAGGGCTGCAGCCTGAGTCACAGGCTGACAATCCTCCTGCAGACATTGCAATGGGCTTGGCTTCCGCCCTCGGATCTCCACTTCCTCGTTCGGTTTGGTTTGTGCACTGAAGCCAGAAGAGAGGGAGGAGGGAGCGACGGGGCAAGATGAAGCTTGCACTAAAAACTCTTGCAGATAGCTTGTGTTTCAGGCATCAACTCCAACCAAGTAGGAAAAGTTATCCGGCCTTTAGTGATATCGGTACCAACCTGTCTCCAGTGGGTGTGGAAAGCAACAAGTTTCATAGCCTGCGAGGGTGGTGTGTACCCAGTGGGCTTAATAAGGATTGCTTCTAATTTTGCCTAACACAGGGTGAGATGATTTTTAAAACAGTAGGATGCTTCTGGTAATAAACTGGAATTTTTCAGAAGTAAACTGCATTGGTTGGGAAGCTCTTCATGCAGTGGCCATTTAATTACTTTTTTTTTTTTCCTTCTCCTTACGGTTCCTTTTCTTCCTCCTTTTTTTTTTTTCCTCTTGAAACACTTTGTGCTCTTAATCTTTTTTCTCCCATAGGCTGTTCTTCCATATCCTGTGTCTGTCATGGTGTCCTGAGCAGCACTCTTTCCCAGCAGATTAAGAAGCTAAACTTTTTTCTAAGTGAGCAGGTCTGTCCTAAACAGAGTAATTTCTTAGGTAATGCATAAGAAATTTATGTTTCAAACTTGAGCTACTGTAGTAATTGGACTTTGGCCCTCAGACTATGATTTCTGTGCTTCTGCCCTACCTTATAAAGAAATATAAATTAATTTGCATGGAGGCTGTTGAACCATGGCTTGAAAGATTAAATTACACATCCTTAACTCTGGTATACATCTCCTGTCCATAAGGCTAGATATGGTAAAGTTTTAACTCCAGAGTAACAGCACTCTAATCAGTTACTGCTTGTGTAAAGATGCTTTTGAAATTAGTCACTAGGTAACAGTGTGACTAAGTTCACTTATCCATGGCATTCCAGTAAAAATGGTAAATCGTGGTGCAGATATGTATTGACTCATATATGCACTGTCTGCAACTGTAGTGCTCTCTCCCGAAGTTTAAATGAGATAAGCACTTATTAACTAGAAAGTTGTAGTGAGGGGGAAGGAATTGATAAACCTAAGTGGAGTTACCTTTAGCACAAAAGAGTTTTGAAGTGGTTAATCACAATTGCCAAAACCGTATAAACACAAGATTGTACTGCTGATCTGACCTTGTAAAAATAACTAGAGTGAGATCATGCAGCAGTTCTGTGACGCTCCATGTCAGGTGGAAATGTTTAAATTGACATGTTCTCCTTCTTGATAGCTTTGTTTGTTGCACTTAGACAGTGCACACACTATAACTTTCTGGAGGTAGATGGGCAAAATTTTCACTAAGGTAGCTGCAGAATCACTAGTAGTGAATAGAAACAGGGGTCTGAACTTCTCATATTTACTGATCCAGAACCTCAAAGTGAGTATGACCAGCGCCAAGCTGGTGAGTTGTAATTCACCAGCTCTTTTTGTAATAATGGTATAATCTCTTGGATGCTTGACTTATAGAGCCAAGATCTGATTTTCAGAGTTCTCTGGAGAAGAAACTTTGACTTCAAAGTTTACTCTGCTGGGTAACATTTGGCTATTTCTGTGTAAACAGGAAGACTAATTAGGTTCTGTCTGTCCCAGAAGAATGGTTGTAGAAACTTTTATTTGACTTTGTTTGCATAGATTGTTACAATATTTCTACCATGGTTCTGGGATGATATTTTTTCTTTCATGTTGCCAAGGTGATATCTTCAGGTGAAGAGAAAACAAATAAGCTTTTTTCATTATTTCCTCTACTTGGATTTTGATATGCTTCAAAATGTTTTAAGAAGACAAATAGGTTGTGAGATGCACCATATTATTTTAAGTGAATCAGTAGTGAATGAGTAGTAATAATAATAATAATAATAATAAATTACTTGTCCAGTGAAGTTGTAGGAAGAAGAATTTCTCCCTTAGGAGGCTGAAATAACCTGCGTTGTCCAGCACATTATTTTGGCGTTATGAAAAATGTTGGAGAGTGTTCAAACTGTGTGGTGGGTGGTAGCTCTAATACTCATCTTTGAGCTGAAAACTTCAGTGAAGTCAGATGCCGCAGGTGCTTAAGTCTCTTTGCAACAGTACTTGACACTGCAAATGTTTCTACTACAAGTGTGGAGACTACATTTACCACTGCAACAAACTATCTTGAAAATGTGAACCACTGTTATCTTGGTAGGTCTTTAAAAATAATGCACTAAATGTTTATAATAACTAATAATTCACAGGCTAGCCCTCTGTCAGACTATTCACATGCAGGTATGAGGGAGTGTATGTATATCAGCATAGCTACTAACTACGTGAAAATATACTTTGGTTGTACTGGGAGATTACAATAGTCTGTGTATCCAAAAAATCAGGTTTTGTTCTGTTAATCTCCAGGGTATTGTGATTTCTGGTCTCATTCTGCTGCATCTTCTGCGTCTACCCCCATCCGTAGGCACATGTCTTGTCCAGATTTATGTCACTTATGAATTTGTGTGACTGTAGTAGGGTGAGATGATAACTGGACCCCCTGGAGATACAGGAACCCATCTAGTTAATGCAAGCTTTAGAGAAAGGGGAAGTCAAAAGTTAAGCTTGTCTTATCCCCCACCCGTGTGTAGTACATCTGTTTTCTTGTGTGGTAACTTCAGGTTATTGGGTAATGTGCTGAAGCTAACTGATGACTAAAGAGCATTTTAGAGGCTCAGAGTTAGTGTGCACACCTACTAAAAGGTGTCCCAAACTTTAATCCTGAGTGTTTAATTTAATACATTATTGTTTGTTTGACTCAATAATGTACTTGGTGCCCTCTAACATCCATTTTTGTCTTTGATTTATCATATAAATATCTTATTAGTCTGTTTTCTTCATTTATAATTGAGGCACAGCTGTCTGCATGTTAAGTGGAGAAATTTTGTGCCTGACTTTGTCTTCTGTGGGTTGGAACAAAGATATAATAGCAAAGGTTTGCCTACAGCAGCATTGTTTTTGCTGGCTATTGCTCTAGCTTAGTGGTGGCTTGGTGACCTTGTACCTTAAATTTCTTTTAAGTGTAAGCATATTGTGGTTCTAATTGAGTTTCCTAGTGTAGGAAGAAATGGAAACTAGCAACCTGATTTAAATAGAGTGTGATGAGACAAAAGCACAAATGCAACTTCTGCCCTGGAAGCTAATGCAAATGGGTGTTGTCCAACTAAATTAAATGCATCAGTTTACAAGTTCATCTTAATTATGGTTTATCCGCTTCACTTTTTTCTTCAGCTGCTGTGAGAACTTGTTCTGAGTACTTGAAGTAATAATCTCAACACTGATTCTTCTTGCAATCCTAGGCTGCTGTAGTGACTTAACATCTTCTGACCCCATTCCAACCCAGTCATGTTCAGCATAATGGACTAGTCCTTATTTTCAGTTAATAGCCCTTTGGCCATTCAGCACAATATGTTGCCTTTCTGAGCATCTTAAAAAGTCTAAAGAAATTGTAGTGTCTATAATTTTCCAGGGATGGAACTGTGATTGATTTAATTGTACAGTACTTCTGGAGCTAGTACTGCTAAGTCATGTCCTTTTTAAACATAGCAAAGTGGAAACTGTAAAAATGATCTAGCATACTTGTCTACTGCAAGTTATTTGTGATAGAAGTATTACAAATGTCTTGCTGTTGAATACAGAGAAGTATAATGAAATATAACTCAGCATACTATGGTTTGACTTCATGACTTCTATGAAATTTATGCCTTTATGTTTTGTACACAGAGTTTGGACTCTACTTGTCTTCATGACTAGAAATTTAAATTTCTCCTAATGCATGTATGCTGACTCTGCTGAGTGTAGTAAATAAAAAACACATGGATGAGTGATTTCAGTAAACTTGAGATAGTAATTAATATATATCTCCTTAACTGATGAATACTTCTATTCATCAAGAACTACCATTTTAATGAGTCTTGGCAGGAGATCCGTTGTGATATATACCTCAGTGCAGAACCAGAGTTCTGATTTGAATGAAAGCAAAGTAGGCGCTTAGACTTGTAAGAAAAGAGGTTTAGAGAAATTTTACAGCTTGACTTTGACAGTCCTGTGCAGTCAGATTTTATTTTTTTTTTCCTGTTTAAAATCTGAGGTTTAAAGCATGCTCTTGTAATAGTGTACTTACCTTTTTATTGTTTGTAGTGATGAGAGTACATTCATCTGAGTGTTTCTTTTAAGGTCAAGACTTCACTGGTTCACTTGAATTTAGGTTCTTTTAATCAACCTTGTAGGTGCGATAGATTTCAATTTGGTTGAAGTTGGTTGTGGCTAACAATCCAGCTAGTTTTACTGACATAGAGTTGATTTAAGTGTTCAGGGAACAAAAAATGGAAACCTACAGCAAAATTTCAGTAAAAAATTAATTGCAGTTACTTCTGTCTTTTTTTCTCTAAATGTGACTGACTTAAAACAGCTGTTGTATCAGTTTGTAGGTAAATTTTTAGTCAGTAAGCTCTTTTTGGCAGGAACATTGTAGATCTGCTTACCATTACTGCAAGAGATTCCCAGTCTTGCTGTGCTCAGAATTGATGAAATAAATGAATACAAATTAATTTTCATTGATAGTTTTTTAAAAAATGGTAGATTATTTTAGGATTTAGGCATATTTTAACAAATGTAAGATTCTTAAATGTAAGAACTTGGCAACAAATATTGAATGTCAATCTGAAGTTGAACCGATGAACTGGAAGAGAAAGTTCCTGACTAAGCACTTGTAACTAGTTGGTTGATGAAATTAATTGACTTTTGACATTTTTTTTTAATGTAGGTGAAGAAAAATGCTCCCTGGCTTCTGTTTTAGCCATGTCATAGTTTAAAATGTAGAGGAAAGTATTGACATTATTCTTTGTTCTTTTTTCTTCCTTTTTTTTTCTTTTTTGATGATTGGGGAGGTGGATAGCTCTGTTTTGTACTTAATGCAACAGATCTGAAGAGGCGGATTTGAGATTAAGGTATCCAGAAACAGGCAATTTAATTCATATTAATTCAAATTGCTGATTGCAAGGAAGTATCTAGAACAACAATTTTAGTTACTTTTAAATGCATCTGAAATAGTTCAAGAAATAATTATTTTGTATTAATGGAATTTTATTTTTTTTAATCAGAATACCACTTAATATGTTTTATTCTTCATAGGTGTTGTTCAGATGTCTTTGTTTCTGCTGTTCAGAGATAGAGATGGTTTTAGCTCTTTTTCACATCAAGTAAAATGTATTCAAACTTTACAGAATTGTTTAAAGAAATGGATATGGGAGTATGGATACAAGTATGTGGTAGACTATTTACAATAATTAAGTAATTGGATACTTGAAACTGTCTTGTTTCAAATGGACATGTCTGCTTACTGACAAAGGGTATTTTCTTTCTTAGAGGAGCATAAGTAAAAAATAAGGTTTCTCCACAGGCACAAAAACTCTAAATTGTGGTTTAAGATTTGTGACTTAAATCAGTTCACTTAGCTTTTATCATGTGTGTTGTACTGCAGTATGAATGTCTATACAGATACTAAATAAAGTCTTTGACCTTTTGTTATGCAGTAAATTATTATGAGTTGTTTTAATGGCCTTTCCCAAGTCAAAGTTTTGTGTGGATGAACTTGAGCTTGCAGTTTAATACAGGATATGATGGGAGATGTAAAATAAGAATACACGACTGTAGAGGAAGATATTAGTCATAATTTTTCTTTAAAGAAGGAATTGACAGTTTATTAGACAAACTAACTACTAAAAATTATCTGCATGTTGTATATGCCAGTGCTATGCAGACACGTGCAGGGTCAGTTCATGTTCTTCCTCCACATAGTGGGAGTTAATCTTTTTGCATGGCAGATTTTAAGAGTTTTTCTAATGGGCAGAACTATATAGGTAGATTTTAGTTCTTTAATGCTCTAAAAACTTAATGTAGATTTCAGTGATAAATACTACCATGCTGTATTATACCAATTCTGTTGGGAAAAAGTGCAACTGCAGTAATGGCTTAGCTCTTGCTCATGTAGATAAGGAGAATAGTATCATAGAATTACAGATCGGTTTGTGTTGGAACCTTCAAGTTCTAACCTCCTGCCATGGGCAGGGACACCTTCCACTAGACCAGGTTGCTCAAAGCCCTGTCCAACTTGGTCTTGAACCCTTCCAGGCAGGGGGCAGACACAACTTCTCTGGGCAACCTGTGCCAGGGCCTCACCACCACAGCACTGTAGCATATATGGTTGTGGAGAATGTTGAGAATGTTGTTAACTATGGTGGAAACACGTGCAATAGTTCTGCTACTCTGTGGTCAGTGTTTCCTCATGTTATTTTTTTATCCTTTTATGCCAGAAAGAAAGTCTGTTGGAAACTTCCAAATTGCCTTCTCTTATTGGGACTGTGGAATGTCATAGTATGTCACTCTCTTGTCGGAAGGGGATAATTTTTCTTTTTTTCCAGAAAAGGATTTTCCTGTAATGCCAGAATAGAGAAAATTTGATGTGCCATATAGCTATGATTAACAGTTCAGACTAGGCTCCTACTTCAAGTGCCCTTGCTTTTACTTGTTTCAGGTTGAAAGATGAGTCCTTTCTTTTCCTTTAGTACAAAAATCAGGAAATCCAGACAGGAGGGCATGGTTGGGTGAATTCTAAAATGAGATGCCTGTTGCTGTTCTTTTTCAAAGACTGATACATTTGACATTTTGGGGAGAAAGCACAGGTCAGGAAAGAAACAAGCTAACCAGAAAGCATGAGGCTGAGATGTAGAGACCATGTAAGTGTTCCCTGTATGCTCTGATGCACCAGGCACTTTCTCTAGAACATTGGTTGTAATTGATAGCTAAGTAAGGAACTAAGTAAGCTGTGCAAGACCTTGGATGCAATAGG
This sequence comes from Athene cunicularia, assembly GCF_003259725.1. NCBI lineage: Eukaryota > Metazoa > Chordata > Aves > Strigiformes > Strigidae > Athene > Athene cunicularia. The sequence continues at coordinate 733,253 of NW_020799092.1, read as the reverse complement.
AATGTTGCAGTCGGAATGTTTCAGAGTTTTTCAAGCCATCCTGAACTTGATATTTATGCTCTGTGAAGTTGTTTTCAACCTGGCCTCCTTATACATCCTGGAGCTTAAGGCTATGTAGCTTTTCCTTCAGTGTAGGAGTTGCTGTTGTTCCATGTCCAAAAAGAGTCACTCTCCTCCTGTCTCCACCTCTAAGATCACCTTCATGAACAGAGGTAGGTCCTCTTAATGAATCTGTATGTATACCTAGAAGAGTTGAGAATCAAACTTGGACCCTGTAAAGGTGGTAGACTTCTCTGCCAGGGTTTTTGCCTACCATCCCCATAGCTGCTGTTGATGGTGGAGTAGAACTATTTGAAACAAGAATAAAAATATGAGATATAGCAGAAAGCTGTTAGTACACAGTCATAGTTTGGAACAGTAGGTTGAGCTGTAAATGTCTGGGGAAGCTTGGTTCCTTGCTGCAATGAAAAATAACCTTTTTTAAAAGGGTTTGCCATACATATTTGCACTGATTCCTCATTCTTTCCAATATGAGCTGGAAGAAAATTAGTATTATTGATGTTGAGATCAAAGCAATTTCTCAGTTAACGTAAGCAAGAATAATTGCTCCTGTAAGGTGAATTTATCTTAGCCACATACATGCTAAATACTTGTCTCTAAAAGAGTGAACCAGAACTGTACTTTTCTTCTCTATTTAGGTGTAATTGTTTTATTCCTTATTCCCTTTTGTGATGAAATAAAACCTGGAGTTGACAGAGATGATAGGGAGTGCTAATGGATACAGAACTGTGTATTGGGAGAGCTACCTTACACTTCAGTGCCCCAGAGAGTTCTTGACAGATATCTTTCTAGCCTTAAATCAGAATATTAGGAAAGGGATGAAAAATAGCCCTGAAATAATAAGGACAGGCTGAAACTTTCCAAGCTGCTCTTCTCTCTCTCATGCAATGACTGTAGGGAATTTTGCATACTGGATCAGAACTTTTGCAGTTCATTATGCCTACTGAAAACAAGTCTTCCAGCAAAACAGCTTGAACAGCAGGGATGGGCTGCAGTTTTTTTGAACTGCAGCTGTCTCCTTAAGTGGGATTACTTTGCTGAGTGGTCACGAAGAATGTGTTCTCCCCTGGAATGTTTTCCTTGTGGGCACGCTGTCTCTGGAAGAGGAATTCTCTCCTCTGCTGAGAAGGCATGTACTGTATGCACACTAATGAGAAACAACAGTTGCAGAAAGTGTATTATGCAGGATTGTAAACTTTGAATATTTATTCAAAGTGAATGGGGTTGGGTGACAGCCAGCCTAGCTTTGTCATGCTAAAGACTGGACTTGAAATGAACAGAAGGCTAGTCTCCCCATCCCTAAACCAGTGTTCGGTGTGTTTAAACAATGTGCACAGGCTTTATAGACTGATTAATTTTATTGATGCCATGTACGTGGTAATGTGCCTTTGTGTCTTAATGAACTGAGAAGATGCAATTAAAGTAGGGGCAAGCATACTTTCCCTAGCATTAACTTAGGGAAGCTATGCCTGGCCATATTTGCCCATAACCTGGTTAATTTCTTTACAGTATGCAGTGTGGTTGCCCAAAATAATTTCTGTGCTTCTATAGCCTGTGGTGAAGCCTGCACTATCCTGTTTTCACTCTCTGGTACCCAAAACTAGCCTCTTCAGGTTGGTGTTAATTTAAGTCTACATGTGCTGTGCTTTTGTAGCTTCTGTTCTCCTAATCTTGCCATTCATTTGAACCCAATGGAGAGAAAAGGTGACTAGTAAGTGGCATATAAGGACAGTGTCTTTCTTGTATGTGGCTTTGTGGCCTTTCTAATTTTCCATGGAAAATCCCAGCTTTACAGAGCAAACCTTCTGTGTCAGCTGTTACAGTAGAATATGCAAGTGCTGCTTCATACATACCAGGAAGGGGTGCTTGACAGCTGATGAAGAGAGCTGGACGCGTAGAAACTGAGAGACATTTCTTCCATGTTCATTGTTCTGAGGATGCATGCCAGGTACCTTTAGGCCACCTGATAGATACAGAATACAATTCTCTGCCTTGTAGTCTGGTCAGTAGATCACTTTTGTGTAATACAGGTATCATTTATACATTAGATAATTAAATTCTCCCTTGATTCTTGGAGCCCTGTGCATGCAGAGAAGGTGCTTTAGTGTTCTACCTTGAGTTTAACTTACAGTAATAAACATGGTAGCTGGCAAGTCTGGGCAGCACTACAGTCAAACTGAATATGCTACAATAATTGCCAGCAATCTGCATTCCAGTTGTGAAATAAATCTTTCAACAATGCATTGTGTGCGTCAGACTGACTAGAGAGGAAAGCAGTGAACTATAGTAAGCCTAATAGCAATCATTATGAATCCCAAATAAAGCTGAACTAGAAGAAATGAGTCTGTGGCAGCACAGCATTCTGAGCAAAAAGGGTAAGTGTAGCTGAATGCCTTCAGCTTGAGGGGCTATCTGGGAGGGAGTATTAATTGCAAACTCGTGTACTTGCATGATGTTGTATTCTCTAGTGGGATAACTGAAATTCATGATTCTTGAGTCTGAAGCATCAAGCACTGATGTGTCACAATATACTGAACTTGAGAAATGAGCAGATAGAACCAGTATGTCAGTTAAGCCTCCTGCCAGCTCTTCCCATTCCCTTCCTCTCCTCTTCCCTACTGCAATGCATTTCTTACCCTTAGTGACTCAGACTTTAGTTTTTATATAGGTGTTACTTACAAATTGGAGCAGTTTGTGCTAACAAACTTTGAAGTTTTTTTCCCATGAACATCCTGGCATATGGAGCTTGAACTGTCAGCCTAGTATGTACTAAACAGATGAGATCTGAACAGTTTTTTAGTGACTGCAAGGGAATTATAGGGAGGGGGTTTTAGTGGGTTAGTTTTTGGTTTTTAATGGTGTCAGTCTGTGTTGCCAGACTGTAGGCAATCTGGTCACTAAAGTCTGCTTTACTGTGCTTTCTAGCTACGCTTAATGCAGCTGTTTCTGTTGATTTAATAAACTGTATTCAGCTGGCTGGGGAAAGTGAAATAGTGGAGTTTGCAAAAATAATGCAAGTATTAGCTGTTCAGTTTGTATGCTTAACAAGGATTGCCGTTAAATGAATGTTACTGACCAAACTTAGTTTGAGCTATTAGCTTCTCTCAAAGTCAGATTATTTTTTACAACCTGTGTATTAACAATCAAGTTTCTTTACTGAGGACAATTTAGTTGTAAGTGAAAAGGGCCTGTAAGTGACCAGTAGTAGTGTAATCTTCTAGAGTAGAAGTCTTGTCTTGCCTGTAGAAATGCTATACATTACTTTTGCTCCGTGAAAGGACCTTATGTTTTTCATGCCATTCTCTCACAACCTGCTAAAGGTAAGCCAGTTTGGAAAATGACATGATAATTGTGTTCTTGAAATACTTTTAAAATGTGAACTGTGTAAAGAAAGGGAAATTAATTTGTTTTAGTCTAAATGTGTCTGCTATTTATGTTCATGCTTTTTGTCACCCTGATCTTTAGGGTAGTTCTTCTTGTACTGGTAGTATAAAGGCCACTAGACAAACCATGTGGGGGGATCATTTCATGTGAAATCACAGAAACTTTTTATAGCAGTGCCTTGCTGGTGGATATGAAGCAGAAGAAAACTGGTAATTACCCACATATGTCCCTTTTCATGCAGGCTCAGTCATAGCAAATTTCTGAAATGGTAATCTGAATCAGCAAGTATACAGTACATGTAGCTGGCTATTTTATGTTCTCTATAGCCCAGTATTTCACAAATTCCTCATAATTAATTAAAGTAGGGAAATGGTTTGTGATTAAAGTGCTCTGTTCCAGTGTAGTAATGCATTTTTTGCTAATAATGGTGCTGAAGCCTAAAATGAACAGTGCAAGGATCCCTACTTTAATGGCAGTTTTGATAACTCAAAACTAGAAGTACTTTCCTTGCCTAGGTGCTACTCTAATACTTGTTGGCAAGCGTGATGCTTTACTTGTTGCCATTAATGTTCTTCTGACTATATTAATTTTATTTCTACTTCAGGATTACCTCAATAGTTTTAACATAGCCCAAGCTCATTTTATTGAGCAGTAGCTCATTCCCAGAAGCAATTCTGTGGCTGCTGACAGAGTAAACATTGAGGGGTGGGGGGAAATACAAATAGTTCTGGAAAATTGCAAACAGATAATATTCTGTGCTTTTAGCAGTTGCAAAACACTGTAATTGAAAGAAAGGAACCTTGTAACAAAAGCATCTTTTAGACACTTCCAAGCCAGACAAGATGTTTTGTTTCCAAGTTTTTGGGAAGCACTTGATGCTTTAAGTAGGGAAAGGAGTGTGTGAAGTGTCTCACAATTCAAGCCTTAAAGCTATGAAATTGTAGGAGGCTAAGACAAACTTTTGTCCATATGACTGTATTCAAATTAGAGTTTTGGGTAATTCTGCCTAGTTCAAAGGGAATGCATGGCATCTTAATTTAAAGCCAGTGCTTAATTTGTTAATCTCAAAAGAATCTGCAGGGAAATGTGTATGCAAAGGGTTCTTGAAATTTTTTTTTAAGGTTGGACTACATGTTGTTAATGTCTTGGTCCTATGTTATTCACGACTGTAGAGATCTCTTTGCCTTCATCTGTAACTGAATGGCATCTTTGTAACAATTATGTAGTTAATTAAAGGGCAAAAGAATGTCTTTTGGCACCTGAAATAATGGGCAGCAAGCAATGTTTGACTAGCCTGTTCTTCAGACTGCTATGAACCACAATAAAGGAACAGACTGGGTTAACAGGGAAATGACTGTAGTATTTCATTTTTGGAAACAATACTAGGAAGGAGGCATTTAAACTCAAACCAAGGATGGTATGTCTGCCTTCCTTCTGTATTCTTTGGTCTTCTTACCTATAGACTGGTGTTGCATCAAAAAGAATACTGTTAATGGTATTCTCATCTGACAGTTGCGTGATAGCCATGTAAACGTAAATGTCCTTGCCCCACATAATTATCTACACCCAAAATTCAAACAAATTGCTTCCTAATTTGCTCCTAAAATGGTAATAACTTGCATTTGTTGCGAGTTGCTGTAAGGTTGCAAGAGCTTATTGTGCTTACTTCCTTGACCACATAAGGGGTTTTTAGAAATGCCCAGTGAAAAATCAGCGTAAGCTAGGAATATAAGTTTCAGACCCCATAAGATGGAACTTGCTGAATCTGATTTCTCTGGTACTGTTCTTGTGGAGAAGGCAAATTAATGGTTGGTTTTGTGGTATTGCTAGTTTAGAGGCACTGTGGGTTAGAAGTCAGCCTTGAGAATAGCACTAATACCATGTTATCTTAGCATGATCCTCCATTTTTTTAGTTCTAGTACCTGATGCTTCTGTTCTGGAGCATAGGAAAACTAGTTTGAGATGGTGATAGTAAGACTGTTTGCTGCTGCCATGCAATAGGATAATTTTCAAGTCCGTTTAAAGTTTGAGGTACAAACCGTCTTGAATCTCCTCACTACTTGGTATAAGTACTTACTGGCATAAGAAACTTAAGTGTTTGGTGAGGTTTTAGAATATCCATGTTAGGATATTTCTCTTCTTACTGTGAAAGTTGTGGTTTTCAGTCCTGACAATAAAAAGGGATAGATGCTATAGAATGATGCCTTACTGGCTGAAGAATGCAGTTTTGCTGTATGCAAGATAAATCAGGGGTTTCCTCTTGTGGGGAATTTGATGAACTTCTCTCTGTTTTCTTTCCTTAGTTCTCTTCATAAGAACTAGAACTGGCTGGGGATACCCCTTGAAAGATTTCTTGTGGTCTTATGTGTTTCTTATCCAAAAATAATTACTCTTTACCCCAGAATAAATCTCCAAGGTATATTGAATATTGCATGCATGTACTGTAACAGTAAGGAAGTCGGGAATATGTTTCAGTGCAATGTAGGACAATTCAGATGGCTGGTTACTTAGGATTCCTGAGGAAATGATGAAACTGAATTTAGCTGAAGCATACTGCCTCTGTGTCCTGCCTGATTATAGCCAAAAAAGGCAACTGGTTAGATTCTGGAAGTTGCATCGGCAGGAAACTGTGTAATGGAGGGTAGAGCACAGCTGTTGCCTTGCCAAACCTGATACAACTCTGAACACAATTGTTTTTTTTTTTTTTTTCCTTTTCCCCTCCTTCCCTCCACTCCCTTTTTTTTAACCCTTTGACCACAACTTGCATGTGATACTCTGCAATGTCATGGAACCTCAATATCTTTTGTTCAATTGTTAGTCTTCTCTATTTCCTACATACCGTCAGGCTAGCTGTTATAGGATGAATGGTCCTGGAGCTCTCTTGACAGCTCAGGTTTGTCGCAGCAGTCTCCTGATTGCTACATCTTATCTCTGCAACAAATCCCTTTGTTGTGTACCCACTAAAATACTGGATTTTCAATAAAAATATGGAAAACCAGGGAGGAGGAGTTGCTCTGAGAATTGGCATTGGGGTGATTGTGGTGGAAGTGTCAGTGACCTTGTGGGGAAGGAAAGATGAGGTAAAGTGTAGAATAGCAGCTTGGCATATCCTGTAAAGCATACGACAAAGATTTTAAACTCAAGCTAAAGGAAGCGATTATTTGTAGAGTACATCTATCCATACAGTCTCTGGCACAAAGTTGCATGCCACATACAGGGATACATTTGTTGAAAGGAATTTCCTCCCTACATGCTTACAAATGACTGGTGTGGGCATCTGTGCCCATCATTATTATAGCTGATGTTTTTCTGGCTTTGTTCACTCCTTGCTAATGCTGGGACTCAACATCTATTGTTGCTCTCATGCATATTTTGGGAGTTGAGCTGCTTCTGTCCTGTTCTATATACCTTTTTGTCTGCAGTATCTGTAGTCTAGACTTCACCTATTTGATTTGCACACTGGTTTGTAAATATGGGTATGTTCTGTAGAAAAGTTTTTCCTGTAGATATTGACAGCCTTTCATGACATGAATATTGGTATTTTCATTTCCTGTTCTTTTGATGGTAAAGAGCTCTAGCTTCTATGCAAGTTATGAAAAACATATATTGAGGACACTGGTATCTTTGTGAGGAAGGATCCAAGAAGTAATGTTCGTGGGACTTTGTAAAGAAGCTGCTGTTACATGGTTAATGAGCCTTGACGCATGCAGTCCTTTCTTCTGATTGAAAAGACTTCTGAATGGCACCAATAAAATTGCTGCCTTCTAAACTGGAAAAATCCCTGGTGGTAGTGTTCTGGTTTTGATGAAACACTAAATCTAGGGTGCCATTTTCTGAGCATGCTGCCTAAATCTCCCTCTTGTAGGGATGGTACTCTCTTCTCTACCTGACCACAGCTTTATGGAAGGATCCCAGTAGAGGATTTTTGGCTGTAAAACTTCCTGACCACAGCTTTGTTCTGTTACTGACTTGGAGGTATTTTGGTACTGAACATTATCTAGAAAAAAAGATACTAGTGTGCTGCATGTTTCTACTAAGCTGGTGATGGAAAGTATCTAATGTTGGTCTTGGCTGGTGTTCTCAAATTACTGATGATGTCTTTTAGAAGCAAAGTTTGTCTCATGTATTGTCTAAACTGGTATGTGGCATTTCTAAGAAGTTGTGCTTTTTGATTTGTAGCTTATCAGAACAAGGAGGTAGGAAGTAAGTGTTGATTAAACATTTATGATTGTATTTCTGAGGTAATATCTTTACCAAGTAGAGCAGTGAAGGGCTGATCTTGATCTGAACGTTACAAACATAGTATCTGATGAGTATTGACATATCTTACAAATTGTTTGATGCTTGCTGCTTTAATGTACTTTCTCTTTTCTCCTAAATAATGGCTTCCAAATGCTTAAAAGTCAGTGTTTTGCTGTAGTGGGGTTTTTTAACTGCTTGCTAGTTTTGTTTTGTGGTGGGTTTTTTGTTTGGTGTTTTTTTTTTTTTTTTCATCTTGGCAAGCAAACCTTGACCTTATTGGAAGTTTGACAACTTACCAGTGCTTGCTAACATGAAACTAAAGGAGGGGGAGATATGCTCTGATGACCAGGGCTTCAGAGTACTTAGCATGTGCCTGTCTGTCTCTAGGAATTGCAAGGCAACTTGAAGCTTTAAAAATATCTTCCTCCCCTTCTTTTCACAGGTCCCCAATTCTAAAGCACAATGTCGCAAAGAGATGCAGATAAGTATCTTTATGTGGACAAAAACATCATTAATAACCCCTTGACTCAGGCTGACTGGGCAGCTAAGAAGCTGGTATGGGTTCCCTCAGAGAAGAATGGGTTTGAGGCAGCTAGCCTGAAGGAAGAAGTAGGAGATGAGGCCATTGTGGAACTGGCAGAGAATGGGAAGAAAGTGAAAGTAAATAAGGATGATATCCAGAAGATGAACCCCCCCAAATTCTCTAAAGTGGAAGATATGGCGGAGCTGACATGCCTGAATGAAGCTTCTGTACTTCACAATTTGAAGGAGAGATACTACTCAGGACTGATCTATGTAAGTAATCTTGATGTTGGGGTAAGGCTCCACAATAATTACTGAACTTACTGTAACCACTTTGCTTCTAAAATGTGTATGTTAACCTTTCATTGCCCCTATACGCAACTGTCATGTGACAGCTTCTTCCCTCTACTTAAAATTTTTTCACTAAACTATGCCTATCCCCCTCTTTTGAAGCCTATCCCCCTCTATTGAAGCTTTCAGGGTATGCTGTGGTAAATCTGTATTTAACATTTTACTGTCTTCATTTGCAGGATGTTTTGAATGCCATTTAACGTACTTTTATCACGAGAGCAATTGGAAAGTGGTAAACAGGGAGTCTGATCTGAACTGAACCAAATAACAATAAAAACAGAGTCCCGATATACCTAACATCTGAATTGCCTTTCCCACGTCTGGACCTTCAGTGGGAAGGAATGAATGTTAATGCCAAGCTTTTTGTGTTCTAAAAATTCTGGATCTCAGTGTCCTACTAGAGAAGGCACATGTCTACCTGCATGTGCTTACAGATAGGAAATACTTCCTTTTCTTTCCACCACAAAATGGACAAGAGCAGAGAATCCTGTTTCTTATTGCTGTGGAAGTGACAAAGATAGCATTTATGGCATCAGCAATTATACCCAACAAAGCATGCAGCAATTTCACTGAATACCAAAAGCAATAAACAGGGAAAGGTGGGAAGGAGAATTTGGAACCTTGACCTGGTTCTTCAGGTCCTTTCTGATTTTCCTCTTCATGTGGCCTCTGTTTAGCTAACAGATGTTGGTCATGATAGCCTCTACCTTATTAATACTCTTCGGGCATAGAAGGGATTATTCAATTCAGTGGTAATGTAAAATTTGGGTGCTGTGACTGGTTAAAACATGAACTAGTGTTTCTTGGTTTATTTATTCTCAGACTAGCCTCTTCTTACAGAATTAAAATGGGACTGCCTGAGATGGAATCCCAAGGGATGTAGAAATGCAGGATGTTGAATATTTTTAGGCACTATGAAATCATCTTCACAGTAGATTAGAAGATCTATTAAAATAAAATGTATGAAATAATTACATTTAACACATAAACATATATTAATACAGTCCTTGAAGAAAGTCTGTCTAGATTTCCCCTCCCCACACTTTTTGTGCTCCCAAAAGTTTCCTCTCTTGACAAATGGAAAAAACAGTGTAAGTAAAAACTCTCTGCAGTATCTGTCTGTATGTTTCACGGTTTTTTGGAGTGCTTACTACTTTGTCATACCCATAGGGATATAGTCTTTTATGTAGTCATCTTATGTGGCAAGCAATAGATGATCTCTTCTGCCCTAACAGGGGCTGATGGTATCTAAACCACCACATAGCAGGAATTCACCCTAGCTATCCATCTTGGGTAGAAACCTTTGTGAACTGTTGCCTTCTAAGTTAATCAGCACAACCTAGAAACTCTTGACTCTGTCTAGTGCTGTGACCACTGCTCTTCTGGAGTGGCACGAAAGCATATAGACTACTGTTGCAGAGATTATCAGGGAACATATGAAGGATGCAAAGCTGATATAAATTTAGTTTGACTCCCACTGTATGATGTCAAGAATTTGAGAGCTAATGTGGTTAGAGGTTGATGCAGTTAATTACACTGTGTAGTCAGTAACTTTACTGACTATTGATCAGAAAGTATTCTCAGAGGGAAGAATCTTGGTATTGAGATGAAATAGGATGTTCAAGATCATGTGTAGCATTTTTAGAACAGGAAGCATTACTAGGTTATGTAATAAGTTTTTGAAAATAATTCAACAGCATCTCAGTCTGTTTGCACACTATGCATACGCACTGTTTCATATATCTTGCAAGATATCGTCTGAAATTTCACACATGGTCTGTGGCTGTAATAAATTGAGTTGATTGGATTGTAAGAAGTGTTAAAAAAATCCCCACGCCTTCACCCAAGTAAACATGGCATAGTAATTCTCTGTTAAAGAATCTTAGTCTTGCCAAAACCATCTTTCTGTGCACTTGTGAAATGGACTGATCTCACCTGTCAGCAGTTCTCAGCAAGTCAGGAGATTAAAGGGAAGGCTTAAAATACTTTAATTGGAGTGGCTGTTAGTTGATCATTAATCCTCTTGAAGAAAGAGAATACACGCAATGTATGTCTAGCATAAATGTCTCTGGAAAGATCATAAGCATAATTTAGTTTTGCTTTTGTCACTTCTCTCTCCTTTGCCAGCAGGACTGTGTGTTTTTGTGGCTTTTTTCTTCTTTCTTTTTAATTTAAACTTTATTTTTTTGTCTACCCATCCTAAAAAGGGAAGGGGGAAATCTTATGGCTCCTGCAGACAGATTTTAAGCAGGGAATGTCAAACATTTCAAGAACTAAGAGCAAGTCTGACACCAATTTGCTGTTTCCATGTGCTGACTGGTTTTGCACTGAGGTGACTGGCTGATAAACTGTCTTTCATATTAACCCTTTCTATCCAGAATGCTTTATCAGAAGATAATTTTCAACTTCTCTGTTGCTTACCTGAACTGCATTGTTTTGTATCCAGTGTGAAACTCAAAACTCAACCTTATGTGTTCCAGTTATTTTGCTGAAGTTAACAGTTGCTGGAAAATAAACTTTCTGATGCTGTTGGCTTTGTGCCATGATGCAGATGGTCCTTTCAGCTCTTCATAGCTAGTTTAGCAGTTAGAAAAATAAAGCTAGTTCCAGTTTGGCCCATGTGTCACTTGAAATTGTTAGCGAAAGGTAATGCCAGATTTCTATTTTGAGATAGTAATGTCTGAAACAAAGGACAGATTTCCAAGCCAGCTATGCTTATAATAGATTAGCCTTTCAATTGGAGCCTTGGGTTCAATTCAGGGATTTATGCATGTAAGTCTTTACTTGTACTTTAATAAGATGAAGATGACTCTTGTCTTCTCTGTGCTAGGGCTGGCAGCTTCTTCTCAGTATATTCAACTTGTTTCTTATATAAAATTCTGTCAGTGTGCTTGACCAGCATTTGGTATATAGTTGCCTATCCGAGCTATGATTAGTTGCCTCTCTTTATTAGACAAAAATACCACCTCACACATCTGTCTGAGATCATTATATTGCAAGGAAACTTCCTTAGGTATTTCTCCTGGCAGCCAGAATGCTGGGAGAAGGTGATACCTTGTTCCTGCATACCTCCTTCATGGCTTCATCACCCTAATTGAAATTAATGTCTTCCGTTTTCTAAACCGCTGCTCTCATCTGTAAGACTGCTTTAGCCCAGCTTCAGACCTTTCTACTATTCTTACTTGAAAAGCCACAGTTCTAATTTGTCAGCAAACATGGCCATAAAAAGTCACACAAATATGGACAAGAAAACTTTACGTTCCTTGTAGAATATTACCACAATGCTTGCTGCCACTTTTACTTTCACTACTTATTCCCCAGAAGCAGCAAACAGGCTTTTAGCTTTATTAACATCTTCAAAGGAGAGGTAGGTTTGGTCTGTGGCATGAGTTACAGTTTTGTTGTGAGAGTGAATAGGGACCATATAGGGCATCTTCTTTTGATTACTACGTGCATGTTCCTGCTGCCATGGGATTTGGGGCAAGATGGTTGCTAATGCAGACAACTGGAACTGGCAGCCTGGAGGGTTTTTCTTTACTTGTTTTCCAGAACTCTGATAAAATTAAGCTTTTCTTCTAACAGTTTAGTTGATTCCAATGTTAATTATATCCATGCCACTATAAGGAAAAGGTGTATTACATGTACTGTGGACATACCACTCTTGAGTCCACTCCTTTCTACCTCTTGATTCTACTTTATCTTCCACTAGTGTAGTCAAAGGTCAGGAAAGCATGACCCAGTCTTTCAGCTGCTATTCTGTGCTGAACAAGTACTGTCTGGCATGATGGAGAACTAAGGCTGAGGCAAAAGGAACTAGTATTGCCAAGTTGGTTTCTGCAGAGTCCTTAAACTGTTCCTTTCAAGCATTACCTCAAACCTAACCTGACTATAGTGTCTCACTGCAGGTTAGCTTCCTGGAACTTTAGGACTCTTAGTGACAGGGCTTTTAGCCAACTTTCATCATTTCCCACTTTGGAAAGAGATTTACTATTGTCTGTAAGCTATTAAAATATTTCTCAAGTATTAAATGAAAAATAAAATTTAAAAAAAAGTAGGTCTGGAAGCATATCCTGACAGTTTATACTGGGGTATGGAAAAGAAACTTTACCTATAAAAATTTTACTTTCTATGGGACATAGGGTGAAGGTTGTATCTGAAGCTACTGCATATAAGAGTGGGCTAATTACTTAATGTTAATCTAGCATGTAGAAAATTTGGATATAAGACTGTAAATTGTGTAGTAGGTGCTACTTTCACCCTTCTAATCACTGTAGTCTAATCCTTACCTTTAGCTAAAGAGGCTAAATCTGATTAAGTACTCTCTGTGCTCATTGTGGAGAACTCTATCACTATGAAGCACTCTTCATTGAGCAAACAGTAGAAGAGATGGTAGCAGTGGAAATAAAAAGTGCCAAATTTTGTCTCTTCTGGTAGCACTGCAAGCTACACCTCTCCAGATGTTTCAAACAGCTGCTTCTAAAAATTGTTAGGGAATTGGGGTAGCTCTAAACCCCAGGAGCAAGGCTTGGAATGCTATTCTTAAAATATCTAGGAAATACTCTGCTCCTCCTGATCCCTTTGCAAGTAAAGTGTGTGTTAGGGCTTTTTTTTTTTTGTGTGTTCAGTTCTGAAAGATTTTTTTCTTTTAAGAAGATTAATATTTTCACTACAAGTATTTTGACGGTTGTATTCCCTTAGAGCTGTAGAATTTCTGCCAGTGAAAACCAATTGAGAAATCAAGGTTTGCTGTCACAGATCAATGAATTAACCATTTGAGATGAATTAGAAGTAAACTTCGGCAAATGTTGCTGACTCTTTGAGTATGGAATACTTTAGAACTCCTTTCTATATTGACTTGTTCAGAACTATACTACATTAATGACCTTACAGTTTTGAATCTAGTTCTAGTTATACTTGTTACATTATAAACTATCAAAGTGTTCAGGCTGGAAGGGTCTTTAGGAGGCCATCTAATCCAACTTCCTATTCAGTGCAGGGTCAACACTGAATTCAGCCTAGTCCAGTGGTCTTGAAAACCTCTAGGGATACACTGGTCTTATTTTTCTTTTAGTAACTTAAAGTTTTATTATGTTGTAGTTGATCAGTTCAACTGGATAAATCCATAGCAAATGTGAGCTAGAACATAATATAATGCATGATTCTAAGAGCTGAGCACCTACCTTCTATAATGAAATGAACTGTAGGAATTCCTATAATGAGTACAGGAACTCTGAAAGGAATAAAAGCCAGTCCTAGCCAGTCCCAAGCCAGGGAGCAGGCCAGTTTGTTAACAGTGTGACTAATGTGTCAGCTGATGCTCTGTGCATACTTGGAAAAGTTGAGTACTTGTCAAGCTATGATATGACTTTAGCTGTTGCCCAGATTCTAATATTGCTTAGTGGGGAGCATCCCACATGGCATCACTGGAAGATGCATTTTAAAAAATGACTGCTTAGTTTGTTTTTCCAAGTAATATACTGTTAAAATGTGCAAGTATACAGTATTTTAAATTCCTGTCTTTATTTCCTGGGGTGTTTTCTTTCCAGACCTACTCAGGCCTGTTCTGCGTGGTAATCAATCCTTATAAGAACCTGCCCATATACTCAGAAGAAATAGTGGAGATGTACAAAGGCAAAAAGAGACATGAGATGCCCCCTCATATCTATGCCATCACAGACACAGCCTACAGGAGTATGATGCAAGGTGAGTGCTGACTGAGATAATGACTCCTGTTGAAATCACAAATCAAGGTTGCAGTCAAAACGCTGTATGAGAACAAGTCACTGCTATCAAAAGGTATGGTTTCCTCCTCTGTCCTTGCTTACAGAGGACTGACACCAATGTGAATAGCTTTCTCCTGCTCTAGTGGATTGAAGAACCTTACAAGAATCTGGTAAGAGCTAAACTTGATGTAAAGAGCAGACTTTGTGAATGCATAGGGTTCAGAGAAGCAGGCAGGGAGAACTGAGGTGGTGAACTTTCCCTTTTGGGAATGAGCCTATGGAACGACAGCTGTAGGTGGACAAGTATGCGTATTTGTTGATAGAAGCTTTTAATAAAAGTATTTAAAAGCCAGTCATACAGTCTAGTTGGGTGTGACAAACTTAGTATAACCTGCATTTTGAAGTGTGAGAGTCAGTGGTAGTTTTACTGATCAGTTGTTGGTTACATTTCTATTCTGTTAAGAATAAAACTTTACTGTCAGGCAATATTGAATACATCTCTTGGCTCTTCCTAGAATAAAAGAAAGCAAGCAGATAGACCTGTTTTTTTTTTCCTTTATATATACAAATGAGAAGAACCGTGTATATTACCCGCTGCTTGTCACTTGAAGACTTCTCGATGTGGAGCTCTAGCCTGTGCATACCTCCTTTCTGAGAGGAGGTTGTTCACAGAGTCAGGACCTGTGTTTGGAATGCTTGGAGGGTGTTCTGGTATGGAGGTGTTTTGTGCTTTTCTTCCTGTTTGTAGTTGGGTTGTATGTAGAGGCATGCTTTGTAGGGTTTAAAGGCCATAACGGACAGTTTGATTTGGTATGCCTTGTATGAATTGGATGACTCCTTTATTTTCTGATGAGTAGCAATGTTTGTGTCTCATAGGTTTTGTCATTAACCTCTCTTTTTTTTGAACAGAGGCCAGATATAATAAAATCATACTTTAAAATCCTAATTGGACTCAGTTTTAAAGAGTTCTACTTTTCCCCCGCCCTCACTACCACTTGTACCTCCAAGCATAGGAGGACTATAACAATATGGTTACCCACCAGAGTGGCAAGAGAGCAAGAAAAATTCCTTCTGCTTACCCGCATTAGTGGCTTTAAACAAATCTTACGTGTGGAGAATGCTGAGAGAGGTTGCTGAAGTGTGGTGCCATGCAGAGCACAGCAATGGGAGAGCTAACATGATGAATCAATTAAGCTATATTTGTAAAAGCCTTGGGTGGGGAGGGGTGAACCATACAGCCATGCTGCAGTGGACTGGTGGCAGTGTACTGAATGTGTTGAAGATGTGGCAGCTCTTGAAGTACAGCTATACTACTGATGTGTTGCTCTGAAAGGAATGCTGTATCCAGAGGAAAGAACCTGTGAACCTGGACCTATACAGGACCTCACTTCCTTCAGACAAAGACTAGATCTGCCGTGAAGGACAAGGACAGATGCACTGCCTTCACTATATGTGCCAGCATGTTGTCCATAAACTTCTTACCACTATTTCACTTCCTTTATTACTTCCTTCTTTCCCTTGCCCACTCATTGTCAGCTCAAATACCAACATATGTTTTTCTTAAACAAGCTGTTGACTTAATCCTACCAGAGTTACTCTTACCTAAAAAGAAATCTTTCATATGTAGAATCAGAAACAATTTCATTGTTATTGTTGTAAGGAGACTGAATAAGTCCTTTTCCTTCTATAGACAACAGTTAAACCATTTGGAACTGCACATGCATGCATCTTGTACTTCATTCCTTCCAGATATATCAGTATGTGGAAGTGGATATCCAGACAGCTGCAGTGTTGCAGTAAGGGACAGGTGACCTTTCCTGGTCTGATGGTGGTTCAGAACTAGTGATTAATCTACATTAATATTTTCTTTCCTCCTGAAAAGAGAAGGTGTCTGTTAGACCACTGCTTGAGTGATGTGTAAAAATCAGAAAT
Organism: Athene cunicularia; assembly: GCF_003259725.1. Taxonomy (NCBI): domain Eukaryota; kingdom Metazoa; phylum Chordata; class Aves; order Strigiformes; family Strigidae; genus Athene; species Athene cunicularia. The sequence continues at coordinate 717,039 of NW_020799092.1, read as the reverse complement.
CCCAGACTTGAATTGCTTTGGTGTACAAAGCTGAAGAATGGCAGTCCCACCTCTCTTTTCCTAGCACAGGGAAGTTGCTGTGAGTTCTGCTGGAGTGTTTACCTTTCCCACAATAATTCTAGCTATGCAATGCTCTCAGCAGTATTGACAGTCTAGGGGTTTATCTAGCTCTTCTTTGCCTGGTTTGAGATACCTTGTCACTGACTTTTTGGAATGCTTGTTGGATGTGAGTATCATTCCCTGTTAAATTTTGAAATAGCCTACTTTGACCTGCTTAACTAAGTTTGGAAAGCTTCTTGTGTGCATGTTGCTTCACATGTGTGTATGTGTACTAGGAAGAACCCTTAGAGATCGTTTCAGGGTTATTTACTGCCTTATTTCCTTATTGCAAAGGGTAACAGTCACATTCTGATGTCTGCTACTGGGAGTGAAGGTGAGTAGGATGTTGCACTTGTCTCTGGTCCTGGGTAGCCTCTAGGGCAATGGCAAGCAACATTCCTATTCCACTTCCTCAGTTTTGCTTAGCCGTGGGGGAGGCCTGGTGCAGCAGCCAGTGGTATGGCAGGAATCTGTTCAGAGAATGGAAAATGAAAGGGACTGGTGCTCCACATGGGCCTGAGGCACTTAGGCTGCCTTCCCTAGGTTGCTTTCAGAGCCCTGAACACCGGAATCCTTTATGGTCTGGAGAAGGATAGCAAGCTGTTGACTCTGACTTGTCAGCCTGGGGTGTAGGTATCTCTTAAGCTGACAGAGTGGAAAAGCTTTGCATGTTGATTTGGACTTTGATTTTGTTGTTGTTGTTGTTTTCAGTCAGTTTACAGTATTCTAATAAACAGGCCATTCAAAGGGGCATTCATCAGGAAAGGAATTGGGAAGGGAGAGGAAGATGAGAGCTCTATTCCAATCTCTGCTAATCCAGAAACTATTTAACCCCTTTTCAGGCATCTGTGCTGATGCACTATGGGTGGGCTTGGTCCTCTTTTTGTGTCTACCCTGGTTACTGCATTCACAAGTGTTGTGTGGCATTTATATATTCCAGGAGGTTAAACTACTTTTTGTTAAATTTCACCCAAAGGACTTCTCTGAAGCAATAACATGACAAAAAATGTGTTCAAAGTGACTTTTTTTTTTCCTCCTTTCCCTGTCCCAAGACATTAAGACTCAGAAATGAGATAAAAATTTTATTTTGCTGTATGGTGCTTGGACAGACTTCCTGTGCTTCAAGAGCAGAACTCTGGAAAAAGTGTAACATTTTTGGTTTTGGAGAAAACAACCATTTGTCTTGATGTTCCTCGGTAATCTGGATGCCAGAAGCCTCAGGTCTAACTGCTTTCAGAAAAATTACTCTTGTGGTGCTGATGATTGATGACAGTGGTTGCAAGTGGAGTGGTGTCTTGAGCAAACCAATCATTATTCAAATGCAGCAGTTGTACACTGAAGAGATACATTCTTCACCTTCAGGGGATCTATTTAGAAAAACTTATTTTAAAGTTTTTAAAGAGCACCTGTTGGTTCTTTTGGAACACATATAGGGAATTTTCTATGTCAAATACTGATAGAAGTTAGAACTTCCATTGGTGTCTGGAGCATGGTGGCTCTTATAATGCTAGTGTCTGAATCTTGTGTAATAGACTATATCAGTATGGTTATTCTGGTCTCCAAAGTTCAAATCACTCAACTAAGAGAGCGGTAGGAGAGGGAATAGATGGCACATTGCTAATGAATGTTCTTCATCCCCTTTCTCATCCAGTTTCTCTGCATATTAATGTAGGGCTCTGAACGGTTCACTAAACAAAACTTTTAAAATCATCGTGCGGTGATTAAACCCTTGGTGACATTGATGGATTTGTCTGCAAAGAGCCTGTGCAGCCAGCATCTTGCTGGTATTCACTTGTGAGTTAGGTAGTCTCTGGGTTTGGTGTTTAAAATCAAAAGTTCTGAAGTGTAATAGCTTCATTATTTTTATTGGCCTTGTTACATTAAGGGAGAAAACAGTGTTAGCTATTGTAAGACAAATCACTTGCTGTTGTAGATCTTCACATGCACCTCAGGCCCAGTTGTCATTTTTACAAGAAACAGTCCTTCAGATCTGCTTCTATAGAACATGACCTTGAAGTGGTTTATTTGTAGTTCTTGGATGTTTACATATTTCTTAAATTTCAGAGCTAGCTTAACTTCCTTGGTCTCAAATCTTTTTTCTTGGCTTGTTTCCTAGCATTGGTCTTCTATGCTGCAGTGTATATTGCACTGTCCCAAAGTGCATCTTTATTTCTGGCTTACCAATTCAGGGATATAAGGTTGACAGAGCTGTTCAGTTATGTAGTGGCACAGATGTCTCTTTAAAATTGCATGTAAAGGTAAAATTCTGTTTCCACTAAACCCAAAATAATATAGCCTGTGGATTCACTAGTTTGTTTCCAAGATTTTTCCAAATTTCTGATGCAAAGGGCAATGTTAAGTTTGGATACTAACTATGGAGGATGTTAATTTTGATCATGTTCGTATACAAATGGCAAGAAAATATGTGTATGGGTTCTGATTTTTTAAAGAAATGTTTACATGCTTTGAATTACTTGAGATTTCTAAATGCAGCTTTCAAAATCTGTGTCTCAAAATGTGGTTTTCAATACAACAAGGAGCTAAAAAAACGAGTCTGTTGCCCACTTGTTTTTTAGTAGTTACCACACGCTTTTTGCTTCATTCCTGTAAACCAGAGCAGGAGCTCTCTGGCAGTCACTTATGTAATGGCTCAACCCTTGCTGTCAGTCTTCCCGCAGTTCACTGTTTTAGTATCATGAGCTGCTTGAGCTTTTGCAGGCTGTATACCAGTTTTTCTTTCCTGTCAGAACTTCATAAACATTTGTGTAACCTAAAATTACAGCTTAACTTGTTTTCCTGTTTTGCTATCTTCAGATTCAGTTAAGGAATGTTAGAGAAAGGGGTATGGGTTCAAGTCCATAAAGAGCTTGGGGAAATAAATGTTTGCATTTGACCCAGTAGGATAAATTTAATTTTTTAAAATAAAACTTACTTTTCTCCTCGTGACCATCCTGAAACTTCAGCTAAAGCAAAACCAAATCTTGGCATTACAGTGTTCCTGCCAACTCAAGTGATTTTTCTCCTTTTTTACATCTTGAAGTTCTGTTGTTGAGAGCTGTCTTGGATACACTATGTTTGTCCATGATTTTTTTTTTTTAACTTGATGATTAGTTATTAGCACTTTGAAACTTCTGTATAATGCATTCCTTAAATGATAATGCAAAAACATGTTCTCAGGCTCTGTTCTGATGTTCCCCTGGAGTTTTTTTTTTTATCCTGCTCAAGCCAGCATGTAGATTAAAGCACCACAGTGAACATATTTGATTAGATTTTATGCCAGTGGGGTTGTTCGGAGAAGCACAGTGTGTCAAGTGCTTGAGGCTCCTCCTGTGTTAGAGCCCTGAGGGAAGGACAGTGGTTATAAGATTATGTTCAGGTCGGTTCAAGGAGGGACTGAGGCACCGAAACTACTGCATGGTTGAAGCACTTAAATGCATTTAAGCTGAATTCTTGCTTTTAGGTCAACTCTCTAACTTGATCAGCCAGCTAGTTGCTTAGGTCGGGCTCCAGGCATTCACTGCGATGCTAAGGGAGCTGTAGAGTAATGGAGGCCTAGAGGGCCAGGCTGCCAGACGCACGGTGGTTAGGAGGTGGGTGGTACCATCTAGCTATGGTTAAGCTTTTGGCCTTAATGAGTCAGCTATAGGCAGGGGACTGCAAGCCAAGCCTTTGCCTTTCAGCTACACTTCCTCTTAGCTGGAGAGATGATGTCACCATTGTGTGAGTGCTATATTACTTCTCCTTTTATGGAGATGAACAGACTTGAAACTGGAGTCACTCATGCAGAGGAAGTGGGTGATAAAGGCCTCCTAGGATGTTCTGTAACTGAGATGTGGCGATTAAATTGCATATTCTCTTCTAGCCATTCAACTTTTTTCTTCTTCCATCCCAAAACACCTAAAAACAAAATTCAAGAGTTTGGAGCTCTATTAATTTGCCAATTAGGCCAATATATGTGACCACAGAAGTGCAATATTTATTCAGATTGGTTGTTTTGCAGTAGAATATTTGGCTGAGGATATTTTATGTACAAGATGTCTCTCTTGTGAAAAGAAATTCAGGTTTAATTAAGTTTTTTATGTATGTCCCAGGTCCTGGAAGCAGTCTAAAACGCAGTCTTTTATTTTTGGACTGAAGAAAGTTAAGAATGAGTTAGATATTATGTTTTCTAGACAGTAAAAGTAATCTACTGATCTTATACTATACTTCTGCATAGCTTAAATTTGAAGGATGATTTACTTCCTGAATTTCTGGATGCTTGAGGCTGCTGCTTCTTATGATCACTTGAATACTGTGGTGATAAGAGCTAAAGAAGAGCCTAGACTAAAAGCTTTCATTTGCCATCTGGTCTGAAATACAGAACTGTTGCTATCATTAACTAATGAGTTGTTATTCTGGATTGTTTTTAGTAAGTGATGCTGTTTAGGATTGAAAAGCAGCTGCAAATTTCTTTTAATCAGGCGTTCCATGGTTGTGTTATTATAAGCAACTGAGTTTACAGTACCCAGCATGTTCTCTTTTGCTGAGTAGGTTGCTTGCACAACTGACAATGGAGTAGAGGCAAGTGCTGACTGAAGTTGTGAAGTACGTCCATGTTGAATGATTCTTTTATTAAAAAAAAAAATATCGGTGGAGGTGGCCTATTGTCTGGACAACTGAATTCTGATTCTTGATGGCACAGGTCAGTATTGTAAGGAGAATGAATATTGACATTTAAAGCAATTCTTAATTAGAAGTGTGTCTGAGAGTTAGGCTTTTGTATGTGTTAGCTCTTTGGCCTTTTGGTCGGCTCCAGTTTCCTGTTGCTCAACACATTGAGTTGTCTGTCTGTACACAATTAGAAGAATTCCAACTATCCCAATGGCTGCTGCTGTGAAGTCCTGGGAAAGAATTTCCCCCGGATTGCAAACAGGAATGTTGCCTTTTATGGCCCTGTCTGTGAGCTGCCCGTGACTTGCCTGCACTTGCAGGTATGTTCCTGCCTGGCTTAAAGCAGAGGTGACTAATGCAGCTGCAGCAGGCCACCAGGAAAGTATTTTGGGGGAGGAAAATGTAGTACCCGGGAGGATTTTGAACACTGCCTGTGACTTTTCCTGCATGAGCACCTTTCAATACCTTGCTCTGTCTTAGGTGTGGAAAAATCCCTTTGGGACCTCCTTGGGTGCTGTTGCTACCTTGCCTTGTTGGAATGAGGCTCAAATATTGCTTCTCAACTAAGTGTGACAAACCTGTCACAATCAAGAAGTGTTCAGTGCCAAAGAGCTTCTTAGTATTATCTGATGTTGATTGTCTCTTTTTCTATGGAGCAGCTGGTTTATCTGTCTCTTACCAATGTTTTTTTGCTGGGATAAGGAATCTTCTGGGGAGGGAATGGGAAGGCATTGCTATTCAGGTGCTTGGGGCTCCATGTTTAAGCTCCAGTTGGGGCTCCAGTTTGCGGAGCCCCAGTGCATAAGTCCAAGACCAGAACTGGCTACCAGGAATAAGGACGCACCTTCCTTAGGGTTATCTTTTTTATTTTCTTATTTCTCTCAAATTGGCCTCTTATGAGCCTATGTGGTACCTGAATGTGAGCATAACCTTTTCTAGGACAAGTGGGCTGCTGCTTTATAGTATGCTTTCCAAAGTCAGATGTTATTTGGAGGTACATAGCTGCTTTGTGATAGAGAATTGCACCCAATTGCATCCATCTACAGAGGAATAGGTTTCCTTAGGCAATCTGTAAATGAGTCATTAGTGATTCCCCTGATCCGCCCTCAAAATGCCCAGTCATGAAGAGGGCTGGCTGTGCCTGCTGAGCCCTTGACCCACTGGGAACCTTGAATGGGTGAGACCTTCAGAGCTGTCTAATATCTGCTCTTAGCCTGTCCCTCAGCAAAAGGGGTGCATATCTTAAAGGCAAGGAATAAAACTCAGAATTTGAAAAAAAATGAATATGCAATGCTAGTAAATCTGCAGTATGTTTTTGAATGCTTAAGAATTTGCTGGGCCAAAAGCATTTGAGTGATATCCTTTAGTTCGCTTTTTTCCAGCTTGCTTTCTTCCAGTCCTAGGGCTGATCAGCTCTTTCTGGCAACAGTATTAACAGGGATAAAGCAGATTATTTTCCTCTATTTTTTTGTGCTTATCTGCATACAATTAGGCAACTCCTGCTCTTAAACTTTTTTACGGGAAACTATCTGTGCACCTGAACCTAATGTTTCCGTTATTGGTTTCAGAATAATTTAAGAAAAGGTAGAATCTCAAATTTAGTAGGTCTGCCTGCTTCACTTATTCCATGAAAACATGTCCAAAGGCTATTCTCTCTTTATAAACTGAGTTTATAGTTTTTCTTGGTGAATATGGCATTCATGATGTTAGGACTGCAATGCTAAATTCACTTGCAGCAACAGTGTTTATGGGTATAGATAGTGGTTTCAGGTACTTGAAATCTATCTGACTATAAAGCCTTCCCTAATTACAGATCAGTCCCTTTTATTGTGCACAAAACAACTTGAATGATGACTCAATTATATTGTCTTAAGTATTGTCTTAATACTCTCTGGTGGGGAGAATACTGAGTGCACTTGGGTACTACTGGAGAAAAGAACAGAAAGAACTAGTAGCTAAAATATGGAGAGAGTCACATTCATAAATGTAGTGATGAAGGTTACTAATTGCTGAAATAAATTATTAGAGCAATCCAGTGAATTGTATATTCTCATGGATGTTTGTGGCTTGCTTTATCTCACTTTAGAGATCAGACTTTAGTGCAACACAAAGTTGGGGCTCAGCATGGAAGAAGGAAAGAATGACTAACTGTATGAAATCTAACTGCTGTGTTACTGGAGTTCTTGGACTGGATGATCTGATAGTCCTCTGGCCTTGATCTTAATTTAAAAAAAAACCAAAACAATCCAAACAGCTAAAATAAACCCTAGAAAACACAGCCAAGTAGGTAACATAAAAACTAATGGAGATTTTGAGTTTGGTGACACAATCTGTTCTGTAAGTGCCACAATAGCTCTTGAGGACTGTCTGTGAATGACCTTCTGTGCCCAAGTCTGTTCTGTGCCTGAACAGGTCTCACTGCCCCAGTGATTGCTACAAGCTACAAAGGCTGTTGTGGTGTAGGCACAGGCACTCTCCAGTCTGCCCAGTGCTCCCAGCTGGTTCCTGGTGGCATGGGGGAGGAATGGGGTGCAGGCTGGGGGGCAGGCACAGCGTGGAGAAGTGGATGAAAGGTGAAACCAGGGCAGAATCAGGGGAATGTGTTCATACAGAAGTGGAGGAGGAATAGTGAGATGAAGGCATGGTGGAAGGACTAGTCAGTGCTATGTATGAGGAAATGGAATCATAGGTGAAAGTTGAAAGGAGGTTAAAGGTGTGGGAGAAGATAGTGGTGGATAGGCTGGGTGAAGAAAGTTCTGTACCTGGAAAGATACTGTCATCCACAGCTGTGAATTGAACCCAGGAATTGGTTTGTCTGCTTGGTGTGTCAACATGAAAAAGGTTTGTACTGTTACCAGCTGCTGTATTAATACAATAAGGGATGGTGCTACAACAAATTAGCTGTGTAGAATTTAAGCTGCTGCTCAGTGTTGTAGTTTTCAAGTCTATTCTGTACAAAACAAGTAACAAAAATTTCTCACTGAGCTTCCAGTGTTTGTTTTGGGGATGAAAGTCTCTGTTTGATGTATTTGACCCTCCTCCCCCTTCCATTTCCATTGCTCTGCTGGTAAATTTTGTAAGTCAGTATGATCCCAGTATAATAGGGGGGAGAGGGCTGAAGAACAAGTAGATGTACATCAAACTGTAGCTCTGGTAGATATGTTCAGTGGGAGACTTCTGTATTGTTTGTAGAAAAAATTGTAAACAATATTTTTTCTGGATGAAGAAAACTAAATTGCTATGGTGCCATTATACTTTGGTATATGGTGGGAGGTTGGAGTCTGTTGCTGGAGAAGGGTTTCCTGGCCATATTTCTGAAGATGCTTGTCGGAGTTTACTAGTTCCTGGTTTTGTCTTTGGTGTTGATTTCATTATGTCACAGAAATTTAGAGTCTTAGTCTGACTACTTTTTTTTAAATTTTATTCTAGATCGAGAGGATCAGTCCATCCTTTGCACGTGAGTATTTACAGCTGTCAGCTTATCTGGTTGTCAAAGTCTGTGTGTTTAAATTCTTGATTGGAGGACTGTCTTAATTTTAAGTGCTGGGAGTAGGCTCAGTCAATCAGGTAATAATGAAGAGTCAAGGAAGGTCACACTACAATTCCTCCAATATATATTTAATCATAGAATCACAGAATGGTTTGGGTTGGAAGGGACCTTAAAGATATCTAGTTCCAACCTCCTGCTATGGGCAGGGACACCTTCCACTAGACCAAGTTGCTCAAAGCCCTGTCCAGCCTGGCCTTGAATGCTTTTAAGAATGCATCTACAACCTCTGTGGGCAACTTGTTCCAGTGTCTCACCACCCTCACGTAAAGAATTTCTTCATAATATCTAATCTAAATCTACCTCTTTCAGTTTAAAATCATTACCCCATATCCTATCACTACACTCCCTGAGCAAGTGTCCCTCCCCATCTTTCCTGTAGCCACCTTTAAGTACTGAAAGGCCACTATAAGGTCTCCCTGGAGCCTTCTCTTCTCCAGGCTGAACAACCCCAACTCTCTCAGCCTGTTCTCATAAGGGAGGTGCCTCAGCCCCCTCATCATCTTTGTGGCCTCCTCTGGACCCACTCAAGCAGGTCCATGTCCTTATGTTGGGGGCCCCAGAGCTGAACACAGTACTCCACTTGGGGTCTCATGAGAGCGTAGAGGGGCAGACTCACCTCCCTTGGCCTGCGGGCCACAGTTCTTTTGATGCAGCCCAGGATACGGTTGGCTTTCTGGGCTGTGAGCACATGTTGATGGCTCATTCAGTTTCCATGCGCTGCTACCCCAAAGTCCTTCTCCACAGGGCTGCTCTCAATCCACTCTTTGTCCGGCCTGTATTTGTGCTTGGGATTGCCTCAACCCATGTGCAGAACCTTGCACTTGATTTTATTGAACTTCATGAGGTTTGCACAGACCCACCTCTCAAGCATGTCCAGGTCCATCTGGGTGGCACATCCTTTCCCTACAGCGTGTCAACCACACCACACAGCTTTGTGTTGTTGACAGACTTGCTGAGAGTGCACTCAATCCCACTGTCCATGTTGCCAACAAAGAGGTTAAACAGTGCCAGTCCCGATATCGATCCCTGAGGAGTGCAGTGTGTCACCGCTTCCCACTTGGATATCAAGCTGACCGCAACTCTTTGAGTGTGACCATCTAGCCAATTCCTTACCTGCTGAGTGGTCCATCTGTCAAACCCATGTGTCTCCAACTTAGAGACAAGGATGTTATGTGGGACATGCTTTGTACAAGTCCAGGTTGATGACATCAGTTGCTATTCCCTTATCCACCAACACTGTAACACCATTGTAGAAGGCCAACAAATTTGTCAGGCATGATTTGTCCTTAGGAAACCATGTTGGTTGTCACTAATCACCTCCTTAATTTCCATGCACCCTTACATAGTTTCCAGGAGGATCTGCTCCATGATCTTGCCAGGTGCAGAAGTGAGACTGACTGGCCTGTAGTTCCATGGGTCTTTCTTTTTCCCTTTTTAAAAATGTTTCCCCTTTTCCAGTCAGTGGGACTGACTACAATGACTTCTCAGATATGATGGATAGTGGTTTAGCCACTTAATCCTTTGGTTCCCTTGGGACCAGCAGATGCGTCTCATCAGGACCCATGGACTTGTGCACCTTCAAGTTCCTTGGATGGTCTCAAATCTGAGCTTCTCCTACAGTGGGTGGTTCCTCATTCTCCCAGTTCCTGCCTTTCCTTTCTGTGTTTTGGGCAGTGTGGCTGGACCACATGCCAGTGAAGACTCGGGCAAAAATTTGTTGATTACCTCAGTCTTCTCCATGCCTCAGGTAACCAGGTCCCCCATTTCCTTCTCGAGCAGGCCCACTTTTTCCCTAGTCTTTCATCACAGACATACCTGTAGAAGATTTTCTTTGTTGCTCTTGATGTCCCTGACAAGATTTAATTCTGTCAGAACTTTAGCCTTCCTAACCTGATCCCTGGCTGCTTGGACAATTTCTCAGTTTCTCACAGGCTACCCTTGCTTCCACTCTCTGTAGGCTTCCTTTTTGTGTTTGAGCTTGTGTAGGAGCTCCTTGTTCATCCATGCAGGCCTCCTGTCATTCTTATGTGACGTTCTCTTTGTTGGGATGCATTGCTCATGAGCTTGGAGGAGGTGATCCTTGAATATTAACCAACTTCCTTGGGCCCCTCTTCCCTCCAGGGCTTTACCCCACGCTACTCTATCAAGAAGATCCCTGAAGAGGCCAAAGTCTGCTCTCATGAAGTCCAGGGTAGCAAGCTTGCTGTGTTTCCTTTTTGCTGCCCTAAGGATCTTGAACACTGTTTCATGGTCACTGCAGCCAAGGCTGCCCTTGAGCTCTACATTCCCCACCAGGCCATCCTTGTTGGTGAGAACAAGGTCTAGCATGACACCTCTTCTTATTGGTTCCTCTGTTACTTGGAGAAGGAAGTTATCAGTGCATTCCAGGAACCTCCTGAATTGCTCATGCCCTGCTGTGTTGTCCCTCCAACAGATAGCAGGATGGTTGAAATCCCACATGAGGACTAGGGCTTGTGACTATGAGGCTGCTCCTGTCTGTCTGTAGAGGGCCTCATCTGCTTGCTCTTTCTAGTTGGGTGGCATGTAGCATACTCTCACTATAATGTCTTCTGTCCTGCCCTTCCCTTTAGTCCTGGCCCATAAGCTCTGGTTGGCTTGTCATCCATCCCCAGGCGGAGCTTGGCACACGGACATAGAGGGCAACACCCCCTCCTCACCTTCCCTGTTGTTCCCAAAGAGCCTGTATCCTTCCATTCCAACACTCCAGTCATAGGAGCCATTCCACCACATCTCTGTGATGCCAGTAAGATCATAGCCCTGCAGGTGTATACACATCTCTAGCTCCTCTTTTTTATCCCTCGTGTTATGTGTGTTTGCATAGAGACATTTAAGTTGGGCCCCTGATGAAGCTAAATAATCCTTTCTACAGAATACTTTTCATAAGTGGAGAGGAAGAAGGGAGGTTTTGAAACAGTCCCTGTTCTCAAACTCAAAGAAATACAGCTTTGTCAATGCAAAAGGCTTGGAGGAGTCTTCAGATTTGATGCAGCTGTTACGTTTAAGTGCATTCATACTGATGAGGCTGATACAGTAACAGTACTCATGATACAGGAGCTTCTCTTCCAGACACAGCAAAATTTGGTTGGCCCTCAGTTCTGCTTAAGGAATTGGTATGTTTCTTCTTGTAGTTGGGAAGCTTCCTCTTGAAAGATTCACTTCGTTACCTTTCACCCCTACCTCTACAGCAGCTTCTGAATTATTCCTCAGCCACTTGGCAATCTTTGTACCCAAGTGACTAGAAAGCATAGTTCTTTATTGCCTTCCCTTCTCCGTGCACGCATGTGGAACCTGCACCCAGCAACAAACTGGCTGAGGGCTAGCCTGCAGTCCAACCACACTGCTACTGCTTGCCAGTGCAGCTTGTTTTTTCTTGGTTTTGAGGGAGGTGCTGCAGTGGCCAGAATGCAGTTAAAGGAACATAGCCCTTTTGGGGTTAGAAATATGCATGTCTCGTTTGGGAATGAATTGCAGATTTTCTTTACAGAGGTGAATCGGGAGCTGGTAAAACGGAGAACACCAAGAAGGTCATTCAGTATCTGGCTCATGTTGCTTCCTCACACAAGTCTAAAAAAGACCAGGTAAGACCGAGATTTAATGATGCTTTATGATTTTGCTGAATTTGGATAATAAATATATATTGGCTGATGTTGGTAAAAGCCATACTGCTCAATAAAAGCCTGGATCCTAACGTATGTTAGGAGACTGAGGACAACAGTAAACTATGAAGCAATAAAATTTTTGTCAAAAATTGCAAGCCAGGCAACATTGTTCTAAGTCATAATTCCTTTGAATTCAGTGGAGCTACTGTGGGGTAAACTCATCCACAACCTCTTGGATTTGTGGGCAAGTACATAGGCAAGAGACACTATAAATGAAGCATTACTCTTACTGAACTTGTTACGCAGATGCATTGTGTATAGCCAGTCTAGGCAGTTTAAAACTGGTCCTGTGGAGGAATTTTCTCCTTTCTCTTGTACCTTTAGAGATTAGGTCTGGCTATTATATATGCTGTCTCAAAACTGGAGAATACAGTGACAGGCTAGTGGACATCAGCTGAAAACTTTGAAATTGTAGGCAAACATTACAAGGGTGGAAAACAGCCAAGTGTTAACAGCACATGAAAGGAGGGTGGTGGTGATGGTGGGAGGACTTTAAAGATGTCTGACTTATATTTTTTTCCCCCTCCCTCTCCCCCGATGGACTATTGCCGAATTCGTCAGTTGTATCCTCGTAGGTGAGCTGCACGTTTACTGCACGTTCTGCACCAGGAATGCATTTTCTGTCCCATTGTGTGATTTTTTTGAGCAGCTTTTCACTCCACACCAATATCGCTTTCTGCAGCTAAACAAATCCATAGACAATTCACAATTTTATTTTTTTTTTGTGTGTGGTACACAGTAATCCTTTTGTGAGGATGTTCAATGGGAGACTAAAGTAATATCAACAATACTTGTGTTCTGTAGTCAATACTGGTTTGTATTTGAGGTTTTTCTTGCAAGATCTTCCCAGATATACCATTTGAGAAGTATTCCTCCAGGGCAATAGGAATTCCCTAGAACCAAAAGTGTCTTGTGTGTTGTGTTCCTAGTAAGATAAATATAGTTAGGTGTTTAGCTTTCTATTCTCTGCAGTGAGATGTGGCTGCAGGTTGCAAAGAAAAGTTGGGGGAAAGGCTGCCCTGCAGACAGGGTGTTCCAGGACTGTGAGCTTGTTAGCCAGAGCTGAACACGCTGGAAATGGTGAGCTGTGAAATGAAAGCCAGATGCCAAGTGTTGGCTGTATGTGTACATAAGAGTTTTCCCATAGTAGCTTAATGTGTAGGTATGTCTTATGTTAGTAGAGGATATGAATAAGAAGGCATCTTTGCATGCAGGCATGCTATGTGTGTGTGCACACATAGTAGTAAGTCACTTCTGGAATCTAGTCAAAAAAAGAGTATTCTATGTGCCAGAGTTTGACATATGAAGGCTTTTTCCATGGTCTGTCAGTAGCTGTATTTAGAAACAGTCTTCCTTTTTTTCCCTTTCCCCCCTTCCTTTCCCCCCTTCCTTTCCCCCCTTCCTTTCCCCCCTTCCTTTCCCCCCTTCCTTTCCCCCCTTCCTTTCCCCCCTTCCTTTCCCCCCTTCCTTTCCCCCCTTCCTTTCCCCCCTTCCTTTCCCCCCTTCCTTTCCCCCCTTCCTTTCCCCCCTTCCTTTCCCCCCTTCCTTTCCCCCCTTCCTTTCCCCCCTTCCTTTCCCCCCTTCCTTTCCCCCCTTCCTTTCCCCCCTTCCTTTCCCCCCTTCCTTTCCCCCCTTCCTTTCCCCCCTTCCTTTCCCCCCTTCCTTTCCCCCCTTCCTTTCCCCCCTTCCTTTCCCCCCTTCCTTTCCCCCCTTCCTTTCCCCCCTTCCTTTCCCCCCTTCCTTTCCCCCCTTCCTTTCCCCCCTTCCTTTCCCCCCTTCCTTTCCCCCCTTCCTTTCCCCCCTTCCTTTCCCCCCTTCCTTTCCCCCCTTCCTTTCCCCCCTTCCTTTCCCCCCTTCCTTTCCCCCCTTCCTTTCCCCCCTTCCTTTCCCCCCTTCCTTTCCCCCCTTCCTTTCCCCCCTTCCTTTCCCCCCTTCCTTTCCCCCCTTCCTTTCCCCCCTTCCTTTCCCCCCTTCCTTTCCCCCCTTCCTTTCCCCCCTTCCTTTCCCCCCTTCCTTTCCCCCCTTCCTTTCCCCCCTTCCTTTCCCCCCTTCCTTTCCCCCCTTCCTTTCCCCCCTTCCTTTCCCCCCTTCCTTTCCCCCCTTCCTTTCCCCCCTTCCTTTCCCCCCTTCCTTTCCCCCCTTCCTTTCCCCCCTTCCTTTCCCCCCTTCCTTTCCCCCCTTCCTTTCCCCCCTTCCTTTCCCCCCTTCCTTTCCCCCCTTCCTTTCCCCCCTTCCTTTCCCCCCTTCCTTTCCCCCCTTCCTTTCCCCCCTTCCTTTCCCCCCTTCCTTTCCCCCCTTCCTTTCCCCCCTTCCTTTCCCCCCTTCCTTTCCCCCCTTCCTTTCCCCCCTTCCTTTCCCCCCTTCCTTTCCCCCCTTCCTTTCCCCCCTTCCTTTCCCCCCTTCCT
>NW_020799092.1:655668-702605 GCF_003259725.1 Athene cunicularia | reverse complement strand
TCCCCCCTTCCTTTCCCCCCTTCCATCATGGGGTTGAGTAAGTATTCTTCCATTGCTTATCCATAAGCAAAGGATAGACTGTCGCTAAATTGGACGGTTGGTGATTTGCCCAAGTTTGGTATTTACACCCCCACCCCACCAAGTTTTGATTCTTCCCAGAAGTTCTGCAGCTCATATTTTGCTCCAGTTTTGTAACTAAACAGTAGCATTGGGCTTACCATAGAAGGTTTAGAACGGGAGTCTTTGAATGTTAATTAGTAATGAGTGCTCTGTCCACAATTCTTTATAAACCTTCATCTTTGAACCAGATTATAAGGATTTGTAAAGATGAATACATGAAACTTTTTGAGGATCTTGGGTATACTGGTTATGGCAGGTTTGGTTTTTTTTCCAAGCTGAATATGATAGCCTTGAACCTTTATGCTGCAAGATTAGGCACAGAACTTAATATAGAAAGCAGTGGTGCTTTATCCGTGAGGAAGGTTTCTTGGCTGTCACCTATTAAAAGTTTTGGCTGTAAATCCCCATTTTTCAAAGTATCAGAGCAAAATCAGTTTTACAAAGCATATTCTCCAATTCTAGCTCCCTGGTTTTCGAGGTAGTGGTACCTTCCACCAATCCCAGTGCTTCAGTATATTCAGCTAAATAGCTTGCTGCATGGTGTGACTACTAAGCACATTAAGGCTACTTTTTGGGTCTACTGAATCCAATTATATAAATATTTTTTTTCATTTTATAGAAATTGATGTTTTCCCACGTTTAGTCTCTGCTTCTCTAGTGACTGCTTAATTCACATAATATTTTTTTCAAGATGAGAATGTTCGCAGCTAATCAGAAATTCAAGGGTAATAGTTGCTAATGTTGAAATATTTGTAATGAAGGTTAGGTTACTGATGATCCTTCTCCCTTCCCCAGGCTGTTGGGATTCAGTTATTTGACAATCTCCCATGACTGCAGAAAATAATACAAAAGCAAACCCCTAAAGTGTAAAAAAACAATAACAAAAGCCCCCACTAAACCAAACAAACACTGTCGCCCATCTTTTAGTTTTTTAAAATGCATTCTGTTAAAGCTAGCTGTGATTTCTAGATGTCTTTCACCATACTTCCTGAAGAGTAAATAGCTGGCAAAACCATCTACCTTGCATAGATATAATTCCAGAAAGTGTACTCTGATTTTTTTACATCTCATGTAAGATAGATGTTAAGGTTTTTAGTTGCTTTAAATTGGTGATGTGATTTCAGAGCAGTAGGAGAGTACTGAAGAGTGTGCACTACCCAACCACAGGCTAACAGTTTTAGTGGCTGTTACTGCTTCTGTTTTCAGGGGGAATATTGTACATGCTTCAAATGCATCCCATGTATTAAACAAATTTATTTCAGGTAAAGGAATGGCAGTTACGAGTGTTAGAAAATTGGCAGCATCTTCATGATAGGAATCTTAAAATTTCTAGAAAGCTTGTGATGGACAGCTCTGTGTTGTACTATTCTTGCTTTGCAGGATTATGCATTGTATAATAATAGTGAAGTCTTTTCCTTCAATGAGAGGTGACCATCAACATTTAAGCTAAAAAACCCCAACAAACTCCACCCAAAACCTTTTCAAACGAAGACAGCGTACAGTGAGGAATTGATACACTGCAGTAATCTCAGCCACTTAATCTTCTGTGCCATTGCCATGGCATGTTAGAAACTTGATCTCTATCATGGTGCTGAGGCAAGTCATGAGAGCTGACTGACTTTACCAGCTCTTCACTGTTTTCATTTCCCCACAGCTTTATACTGCTGTTGAACCTGATAGTATCTATGTGTATTGCCACCTTGGTGATTGAAGGGACATAATCACCTCTAAACTACAGTTTACCAACACCTACTTGACACTAATGATGTTTTCTTCCTGAGGTACTAAATAGAAGGGTCTATAGTATGCATTTCTATAAATTTGTTTTTTTGTGTAGCTAAACATGATCTTAGTTTTATTTTTAGCTAAATAATTAAAATAGATTTGATGTCAAAGCCTGACTTCTGTGTAGAGGAAAAAATGGGCTTTTTAAAATCTCTTCCCTTGTTCTATGGTTGGGTTGAAATGCTATGTTGCTGGCATCTCTATCTTGCATTGTAACAGATTGAAGCCAAACAAAGGCCTAGGACTTTACTGCAGGATGGGGAGAAGGAATGGGGTGAGGGAAGAGTGTTCCAACTTCAGTACACATGCCCAGAATAGGAGGGGAAATATGACTGCCACACAGTTTCAAGGACTAAACCCAGTTTCAAGGTTTTCTCCTTACAAAGCCATGTGCTAGCTCTGTTGTGAGAGAGCAGATGTCCCAGCTCCAGTTCCCTTCCCAGGGCTAACCCTCTTGTTATATATACTTGACAGTGAATGAAAGCATTTGCAGCAGCTGCCTCTTCTGTATATGTGCAGTTCTACAGGGACTGAGGGTCTTGTTTGGCCTTGCACTTTGCAAGTGTGAAGTGAGGTGATTGTGCAAGTAAAAAAAGACTTGTAGTTCTTTGTACAGTTGTAAGGACTAATTTGTTCTATAATGCACTTTGAGAATGAATGGGGACAATTTTCCTTTAGAAATATCCTTAAATAATTTGCCCATAAATTCCAGTTGTTGTGAATCAAACTTCATTTCCAACAGTTACGCACAGGAAGACTTGAGTACTTACTATAACTTCTAAAAAGAGAAATGTTAATCTAAACTGTCATTTTCTGTCTCTAGAAGCTTTTTAGGTAATCTTGAAATACATAGAACTCTACGGTTTTAACACAGAGGACAATTAATTTTTAAAAGCAGCCAGGGATGTATCTAGACCCTGCGGGAAAGGTGTATATGCTCCAATGGTCTAGTACTTGGCAGGGATAAAGGTTTCGAATTTTTCTACAGCTCCAGCATTTTATGTTCCTTGAGGGGAAGAGTGTGCAAATATGGCAGCAGAGCGCAAGCAATCATGCAGTTTGTGGGATACCACTAATTCTCTTTTTTTGGTGTGTGTGCTCTCTTACAAAGGAGGTTTTTGCTCGCTTGTTTGTATTTTGAAAGATGTAGACTCTTAGTGCAAGCTTTTTGGGTCGTTTTTGTTTGTTTTAAAACATTAGACCCTTTCAGACTAACTTCTTAACTTACTACTAGCAGAATTCAGGGCTGTCTTGCAGTAGCAAGACAGAATTTTCCTCATTCTTCCAGCCTAGATGGCAAGACACTTCTGGGATGAGGGCCTGATCTTGGATGGTATGGTGTTTTGATTCGATCCTGGGAAGTCTGTGGGATGTTATGGCCAAGGGACTTTGAAGGACTTCTTGTTAACAGAAGGGTAGCACTGGGATGTGCTAATGTTGAAGGGAACAAGGCATATTTGTGGAATGTTTCTGTTTTACCCCGATAACTAATGAGTCTCCTTTGAAGGCTTAAGGGATAATCTCCTAAGGTTTAACATGGCTTCTCTACAACAGATGCCAAGCTAGTGTGAATTGAAACTTCAGCACTGGTTTGACCCAAGGTTAGTGCAGTGAACTCCTACCACTTTACTGATTTCTGATTTCTCTTCAGGGAGAACTGGAGAGACAGTTGCTCCAGGCTAATCCTATCCTGGAGGCCTTTGGAAATGCCAAGACAGTAAAGAATGATAACTCCTCAAGATTTGTGAGTATTACTATTTGGCATGGGTGCTAGCATTCTACACTTTCCAGAGAGAAGGCTTGGTCTGCTTTTGGGTGAATTGCTATCAGGTATAAGACAGTTGTCTGAGTGACTTCCTTCAAATTAATCTAGGAAGTGAATTTCATTCAGTGAATTATCCAAAATAGGCCTGATAAGTCTCTGGAATGAAGGAGCCTGACCCTGTGCCAGGATTATCTATGCTGATTTTTATTGTAAGTTTATGACAGTCAATTTTGTCCTGGAGAACAAATACTGGTCCTTATTTTGCTTGCTCTTCAGAGCAACGAACAGCATCTGAGAGGCAGGTGGGAAAGCTGGAACTAAATGAAAATGATTGAAGCTACCATTGAGGGAGGTGGAACTGCTTAGATCATATAGCACATAAAACTATAAGGGACCCTGGTTGTTGGAAATCTAGGCTGAAACCTACTGAATTTGAATTTTAGGCTGACTGAATGTCAGAAGTTTCTGAAAGTGATTGGTGTCTTGTTAAATCCTGTTACGATCAGCAGGCATTGCTTATTGATTGACCTTGACCTTATTTGCCTAAAACCTGCCTGACCTGTTCAGAATTTCCTTTCTTGAGTTAAAAAGAGAAGGTTTACCTTTACTGTTTACTGCTGTTACCAGATGGAATGAATACTAATTTTAATGCTATTACATTCCTTTTAGGGCAAGTTCATCAGAATCAACTTTGATGTCAATGGCTACATTGTTGGAGCTAATATCGAGACCTGTATCCTTTCTGTAACAACTTAAAATGAGACATTTAAGGCTATAGAGGTGGCACTAATGGTACCTAGCAATGTCTTCACAACTGACTTTCCCTTTGTCAGGTTGAGAAAGTGGCAGGAAGCAGTTAAATTTATGCTAGCAAGATTACTGATGGAGTCTCCTGTTTTTTCATATAATATTATGTGACTTTTATGGTGTCTTTTCTGAATGAATGAATCTTAGGAGGCTGAAGTGGAAGCATAAACTGTAATAAGATGAATAGCTTTGGAATTTCATAAGTAATTCTCACTTATGTCCAAGGTGAATAGAGATGGCTGGCTGGCTGGCTTTTTTCCAGTTAAGTCTGCTTTTTATCAGTTAAGTCTCTCATCATCACCATCATTCAGAGGCTGGCAGAACTGAGACCAGAAGCTCAGTGGGTTGTTGGCTGATAATGATTGCTAAATCAATATCCCTGGTAATTGACACAAAGAGACCATCAGGTAGTATGAGTTTTTTCTCCTGCTATAGAATAGGAAGTGATTTGTATGTTGTCCCATATACCTTGACTCTCTGAAGATCTACTGGAGAAATCGCGTGCAATTCGTCAAGCCAAAGAGGAGAGAACCTTCCACATCTTTTACTACCTGCTGTCTGGGGCAGGGGAGCATTTGAAGAGTAAGTATGATTGTGTTGTAGTTATAAGTTTTGCCTCATCACAATGACAGAAGGTCCAAAACACTTGTAGGCTAGGGTCTGTTCCTTCACAGTTTCTTAGCTCAGCCTTTTAGATGTGGCTGCCTCTCCTCCATTTCTTCCATACACTTATAGATCCCTCTGCCCTCTCCCCGTACTACTTAGTTCCTGAAAACTTGCTTCTCTGGTGTCTTTCTGCAGTTGTCTCCTTGCCAGCAATGACTCTACACCCTTCCTTATCTAAATCACTGTTCCATGTTTAGTCTTGTCTTGCATGATGTAAACTCTTCTAGTGCAAGAATGGCCCTATTGTGATGTTCTCGGCATTTAACTGAATGGAGCAAAGCTGCTAGCACCTAAGCAGCTCTAGAAATCTAGGATCCTAGCACAACTATCTGTGATACCTTAGCCTAGTAATCAGAGTACATACTGTGCAAGAGCTGCAAATGGATCTGGAGGAAGGACAAGAGAAGGGGACTTTTCTCGTAGCTGCTGCTGTTTGAAGAGCTATATATTAACTTTCACCTGACTTGAAACAGATGAGAGGTGTCTGAAATGAAAGGCAAATTTACTTTCAAGTTAATCCCTGTTTCTTATAGACTTAAGGCATAATAATGATTGACATTGCTTTAGTGGAGTAGTCCAGAGGAGGGAATAAAAAGAAATAAAGCAGAAAACTTCCCCAATTTTATCTAGAATACATGAAATGTTCAGCCTGCAGTAAAACTGGGCTTAATTCCAGATTCATCCAGCACCTGCTAGCATATGCAAGTCAGAAATTTGATCTCACTGGTAGCTTGTTGTCTGTTTAAGAAAACAAAACAAAACAAACAACGGAAAAGCCATAGTAACTTCTTTCTCAATTCCTTCCTAAGCTGACCTGCTGCTGGAGCCTTACAATAAGTATCGCTTCCTTTCCAATGGGCATGTTACGATCCCGGGTCAGCAAGACAAAGATATGTTTCAGGAGACCATGGAAGCGATGAAGATCATGGGCATCCCAGATGAGGAGCAGATAGGTATGAATCCTCTGAAGGGCTTGAAATTCAAGGAAATGAAAGAGGAAACGGATCATATCTCTCTGGAGCTTTTTTGTTCTGGGGTTCTTTTTTTGTTTGCTTGTTGTGGGGGATTTTTTTCATTAGTTTTGTTTTGTCTGGTGTCCATTTTCCCCTCTCCCCCGGCTCCCCCAAGTGAACAGTATACAAGTAAAACTCAGTGGCTTTGGAGTGACACACTTCAGGAACTACTAGCACAGTTTCAGTTTATACAGTTAGTGTTAGAAGTCAAGCAGTGAATGAAAACATGCTTCTGCTTGCTGGTTTTGTTCCCAATCTGAGGGCTATATATCCAGTTTATGAATAACACATCCAAGATACAAGAATCCCCTCATTCTCTTGGGCAATGCACAGCCCTGTACCTAAGCAGTGGCTTTAAAGTATCTAATCCAACCTCTGCTGGATTAGTGCTTTGAGAATGGCCTGGTCAGAGTGCCTTTCTTTCTAGCTTAACACTGAACTGCTGATCAGAAATTAATATTGTCTGATTCTGGGAGCACAGTACCATGACAGTGGGAGCTAGAATTGCATGCAGCCAGCACAAAGTGCAGTGATATGTATTCACCAGAGCTCTGTGCTGTCTCATTCGGGATCTGCCTCACTGGTTGGGAACCAGTGTTCTGCAAAATCTGAGTTTCTAAATGTATAAGGTCTTCTAAAACTAGGACTGTTTTTCCTCGACCCTAAAGCAAGCATCTGTGGTGGTTTGATGTCATCACCTCCTCTGCTTGAGTCTGCAGCTCTTGTGGGTGTAGGGAATATGTGCCTGTGCCTTAACTATTGCTCTTCACAGTCCAGTCTGCTATGAATCCATGCTGTTGTTATCCACAGTTTAATACACTTCTCGATATCCTGAATCAACTGAAACTGCTGTATGGAGGTGAAGAGAAATTTGCCTAAACTGAACAAAAGATTTGGCAGCCTAATTTACTATTAGGATGTCCTGCTATACTAATGTTTTTGAGTAGGGTTTTTAACGTATGCTCTAGGGCATGTCTTTGCTGTCACACAGATGAGCTGTTGGTTCCAGCCACTAGAACAAAGATAGCTTTACTGTTTAGCACTTGCTGTTCAGAGTGCATTAATGTACCTTACAGTCTTAGAAGAATAATGCATGGAGTAGCTTGCTTAGTTAGGATGTATAGTCTAAACACTATCTTCATATATGAGACAACATCAAAATAAGCTGTCTGCCCAAGTGCCAGGACTCCAGACTCAGCTGTCAAACCACTGAATTTCGTAACATGTCACTAGGAACATACATGTTTCTGTTGGTCCCGATATAGCATGTATGGAGCCTTTGTTTGCTCTGCTATAAAAGGATATTGTTTTAAAACAAACGTTTCTGTAACAGGTAGAAATTAGCAGACCAAAAAAATCTTTGGTACAAGATCTCCTTTGCATGTGACTGGCAGTTTGCTTTGCTTAAGACCACTGGTAGCTATGATGCAATGAGCTTTGACTGATACACAGTGAAAACTGAATTGATGCTATGGCATTGAAAAATTTATTTCCTGCCCTGGCATCTGGTGATATTTGTGAGACATGCATCATTTGAAGAGTATGAATATATCGTTAGCAACGGGTGGGATGCTTCAACATGTAGTAAGTAACAGTTATGGTACAGGCACTTTTGCCCACATCCTGCTGCCCATACATTATAACGCATGCTGTATGGACTACAGGCCTTGGTCAGGGAGCTGAAAGTGATACAGGGCTAAAGGAACAAAATCTTCCTTCTCTTATTTGGTTTGTACTCTTAAAAACTGTCTCTTTCCTCTGTCTAACAGTAGTCATTGGGGAAATACTGGAATTTTGGCCCTGTAACAGGGAATACTGTGACGCATTACCCTCAGTCCTGTCTCCCACTTTACTTATAGTGGTGTTGGGAATGGGTACATTTCCAGGCTGTATAGTCTTGCATAGGAGGGACAGAGAAAGTCAGTCCTGGGTCCTGAATGGGAGTCATATAAAGGAATTATCTGTGATGCTTTTTTCCAGATTCCAGAAAAATCTTCAGGATGTTGAGAAGGGCCTCTTAATCATGTCAGGAAAGCTAACTCGGTCATATCAATGCTTTTGGTGATGTCTAACACCAAGCTATTATTATTTTAAAAGGTCTGCTGAAGGTTATCTCGGGTGTTCTTCAACTTGGAAACATAGTCTTCAAGAAGGAGCGTAATACAGACCAAGCCTCTATGCCAGACAATACAGGTAACCCTCCTCCTATCCCCCACTCACCTCCCAATCTAAAATGCAGGAAAAGGCCTACAGGAATAATACAGTATGTGGGGAATGTTGGAGTCCTGTTTTTTCCATAAGGTGAATTATTTGTCAAAGAAGCTGACGTGCTTCTTCATACAAATGCAGGCTGTTTTGCTAGGCGTGTGTTTACAGCCACCCATGGGCAGGAATGTGGCACTGTTCTTGTGACAGGGCCAGGCAGAAAATACGCGTGATGACCAGATGAATAGGTTTACTCTACTGGAACATGTAGTGTGTGTGTGTGTGTGTGTGTGTGTGTGTTAACCAATCTAGAAATGATTGCTCCTACAAACCAATATGATCAGAGTTTAAGGAATGTTCTTTGCTGACTTTGTAGGTAGACTTATAACTAAGAGTAAGGTGTAAAGTATGTGTACGTATTCTAAGTGCACTGCCCATTGATGCATTTGTACAATGTTTCACATGATAGAAGGCTATCTGTTGGAAGACTTAACTCTGAGACCTTCATTATAGATGTACTGCAGAAATACAAGAGGTTGCTAATTTATCTTTAAGTGTTTATATGTTTGGCTATTATTGTTATGGAAAATGTGCTCTAAATGGCATTTTGGGGAGGAGAGTAAGCCATTTGGGTTTTGGATCTTGAATCTGAAATACAGAGTTGCCTCAAAGACTAATCTGTAAATGAAGACAGAACCATTAGCTTGATTTAAAAATCCATTACTTGATGCATATTTAAATTGAGTACAGACTATGAACTTTCTAAAGCTTCCATGTTGTGACCTAGTGGTATGAGAGTATTACATCAGATTTACTCTTTGGCTTCCAGAGAAACCCTGTTGCAAGAGTTTTTGGGGGGATTTTTTTTGTTTTGAAGATAGCATTTTTTTTGTCTTATCAACCTGTTCTTAATTTAACATTTTCTGTAAGCTGTTTCATGACTCTCTTAGGAAGGCAGTTGCAGGAATGTTTTACTGTTGCATACTACTGTAAGAAAAAGAACATTAATCTCTTTTGTTGTTTCCTCTTACCATCTTTAGCTGCTCAGAAAGTGTCTCACCTTTTGGGTATCAATGTGACGGATTTCACTAGAGGTATCCTAACTCCTCGCATCAAAGTTGGACGAGATTATGTCCAGAAAGCTCAAACCAAAGAGCAGGTGCGCATTCTCTAAAAATGAACAAGTACTTCAGTCTTTAATCTTGCTGCCACAAAGCTGACATGTATCAGAGGTTTCTGTAGTGTTTAATAACCATCTTTGACTGCAGTGTATGGCAACCACAATTGAATAATGCAGCATATGTATTGCTCCTAGTATTTGCTCACTTGATCTGTGTAAGGATTGAAATCACCCTGCCCTGTAGCACTTTCTCATCTAAAAGGATAAAAAAAAAAAAGAGAACACAAGTCCCATAATTTTGGTGACTGGCTTTCTCAAGGGAATAAATTCCTTTAGTGCTGTATGCAAGGATGACATTTTCAAGCTGCTGTAATTTTTGAATAGTTCAGCTACTAGGGTGGAAGAATTTGCTGATGACCCTTGAAACTGATTGTAAATTTTGTAAGATTCTTGAATCAGGTTATCCTCTAAATGAGACCTGACCTAGAAGCTAGTGCCCTCCTGAATGGAGCAAGGCCCCTGTGCTTATCCGCTGCACAGCTTCTTTATGAACACATCCTTATTCTCAGTGTAAAAAAACCAAGGCCCCATAATATGGAAGGGATTAGGAAGAGTAAAGTCTAGAAATAGTCACAAGCTACCTTTCTGTGCTACCTTTCCATTCTGATATGTAATTTCTTACTATACATAGTATTTTTGTGTCATTCACAGGTAGGGTAGTGGCATGGGAGGGAGGGATTCGGCTTCACAAATCCTAAATTACAAAATAATTTAAATGCTTTTCTTTGGGCCTATGAAGCATGCTATGTTACTATAGTCTTTGGAGGTGACTGGGCATCGTTTTTCTTTCTTGAATACCAGGCCTTGATTTCTCCAACAGGCAGGATCCTGAAATTTGGCTTTGACATGCTAATTTAAGACAAATTCTTTCATCTTTTTGATGGAGTACTGCTATGCCATCTACTTTTCATGGGGAATAACTTCTGCAATGAGCCTTGTTCAGTGAGTTTGAGCCATTAGATGCCATAACACTGTGACTTCCTTTGGATTGTAATGTAACTCCTGATTTTTGTCTTTTTTCCTGTTTAGGCTGACTTTGCCATTGAAGCACTAGCTAAAGCCACTTATGAACGTATGTTCCGGTGGCTGGTTATGCGTATCAACAAAGCATTGGATAAGACCAAGCGACAGGGTGCATCCTTCATTGGAATCCTTGACATTGCTGGCTTTGAGATTTTTGAGGTAAGGAGATGTCAGGTCCTTGCGCTCAGCACAGTTACCATGCAGCAGAGACTGCTGAAGGAAACCATGCAGCAGAGACTGCTGAAGGAAATCTGCTTAAAACTGGAAAAGAACGCTATAGTTTTGGAAAGGATGTATATTCCACTTCTGTTATTTGAGATCTCTGATGATGTGAACTGTCAGATAAGTTAGTTAATAACTTCAGTGGTTCATTGCCATAGTATATTATGTATTCTGCAAATGTTTTATCTTATTGCTGTATATTCTGGTGCTTACATACTTTTTTGGTATGTGGGTTAAAGTTATTTTAATTGCACAATTCCAGGTATTCCTGATTTTTTTATAGCTCACACCTTAAGAGTTTGCTAACCAACAAGAGTTTTAAAATGTCATGTAGAATTATGGATCATCATCGCACTTAAAATTTTATGTCCCGTTAATCTGTCCCAAAACATTTAAGGGATGACCCACCAAAATCTATTGGTGTCATTAAAAATTGTTAGATGTGGTTTCTTCCTGCTGATGAGTTTTGGAAAAGACAAAGACAGGATAGGCCAAATCAGATCCAATGTAAATTCTGGCCTTTGTAGGCTTCTTTTTGCAAAACGCTTGAAAATTTGGGATCAGAGTGGGGTTTCACATACAGCTAAATGAATTTAATCGTGACTCCATGATGTGGACAAGGAGTGAACTTGCTCCTTTTCCCCTTTGCTGCTCCTGTCTGCAACTGCTTGTAATGTTCACCTCATTAGCCCTGTGGAAAATATTTTCTTTGGGTGTTTTATAATTGAATCAGTCTGCAAAGGGGAATCTGAGCATAAAAACTGTTGCAAGATAAATGTAGACAAGGAAGAGCTGAAGGAATGTTGAGGGAGAGATGGAAAAGAGAGGAAGTGGGAACTCCCTCTACAGGTGGCAGTGAACTGTTAGGCCAAACCATTATGTCTATGAAATAATGACTTTTAGAATGTGACTTTGCATTATACTTAGTCTGAAGCAACCACAAGCTGCCATCAAAGACTCTGCCAAAGTATCCTGCCATTATCCCAGTCAGGCACCTCTTATCAAACTGTGTTATGTTGGATCTAGTTCATGTGCAGCTGCAAAGTGAAATGGAACAATTTATCCATGAAATGGAGAATGAAGACACAGAAAAGTTGGGTGTGGTTTTGTTTGGTTTGGTTTTTTTTTTGTCTCCTTCCCCATCTCTGATCAGTCTGTCTTTGGTTTCATGGTTGCTGGATCTCATGTAAAGGAGGGGAATGGAAATACATGGTTAGGAGTTACTGAAACATGGAGGAAGAACAGGACCATTCTCTTTAGCAGCTGCATTATATTTAATGTGATCTAACATGAAAATGCACTGTGGGTTATTTACCTTGTCCTTACAATTTGAAGAAATTTGGAGATGTTAAAGGAATTTCCCTCATTTTTTCTTGCTCTGATTTTATATATGAGGATTTAAATAGGGACTTTTCAGTCCACATGTTTTTAGGAATTTGTCTTCAGGCTTCTGTTGCTTCATCTTCCTATGAAAATGACTTGCCAGCTTTGAGTTTGTGAGAAAACCAGAGTCTTTTCTATTCCTGGGTTAAGTAGCTGCAGTAATTCTGCTGTTCACAACTAAAACATTCTTTTGCAAAGTCTGAGGAGCAGTGTGTATGAACTTCCCTAGGGATTGCAGCACTGATGCAGTGTCACGTGACATGAAAGGCAGTCCATAAGCAAATGGAGCTATTCATGAAGGGCTGTCCAGCCCATACAGAACACTAGCTTAAATTCTGAACTGTAGATGTGATCTTTTGTGCTAAGAGGGTAGTAGGTGTGTCTTCAAAAGCAACTGTTTGAACATCTTTCTACCTCTTTCTTCATTAGCTGAACTCCTTTGAGCAGTTGTGTATTAACTACACAAATGAGAAGTTGCAGCAGCTCTTTAACCACACCATGTTCATTCTGGAGCAAGAGGAGTACCAGAGGGAGGGCATAGAGTGGAATTTCATTGACTTTGGCCTGGATCTGCAGCCCTGCATTGATCTCATAGAGAAGCCGGTAAGCTTGTTTGTTCTATCATAGAGCAGCAAGAAAGAAATGGCTGCACTGATTTTGTCATTGAGCACATAACCCCTACCTGTAGACTAGAACTAGCTTTCTAGGTTTTTGTAATCCTGTACTGACACTGTGGTATGCTTAGAAGCCGAAGTGAACCATTTCCTCTTTGTCTGAAAGTATGTCACCAATACATCTGTTAGGATCAGTTCTGTAGAAAATACTGCATGAGAACAGACCTGGTCAGCCACTTTTTCCTCTCATAAAACTGTCTTCATTTGTGTAGATCTGCATGGTGCTAGATGTATGTGAGGCTTACTATAAGTAGTGTGAACTTCCTTACTTAACTGTGTGATGAGCTGTGAATCTCTGTTGCTTTCATTCCACTCTAATGAAACTTGGAAATTTATAAATTTAATAGTAGATGTTCTAATAGTAAGGACTAGTTTATGAAATATTCTGCTATGATCTTCTGTGTTTAGACACCTGGATATTTGGAGAACAGTGTGATAGTGTTCTTTCTATTTAAAAGATTTTTTTTTTTCCACATAAAACAACCTAGACAAATGTCATGGGAGAGACCTTCTCATAAAAATGTTCAGAATTCAGATGAGAATTTTGAAGAATTATTAGTGATTTTCATTAGTATCAAAGTAGTTGAACTGATATCACACAACAGATGAATGTGATGGGGATCATCAGGCCTTGGCGTCCTGATTATTTGGTTTTCTTTTTTAGCCATCTGTACTGGGTCTGGCTGAACTGGAATTGGTTTTCCCCTACAGCAGCCCTCACGGTGCTGTGTTTTATGCTGGGAGCTGGCAGGGTGTTGATAGCACACTGGTGTTGTGGCTACTGCTGAGCAGGGCTTACACAGCACCAAGGCTCTTTCTGATATTTCCCCCAGTGGGACGGGGTGGGCAAGATCTTGGGAGGGGACACAGCCAGGACAGCTGACCCAAACCGACCAAAGGGATATTCCATACCATATGACGTCTGCTCAGTATAAAGCTGGGAGAAAGGAGGAAGGGGGTGGGGTCACCCTTGGTCCTCTGAGGCAACTACTACACGTATGGGAGCCCTGCTTCCTGAGAAGGCCCGACATCGCCTGTCCACGGGAAGTAGAGAATAAATCTGTTTGCTTTTGCTTCCATGCGTGGACTTTTGCTTTGCCTTGCTTATATTAAAACTGCTTTTGTTTCACCCACAAGGGTTAGTTTATCTTCTTTCCCCTCTTTACCCTATTGAGAAAACAAGGGGAAAAGGGGGGGGGAAGTGATAGAGGGACTTGGTGGATACTTGGCATTTAGCCAGAGTCAAACCATCACACCATCTAAAGGTGTTAATTTTTGGTGTAGTCATGTATTTAATGATGTTTTGATGTTTCCCTTCTTTAAGGCGGGGCCTCCTGGTATACTGGCCCTGCTGGATGAAGAGTGCTGGTTCCCAAAAGCAACAGACAAAAGCTTTGTGGAAAAAGTTGTACAAGAACAAGGCACCCACCCCAAATTTCAGAAGCCAAAACAGCTGAAAGACAAAGCTGACTTCTGTATCATACATTATGCTGGCAAGGTAAGGAATTAGTAGCTAAAATGTGAACATTGGAATATCTGCTGTATTTTCTAATGCATAACCACTGCTGCTTAGAAATGGCTACTTAGCAAAATGTCTGCCTATGGGAATCCAGTGGAAGATTTCACGAAGTTGTTCCATTGCTGTGGACCTTACAGGGCCTAAAGGAATCTGACTGCAAGTAATACATGTACGGTTAAAGACATGTCAAAACTGACACCAATTTAAATTTGTTCTCAGTAACTTGGTGAGATTGGAGATACTTTTCAGAAACTTGCATCAAGACTTCATTACCAAAAATGATGATGCAGTTGTTTTTGGTGTCACACTCTGGGTGGTGCAAACTAGTATTGCAGATCCATTCCCTTTACTGACAGAACATGCAGCTGTTTGTTAGGGTTTGAAATTTGTAGGTATGCTTGCTTAGATGGCAAATCCAAGAACGATTAGATAACCTATTGCTGATTGTGTAAACCTCAGTGCTACTTTTGTAGACTTTACAGGATCTTGTTGCACCTTGTGCTGCAGAAAATCCCCCCTAAGTTTCTTGATGTGCTTATCTTCTCCAGGTGGATTATAAAGCAGATGAATGGCTGATGAAGAACATGGATCCACTGAATGATAACATTGCAACTCTTCTCCACCAGTCATCGGATAAGTTTGTCTCTGAGCTGTGGAAAGATGGTATGTAATTAAACTTAATCTCATTTGTTTTCTCATGTTTTATGTGGAAGAATTTGATCATCAAAAGTATGTGAGCTGTGTTGCTTTTTCCCCTGAAGACTAAGCCACCAAGATGAGGATTATCTGGAACATCCTTTGCTTAGATCATGATATTTCATTAAAATTTCACTGTAACTCTAGAGAAAATTTTACTTGCATCAGCATATGTTAAGCGTGCTGCAAAAATGGCAATTCTTTCTTGAAACCAGGAATGCCAGGGTAAAATATGAATGCACCGTTATGTCCCAGCAGTTTGCACAGCTGCAGTACTCAAACACAAGACCTGAGGTTGAATCTGTGTTTTCAGTCCTGCAACTAATCTGTTCTTTCTGCAGTGTTGTTTAATATTTTACTCTTATCTTCTCTGGGTTTATTTGCTTTTGAGTCTTACTGTTGCTGTCACTTTCTGTGGTGGGTTTTCTTTGATGTCTCTGTCTGTTGCAGAGATGCAGAACGTTCAGAGAGCCTATTTCTATCAACACTTTCCTATTCTTCATCTAGAACCAGGTGACTGAGAAACCCAGCTGTTGTCATGTGTAATGCATCCTAGAACCATGCAAGGAATGCTTCTGTTAACTTCTCTTTGTCCTTTTGTCATACCTGCTTGTCTGTCTCGTTCATTTCCACTGCTTTGTGCTAGTAGCTCCTCACAGACTTTAAAACAAAAGCAAAACTCACCTTGCAATTGGATGCAAGAAAAATATGGACATATTCAGGTGCTAAAGGTTGCTCTTGCAAGACTTGCATAGGAACAACTAAAAGTAAATAATGTCAACTGTTTGAACGTAGAGCTATCAAGGCTGTATTTCTTTCAAGATTAGGAAGGAAGATTTCTGAGACTGCATTTAAACTGAAATCCATTTTAACATTGATTCTGGTATTGAGATTTGACTTCAGCTGCTGATCATTTAAAAGAAAGTTAGTTTGGCAAAGGAACTTGTGCTGCATGAAAAATGGCCGTCAGCAACTTGTGCCTTATGGGGCCTTTGTTGTGTGAGACTCCTTTTGGACTTGAAATGTCAATTGAACAACATATCAGTTCTCATCTGTTATTCTTAGCTGGATCTTCTGTTGCAAGTGACTGTCCTTTTTGCTATCTTGATGTAGATTGCAGGGCTCAAGATTTGTAAGAGGATTGTTCCATCTGCAATCTGGGACACTCTTCTTTGGATTTCCCTGTGATGTCATATAGTAACATAACCTTCTTTTCTTTCTGATAAGACAACCTTGACCCTATTCTAACAGCTGCTCTAGAAGTGAGCAGTTCTAAACAAATATTAGCTGTAAATCAGAGTATCCTTTATTGTTTCTTCTTTGGTAAATGTTTCTCTTAGCAGTTTTTTAAATCAGAAGCCAGTTGAGCACAAATTGATGTATTTTCTGAAGACTGGGAGCCTGAGTGTAGTCATCAGACAACCACTAAAGATAAAGTGAAGTAGTAGCTTGAAGCCCTTAATAAAAATGTACTGAGGGTGTGGAAATTTACAGCAATACAGCTGGTTTTGGTTGGGTGGGTGAATTGTTATCTCTATGTAGAAGAGCAATGGGAAAAAGCAGTGCTGTAGTTTCTTCTTGCCCCTGCTACTCTCAGATCTTGCTGACTTCTGTTGAAATAAGGGATCTGTGGAGTGCACCCATCAGGTTGATAGCTTCAGTGCTTGCATGTCACTGTGACATAATGGAGAAACTGTTGGGACAGGAAGTTTTGACTTACTCCTAGTGGAATTGTTCATGTCTCTTATAGAATACTTGTACTTGAAAAATAACTCAAACTGGTATCTTGAGGTTTGGGTTCCATCATGCCTTTTACCATGTTTGCTGATATTACAAGTAGATACAGCTTTTCTGATCACTGGTCGTGGCAGTTCTGCCTGTAATGCAAGAGTGAAGCTGGGCTTTTTCTCTAACTGTAGCCCCTTTTGGGTCAGAGTTAACCAACAGTTGATTCTGCTGGGCTAGCAGCTAGAACTCTTGGTTGGCTTTTTTTTTTTTTTTGGTAACCTAAGCAAGCAGAAGCATCTGAAACTCACTTCTAGATTGCACTTCCAGAGCATCAGTAGAATATGTTTGGGTGTAAGTTTGACTCCATCACTCAAACTTCCTGTAGTGAGCTGTTGCTTTTTTCTTTCATTCCTGCTCCTATCCCTGCACAAATTCTGTACAGGAATCAACATCTATGTAAAGATGACGCAAAAAGGATCCTGCAGCTCCTCTCATTTATCCTGTTCTACCCAGATGTTCTTTGTATGTTCCAGTGCTTCCTTTGTTTGTGGCAGAATTTTAACACTCTTTTTTGTGCTCTCTCTAGTTGACCGTATTGTTGGACTGGATCAGGTAGCTGGTATGTCAGATACAGCATTGCCAGGGGCCTTTAAAACCAGGAAGGGTATGTTCCGAACAGTGGGACAACTCTATAAAGAACAGCTGGCTAAACTGATGGCTACCTTGAGGAACACCAACCCCAATTTTGTCCGTTGCATTATCCCCAACCATGAGAAAAAGGTAAAGACAGTTCTAATAGTGCAGCCCATTCAGTTTTACCTGGGCTTCTTGGGGCATGAGGCTGGGTTGCTACCTTTTGTCAGGTTTTGGAAGAGATCTTATAGACATCCTGTTTTCTCAGGATATCTTTTTAAGGTCATCCTAAATAATTGTATACTTCACCAAAATTTTGGAGACTGGTCCTTGCAGTTCTTGTTTCTAACTGGAAAAGAGAGAAATGGCTGCTTTACGAAAAAGAAGTGGCAAAGGGGTAAGCCCCTCTTATAAAACCTTTGTGGTATTTATAAAATATACTTTTCATCACTAGGCTGGAAAACTAGATCCCCACTTGGTCCTCGACCAGCTTCGCTGTAATGGAGTGCTGGAAGGAATCCGTATTTGTCGTCAAGGTTTCCCCAACAGAGTAGTATTCCAGGAATTCAGGCAAAGGTAAGGTCTAGAAAAGAATCTGAAGCAGTCTATATCCTGGCAAAGTTAAGACGTAAGCACAAAAAAGGAAGTATTTTATTGCAACTAGATTGTTACTGTTTTCAAAGGCAGCGCATCTGTCCCTTGGTGTTCTCTAGCACAAAGCCTCCCAAAAGCATCTTTGAATTCTCTAGTAAGCATGTAGTTAAGGTGAGGCATAGAAGACCCCATCTAAGACTGCTGCTTCATAATCTGTCTAGAAATGCAATTTTTTTTCTTCTAACAAGACCATAAACTGTCGAAGTCATAATGGCATAGGAGTGCATTAGTGATTGGTTGGTTTGTTTGTTGTTTTCAAATATACCTGTGTAACTAGTCTAAGGCTTTCTCCTTTTCAGATACGAAATCTTAACTCCAAATGCAATTCCCAAAGGATTTATGGATGGAAAGCAGGCTTGTGTGCTGATGGTAAGACATCCCATAAACTCTACTTGAATAGAAAAAACTTTATGGGTGTGGTTTGGAAATTGGAATTGTGCATGTTAAATATATCTTATACTCACAGAAAAAAAATAACCAAAGTCAATGTTTTATCTGAGAGAAGGAGTGTGCAAAAAGCTTTGTTTTGGCTTCGGAGATGGAGGCTTTTGACTAGCATGAGGTTTGATAATTCTAGGCAGAAGATCTTTCTGTTACCACTTTGAGATGCCAGCGGTATTCATATAATCAAAATGCTTATGTTACCTTCAGCACATGCTTAAAGTATGAGCTTCAACAAACTTTTTGTAATGGCTTGCTGATGAAAAATGCAAGTGAAGGCTCCAATTAATTTCTGCAGAATTGCTTGCTTCAAAGGGGAATATGTGGCTCTGTAGCTTGAAGTTTAGGGGAGACTGAATTGAATTCGGCTGTGAAGGATTCCCTTTTTTTCTGTCTTTGTACCTTATTCCTCTTAACTACTATAAGTGTTGGCAGCAAATCCTTTAAAGGACAGGAAAGTTGGTTGGAGTGCCTTTTTCTGACAAAGGTTAGGCCTGGGAAAAAATAAATAGGAGGGATCAACAGATGTGATTCCTTTAGGAAAGGAAGAGGGCTATTGGGACTAGGCATATGTTCCTCACAGTATCCTTGTAGTTCTGGGTACTTGATGTGGTGGTGTATTAAGCAATGCTTTCTGTCATATTTTCTGTCTCTCTTTACCTCTGTTTTATGCTGTGCTTGGCTGAGCTCCAACTCTTCTAATTGGGACAGGACTTTATTGGGAACTAGCAACTTTGGTCTGAGTAGCTCATTGTAGGGAAGTGGTATCTTACAGGCATGACACACAAATATGTTTTGTGATTTTTCACATGAAGTGGTCTTTGCAGATGAATTCTTCTCTCTCATTTTAGATCAAAGCATTGGAGCTGGATTCCAACCTTTACCGAATTGGACAGAGTAAAGTGTTTTTCAGAGCTGGAGTCCTTGCTCATCTTGAAGAAGAGAGAGACCTGAAGATCACAGATGTCATTATTGGCTTCCAAGCATGCTGCAGAGGCTACCTGGCTAGAAAGTAAGGACCATACTTTGTAAAGTACATTATAAACATGTATTTCTCCCATTCAGGTA
The DNA here is from genome assembly GCF_003259725.1 of Athene cunicularia. Taxonomy (NCBI): domain Eukaryota; kingdom Metazoa; phylum Chordata; class Aves; order Strigiformes; family Strigidae; genus Athene; species Athene cunicularia. Next base: position 683,023 of record NW_020799092.1, on the reverse strand, counting down.
TAAGTTTCTCTTCAGAAAAAGCTGACTAGAAATTATTTTTTGTCAGGATGGCCACAATTTATTTGTTCTATATAATGTTGATGGTGTTCTACGTTTTTCTGATCTCTGTAATGCTGGACTTCTGGCACCTGTGAGAAATTCTCTTTGCTTCTATCCTATGTACTACCAGAGCAGTAAAGCCTATTCCTCTCTATAGGAATACTATGCACCCGGCAAAGATTTTGACAGAAGTGCTGCAAACTGCAGATGTGAAAATGAAAAGGTCTTAGTACAATACTGATCCAGGAGGTGTAGGATTTCTCTCAAAGTGTTGGGTACAGTTCTTAAAATAAAAGCAGTATCAGTCAGATTGTCAGGAAAGCACACCTCTGTTTCATATCTCCCTTTTTTGAAGTTAAAATGGTGAGGCTTTTCAGATTAGAAGACATTAGGGAAAAACTTAATTAAATAGAAAATTGAATAAAGGAAAGGATTAACCGCTCTTACTTGAGCAGAGAAGACTCAAAAAGATAGAGAAAGTTTAGTAGAAATGTTGCTGGTTTTCTAGGAGGAAGCCTTCTAAAGTAAAAATTTAGACATGTCTAAGAAAGGGCTTGGAGAGAATTGGGCGCTGCTGTGGGTTCCTTTGTCTGACCTCCACTTATCTTGCAGAGCCTTTGCCAAGCGCCAACAGCAATTGACAGCCATGAAAGTGCTTCAGAGGAACTGTGCTGCTTATTTGAAACTGCGGAACTGGCAGTGGTGGAGGTTGTTCACCAAGGTAATATTTTTTCCCTTTGCAATTTTGACGGTTTGGTTGAAATTTTAACTTCTCAGGTTGAACCAGACCACAAAACCCACTTCCTCTACAACTGGGCCGGCTTACAACTAAACCTTGATTCATTTAGGCAGAGGATATCATAGCATATTTTATAGCTACACAGTATACCTGCATAAACAAAGTGCAAGACTATATCCAAGTAATGTTATAGGAAAGCAGAAGTCATCTTTTAATGCTTTACACTTGAAAGGAGCAAGAGGATCACTTGCTTTGGTGGTATCACACTCCAAAGAGTGTCTTACAACATCGCTAGTCAATTTAACTAGCCAAAAATTGTTGATATGGGGATGGCTTGTAATCTCTTTCTCCACAGTTGTAAAAGCAAGGGAAAAGCACTGAAGTCTGATCTTGATGTTAGACTAGTAGATATTTTACCTTTATAAAAATGAGCACATGAAGAAATGGTTTTCCTTGTAAATGTATGGGTTTTCTTACTTTTAGCCATGAGACTGCAGCTAAATGAGAGTTGAGAGCAGAGTTTAAACTCTTTACTATGAAATTGCTTCTGAGGGTTTTTGATGGGAGAGCACAGAGACAGGTGTTGGGTTTTTGTTTATTTTGACCTACCTGTGAATTTCCCTACTGTATTGCAACTTTTTTATTCTTCTGTTATTACTACTTAGCCCTCGAGGGTCTGGAATTTACCCACCCCTTTTCTGATGCATCCCATTCTAGAGGAAAAGTTGTGCAGGCATAAAGTGTGTTATTGGCTGAGTAGGTGATATCTAGTCCTCTGATCCTCCCAGTGTTCACAACAAAACACCTGGTCAGTCCTTCAGATATGACACTTACCTAAATTGTTATTTTATTCAGTGGTTATCAAGTACAGAGCATTTCTTTGTATTTGTTCCTTATGCACATCTAATTCCCTTGGTTTCCCTTTCAGGTGAAGCCCCTTCTGCAAGTAAGCAGACAGGAAGAGGAGATGATGGCCAAGGAAGAAGAACTAATAAAGGTCAAGGAGAAGCAGCTAGCTGCAGAAAATAGACTGAGTGAGATGGAGACCTTCCAGGCCCAGGTGATTTTGCAAGTCTTCTGTGTAGAAGTTATTTTCTCTGACCTGGCCAACTGCTTGGGAGCATCTCCTTTGCTTTATTGGTCTAATGGACAAGCTTCAGGATTCCAGCTTCTTGAAAAATATGACTTGGCTGCCATCTTGTTCAATTTCCTTTGCCCTTCCTCCCATCTGTTACTCCAGCATTTTGTACGGTGACTGCCTATTGCCCTTCTATATAGCTGTTAGCAAATTGGCTGAGTATTATAGCAAGCCGGTTGAATTCAGCCTCGTCATTGATGGAACATTTCTTGCCACACAGAAGGTGGCAGCAGCATTGTTTTTCTGTAGGGCTGATGATTATTTGTGTTACTTTTGCGGGGGAAAACTAGGCAGTGTCCTTATTTCAAATGGACATGGTCTTGAGAAATCAGTTAAGGCTAACATTATATGTGGCTGTGGTGCATGGTTTGTGAAGGAGAATAAACACTTAAAAGCTATCTTTTGATACTTAGCTTTTGATTAGCAGCAGGACACTGCTGCAATGTTTTAAGACTGTAACTGTGGAACCCTGGAGTACATAACTTCACTTAACACGGACTGCTGTGGTAAATTGAAGCTTGTCTTACTTCTGCCTTTGTGTCCAATGTGTCCATTGTGTCCAATGTAGTTAATGGCAGAGAAGATGCAGCTGCAGGAACAGTTGCAAGCAGAAACTGAACTCTGTGCTGAAGCTGAGGAGATAAGAGCCCGCCTGACAGCCAAGAAACAAGAACTGGAGGAGATATGTCATGACCTGGAAGCAAGGGTGGAGGAAGAAGAAGAACGGTGTCAACATCTGCAGGCTGAAAAGAAGAAAATGCAGCAGAACATCCAGGTAATGCCTTAAGAACGTTGCCTCTTGTCAGTAAAGAAGATAGTAAGGGTTAGAGTGGTTCTTTTGTCACAGCTTGGAGGGAAACAGGAAAAAGAACAATAAAAAAAAAAAAAGGCACAGAAAAATCTGTCTGTGGAAATTGCAATAGAACACAGCGATCACAGTGATACTGGTGCTGAGCCTGAGGGGTTCAGTCAGTCATCTGTCATGAGCTGTTTTGTTCTTGAAGATTAAGATGATGGCCACTTGTTAAATAATTAGACAAGTCTTTGCTTAAACCAGGTGTTTTAGGAATGGCAGCATTTTTCTTTGCAAAATAGCATTGTTTATTCTGCTAGAAAACTTGTCTGTTAGAATGCAGTGTGTTGCACTAAGTCATGATAGAGATATCACTTCTGGAAAGTACTAATAATGTCTTGAAAGAACGGTAAAGAAACATTCCAAGTTCTAGTATTGTTACTGTGCTGTTACATTGATCAGTGAGCAGCACTGACAAATGCCTTGCTTTTCTGTTGGTGTTTTGAAGGAACTAGAAGAGCAGCTTGAAGAAGAGGAAAGTGCAAGGCAGAAGTTGCAACTAGAAAAAGTAACTACAGAGGCCAAATTGAAGAAACTGGAAGAAGATGTGATAGTTCTGGAAGATCAGAATCTCAAACTGGCTAAGGTAAGACTCCTGCAGCTTCTTATACAAGATAAATATGCACAGGTGTTTCTCTTGGAGCCACTCACCAAAGGCTGACCTTTCCCATATTATGGGGAAATGTATGAATTAATTCAGTCTTGTCTTTGACAAGTCTTACCTGAATTTTTTTAATTAGCTGCCTGCCTGTATTGTTTACAAGTCAGTATTTTATGATACTTAAATAGCCTTGACTAAATAACAATCTATGAGCAAACATTTTCTGATGACTTGATACTGTTTGGCATAGCAGTATATTCCATAAACAGACTTCTCTTTCACCTTTGGAAGGGCCATCAAATACAGATCTTTAACTATTTAATTGAACACTACCTATAATCATGAAAGGATACCTTTCATTGCAAGTTTCCTTATAGCAGGAGTAGGCACTCATGACACTGACATCTTTAAGCACCGTCAGCTCTGGAAACATCTCCTGTAATTCCAGTAACTGCTTTCATACTGCCTTCTCAATTCTGCAGGAGAAGAAACTGTTGGAAGACAGAATGTCTGAATTTACAACAAACCTGACAGAGGAAGAGGAAAAATCTAAGAGTTTGGCCAAACTCAAGAATAAGCATGAGGCCATGATCACAGACCTTGAAGGTGGTTTTGGTTTTGTTTGTGGGTTTTTGGTTTGTTTTTTTTTTTAAAGGCAGATCTTGCAGAGGACTTACCTGTTTAGCTTTAGGTAGTTTCTTGTAAAAATTTGTTGAACTTCAGTTTCATTTCTAGTCTGCTGCAGTTTGAGGGGTTAAAAACTAGTCTGTAATGTGTATGCTATTGATCAGTTTGATAGAGCTGTTCAATGTCTGGTTGAAGGTTATGTGCCCTGTCAGCTGAGCCCTTGATCTAAATAAAATCCTCTCCAAAGTAGCAGGCCAATGGAGAAGAGAGGCTGGTTTTCTTTCTTCTCCTCCCGTGGAAGTGTCTCCACTTCTCTACTTTCAGCAGCATCAATCTGTCAGGGTTAGTGCTGTTTCTGGTATACTGATTGCACAAGTTCTTCGGAGTTCAAGGTAGAGGCTCTTCATCTGGAGACTGCCCAGGTTAACACAGCAGGAGCCAGCCAATTTAGTTTCAGTAAAGGGAGAGCAGACTTTGTGTTAAGCACTCATTAAGTGATGCTGATGCTGGGCGGTGTGGGTGTTGGGAGAGACTGGCATTGTGTTGGCATAATTTACTGCAGTGAAAGGAGGGAAGGAGGTTTGGCTGTAAGATGAAAGGAAAATTGTTGTCATGTTTTGAGGGCAAAACACAGGGGCAATTGCATGTATAGGTCCTGACAGAATAATGCGCTCCAGCTCCAGTTTGGACAATTGTATTATTAGGAAAGAAAGTATTGTTTAGCTTTATTTTCTCTGCTGATACAATGTTCTTTGAGCACATGTCCTTTGTGTAACTTAATGCATCCCAATCTCCATCAGAACGTCTGCGACGTGAAGAAAAGCAGAGACAAGAATTGGAAAAGACTCGTCGAAAGCTTGAAGGGGACTCCAGTGATCTGCATGACCAGATTGCTGAGCTGCAGGCTCAGATTGCAGAACTCAAAATGCAGCTGGCCAAGAAGGAAGAGGAGCTGCAGGCAGCCTTAGCTAGGTGAGAATCTGACCTGTGGGATTTGGAGACCACAGGCTGGGGGAAGTATTTCTTGTCTTGTGTCACTTTGGAATAGGGACTAAATGGAATCTGTGGCCATGTGTTGTATTTCAGCCTGTGGATTGTTAAGATCCACGTCCTTGGCATCAGATTTCTTTGACTGCTGCTCATTGCCATTCTCTGTACAGAGCTAGACTATGAATGTACTGTGCACAGCACATTTTTCACTGGAGCAGTGTGATTTCAGAAGGGGTTAAAAAGTAGTGGCAACATGTTGTCTAGTAGCTGCTATGTTCATCTATTCAGTAAAGTGTCCAATTTCCACTGTAAAATGGTGCTTTCTCTTCTGCTTTATTTTGTTGTCAGTCTCTTGCTGTCCTCTTCTTTTAATCATCCTCTCTCAAGTACTAGGAAATAGAATTTGTACATGATATATGGATCAAACTTTAAATGTAATATTGTAGAGCTGACCAATACCAGCTTTTTTCTTGATTATTCTTGATAGGACAGGTGGTTTCAGTTTACATGTGGTTTAAATCTGGCTCTGACCAAAACCCTATGTTGAACACAGGGTGGAAGAAGAGGCAGCTCAGAAGAACATGGCCCTGAAAAAGATCAGGGAACTCGAATCCCAGATCACTGAGCTGCAGGAAGACCTGGAGTCAGAGAGATCATTCAGGAATAAAGCTGAAAAACAGAAGCGGGATCTGGGAGAAGAGCTGGAAGCATTGAAAACAGAGCTAGAAGATACTCTAGATTCTACAGCTGCTCAGCAAGAGCTCAGGTAACTCCAACTTGTCTTACTTGGTTTTTCGTTTTGACTTCTTTAATATATGTTGCTTTGGTAAGAGACTGCTTGTGGCAAGTCTTTGCCTTTATCAGGGTAGGCTGGTTAGCAGCCTCAGTGACTACAGAAGCAGGTAATATACATGCAGTAGTCAAGACTGCATTATCTCACCTGATGTAGGAAAGTTAATTTGCTCCCTAACCATAGTGTTAGTGATAACCCTGAAACATTCATACTTTCGGACTATTACTACTTAGCCTGAAAGTAATGCTACTAGTTTGCACCTAAGAAGGGTGCAATGCTAAGTTCTAACTTGGAAAGGTGTCTTTATAGCTTGTAGGGCTAACCTTGGCATTTTTCTGCATTAGTGATGGTGTTGGTGGATATACACACCTGTTTGATTTGTTTTCTTGGCATCTAAATGGAATTTGTGAATTTTGCAGGTCAAAGAGAGAACAAGAAGTAACAGTTTTGAAGAAGACCCTTGAAGATGAAGCAAAGACTCATGAGGCTCAAATCCAAGAGATGAGGCAAAAACATTCACAGGCTATTGAAGAGCTGGCAGAGCAGTTAGAACAAACCAAACGGGTATGTGGAACAGAAAACACAAGGTCAAAGCAGTCAATCTCCCTGAAATGGTGGCTGCTTTATGACTGTATTAAAGCTGCAGAAAAACATGAAGTGTTCATAATACAAGGCTTCTGATACATGTGCTCTTCTTCCCTTGGTAGATCAGTTTTCATTATAAAGCATGTAGGAAGTTGTTTTAAATAGTCTTGCACCATCAGATTTCAAATTAAAGATTGTACAGTCAACAAGTGCTAGAAGTGAAAAGAATGTCTTGGCTATGCAGTCTAATGTGCCTGATGGGGAAAAAAAGAATGAATGCAACTATCTCCTGTATTGTTTTCTTCTCTGTTCAGTTGTCTCCTGCTTATCAGTAACAGGCTGTTCAAATTGTTTTTTTTCTGAATAAACAGTCTACCACTTAACTGCTAAACATGCAACATTAGCTTGCTTTTTGGAAATAAATGTACTCAGTGGAAGGATCCTGCCTTATCTAAAGTCTAAGGGGTTTTGCTGTGTTTTTTTTCCCCTCTTCAGGTGAAAGCAAATCTTGAAAAAGCAAAACAAGCTCTGGAAAGTGAGAGGGCTGAACTGTCCAATGAGGTGAAGGTTCTTCTGCAGGGCAAAGGGGATGCAGAGCACAAACGGAAAAAGGTAGATGCTCAGCTCCAAGAACTGCAGGTGAAATTTACGGAAGGTGAAAGAGTAAAGACGGAACTGGCTGAGAGGGTTAACAAATTGCAGGTGAGTGGCATGGGTTTTCTTTAGCTTCTGATGCAGCCCAGGGCTAGAGAGAAAAGGTTATAGGATGATACCTCCACATAGCTAGTTCAAAAATCTTCTTCCTCCTGAGGATAAAGTTCCTACAAAAAGCAGATCTCTAGTTTGCTTCCCGATGAGTATGCAAACTCCTTAACTCCTTGTCAGGGCAGGACATTTGGACTGATGTCAGTTATGAGGAGCCTGAGAACGTGAAGTTGCCATATGAATTTTGTAAGCCTTAAAGTATTAGCGTATCTGCTCCCCTTCAACATGAAGCAGTTCGTACAGTACCGTTGTGTAAATATGCAGCTGCTTGTGGACCTAGAGTGGCACTGACAGGCTGATGATTGTGTAACTAATTTGGGAGACAGTATCTTGAAGCTTTTTAATCTGGCTGATGGCGATGAGGGGTAACTTAAGGGTGATGTTGAAATTTTGGGTTTTCTCCTCCTTTCTTCAAGGAGACGACAGAGCATTGTCTTCTGCCTTCTCCTTTATGGAGGGCTGTCATTAAAAGTTGAGCACTGCGGGTATGTGCACTATCTTTTGGAGTGTGAAAATGTAATTTTGAGACTCTGGATATAGTCCTGAAGCAGTATAAAATTGAAGAGAGTTAGTTTAATAGAAGTTTTAAAAATTCTTGCCAGCTGTCTAAAATCTCATATATGCCTTAAAAAAACCAAAACAACCAAAACCAGAAGACTGTTGCAACAGAGGTGATCCCGGGTAAAAATCTCTTTTTGACTTCTCATATTTCATCCCCTGGACTTTGGAAATTACGCATTCATTCCCGAGAGACTACACACATGCCTCACTGTTGAGAGGTGCCTCAGTTTTCACTTTTGGGTTGCTCACCTGTTCCTGGCTTTGTTTTTGCTGATGCATTTAGTAACTGGTACTCTGATCTCTCCTTCAGGTTGAGCTGGACAATGTCACAGGTCTTTTGAACCAGTCTGACAGCAAATCAATCAAATTAGCAAAGGACTTCTCTGCTCTGGAATCACAGCTTCAGGATACACAGGTGAGAGCTTTGGAAGCCAAGGCATCTGTATGTGGTGCAGCCAGTGTCAGTTACAAATTCTTAAAGTGAGAAATCACTCTGGACATCATTAAATACTGGATATACAACACTTCAAAGGATTGAGTCTGGCTGGTTTTTGCTAAGGTGTTATATTGCATGGTATTGAGAGCACTTCTGCAGAAACAAGCTGTTTATCTTCCTTCTGCTTCCTCAGCATGTGGAACATATGTAACTTTCCCTGTCTTACATTTAGAATCTTCCTCTGTCACCTTTCTGCTTGAGAGCTCTTTAATCCTAGAACTGCACTGGAATGCTAGGTCTTCATAGTATTTGACAGGGTTTTTGTGTCTGATATCTGGTGAGTTTGTAAAGTTAAACAAAAAAATTTAATTCCCAGTGGATGTTGGGAAAGTGATAAATTCAAATAATTTGGTATTTTTTTAGGAAAAAATCATGCTTAGTCTTATACTTTGAGATAAAACAACTATTTACAGTTGATAGAATGTGACTCTTTCGATAAAATATGGAGTACTAAGCAAAAGGCTGGAAGGGAAAGGAAGAACATGTCAAACCTCAGATACTAAGTAACCTTGAACAGTCCTTGATGTTCTGTCTACTTATTAATTTTTTAAAAAGATAGTGAACAATAAAAAAACCCCTATGCACTAGTTTGAAGACTGATCTTACTAATCTCTACAGATCCTTCAGCTCAAGCACTGGCAGCATAAGTCAATAAATTTTGTTGGTAAAAGACCAGTGTTTTACAATTCTGTTAAGACCAATGTTGTTTTTAACCATAGTAAGTCCTTTTAGCCTGTTGTCTGTTTCTTCGATACCTGAATATGAGAAAGTCACATAGCAGAGCACAATCATGTTGTTGTTGGAAAAGGTTTTAATGCTTTGTGTGCTACTTGGAGGACTCCAGAAAGGACTGTGGATGGCTTGTGTAGTGAAGTAGCATACTTTAATCATTAGAGTGTATGAGAGAATAGGATCCTTCTGAATATTTTGTTCTATACTGACTCACTGGAAGACAATTATTTAGATTCTGTCTTTGTTTATCTTATCTGTGAAATAAGTTGCATACTTAAACTCAACTTCTAAAGTACTCATTCTGGAGAGAGTGGGTGAGGATTGTGAGCCTATAAAGCCAAGGAACAGTGCTGAATTCCGCTGAGGTATTTGCTTTATAGGAGCTGCTGCAGGAGGAGACTCGCCTAAAACTAAGCCTCAGCACTAAGCTGAAGCAAATGGAGGATGAGAAGAACAGTTTCAAAGAGCAACTAGAAGAAGAGGAGGAGACAAAGAGAAACCTGGAGAAACAGATCTCTATTCTTCAGCAACAGGTACAGAGTCTGCATCCTATAAACCAATTACTTTAGAGAGGAAGCATAAGTGCAGGTCTGTTTTGAGGGGAATAAAATCTAAATGCAGAATTGACTTCTAATAACAGAATCTTTCTGGGAAAGGGTGATCCTGCTGATTTGGTGAGAGACAAAATGAAGAGGTATCTGATGATAATCATATGAATTGCTTGTAGATTTCTATCCAGGAATTCCTTAGGGAATTCAGTCATATATTATTATTTGAGGGGGCAGTATATCTTCAGAAATGAGCAGACTTATTTCCTCAACTTCTGGTGCTGGTAAACTACGTATAGCATTATCTGTGGCTTGGCTTCACATGCAATCTTTTCCCTCCTTAAGGCAACAGATGCAAAGAAGAAGATGGATGATGGTCTGGGCTGCCTTGAGTCGGCAGAGGAAGCCAGGAAGAAGCTGCAGAAGGACTTGGAGAGCTTGAACCAGCGTTTTGAAGAGAAGACAGCTGCATATGACAAACTGGAAAAAACAAAGACCCGCCTGCAGCAAGAGCTGGATGACCTCACTGTGGACCTGGATCATCAGCGGCAGATTGTTTCCAACCTAGAGAAGAAACAGAAGAAGTTTGATCAGGTATGACTTCAGTCACTGGGCATTCAGTAGGTGCATTTTATTATAGAATCACAGAATGGTTCGGGTTGGAAGGGACCTTAAAGTTCCAACCCTCCTGCCATGGTCAGGGACACCTTCCACTAGACCAGGTTGCTCAAAGCCCCATCCAACCTGGCCTTGTTAATAGGTTTGCTTTAAGAATACCAAGCAATGCTGCTTGGAGAAGGTATATTTATTTCCAAGGCATAGCATATAGAGTGGATAAATAAGCTTTCAGAGAAGTAAATTAATTCTGTTCCATGCATAAGAAGTTTAGTGATGCTCTTTTTCCCACAGAGAACATTTATATCAAAACCATGATCAAGTTCAAAGCATTGTTTGCAGACCATCTTTGAGAGAAAGTTAGAAGTAATAGGCTGGAGGTCTAGGGAATCAGACATTTGTTCATTTGACATCAGCAGTTATTAAAGATGGGATGGCATGCTTCATTTTTTGAAGCTGCATTTTCTTGGTTCCTTCTATCCATGGCAGAACACTGTTAAGAAGGCAGTAATGAACAGATGCATGTTTACCTTGTTAGAAAATTGTCAGTAATTTCTCAGAATACTCTTGCTCTGCTCTTGTAGCTTTTGGCCGAGGAGAAGAACATCTCTGCCAAGTATGCAGAAGAACGGGACCGTGCTGAGGCAGAAGCCCGTGAGAAGGAGACTAAGGCCCTCTCCCTGGCCAGAGCCCTGGAAGAAGCCATAGAGCAGAAAGCTGAGCTGGAACGAATCAACAAGCAGTTCCGTGCAGAGATGGAAGACCTGATGAGTTCCAAGGATGATGTTGGGAAAAGTGTAAGCATGAAGTTAAAATACCTAGGCAAGAAATGTCACCCAGGTGATACTGGTTTTTTAATACTGCAAAAAGCTTATGCTACTGTGAACACAGAAATGTAGTAGATGATACTGGACACATTGTGAGTTTGTGAATGTTATGTTTGTATTACATTAGTAAGCAGGAAAGATGGGTTGGAAAAGCCTGGAAATGATCTAAACAAAGTATGGGCAAACTGAAAGTTAACTGGTGGTGTTGTGACAGAGATGAACCTATGATGTGAGCTTGATATGTAAAATACAGGCATTAGCCAGACAATGGAAGACAGTAACCCCAATATTTCAAGACAAAGAATTTTAGGATAAGCAGGAAGGAAATGAAAAAATTCAGAGGCTAAATGTATTTTCTTGAATTTTGTCAGAACCAGAGGTGTCCAGCTCTGGTAAGTCTGCAGTAGGCCAGGACCGGGCTAACAAATGCTTTTCTCTTTCTCCTCACCACCACACACAGATGATCAGAACTAATAGGTAATTGTGATTCATAGCAGCAGCTTGCAGGTATGTGAGCAGCTGACTTTGAGGGGTATCTCTGCCCTAATACAGGGGACAGATGCAGTGTTCTTGTACTCCATCTTATGTGAGTGGCTGTTCTTAGACGTTTTTGTTCTTAGGTGAAATTGTCTGAAGTCTTTGAGGAAACTTCATGTGTGGTACTGTGCTGTAGGTCCATGAGCTGGAGAAGGCTAAGCGAGCCCTGGAGCAGCAGGTGGAGGAGATGAAGACACAGCTAGAAGAATTGGAGGATGAACTGCAGGCCACAGAGGATGCCAAACTGCGGCTAGAAGTGAACCAACAGGCCATGAAGGCACAGTTTGACCGGGACCTCCAGGGACGTGATGAACAGAATGAAGAGAAGAAAAAACAGCTGATTAGACAAGTAAGAACTGCTCTGTAAATCCTGAAAGTGTTCTGGCACAAAGGCACTTGTGTCCAAAGATGGTTAGACAGGTAGTGCCAATCCACAGATTCTTGTTAATGGTAACTCTCCAGGCAGCGCTGCAAAGCTGTGAGAGACTTCCCCCCTTGTGTGCATGATTGTTCAAACAGCCTTTGTCTATCAAAGGAACCTGTGTAGCCTTATTAGTGAGGAATGTTAGCCCTGTCCCCCACCAAGAAGAATGAAAACAAGTCACATGCTTGCATTTATGTATAGTTTGAAAGAGGGGTGTGAAAACTGGCTGTTGGGAAACCAGAGAGCTGAAATGCGGATGTCTGTATTTCTCCATACAGGTGCGGGAGATGGAAGTGGAATTGGAAGATGAACGAAAACAGCGCTCTATGGCTGTGGCTGCCAGGAAGAAGCTAGAGATGGACCTGAAGGATTTGGAAAGCCATATAGATACTGCTAACAAGAATCGTGACGAAGCCATCAAGCAGCTCCGCAAACTGCAGGTGAGATGCTGCAACTGTTTTGGCTGTCAGTGTAGAGCATTTACCCAGCAAAATGGGATACAAGATTTCACCTCATGAGAACCATGCATCAGTGTCACAAGAGCAGGAGAACCTTGAAGCATTTTACTGTGAAAGATTTCTTGGCATTTCAAATACCTTTCTACCCCCATCTGCCTGTTTAACTCGCTGGGAGATAAGCTGTAGGGAAAGTCAACTCTAGTGCTTGCCTCGGGTCGGTGGTTTTGGAAAGGATTATGGAGCTGTAAAGCTAGAGGGACTTAAACACCACTTAGGCCTTCTCCTGCCCCAAGACAGGTCTGTTACGCCTTTGTAATTCCTACAGATATTTTGTCTGATCTTAGGTAAAACTCCAGATTCTCCCTAGGTTATCCATTCCACTGCTTCACTGGAAAGCTCCCTGGACCCTCCCTTCTCCCTGACAAGATTTTCTTTTTGCCTGAAATTTAATTGTTCCTGTTTGCTTCCATTACGCTTTCTCTTTGTTACTTGTGAAATGGGAAAAGGATGGTTCCTTTTCTTTCTACAGCAACCTTTTTGATAGCTGAAGATTAATGAATCCCTGTTGCATTTTCCCTCTCCATACTTCCTGTAAGATAAACAAACCCAGTTTGGATGCTCTGAAATTAATCCTTTTTTGTTCTCCCTTTTCAGGCACAAATGAAGGATTACATGCGGGAACTGGAAGACACACGTACTTCCAGAGAAGAGATCTTGGCACAGGCCAAAGAAAATGAGAAGAAGTTGAAGAGCATGGAGGCAGAGATGATCCAGTTGCAGGAGGTAATGGAATATGCTTGCAAGTCAAGGGCTTGTTCATTTTCTTTGGCTAAGAACCAAGTGTTGCAGTGTAAGCTGGAGTGGTTATTTCCTTTCCTTTGTACTTTTTGCTCTGCTCAAATACAAAGTCCACTCAAAATGCAGAATTTAGCCCTTTCTTGACAGATGTGACAGGACTGTGCAAAACAAAGGAAACTGGGGTGGGAGGGGAACAGACCATGACTTACAATTGTCTGTATCTAGCTAGAGACCATATCACCCATTACCAGTAACTACTTTTTTCTATGTTGCATTAATTGGTAGCTTCTCACTGAATCACTGACTGTCTCATTTTCATTCCAGGAACTTGCAGCCGCTGAACGTGCCAAGCGCCAGGCCCAGCAAGAAAGAGATGAGCTGGCTGATGAGATAGCCAACAACAGTGGTAAAGGGTGAGTAATGTTCCCTGTTTAAGGGTGGAGGAGCTGGTTTGAGAAAATACTTTGCAGGTTGTTGTTCTTAGTAAACTGCAGCATGTGCTCTATCCTCTCTGCTCTTGAAAAACTGAGCTTATTTTGTAAAATTAGAAGTAGTGAGCTTTCCCCAAAGCATTAATGGTGCCAATGTTACTTTAATACTTCTGTGTCCTATAGGGCATTGGCCATGGAGGAAAAGAGACGCCTGGAGGCCCGGATAGCTCAGCTGGAGGAGGAGTTAGAAGAAGAACAGGGCAACACAGAGATAATCAATGATCGGCTCAAGAAAGCAAATCTTCAGGTACTTATTCAGGCTGCATGTGCCTGTAGGGGCTCTCTAGTCTGTAAATTGTCAAACTGCGCTCTGAGTAATGCCAGCTGCTGCTTTGTGTACAGTACAGTCCCTCAAAAGTCCATAGATGTGAGCAAGATGAAACACCTGAATACCACACTAGAGGAAAATAGGGTGGGCAGTCACTTGGACTCATGTTAACTCACTAGTTTTGATCATTTAAATCATTGGGTACATGGAACAGTCTCTGAAGCTTATAAAAAAGGGACTGAGAGAGGGTTTTTTTTCCTGTTTTTAAAGGATTGAGAAAGATGATCTTTAGCATGCTGCTCCAACTTGGCATGGTGAACAGTGCCACAATGTTTGGAAAATGATGTTTCTGCTGGTTCTATGCTTCTTCAAATGGACTAACCATATGGAATTTGTTAGGCTGCTATAGAAACCACGGTCTTAATCTGCCTGTTTTCTGCAGTATTTTATCTGCCTGACTTTGAGAGACAGGCTTGTTGGGTTTTTTAGCTCTCCAAAGCCAAGGAGCTAGACTGGTGCTTTTCCAAATGGCTTGTTCACTCTGATGGCTGAGAGCATAGTCTCTACTTGGTTGACTGTCCCTGGCTTGGAAGTGGACTGAGTTCTTGCCCTTTCATCTTTGAAAGTCAGTATTTTTAGGCTGCTTCTTTGTAGTGGAAGTAGACAGCAAAAAAGCAATAAATCAGTAAAGCACACATATTGGATCCACTTGCCTCAGGATTTTTGTAATTCACTGAGACTGATAATTACTGAGTTAAGTGCCAAACCGTGGCCTTCACCCCAGAGAGCATTGTACATGATTGTCAAATTTAGCCCCAAGAGGCAGTTGATAAGTCTGTTATTCAAGGAATTACTTTGAAAATCTGGGTAAACTAAGATACTTTGAGAAGTGCCCTGCCTATATCCAGCTCCCTCTGCATCAGAGTTATTCCAGGTATTCAGCTCACCCTGAGGGTCCTTCCTCTTTGTGCCTCTGAGGAATAAATAGGCCTTTCAGGCTGGAGCACTCGATATGCTGAGTACTTCTCTCTGCAGATTGATCAGATGAATGCCGACCTGAATGCTGAGCGCAGCAACGCACAGAAGAATGAGAACGCTCGCCAGCAGATGGAGCGCCAGAACAAGGAGCTGAAGCTTAAACTGCAGGAGATGGAGAGTGCAGTGAAGTCCAAGTACAAGGCTACCATCACAGCCTTGGAAGCAAAGATAGCGCAGCTGGAAGAGCAGTTGGACATGGAGACAAAGTATGTCCTAGGAGAAGCTCCTTCTGTTTTACAAGCCTCCACCCACTCTGGCATTTTAAGCTCTTCTGAACAAATTCTGATTTGTCCAAGTGAGGGCTTCATGCTATGTGTACTAGGTAGTACAGAAGTAAGATCTTGGTAAACCTTTCTTGTTTTCTACTGCAGCAACTTCTAGCTTCTTCCAGACATAACCGTTCCTAAAACTGCAGCTGTAATACACTTGCTGCCACTCTGTAGCTTCAAGACAGGTCATATCTGTGTGATATCAGTGCCTTTTGGTCATTTCTGGGAAACAGTGCCTCCCATCCCCTTTTTTTCTGAGTTAGGAGGACTTTTGCTCTCTTCCTTATTTCTAACTTTCCCAAGTCATATCATCTTATTGGGGACAATGGGAGATAAATTCTTGTCTGAGCTTCACTGTATTTCTGTGTAGGGAGCGCCAGGCTGCCAGCAAGCAGGTGCGCCGCGCTGAGAAGAAGCTGAAAGACATCTTGCTGCAGGTGGATGATGAGAGGCGTAATGCTGAGCAGTTCAAAGATCAGGTGTGTATCGTTACCTGGAGCATTGGTGAGCTTTCTGGTGGGAGGATTTTCTTTCTATGGATAAAGGCATCATTTGCATGTAAGAGGGCTCTAGCATTGCCTTCCTATGGATATCTCTTCTTTTCCCTCATGTAATAATCATAAGATGACACAGGTGAAAATGTAATGCTTTTAAGTAAAAGACTGGCGCTGTCAAGCCCTAGACATCTCCCTTCAGAAAGGGAAGAGGGGGCTTCAGAAACTCTGCTTTTTGCTATGCTAACTACTGTGCTGTATTTCTGGGGCAATGTCGATCTCTTCTTCACTCCCTTCCACGCTCAGGCGGACAAGGCAAACATGCGCTTGAAGCAGCTGAAACGCCAGCTTGAGGAAGCAGAAGAGGAGGCCCAGCGAGCCAACGCGTGCCGTAGGAAGCTCCAGCGTGAGCTGGAGGATGCCACTGAGACAGCTGATGCAATGAATAGAGAAGTCAGCTCTCTGAAGAGCAAACTCAGGTAAGGGAGCATTTTGTGCAATACCTTGGCAGCCAGTCTAGCATAGTCTTGCTGTAACTGCCCTCAGCAGCAACTTCCCACAGCAAGCAGTGTGGCCAGGTACTTCCCTACTTCTTTCCAGAGCCTGCCCTGTCCGAGTTCAGTGAAACCTTGTGTTGCTGACATACTGTCTGTCCTTCCCTAGGCGCGGGGACCTGCCGTTTGTTGTGACACGTCGAATGGTCAGGAAGGGTACAGGAGAGTGCTCTGATGAGGAAGTGGACGGCAAGGCAGATGCTGGTGATGCCAAAGCTACTGAATAAGTCCTCCCATTTGGCCCAGGTTACATGTGATGGAGTGACCCATCCACCTCCCCTCTTCCACTGGACTTGCAGCAAACCCTCTCCTCCTAAATTGGCTGGGGATCAGCAGAGCAAGCCCAGCTCTGTGTATCTGGAGCCATTGGGCATCTGTGTTTCTAGTTTCCTCCTCTTTCCAGTTTCCTAACCCTCTTTGTATTTAATGCCAAAGAGTCGGGGCTCTGAAATCTGACCAGCAGTTTGGCCATTACAAAGGCCTGTAGAACTGTCTGTGCCATGTCTGCTGGTGAATCCTTACACAGTTTGGAGGGAGTGGGGTTAGGGAAAGACTGTTTTCTCTGTAAATCTCCTTTTGTCTTCAGTTCTAGCTGCAGGGAAGCTCCTTCCTGTATTCTTTCCCCTCTCTCTTTGTTTGCTTTTGGCAATCATGTTCAGTGACCTCAGACTTTTGCCTCTTTCAATCTGCCCACCCACAAGGTTTGGGAGCAGTTTCAGGAAAAACGGTGTGCTTTGGCCCTGGCAATTGCCCTTTCTTCTTTTGCATGTTTCCAGGGAGGGGTGAAGTGGGAAGCTCCTCTTGGGAACAGTTACCTGGAGGACTTGCCAAAGTTGTCTTTTTTTCTTTTTTTTTTTCCTCTTATTCTTACTGTCTGGACAGATCTCTGAAGTGCAATGATGTCCTGTTAGGTCTCTGCCTCTGAGTGGTTTCATCTAAGGTAGTGTGGATGTTAATGACAGGCTGGGGAAGCAGAGCAATGTCCTTGTGCTTGTCTGAGAATCTCTGGGGGACCAAATATATTTAATGGTAATAGACAGAATTTAGGGGAATTTAATAGGGTAATGGGCAGGGGGTGGGGGGGATAATGGAAGGGAAATCCCTCTTTTATTGACATGTCCAAGCCTCTTGCACCTGCTCTGTAACCAGGGGTTGGGATTAGTTATTGTGCACCATTGACTAAGAGTATATCAAAAACCCTTTAATCTGCACAGATATATGTAAGGCCTTTGTATCTCTCGTAATAAGTAATTAAAAAAAAAATAAAGGTCTTTATCACTGCCTTTCTATTGGGACCATGGTTATATATAGATAGTCTTTACTTTTCTACACCATACACTGGTTGCTGGATTTACCTGTATTCTTAACCATATTGTATATGCTGCATTTAGACCTACTTATGAGCGAAGTAAAAATAATTAAATATGAAGCACCATACTGTATGCCTGAAGCACTCTAAATGCAGGAGCCTCGTGTCCCAATTGCTGTCACAAAAAAAAATAATTTTTTTTATATAATAAAAGTGCCTTAGCATATGCCTCAGCTGTGTGTCACCACTACAGTCGGTTTACTGGTGCTCCACTGATGTTACCAATAAAGGTTATCCATGTGCTGCAGTCCATGTGTGTCTGTTGCCATTCCCTCCTTCTCTCGGTGCAGTGCAGACCGTACGTGTCTTCTCTAGAGGTAGCCGCTGTGGTGTCAGAGCATCAGCCATCCCTGTCAGCAGCGCTGCAGACCCCCTGCTGTGGGGTGGCTTTCTGGAGTGGTGGTGCAGTACCCTTGGTGCATCACCATGTTGGCTGGCCATGGCCAACACTGGGGATGGTGGAGGAAGATAATGTACCTTGTTTGTGTGCTTTCAGAGTGTTACCTGGTCAAAACGTCAGGCTGGAAATTTGAGCCAAGCTAGTTCTGTTCTTGGCCTGAAGATGGTATTTTTAAATTTGTAACTAACAACTGTGCAAACAGACTCTCTTTGCTTTTATTTTCAGTCTCTGGAGTCACTGGAAGGTAAGGTTAGTGGAGGAGGTGATAGATATGTTCCATCTTCCATCTTGTTCCCAGGAAACCTACTTTTTGTTACATTTTTGTTAGAAATTGAGTAAGGTAGTTGTGGCTGTCTTCCTCTCTTGGTTTGTGGCCACTTAAGCTGTCCCAAGGTACTCCTGTGTTCTGATGCTACAGCCATGGCATAAAAAGCTAGTGTGACACCAACACCTGATAACTGTACCCTCATCCCTGGCATCCCGGGTTGGCAGAGTATAAACCTGCTTCTGATTTAGAAGTTGCGGTTGGGGCTGGGTCAGACCAGGAATTGCTGGTGTTCACCCTGAGGGGCTATGTGTAGCCCACAAGTGCTGCTGCCAAGGCCAGTGCTGGCAAACAAGGATCAGGGAGGGTGCAGCTTGGAGTTAAATCCCTTCTCAGGAGAGCACATGCGTCTACCCTAAGGGTGGGATTTCTGTCTAAGCAAATGTTGAAAGCAGAACAAGTCTTCTCATTAAGAAACTTCAGTGTAGGTAGAAGTTAAAAAAAAAGAAAAAGGGGGGGTGCAGGGATGTGCAGAAGGAGGAAGTATGAAGAATTGCCATATGCTGCTGTGCGAGTGTCTGATCACGTTAAGGGGTCAGTGGGAGCATGAACAACTTTTGATGCTGTGTTACACAGGCTACAGCTTTTGAAAGCCTGGACTGGGATTAATGCATGAAGGGATGTGTCTGTGGTGCCTGGAATACGGGCACTGCTGTGCTGATATCAGACAGGACTGGGGGTTGCTCTTGTTTGGGAGTTCACTGGTTTGGATACTTCGATACTTTTCCAGAGCGTTTTGCAGAATCACATAGGGTATCTTTGTGAACAGCATGCACTTTAAATTACATTAAAATTGCTTTCCTATCATAGGATCACCCTGAAACAAGACTGGCTGGCCAGGCACTGCTGTGATACAGAACAGCACTGCCATGGCACTGGTGTGCTGACCCTTTATAGCTTGGGCTGCTCTCTGTGCCCTTTGCATTGCTGTGTGTGAGCTGATGCGCAGCTTGGATACAGCTCTGTCCTGTGCAAGATGGAAAGAGACTTGTGTCTTTTTTTTCCACTGGCACAGTACTTTCCTTCAATTTTCCATCTCTTTGTGCATCCCCATGGAACGGCCAAAATTAGTTTCCACAGATTTTTCCACTTTGCAGAGTGTAACGCTGAGCTAGCAAGTTCTCGTGGCTCCAGGCTAGTTGTTCTTCTGTGGATCTCCAGAGCTCCTAAATGCTTCACACAGGTTTCCCTGTGATGTCAGGGATGGTCTGAGTAGGTGAGTGGTTACAAATGCTGTAATAATCAAGAGTGGTCAGGAGATAGGCCCTGCAAGAGAGTTGTTCCTGGAAGTTGGTGCTGGAGCTCTGTTGGTTCCCTGCAAGATCCAGCCTTGGAGCTGATTCCATCATAAGGGCCTGAATGAGAGGAAGCATATAGAGTTTCAAAAGATGCAAGAGCCAACGGTAAAATTGATTTCAGACATTCCTGTCCCTGCACGGGACCATTGTGCTGGCATGAAGGATCTGTAAACTAGATCATTAAATATAATCACCCAGGCCTCAGAGCAGCTTTGAGTGATCTGAAACTAAAATGCAGGCTGCTGCCACCCAACCGGAGACCAGCAAGCAACAGGCCCTAGGGGCATTTAAAACATTACTTTTTGGCTTGTGGCTGTCCAGGAGCATCCCTCTGTGCAGATGCACAGCCTGCTTAGTGTGCTTGGTGAGGGCAGGAAGCACTGGAGGTGGTGTGGGTCACCCATCCTGGATGGCTACAGGGCTTGTCTGGAAGCCCAGCCCAGTTCTGAAAGCTGCTCAGACTGGTATGGAGAGGCTTTGTCCCAACCCTGCTGGCGGGATCCCAGCTGTGTTGCTTTCCCTGAAGAGCCCACATGCAAACTTTGCTGGAGGCTTGTCCTTTTGAACCTTGTTTCCAAGCACAGCCAGAGATATTCCAAGTTCCAGGACAGATAGCTAATACTAGTAGATAACTGCTGACTGGACCTAGTTTTTCCTTCACCTGATGCTCCAGCAGTGGGAGCAAAAGCAGAAGGAAAAGGAGTTAAAAAAACCCAAACTGCTCCAATCCTAGATTTGTGACTCTCCCATCCTCACTACCATTTTGAGCCAACATGGCCGAGCAAAACAAACAGCTGAGCAGCAGTGCAGCAAGAGGAGAAGAAAAACGTGAAATGCCTCAAGCGATGATGGTCTGGCATGTGAGAGAAGGGCTGGAATCCCTGCTCAAGCCAGCTCCCTGCAGTGGGGCAGCTGCCCTCATCAAGATTGGTGAGGGCTAGGCTATGGCACTTCCAATTCAGGTAAAAGGTGCAGACAAGGGCATTTTAAAAGTCCATTAGGTAAAAGTACGGTCACTCTTTGGACCGGGTAATCATGTAGCTGTGTATGAGGAGCATTTAAGGCAGGCTGCCTTCTCCACTCACCTGTGGCAGCTGAGGATGTGTGCAGGCAGCAGAAGTCTATGGGATGCGGTGCTGCCTGGATGTACATGTGCACTGCCGAGAGCTCTGCCACAGAGGTTTCTCTATTGCTCAGCTCTCCCAGCCCTAAGGAAGAATGAAGGAAGAAATGAAGAACTGATGATGATGGAGTGGCTGGCCTCACAATGCTGTGTTACTCATAATGTGGCTGTATGCTGCTAATTAATCTGGAATTATACTGTGAATGGCTTCATTCACAGCCTTAATTGACTTTGGAAATTGTGCAGAACCTCATGGAAGAGGGTGTTATGCAGGGTGTATCACTCAGGATAAAGGGATTGCTTCCTTAGGTTCCTTTTTAGGAGAGGAGCCATCATTCAAATCCCTGACTTTGTGTAAGGCTGAGGATAAAGTGGGGCTCTGTAGCCAGAGGAGGTCTCACTGGAGACAAAGTACCAGTGGAGGTGACTGGTGGTGATCAGCTGAGAGATTTGCCTAGATGCAGCTAGATGCTGAATTGTGTAGCCAAGAGATGCGCTGACCAGCTGGCCCTGTGGGGCAGCCTACGCCATCCTTGTGGGTGAAGTGATGACTTGATGGAGGAGAAAAAAGGAGGGGTAAAAAAAAAACCCCACCAACCTTTCTTTGAGATGTGATCAAAGAATTTTGCTTCCTTCTCTTCATTCCCACTGTATCCAGGGAAACTTGTCCCTGTGTTGCCTTATAAAAGCATTGCACCAGAGCTGAGCCCACCTTTCACTTTTCCTCCCCCAAACTCCTGTCACTGAGCGCTCCTGGTGTGACAGCAAGGGAAACATCCTTCCTCCTAGCCCAGGCTGTTCACTCCCAGAACTCTTCTTTCAATCCTGGGCTGTCCCTGGGCCTTGAGAGGACCCTGGGAAAACTTCACAGCCCTGCAGGCTGCTGAATGGATGCAGCCTCCCCAGGCTGCCCTGTGGCCAGCCGGCACATATCAAAAGCTTGTTTCGTTTCCTCCTCAGCACTTCCCCCATGGGAGCTGAGAGGGGTTTGGGGGCTGCGCGCATTTTGCCCACACTGCAAAATTCATCCTGCATTGGACCCGGTTCTTTCAGACCCGGTTTCTGCCTCCCAAAGCCTCCCCTGCAGCTGGTGTAGGTGTGAGGAGCTCATCTCTGGAGGAGAGATCAATTTCAGCCTCAAGAAAGGTTCTCGGCTTGCTTAAGAAGTGCTAATGTCTCTAGGAACTGCTGCAGGTTTTGCAGCAGAGGTTTTAATGAGGTAACACACAGCACAATTTGCTGTGCAGGCTCTTGATCTTTTCTGCTGTCGATGTGATTGTGTTGCACAGTTTGCAGTGAGCCAGCTCATCGTTTTTGGAAGGACAAGGCACCCAGCTGTCTTGCCCTGATGTGTCCTTGTGGGTAAAGCATGGATAAAGCTCTTGATCAGCTTTTGCTTGAGGCCCAGCTCACACTTTCCTTCTCACTTGGGAAGTTTCTGGGAGGCGACTTCAAGGACATGGCTTATGCACCAGCAAGGATCTGCAGTTTTGGAACTGAACTGCAGTGGGACCCCACATAAGGAAAGGTGCCAGGTTTGCACTGTCCATGTTTACTTGGGCTCTTGCTGTGAAGCTGAACGGAGTTTATCTGCTCCACAACCCCTCTCCTTTGCTAAGGGAAGTGCTCACCTCTCTGCTGCAGCCAGGGAGTTTGGTTCAGAGGAGAGATGGCCAGGGCAGCTGGCAGGCCTGTTCCACTGAAGGGTAACGTTCAGCATATCTACAATGTAGGAAGAAATCTACACGAAGAATAAAACCTCAGCTACCCTAGAGGTCATTTGCCTGCACCGCTTCCCCAGGCAGAAGGTGAGAAAACCAGAACTGTTTGAATAGAAAAGCTGGTGCAGTGGCAGGGATAAGCGCCTGAATTTGTGGGGCTGGCTGATGCAGGGCACCCGGCCCCGCTGCCACCGGTGGAAGCATCAGGGCACGGATGGGACCAGCACAGGTGCTCCAGCAGCTGAGGCTAAGGTGCCATGTGCAGCGTGGCCTCCAGGGCGGGTCCTCTCCTCCCAGGGCATAGCACAGTCCTGGTGTAGCTTTGGGGGGACACTGAGGATGAGCAAAGCCTGGCACCGTGTCCCTGTGAAGGGACACGACTTGTTTGCTTTGGGCAGCAGATGAATGAGGGTTAGGGTGAAAATCATGGAGGCTGGATTGCAGTTTATCTGTGGCTCTTCTCTCATAGCCTGGGAGCAAAGAGGGATGTGATGGAGAGAGAAGGGGAGTACCCACTTCATAGCCATGGAGCACAGCATAAGCAAAGTTGCATACAGGATTACTATGCAGCATCATCTGCAAATAGACTCTTTCTAAAACGAGATTTCAAGGTCTTGGTCCCTGCTCTGCTGTCCAGGATTTGACAGAGCAGTACCCCAAAAATACTCCTCGGCATCACCCCAGCACCTCTGCGAGCTGTGCCACAGGACAATCGCTCTCCATAGGGCCACGGTACCTACAGCTCACTCAGCGGGAGAGGCTGCCTCATGACACTGCCGTGAACTATTAAAAGTAGCAAGATGATTAACTGTCATGGGACGCTCATACCAAACAAAAAGTGTGAGTTGGACTCCCTTCTTAGGAAAGTTAATCTGTATTTGCAGGCAAGAGAGATGCTCTGAAGTTGCAAGGTGGTCGGGTAATGCTGGTGGGAGGCTCCCCAGACTCACTTCTCCATCAGCAAGCAGTGTGTGGGCAGGAGCAAGGCTGGGGGCAGCTGATTCCAGTTTCCCCTGTTGAACAAAGCCTGTCCTGACCGCTGGGGTGGAGGAAGGAAACAGGCTGCATCAGGCACTGTGGCGGGAAGAGCTGGGCCCGGAAAAGCCAGTGCTCTCCTCCCAGCCATAGCAGAGCCATGGCTGTGCTGCAGGAGGGTGAGAGGTGCCTGGGTGGGAGCCCGCAGGACACCTCCTGGCTGCAGTCCAGCTTGCTGGGGCATGGGCTTGAGCTCTGTGCTGGTGTCTCTGGGGTGGGTATATTCCAGAAGCAGGAAACCCCCCTGCCTGGCTCTTGCAGGGTCAGGTATATATGACACAAAGGGTGCAACATGACTTTGGCCACCCTTCCCAGTATTGCCTACAGGAGGCAAAGCATGTGGCTGAGGTCTGCCATATGACCTACAGCCCCAGGGGCCATGCTTGCACCCTGGTCATGCACTTTCTCTGGCCTTAAATTGAATTTTGAACAGCCCTGCCACACCAAGGCAGATGGAGAGTGCTCCTTGTGAACTGTAGCAGGCTGGTAGGGCTTTCACCCACCTTGGGCCAACCAGAAGAGCCCACAGCTCCCTTCTGCACTCAGTTTCCTCCAGCACAGGTTAGAGACTCCCTGATATCCCTCCAGCTGATCCTGGCAACCCTCCTGCCTGCTAAAGGGGGCCCCTGACTCTACATGGGTAGGTAATCCCCCTACCATGACTACAAAGGAGGCCCTTAAGGCTTGATTGCAGCCATCTGAGTGCCTTCACAAGAGATGATCTCAGCCACCCTGTTCCCAGGTCTACCACTCCTGCATCGCTCCTTGCATGACTGAAACTGAAACCCATCTGCACATGGAGCAGGGTGAACTCATCATTTTTAAGTCACTGGGTGACAGCAAAGCAAGCAGCAGTGATGGGTTGCAAAGAAAGGAAAATTTTGCTTTGACAGAATTTGTTGCCTTTACTTGCTTAGCTTTCAAGGGCTGCCTTTTCTTCTCCCTGGCTGTAACCGGAACAGCCCTTCTCACTAACTTGGGCAGCTACTGCAGCAGGATAGTGACTGCTCTCATGTGCTTTTGATGCTACTGCTTTTTGGTTTTGTTGAGCAATGAAGAGATTAAAATATGTACTGTCTTTTCTTTTTTCTTTTTTTTTTTTTTTCCCTCTCCGAACTACTCAGCAAATGCTTTGATGCCAGAGCCAGCCACAGCATATTTCACAGAAAATAAGTGCTCATGGCAATTCCTGCTCTGCAATTTAAACTTCTGTCCTCTTTTGTTTTTTAAAGAGACAAACATTGGTGGGAGAAAGACCAGTGGTGAAAATATAAGACATTCCTTTAGCAAATCCTCACACCTGTGTCTGCAGCTGGGCCTAGGCTTATGCAGAAGCTGTTGGGTAAAATTTGGGTGTGTGAAGCTGATAAGAGTCCTATTGCTAAATTACAGCCTTAGAGGATGACATGGAAGTTGTGGATGGAGAATACCATCTGGGACGTGTTTAAAAATTAAGTATCTCAGAAAACTAATAAAGAATTATTTCAGCTGAGGAAATTTCTTGTGG
This sequence comes from Athene cunicularia, assembly GCF_003259725.1. Classification (NCBI taxonomy): domain Eukaryota; kingdom Metazoa; phylum Chordata; class Aves; order Strigiformes; family Strigidae; genus Athene; species Athene cunicularia. The sequence continues at coordinate 658,005 of NW_020799092.1, read as the reverse complement.
GTCAAAAACTGGAGAAAGGGGATGAATTATCAATGATACAGCAGGTGAAAAGGTGTTGCCTTATTTATTTCCGAAGCACAGCGAGACATGATGTATACTTACTTGTGTTGATTATGAGCCCTGCTGAGCTTGATTATAATCTGCTCTCCCAGGCGGGCATGCTGTGCTCAGTGTCACAGAGGAAGTGCAAAAGGAATTTGTCTGTGCCGGGATGAAATGTGATTACCAGCTGTACACTGCAGCAGGGGCTTGATTCAGAAGGCTGGGGATCCCATGTCTCTCAGCTAGTCTGGGAGTGCTAAAACACACAGAGGAAGTTTATTTCAGCTGGTAATTTTTTTTGGCTTGTTTCTGACTGGTTTGGTGCCATGACACCTAAACTGGTGTTTCGTCACAGCACAGAGCTGATAGCATGAGGTGATCTGTTTCAAAACGAAGCAACAGCTTGGTAATAGTTTTATATTAAATTGAAAGCTTTGATATTATCTAATTCTAAAGCAGCTGCCCCACAGAAGTAGAGGAGCTGAAAAATGCTTTAAGAGTGGGCTTAGTTGGAGCTTGAGCATTTTTTGAAAAGGATTACCTGGTGTGATGTCTGTGCTAGCAGAGCTCAGGCTCAGTGACACAGGATGGTCATAGGCAGCACAAGCAGCGATGTTGGGTATGCTGTGGAGGGATTTTGGGTATGCTGCAGAGACCTCCGTGGGTGCTGGGGAAGAAGAGGGCTAAGTAGAGGCAGGGCAGTGAGCCCTTGGCCTGTAGGCTTATGCAGTGGAGGGATGAGTTTGCACCTGTTCACAATCTGAACCCCTGGCTCTTGTTTCTTCTTGTTTCCCTTCCCCTACTAATGGCTCCCAAGGGAAAGTTCCTGCTGTAGACAAGAAGAGAAAAAGAAAAAACACAAAAGCAAAGGGCTGAGGGACACAGGGAGGGAACAAACCCCCAAGGGGCCAGCCAGCTGGAGCAGATGCGGGATGTTGGTGAGGGAGTGGGGGCAGACACACACCCCACCCCCACATCCAGGCTCGGGTTTCCATTGTTCCAGGCTAGCGGGGAGCCACACAGCAGGGCGCAAGTTGAGGACGTGCCCCCAGATCCCCATCGACCTTCTAGCAGCAGGAGCCCAGGGGCTCCCTTGGGACCCAGTGTCTGGTGCCGTGCATGGAGGGGGGGCAGAGCATCCCCCTCCGGGTGGGATGAGCAGCTGGAGGAGTCGGAGGCCCAAGGAGAGGCACCAGTGAGGGGAGAGCAGCCTGTGCGCATGAAGCAGCCCCCTGAAGGAGTAGAAAAAAGCAGTGCTGAGGCTTTCTTAAACCCTCACATGTATGTGTGTGCATGTGGATGTTTGTGTGTATGCATATGTATACATACAAGCTTATACACAGGTATAAACAGGTGTATGTATGTAAATTTGCATCAAGTAGAATGTGGATGCTATCCAGGGTAAAGCCCATGGCATGAATATTGTAATTAACCTCTAAATATATATTGCAAACTGAGGAAACTCAGTGTTGAGGTCAAATACGAAGTGTATTTGGTAAGTGTATTACAGTAAGAGATGTATAGCTGAGGCACCCAAACTGGTTGATGGCCGAAGAATAGAAATCAAGGGGAGAAAAAGATACTGTGTCTTTAAAAATCGGAGTAAACGAGTCCAGGAGATAAAACTAAAGTGATTTCTCCAGAATGACATGTCTATAGTCTGGTAGCACAATAACATTTATTTAGGTGCCCTACCTGTGCCTTTCCACTTCTGAACAATATGCTCAGATTGCTTCCAACTCTTCCCTCCAACCTAAATTGCCTGAATTTATAGCACATACTCAGGATGCTACGGTAATTTCCCTGCTCTATATTTAACCCCTGTTACCTAAATCGTCTTAACTCCATGAGAGTGCAACTTGTGTAAAGAAAAGTGGTATTAATAAAGCCTCTGGAGGGTGTGGGGGCAGCACGACAGTGGTAATCCTGAGTCGTCTGGGCCAGCTGGACCCCGTGGCGCAGGTCTGGTGTCCTGGCTAACTCCAGTGTCACTCAGGAAGGGGTTTTCCACCACAGTTTTATCATTGGCTTCACAGGGCTGTGGATATCCCCTTCTGAATTTTGCATGGGCTGGTAACATCTTATTTTGGTTAGAATTTGTAGCCCTGCTTGCCTTCCAAATGGCTGTTCAGCAGGCAGGCAGAGAAGGGGCTGGAAAACATGACTAAATATGGCTGTATTTCTGATTGCTGCAGGGATTAGCGGCCCCTTCTTGCCAGCAGCCACAGCTGAAGTTCCCAAGATTTGAGGAGCACCAAGAAGAGCTGCAGTCCAGCACTTCCACCCCCCCCCCCC
>NW_020799092.1:649774-655618 GCF_003259725.1 Athene cunicularia | reverse complement strand
CCCCCCCCCCCGAAAAATCTGCAACCTATTGTGTGGGCTAGCAAACTTGGCACCCTTCACCCACCTATAAAACTGCATTAGGCGTTTACATTTCCTGTAGTGGATTATGCGTTGTCTGGATTTTGGATGATTCAGGGAGAGAGGGTTAGCCTTTTTTTCAGTGGGGGCCTCAAACTGCATTTGAAATAATTTAATTTTCTTGGAGATAAGAGAGCACTGGCAATTGGTAGGGCAGATGGACATGTTCCGAGACAGATGTAGGCAGCTTCACCTGCCTGCAACTTGCACAGCTGCTCTGGCTGTGCAGGCAAGGCACAGCCCTGACTCAGCCCAGCACCAGAGTACTTGCCTTGTCCAGAAGTGTGTCAATAACCTCATTGATTGCAATGATATTTCTCAGGGTTAAAGTTAAGCAAGTGCTTAAATGTCACGCTGAATCACAAGAAAAGGATTTCTTCGCACTCTTGCAGAGTCAGTTCTCCTGACTCTAGCTGCCTCTGTTTGTGCACTCCTGGGGTTTTTATGTGAGGGTTTAGTATTTATGCAGATGTAGCACATACAGGGAATTTTCTTTAAAACCTGGGGTTTGCCTAACTTTAAAAATATCCTCTTGGCTTGTATGTATTTATTGTGCATTATCGCCATTTTCTAATCTGGATCTGAAGCCAAAGAGGCAGTAACTATTTCTAGAGTGCAGAAATCACACTGAAAAAAATAAGTATATTTTCAAATCTTAATTGAAATGTGTATCAGCAACAAATAGCCTTGTGAAAGGGTAAAATCAGATTGCGAGTGATTATTGGTATAATGTTATCATAAATTCACATTCATTTCTGTGCAAAGGAAAACATAATCTTTTGCAGCAAACATACAATCTAAGGGCACGATTTTGTGATCATATTTATATAAGTAGTATGCATCTCATAGTTCCTCTGATATGAATGCTGGATTACTGAATAGCCAGCAGGTGGAGTCATCTATAACGGATGTGTTGTGATCTGGAAAGTTGAGTAAGTATGACTGGACACGTGGAAATTTCAGTTGAAAGTTGAGACCAAGGAAAATATGAGGAATGGAACTGGAAAACTCTGTGAGTGCGGAGGACACGAAGAGCTAAAACTTTAGCAGCAGAAGAGGAGGGGCCTGCAAAATGTTTGGAATAGCAAAAAGCTGGAGCAATCCTGGAAACACTCCTGTGGCTTGGATCCCGAGGCGTAATTCATGCTGTTGTAATTCGCACAGATGGCGGCTGTCTCAAGGGAAGGCTTGAACAGCTGGGAAACATCAGGGTGTGGGCCTGCTTCAACCGCACACCCTTTCTTTATCCCTGCATCAGTCACAGAAGTGAAAGGTGATACAGGGATCACTATAGAAAATATCTGCAAGCTATTCTCTGCCCTGGGAGATGGCTCCTCTTGCTAGTTGAGTTGTGATAAGGACCACCTTAGTTTGGCATTTTGTGTATAACAATGCACTTTCAGATGCTTTTCAATAAACCAATTAGGGAGAAAGAAACAGTTTTAACTCCAGAGATCAGCCATATAGTATGTTGAGCTGTAGCTAAGGGGTCCTAATAAATAGGAAAATTAACAGATGTGATAACACCTGTTCTGTTTGCATGGTGTGCCCAGCCACCACGGTGGGTGTTTTGCTTTGTCCTTCATTCTGCCTGTTACAAGAATGAACACTGCCTCTACTGGGGTATTTGCCCTTCTTGGGCTGTGCAACCTCCAGTCTATTTGGAAACGAGCAGTTGCAAATAATGATTTGTACCCTCTGTTTGTCTGTGTGCCATGTAGGCTGAATAATAATGTCATGGCCACTCGGCTGCTACAGGCTCGTGTCTGAGAGAGGAGAGGGTGGCACAGCCCTGAGGTACTTCAGAGACACAGATGTGTTTACACAGGGGCTGTGGCTCCAGCAAGGCTACCAATGGACTGCATCAACAGCCATCATTGCTGGACTGTTGATGTACACTCCAGCCTCCAACAAGCTCCGGTTCACGCACGACAGGCAGTCAAGGGGAATAAATGCCAGGTATTTTCCCATTTCTTGATCTCTGGCACTAAGAGGGTGGTGAAGAGCTGATATTTTTTTTTTCTTCTGGTCTGTGTCCCCACGCACTCCCTGTGGTAGCTCTGTGGCTCATGCTATTTAAATTGAACTGGTCAAACCCACTCTCTAACAGGAAAGAAAAAGACCTTTTGTTTCCCAGACATGCTCTTCACACAGTTTCCTATTATTTTACATTTTGGGGATATAGTCAGAGGATCCTTCATATTAGAAGAGCTGAAGAACCTACTTTATTCCCCATCCTTCTAGGCATAAGCAGTGCAGGCAGATGGGATTTTTATGCTAACTGGATATATGCAGATAAGTGCATATGCACTACAGGTGTCATACTGCTTTAGCAGCATCAGTATACCTGAAACAGCACAACTTTTGTACACGACAATACCTCACAGAACTACAGAGCAATTAGCAATGATAAATGTGCTGCAGTGATGTTCAAAGCCAGCAAGAAAACGTCATGAAAGTTTTGCTCTGAGCTCTCTGGTTGATTCCCAGCTGTTGACATTGCTGCTTTGCCAAAGCACTGAAGTGCTTGGTGGCATTTGATGAAGCCAGGTGTCCTCACTGCAAGAGGTGGCACTGGGAAAAGATCAGGTGCATTGCGGGTGTTGACCCACTGACTGACAGCTGCCAGCACCTGTGCGTCAGAGTGACATATTGATACTGGCCTCCTGCCACTGCTTGGGGACTGGTATTCTTCTGGCAGATGGTTTAAGTCATGTGACAAGGTCTTTGAATTTTGTTGACTCAGGTTACGTATTTTTGACTGTGTGCTAATTGGTGACAAGGCAGCTTCTGTTAATAAAATTTTGTAGTAAAGAGCTGGCCCGAAATAAGCAAGGAGAAACATTTACCCACACTGGTTGCTACATAAAGCTCCATCACTGCTTCCTCCAAAACCAGGACCAAAGTTCAGGCTAAAACTTTACCTTGGTCGCACTTCATTACCTGTGGGAGTAATGCTGTCAGGAGGAACAGCACTTGGCTTCAGGATCTTGGCTGGCAGGATAGAAACATCAGGAATGAGCAGGATTGGGCAAGCCACTAAACCTCTCCCAACCTGCTCAGTAGAGAGACCAAATCTACAGGGGAGTGGGGCAAAGCTGCATGAGTCTGTGAGGGCAGGACAGGATGAGACATCATGTGTAGATGAGAGAAGCAGCATGAAACCGTTCTCAGCTGTGGTGGTGGAGAGGTTTGCTTTGAACTGTCTCCTAATGATTTCTGTGCCTTTGGATCAAACACTAATAGCTGAGTTTTGCTTCACTTCATGTCTGTGCCCTAGAAGCCACATGAGTAATTGCACCTGTTCCATCCAAGCACCCTGTGGGATCCATTCCATAGATGTTTATCACCTGGCATCCTGTTGCCACCTGATCTCCTGCCCAGTGAGAGCACCAGCACAAGTTCCTTCAAGGAATCCCTTCAGAGAGTATCTTTCTAGGTGGGGGAACACCCCCAATTTTATAATTATACAAAGCTGTTCAGAAAGATATTCTTCATACCAGCTTCTGAGAGATCTCTGGAAGGATAATGTTTCTTACAGTTGCCTCTCATTGATCTGTCAAAGACAAAGCACTAGTGAGCACTCTGCAAGCTTGTCCATAAAACCATGGCACATCGGAGCCTTTGGCAAGAGTGCTGTGCAGCAGTGGAAGGGTTACCAGAGGAGTCAGCTGTCTGTTTAGTATCTCTCAGGTGTCACACATAAATACCTAAAAGGCTTTGCGAAAGGAAATCAATGGATCAAGATTATAGTCCCAGCTCAAAAGCTTTTTGTGACTTCAGGAATGCCTCATATTCCATCTGTTAAATGGTGATAATACCTATCCCACAAGCACACTGTGAAGATTAATTCATTAATCTTTTTTAAGAGGAAATGGAAAGAGCTAGAGAAATAATAATATGAAATACCATAACAGAAAGCAAATGATAGCATATAGCATGGCACTGGCAACTGCAGGTCAGTTTGGCAGGGAGGAGGCAGTACTCTGCCTCAGCTCTTTTCACCACACAGTAAATGAGAGTGCTCTGTGGTGGTCCCAACACTCTGCTGGCAGGCTGCAGACCACAGCCAGCCAAAAATACCTCACCAAGGGACCTGCCTACAGCACTGCCAGCTCTCCTGGGCACCGCTCTGTGGTGCGGACCATGTGAATGCAGGATGCGAGGGTGAACTGACAGCAGCTTTGGAATCTGCATAGCAGGAGATGGTGGAAATGGGGTTAGGAGAAGAGAAAAATGGAGTATGGGCACTGTAGAGCTGCTCCTTTTTTCAGTATCCCCTAAGGGGAGTATCAGGAAGATGCCTAGGTCACAGCAAGAGAGTGCTCCCAAGTGTACACAGAGATTTTCTCCAAACTGCTTACTCCTAACTCGTCTTCAGGTTGAAGCCTTCTGCAACACCTCATGGGCAGTATCTTACCCTGTGCTTTTCATCCAGAACCCCTCATTAAAATTAGGAGGAAGACAAATGCAGAAATGCTTCTTTTCTCTGAATGAGTAGCATCCAGGTCATGGGAATCTCACCTTTTCAAGCCAGGAGTGGACTGAACACATTCCTTCAATGTTTTTGACAGTCTGGTTCATTTTATCAAACTCAGTCAAGATGAGTAAGACACATATATACCCTTGGTGGGTGAGTGGACAAAAGCTGCATGGAATTGTCCTCTGGGTGCCTGCCACTCCCTGGGGATATGTAATAATTTTGAAAAAAGAAATTTTCCCCATCACTGGAGGAGACAAGCTGGCACCTCAGCACAAAACATACCACTTAAAATAGCTTTTAACGTGGCCTTGAAAACTATTTTTGGATCATGAAAAAATGTGGTGTAAGGGAAGACTGAAGTCATGTATTGTAACTGTCACTCAAAACCAAAGGCTCTATCATTTCATGAAGATCAGCAGATATGTAAAGACACACCAGAATAACCTAACTGGTCCAGGGACATTGTTACGCAGTCAAGAAGGACTTCCTTCCATGTGCACTGACTCACAATGACCATTCCTGGTTTTCTGCTTTTCTTCCAAACTGCTGGCAGGCAGAGGTATGCCATTCCCACCCCATAATAAAGCCAACTGCAGGTCTGTGTTATGATCTGCAGATTAGTTCTCCATCTGAAGTTGTCATGGCTTCAAGACTACTTTCAGGACAGTGCAGGCTGCCTGTGCATTCCTCATTCTAGAGCAGATGTCATCCTTGGTGCTGCCAGATAGCAGCTGCATAATAAAATCAACTTCACGTTTCTGTTGAGGATCCCAAATTTGTTTCTCAAGATCAAAAATGTGGAGACGTACAAAAGCGCTGATGAACAGCCTTCAGGTTTTTGAAGTCTGCTATCTCCATCTGGTTGGAAGTCATCTGTGGCAAAACAAATGAAGAGTTATATATAAAAATGCAGGAGAACCCCCTAGAGCCCATTAGACACAGGGAAGCAGAACTGCCCCTAGCTCAAGAAATCTGATGCAGTCTGGGGCTGTGAGGTGAGCCCTGGGGCAAGCTGCCCAGAGCAGCACAGAGGAAGTCTGGAAAAGGCCAGAAAAGACACACGCCATGAGGGGTGGGAGGCTGAGCTGAGCAGGGCAGCATCACGTACTGAGCTGCGCAGCACAGCCCCAGAACCTGGAAGCTCCCGAGACAGGCAGCCAAGGCTGCGCCCCTCTCCCCCGATCACCTCGGTCCAGCACCGCTCCTTGCGGGCAGAGCCGCGGAAACCTCACCCCAGCAGGCGGCCCTGCGCGAGCGAGCAGGGCCAGGGCCAGGGCCAGGCC
>NW_020799092.1:604391-649724 GCF_003259725.1 Athene cunicularia | reverse complement strand
TATAAGAGACAGCCGGAAGTGTTCAGGTCCAGTTTGGATGGAGGTTTGAGCAACCTGATTTAGTGGAAGGTGCCCCTGCGTGTGGGGGGGGATTGGAACTAGAGGATCTTTAAGGGCCCTTCCAACCCCAACCATTCCATGATTATTTATTTGGAGAATCTTGTCATGGTTGCAAGCTAGAAACACCAAATTTGAAGCCAAACTTACAAATAATATCAGAGCTAGGAAAAACAGTTCTTTAATGTTTGGGAAATTCAGTATCTTTTTACTTAAAAGTCAAACCACAAGATTGCCTTTCATAGAATTTCTGTTCATATAATGTATGCTTTTGAAGTAGTACCTCATTTTAGAATAACAGGTTCTCTTTAGTAAATTCTCTATGTTTAACTGTATGTAATGCTCATAAGAGGAGTAAAGAGCTGTGTTTTGGTGGTTTAGTTTGTTTTTTTTTTTTCCCTCTCCTCTTATATATACCAGAGGCTTTCTGGAAGCTGGTAATAATACCAGCGACTGTTGTACCTTGTTTTTCCTGCAAATCCTGTCAATTTTCTACTTCCTGTTCCAGAGCCACAGGCTGTTGCTGTGTAAACTTGGTGACCTTGTGTCTCTGGGCTGATAGTGAGGAATCCTGGGGTGCCGTGTTTGCTACAGCTGCTTCTCTGCACAACCCTTACCTACCAGTGGTTCAAGATATGAATATGGCTTGTAATGCTGGAATAAGTCATGTAGCTACAGAAATTACTAATGCAACTGTAAAGCTAATAGCTTTTCTTGGCTCTGTTACATGAAATACAAAAACTAGCCTATAGGAAGATAAGATAGTAGCTAGTTATTAAGAAGGTGGAGCAAAGTGTGCATTAAAGCTTAAAATAGCCCTTAAATTTACTGGGCTTTTTGTTTCCTGCTGTCTCAGGCCAGCATGCTCAGACAGCTTGTGCAGTTAGGGTTTCATTATCTAATCCATCTTTGATCAGGCTGGATAAATGGTGTTTGGCCAGTGCTGATCTTGTTAGGAGGGTGGTGTAAAGCTGCTTGAGTTGGGATTGGGACAAATCGGATCATGGCTGCTATCTGCTCCTGGGACATATTACAGTTAATCGTGGTGTGGGAGGAAAAGGTATAGCACAAACTGCTGCTTTTTAGCTCCCTCTGGTCTGTAAGTGGCAAAAATCAAATGCTACCAGCCAGGAATGTCTCCAGGAAGTATTTGGATATGTATGTAAGCTTTGGAAGTGAAGGGACCCAAAGGTTATGCTGCTTTTTAACTGTATAAATACTAGCTAGGAATTAGCTTGCTCTCTGTTGGCTTGGATGCATTGTTGAATCATTTGGATCAGCTTGCTGATCTGGGTAAAAATAGTCCCTAACAGAGGGGAGGGAAAAAAAAAAGTTATATTGGCTTAAGTTACTTGTGAAGCTGCACAGAAATGCAGTTGTTGATGCAGCTGTATTTGCTGCTTGTCAGAAGAGGTTGACTGCTGCACAGATGGAAGAGAAAGTACCATTGCAATAATCTCTCTTCTCTGTTCCTCGCATAATGAGAGATGAGAAATGTTGTGGCTAGCTAGGAGATGTCCCTTCTTTCTCTTTGGAGCTGCAGACGAGGGTGTAATTCCAGAGTGCTGTGTTTGTCTTCCCCATTGAGGTGCTAGAGGTGTACCAGCCAGTTTAAACTACTGAAGAAAGTTATTAAAATACTTTCCAGTTGCTTTGAATGGGCTTGAATAAGTTAATCAACTCCTCATTTAGTCCCCAAGTTAAATTTTGATTTAACTTTTTTAATGGAGTCTAGACTGGTTAGTGAATTAAAACTATACCTAGGGGTAATTGTGGTTGGAATTCGATGCAGAGTGTGAACAGACCTGATCCTTATTCTTCTTTCACGAATGACTTGTGTGCTCAGTATCGCTGAGTATTTGAGGGACTTACTCTTCTGCAACCATGAGCATGGCCGGCTGGTCAGGGAAGACAGTTAGTGCAGCTGTGCTGTCTGTATGCCTTATTCAGTCCACATAAATTTTTAGTGGCAGCAATGAGTGGTGACTTTGTGTTGTCATTCAGGCATGTCTGCCTAGGGTTCATAAAGATGACTAGCAGTGTTGAGATCACTCCCTTGTCACTAAATAATGACATAATAGACGATAAGTCTTCGCTCTGCAAGAAAGTCCACGATTTTTCTTCCTGCTGTGAGCCATAAGATGGTCTGCAACACCCACTACCAGCTTGACTCCTTCCAGCACGGTGACTGGAAACCTTGAACAGCAGCGTGACACAGAAAGGGGAGAATGGGGACATTGCAGGTGCTTCATGACAACCAGTGTCCTCGTTCAAACTATGGCCTGTTTGTGGTGCTCCAGAGGAGGACAAGAAATCAATCTGCTGATAATTTACAAAGACAGGTTTGGGTTTTGCAAGTAAGAGGGCTCACTGGGAGTAACTGAGAAGGGGCCAGTGAATAACTGCTTTTGTGCTGTGAGGCACCCTATAGAAATCCATATTTTTAAATATTACAGATGATAACATCTAGTTCCAGTAAATCATGGAAAAGCTTAGTAATCCGGTTGGCTTTTTCCTCCCTCTTATTATTCATGGCGTGGCCATCTTAATAAAGAGATACAGAGCAATGCAGGTATAAAACCAAGATATTCTAGAAAAGAAATGAAGTTCTAATTTTTAGAAGTTGACCCCTGCCTTAGATCCAGGATGATGTTTTCTGGGATGCTGTTTGGATAGACTGTTGCTGATGTGATGAGACATAATTAATTGCCTTTAAGATTGTTGTTGTTTCTCTGTTTGCTTTTGTCTTTTTTTTTTTTAAAATATTTGAGTGTTATGAGTTAGACCTGATACAGTCTGGGAAGATTTAGATAATCTCCAGTTCAAAAACGTTTGGCAAACAGACTGAAAGTTGGAATTTTAGAGATGTTGAGAGCACTTTAATGTTGGCTCTTTTCTTGCCATATTCAGGAAAATGGAAAGCCCAAGTAAAGTCTTCTGGATTCTTTAGTACCCCTCCAGGCTCTGTTGGTATTTCTCTTTGGATTTCAGAGGTTTGTGTTTAAAAGTGGTGCCGTGGTTGTGAGATTGGAAGCTGAACAGAGGTCTGGTTCTACTAGAGATGGTTTCCTTCTGTGTATATGTACCAGCTGTAGACATATGCTTTTTATGTTTCCTTTTCAGAATGCCCATTTAGAAACGTGAACATGCTGGAGTTTTGCAGAAAGCCTGGGCTCTCCCTTACATTTTGAAAAGGTTGCCCACCTAGCCGAGTTCAGAGCAGCGTGTCTCTATCCCAGGCATGTCCTGTAAAATAGTCTCTGGCTTTTCGTCACAGTGACCTAGCAAGCAGGGCTCCTGCCTTGCCCTTCAGCATTGGGGATTCACACCTGTTTTCAAGACTGTCTTGAAGTGCTGGTCACTGAAGGTTGCTGTGCTAGCTTTGTGCTTTATTATGGCTGCAGGGAGAGGTTTCAGCAAGCTCTGCTGCAGTGAGGCTGGTGGCAGCAGAAATACCAGAGAGCAGAAGATGCAAAAGAGGCAGCAGTAAAATGAAATAAAATTTTGCACTCATTTGCACTAGTGTTAGGGAAGCCAAACTGAAGCTGAGGCAGACCTGAACTGGATTCTGTGTGTGGTCTACAGCTCTCTGGAGACTGCTGCTGAAGGACATACCCCTCTTAGCTTGGAAAAATTAAGCCTGTCACTAGTAGCCTTTGATTTGCTGCACAGGAACCTCTACCCCTTTGGAAAATGTTATAGGGTCACATCAGTTGAAGAGGTTTTAAAACCAAGCACTCTGTGCTGCTGACTTGTCTCGTGGTGTGGGGCAAGCCTTAGTTTTCATATGAAGCGAAAGAAGAGGGCAAGTTTTTTGGTTGGCTGGAAACCTTTTATTTAATTTACCCATTTCTGGTATTACTTGGCCTTCTGTGTGTGTGCTTTTGAAATGTGGTGGCTGGGGATCAGAGGAACATCCAGAAGCAAAGTGAGAGAAGCAATTAGAGGTAACGAGTTCCAGTTCATTGAAGCATTCTGTTGATCTACATTTTACAGTGGTATTGAGTGGATGCTGGAGTGTAGCTGTCATGAGATAATCCTGATGTTCAGAGATTAGAGCTGCTTGACTGCATTTTGGGCCTTAACTCCCTTTGCCCTCCAGTAAATATAATTTTACCAGAAATCTTTTGTACAGTCAGGACAATGCTAGTTTGAAATACTGTGTGTATTTTCCCCAGCGTGCTTCCCCCTCCCCCCGTTTCACTTTCCTGAGCACACCTTCTTTTTTCCAGGTTGCACTTGAGGTGTTTGTAGGCGCCAAGCCCAACGATGGCAGGAGCTGTACAAAACAGTCCTCACCAGGCTTGGACCATCCTGACCCACAGCACTCTTTGTCAGGGTTCTGACAAGCTGTCCTCCTGTGCCATGCCAGGGCACCTCTCCTGCAGGAAAGCTTTGCTGTCTGATGGGCTTTGCTGAGAAGGGCCCGTCATAGCTTGAAGTTTCTAACCAGCCTTCTCAGTTCTGGAGGATTTCCAGGGTGTTTGGGAAGAGGCTTGTGACCTATTCCAGTCTCTCTCTCGTTTGGCTGGTCACACGTACATACGGCATTGATCAAAACCACCCCTAGCAGCTCTTTTGCTGGACTGAGGGAGATGGGACACCAACTCCTCAGCAATGACATAACATATTTAAGCAGCCACAAAGTGGGACAGGTTGTATACAAAAGTCCCCTTGTTTAATGAGGGGCAACAGCTGAACTTGACCTGGATCCAGTATCTGTTTAGGCAGAGCAGGAAACTTTGGCAGTTTCTGCCAACTCCATTGGGTGCAACATGGTGCTCAATCAGCTATACCATTCTCACCTCCTAACCTTTGAATTGTGGGCAGAGTGTACTTGTGATTCATACTGATTAGAAAAGAGGTCATGAGATCTTTTACTTTCCTGTCTTGGGTTAGGACAGTGGGATTTGGTCTGGCATGTTTTTGAAGTGTATGAGTTCCCTGGGCTGTTGCCTCTGTTTGCCTTTGTCTAGGAGAGTTGGTTGTGCAGGAAGATTGGATGCTTGGTTCAAATAGCATGGGCTAGAAGCAATTTGTGCTATTTCTGTATGACTTTCTTGGGCTTTTTTTTTTCCACATAATTGCCTCAGCAATAAAGCAAGTATTAGCATAGAGTTGGGGAAGAACCTGCACCATTTAAGGGGAGGGGAAACACCCCCCACCCCCAGCATTTCAGCACTTTCTACTCTCTGGCTGTATATTGCTAAATTTCCCTTAATAGGCTAAAGAAGCAACCTTATGTGGCATTTCTCTGTGTTGCAAATATCAAAATATTCTCCCCAGAGGCCTTTGAGGCCCTGGGATCTGGATCCAGCACAGGTTTATTCAAGGAACTGGTGTATTCTTTTAGCTGAGTCTTTCTGCACAGCTTTTCCCCTGCTATTTCTGTAGGAGATTCTTGCAGACATTTGGGGTGGTTGTCATTGTTGGGGGTGATGCATGGGAAGAAAATCCTACCAAGACATCACTTAAATGCCTTGATTTAGTGCTGCGTGGGCTGAGGAGAGGCTGTAGCTGGGATCCTAGGCTTATAATTTGCTGTTGTGGTTGCTGTACCCTTACCCGGAGAGGCGTGGGAAGGTTACCTTTCCTCCAGCCTGCCTGCCCGCCTTGAGCGGGCAAGTTGGGTAGAAATGCTGGGCTCTGCCCTGCTGCAGGCCTGGGTGCCTTCTCCCTGGGGCCCCAGTTCTGCAAGCAGTGTAGCCAGGCATGACTTGGAGCAGCCGCTGTGAGATGGCGCTTCTGAGCCATCTCTGCCCAGCTTTTCGGTTTTATTCTGTTCCGTGGTTTTGCTTCCTTTTAGTGGGAAGAAGAAATGAGGGGAAGTGCATGCATTAAAAGGCTTCTTCATTACCCTTTGTACACTCCTGTCGTGGAGAGAAGGTCCATCAGAGGCCTCTTTTCTATCCTTGTTTTATGTTAAAAGCCCTGTGTAGCCTTGGAGAGAAGGTGGACTAGGTTGGCTTATGCTTTGTAGGTGCTTCTCCTTGCCTGTAGGCACCAGTTCTACTCAAAGCTCAGCTGGAGTGGTTACTGGGATTAAAGACCAGTCTCTTTAAGTGATGCTGCTTCAACTCCCATGAGTGAGATCAGCCACATAACCTGGGGAGATCCAAAATATTCAGGGAAGGAAACTTAGGCTGTGGTGTTGCTGCAGCAGATTGAACTGTGGGGCATACTGAAGAAGAGAGAAGCTGGCAGCATGTATGGGCAGATGTCCTGGGCTGGTGGAATGTACGAGAGTGAGAAGCAGGAGTTTGTGTGATCTTCATCTTAGGAATGATCTGGATCATGGAGGAAACTGAGGCAGTAAAGTGTGTGCATCACTTCTGCTGGTTTGTCGAGATCTGAATGTCTCTTGGGCAGCTTGCGGGAGCAATCTGTTGACTTCTGAAGCTCCTGCCCATCCTGTTATTTCTTTTGTCCAGGAATGGAAGCTGAAGTGTGTGAAAACACAGAATACCCTCAATGCTCCAGTTTTAGGAAGAGGTGTGTTACCACAGTGGTGCTGTGGGAGTTGATGTTTGTCCTGAGTGGTCTGAAGCTGCTGAGTGCTTGTCTCCTCAATGCAAAGGAGTGAGAGGACAAAGAACATGCTAGACTGAAAACCAGTACTGCAGTGGGCTGTGACTGGGGGAGATTTAATGCATGGTGCATCCTGCATGGTAGCGGCCAAAGCTTGTTTCTGGCAAGTGCCCAGTAAGAGGATGTGACAAGAAGGCAGTATGTGAGGTCTTAATTATGTGGTTGTACATTTTATGTTTTTAGAAATTACTTCATCTCTGTAAGTGCATCAAATGGATGATGCTCAGTGAGGCTCTATTAAGTCTAGTGGGAGTTTTATCAGTTAAAATGAGTGTGAGGTCAGGCTTTGGACTGAGAGATATTGAATATTTCATTTCTTCCTTTTCATCTCATGTGTGACCCCAAACTGAATTTACTGCAGATAATCTAAACCTTGTACTGAATGCAGAACTATTAATTTTTAATGGTCTCTTCTGTGGTATTCACCACTGTAGTGTGGGTGCTTCACAGATACTAATGACCTTATTTTTGCAGTTTTCCTGAGAGGTAGAAAAGGTATATTATCTCTTACTGTACAAAATGGGGAATTGAGGTACTGATAATAGTTTTGCAAAAGTCCCATTGACACTGGCAACCAGATTTATTTTTTATTTGTGGATTTTGGGTTTTTTTTGTAGTTAGTGGGGTTTTGGTAACGTTTAAATCCTTGATCTACAGCTCTCTGCAACTTCCATTGTATATATAAATATCACTTCCACAGGCTGATCCTTAAGTGTTTCATGTTGGGCAAATGTAAAGTGATGTCTTCATCTTACAAAACAGTGGAAAAGCTTGAATTAACTTGGTTATTGTCATAGAAAGACTTTACTTGGAAGATGAGGCTTGAAATCTAGCTTTTTAAGTAGAAGGAATATAACTTGTCTTTAACTACAAAACCATGTACCTTTTGGCTACTGCTGCTGCTTTTCCTGCTTAGAACGCAGCG
Organism: Athene cunicularia; assembly: GCF_003259725.1. NCBI lineage: Eukaryota > Metazoa > Chordata > Aves > Strigiformes > Strigidae > Athene > Athene cunicularia. The sequence continues at coordinate 642,154 of NW_020799092.1, read as the reverse complement.
CCTCCCAGGCTTCAGGAAAAAATAGAACGTAAGCCTGACTTGTAACATCCTTGCATGTGAAGAAACAGAGTGGAAGTTACATGAGTAGTTGTAGCTGGTGTTTTTTAATCCACAGCCCTTGACTTTTGCAATTAAAATGCTATTTCAGGAGAGAATGTAGCTACCTTGCCTTTTGAGTTAAAAGCATGTTTCAGTCTGTTAGCAAGTAGAAAGCTGCAGTGTGGATAGGAAAGGCAGGAACTGACTCCTAACCTGCTCCCTGTGCTGTGTTTGTGGGGGACTGGCAGCTTTCACCCCTCCTGGGGGCACAGGTCAGTGTGGGTGCATGTGAGATTAGTGAGGAGAAGGAGGAGTCAAGGTAAGGCACGTTTTACTGGGGAGGCTTTGTGACACATCTTGGTTGCGATTCCGTTGTCTTGGGTGAAAAGTACTTGGGTGATCATGGACTTGGTTATCTCCTTCCTTTTGTATGTTGAATAACGTGTCCCTGATGCATTTCATCACTGCCTGCTTTTTATTGCTTCTGAATGGGTGTTTGGTTATGTTCTCTTCTTAGCCGAGTACAGCTCTGAGAAAAGGTGGAGACCAGATATGTGCTGTATGGCTGGGGCTCTGTCATATGCAGACAGCCCTAGAGAGCAAGATCAGGATTTTGGACTGGATGCCCTATTGTGTTGCCAGGACTGTCAGACTTCAACACTGGAAGTAGCAGGAAGCCGTAGTAGAAGAGAAAACATCCCATCTCACTGCTTTTTCCCAAGAGGAGATAAAGACCAACCTGGCAATGCCTTCTTTGTACCTTGGCATGTGTTCTAGGAACGTTTGTTACCTTGAAGTGAGGGGAGGAGATGAGACTGGAGGCCTCTCCAGCACTGACATGAATCCAGTGGAGACCTGGCATCTGCTAATGTCACCAGCCTGGATCTAACAGCTTTTTCTCTATATGACCTTTATACCTAAGCACTTTTTGGAAACTTCTGACTTTCTGGGCTAGATAGATTTCCCTAAGAGTGGTGTTTTGCATACCAAATGCTTCATGTTGTGAGAGCTGGGCTGAGAGGTCACAGTCACAAACAGTAGAGGCAAGGCCATTGTTTTCCAGGGTGGGATGGGTTCAGCAGGAGGTGATAGCGGCATTTGTGAACAGTGCTGTCTGTGTAATGGTACGTCAGCCATGGGCCAGGGAAGGTGTGTGGCACCTCAAAGGGTGTGGCCATGGATAAGCCTACAGACAGAGCAGGTACAGCCCCAGAGTGGCTGCAGCCATGTGTAAGGCAGTGTTGGAGCAGGTTACTTTTGAAGGGACTGTGACTGTGGGTAAGGCCACTCTGCAGCAGGTATATCTCTGAAGGCACTGTGGCCTGTGGATATGCTTCCTCTAAGCTTCTGCACCTGCTTGCTGGCAGAGCATGGGAAACCAAAAAATCCTTCATTTAGGATAAGTGCTACTTAGCAACAGCCGGCTGTGTGATCAGTGCAACCCCATAACTGCATAGCATCAGTTTTATGATGTGTAGAGGGGACCTTCTCTTTAAACATCCAGCCCAGCACCAGCAGCTGGAGTGCTAATGAGAACTGTGTTTCAGAGAAGAGGAGAAGGGGAAGAAAAAAGGAAATGGCTCAACTGGGGATTTTGATTTTCAAATAAAGAAGATTACAGTACGATTTAACTTTTTGTAGTGTTGCTATCTGTTGTGGCTTAATCCTAGACAGCACCTAAGCACCACACACGCTTGCTCACTACCCTCCCCCCTGACCCCCAGTGAGGAGGAGACACTCAGAAGAGTAAAAGTGAGAAAACAGGTGGATTGAGATAAAGACAGTTTAATAAGGAAGCAAAAGCCATACAAGCAAAGCAAAACAAGGAATTCATTCACTACTTCCCACTGTCAGGCAGGTGTTCAGCCATCTCCAGGAAAGCAGAGCTCCATCATGTGTAATGGTTACTTGAGAAGACAAACACCATCATTCTGAATGTCCTCCCTTTCCGCCTTCTTCCCCCAGTTTTATATGCTTAGCATGACATCACATGGTATGGAGTATCCCTTTGGTTGGTTGGGGTCAGCTGTCCAGCTGTGTCCCCTCCCAGCTTCTTGTGCACCCCTAGCCTACTCGCTGGTGGGGTGGGGTGAGAAGCAGAAAAGGCCTTGACTGTCAGCACTGCTCAGCATTAACTAAAACATCCCTGTGTTATCAACACTCTTCTCAGCACAAATCCAATGCATAGCCCAGTACCAGCTACTATGAAGAAAATTAACAGTATCTCAGACAAAACCAGCACACTATCTGTCCATCCCTTCTTCCTGTGCCCCCTTCTGACCTGTGAGTTAGTCTTGTCCAAGAAGTGGACTGTTGTGATCGACTTGGATGTGGTGAATGAGATGGAGACTGGCGTTTGAGTCTGACCAGTTATCTGATGTATGTGTCTATATATATGTCTGTGTGTGGCTATGCCAGGAAGTTGAAATGATGCTTGTAATTAGATGTTTTTGTGTGTGCCTCTGTTCACTGATTGCATCCTTCCAGAAAAGAAGTGCTTAAAGGGATGAATAAGGATTCCTCCTCTGCTGGTCAATGAGTTGATGTTTTTGTCTTGAGTGGTATCAGGTATTCATGACTCTTTTGCATGCCAGGAGGAGCATGGGTTGAATTTGTAGCTTGGACCATGACTCCTTTAAAGACTGGGAATTTTTTGGTGGATGATTACACTTAACTCTGGGCAGTTAGTTGATGGGTGTAGATGGAGCATGTCCATATTGCTTGGGAAGTTTTCCTTAAATAGGCATGACCTTTCCAGTGAAAACAGGAAGATAGTTTTTGCGTTGGGTGGTTTGTTTTTTTTTTTTTTTTAAGCTTGGCATTTGTTTCATTTTTGGAACACATGATTACTGCAGGCATTTACCATAGAAGTAGCTCACAGTCTTGGTAGCTTTGTGGGACGGGGTTTGTCAGCTCTGTTGGACTTTGATGGGGAGATTGGCTTGCTTTGCAGTACAGCATTCAATACAGCATTTGTTCATCCTTTCTGTATTTGTTCCATCCTTTCTGTACCAGCCACTATTTTTCACCTTTGGTGCTCTGGTTCTCCTTTCTTATCATGCTGGCATCTGAAAATCTGAGGCATCTCTATGTATAGTGAAATGACTAGCCAGTCTGCATATTTTAACATGTAGATAGAGTACAGATAGTGCTTCTATAGGTCTGGTTCATCCTGTGGTAAACACGTTTCTGTTGGGATTTAGTATTTGTTGGTGTGGGGGTTGCAGGCAAAGTGAGGGGAGTGCTCCTGTCCCCTTGGAACAAGGAATCCTCTGGCTATGATGTGAACATGGTGATGGTCTGCCTGAGGGTAGTTGCTGTCCCTGACCATCCTGGGGAGGTGTAGCAGGAGATGAGTGTGTTTGATTTCTGTGTGCACTGAAAATTTCCAAGACACTTGTTCTCAGCTATTCAGTTACTGACAAGGTGTTAGCAAGCTCCTCTATGAACTTTGTAGTCTTACGTTTGTTTCTAAAAAAGCATAAAATCTCTATGCTTGGGCTCCTCTATCTATTGTAGGGTATTAGGTGGGGTTGCTTCTCTTGGATTTGGTGCTTGATAAAGAGTTGATGCAAATACTCGGGGAAAGGTGTAAGTGCAGTGGACAAACTGACCAGCCCTCATGGCACAGTAGTATCAAGTGTTTTGTTTGGCTTGTGTGGTTTAATTGATTGTCAGAGTTAGTCTGAAATACAATTTTTATGTCCGTTCTCCTGAGTAGTTTCTTACTCTAGGTCACCAGTTCCTTTATGCCTGAACTTTTGGGAATTTGCAATTAAGCTTCAGAGGTTTGTAGATCTGTTTGGTTGGTTCTGGGATTAGCAATTTAACTTTTGTTTCTGGAATAGAATTTTAAGGACAGTCCCTAAATCTCCCCTTCCATGGGTGAATTTCTCCCTTTGTATGACTTTTTCTGCCTCTTGACTTTCTGGGCAGGATTTTAATGATGAATACAGTCACACTGAGAAGTGGAGAACTTCTTAATAGGTCACTTCTCAACTCTTAATTGCTAGGTAAGTATTTTTCTGTCTTGTATGGATTTTTCTGGGCTGTGGTTAGCTTCATTCTCTGGATGATCTGCTTATCTATAGATGGTTGCTGCATAGTGCTTGTCATGGAGGCAACTATCTCCATGAAGTTGCTAGAATAAATTATAATGACTTTTGTACAGGTTGCATTTGAACAGATGCACTGTGGAAATAAGATTGCAGTGGGAGGGGAGGATGGGATGTGGTACCACTCATCTCCCAAAGGCTGCTCTGTTTCAGCAGAGCCAGGGCAGGTGGTGCTGCCTTCACTGGTGCTGCTGTGAAATTAGCCCTGGGCTGGAAGTGTGCCTTGTCAAATGCTAATTCAGCATGTTATGTGTGAAGCTAATTGACAGGGTAGAAAAAAGATGGGTCTACAGGAAACTTTCTTCTTACCTGGGTGAGTTTAAACAGTAAAAATGTAAAATGTCTGGTAGGAAAATTTATTCCTTGCATGGTTAGCAGTGATAACCAAAAGCAAATTATACAGTGCTGTGTTCAGAACCCTCTGATAGTATTGTCATGGCTTCTGCTTCTGTTTACAGATTTCCCATGTAGTTGAATTAAATGAAGACAACTGGTCAATTCATTGCTGCTGTATTTAACCCCCTGGGCAGCAATGAAACTGGCAGTGATGGAGCATTGTTTTCACATGCTGCTTGGAAAGGGAGGATGTACAGCAAAATGTAGTGTTATTGCTTGGGAGAGAGGTTCACAGTCACAGTTCGGATGTCAGACGAAGGGAATAGAGAAGGTTCCCAGAAGACCTTTATCTCCACCACTTCCAGTGTGGCTTAGTCACTCGAGTGAGTTAGTGTGATGTTTTTTGACATGTATGGGCTAGACAGAGACTCATGTATCCACAGAGTTTGTTCAAGGCAGATAGGATTACAGGAGTCAAAACAGATCTCTTGGTTCCTGCTTATAGATTTAATTCTTTGTTTTTAGCAGTTAAATATCCCGTATTCTTTAGCCTAGCCTCCATTATCATGAATTTGAAGCCTTCTTAAATCACAATGCATGTAAATGCATAGCATTTGTGTTACGAAGAAAAGTGTGGTTCGAGGTAATGCACAGAGGAATGAAACTCCACCAGATCCCCTACAGAGGAGCCAGAATCTGAGCACTGGGTTCAGTGGGCTGCTTCTCCTCCCCTAGTTTGAACTAGGTGGATTCCTTACTTAATTGGTGCCCATTCCATCTAAGGATGGACTTTGGAGGGTGTTGGGAATACATGGTGAGCTGCACACTGCTACCATCTTGTGCTGCATCAGCTTGCTGTGTTTACAGAAGGTACACCGCAGCATTTTATTCACAGCATCTTTCCCTAGCACCAAAATTCACATAAAATTAAATGCATATATGGATCTGCATCCTGTTGTTAGAGATGTTTCATATTTTCTTTAGGCTTGTGCAAAATATGTGGTATGGTGGAAAATGTTGTACAGATGTTTTTTTTTAATGCCATTTCCCATGAGTCTGTGTAGCTTGTGAGGCAGGGATGATACTGTGTGCTTAGCCTTGCAGCCAATTTGGAAATCTGGGCTTCACTGTGCCACGCTTGCTTTTCTTGCCTGCTTGCTTCAAGTTTTTTATGTGGTGTTTACAGATATTGGTGCAGTTTTCTGAGCAGACTGTGTCCCTTTGTAGCTGCTGCTGAGTGTATGACAAACATCTGATCAAGCCAAACCTTCAAAAATCTTCTGGAAAATACTAGTACTACTAAATTTATGCTTTGCAAATGTTGTATCGGTACTGCTGGGTTAAGCAGCGTTAGGCTGCCTGATATAGGTTAGTCTGATTGCTAACACCCCTTCGCTCTGGGACACCAAGGGCTTGTGTCTGTGGGGTGTCTACAGTAGACACAGCACCAGTGTAGTGACTCCCTGTATTGGGGTGCATGATGTGAAACCTTACCTCAAGGCTAAGCTGACCTGATGGTAAACAGCTGCTGAAAGAAGTGATCCCTTCCCTCTGCTCACCGTTTGGCTCTGAGTTTATTTTTCGTGATCTCATAGAAAATGAGTAATGCCAAAGAGAAGTTTATCACTAAATCCATCTGACTTCACTGGGGTAGGTGTTGTGGCTGTCTGCCTGCTAGGTCATGTTTAAAAAGGAGGGATAGCCTGTGAACTCACTGTTTGGGGAAATGTGTGGGACTGTGTCTTTTAGATCCCATCAGGTGTTGGAGTAGTTTACCCATATGTGCAGCAACTGCATTGTCCGTGGCAGTTTAAACTGATCTGCAGATTAGCCTGAGGTACTGTAGGCCTGACCTCTGTGCAGTGGTGTTGGGAGCAAGGGACACAGGGCAGCAGCAGCTGCTTGGGGACTCGGGGTGTCCTGGGGGTCTGTGGTATGCTGGAAGGGTGCAACTGCCAGGAGGGTCCTGCCTGTGGGTGCAGTTGGTAAGAGGGGAGATGCTTGTAGCTGAGACCATGATGGGTAACCCCAGATGTTGAGGGGCTAAAGTAAAGCAGTAGATCAGCAGGATTTTTCTCCGTGTGTGTGCATCAATGATGGCAAAACTTTTCTCCTTAATACTGACTTTTTTTTTTCCTTTAACTAGTAATGTTGACTTTCATGTTGATTTTCTGGAGCCCAGGAGATTCAGCAAATGACCTGAGAGGAGACTGGTAGGTTGTAGAAAGAAAAGCTGTTGAAGAGCTTGTTGAAGAGTTGCCTCTGCTGCCCCTTCGAGGGGGAAGATGGTGTTGAGTGCTTGCTGTGCCTGTCCCTCCAGTGCCAAGAGCTGCAGCGCATACATTGACTTGGCATGCTGTACCCACAGTACAGCTGCATGTCACTTCTGTCACCTGGACAGCATCTGTAGTCCTTGCAGGGAGAGCCCTTTGCATGTTTATTACTACCATACTACCATCAACCTCTCACACACTGCTTTAGGCGTGAGCAGTTGTCCTCTACTCCTGCAGAGGAGGTGGATAAACATTTGGTTATCTGCGTTTTCAACTCTGCCTTTGTAGCTGACGGCAGGCCCTCCTTCCCCTCAGCCTGCATATCCGCAGCGCACTCATGTGCTGGCACGTGCATGCTGCCCTTGAAAACAGACCAAACTTATTAAAATCATTGCTAGTTGCCATGGCAACTGTTGTTGCTGTAGGCTAATGGGGAAGGCAATTACCGCTGCATGCTGGGGAGTGTACAGGCAGGGTGTGGGCAGGAGGGGACAGGTGACTGCATGCTGATGAGCTATGTGACTGATAGATCTGCTGTCATAGTGGAAAAGCAGCAGAGGAGAGAAGGGCCAGAGATGCCCTGTAATGACGTTTGGCCAAATAAGCTGCATTTCCACCTCCTGGGTAGGCTCATTGAGAGATTCCCACCCTTCCTTTGATTGTCAAGTGGAGTCTCGGGGTTGAGATTCACATTTGCAGCTGGGCGCAGCGCAGTGCTGCTAGGTGACTCTCAGCTGGCTCAGAAACTGAAACAGGGAGCTGGAAAACTTCATACACATTGGAGATACTCATCTGGCCCCTTTCCAGCTGTTTCTTCTCTGTAAATATTCCTCCTTGGCTCTTACTTTGCCATTTCCTGTAGGTTGAAGGTCATGATATAAAATAATTCAAATTTTCTTTGAGTGGGGAGGATTGGTAATGAAAACTGAGGTCAGTTATGTTTCAGGATGCATCACTGGTTCTTGTGCATGCTACTACTGTATCAGTAGAAGGCCAAAACATTCTTATTGTGAACCTGTGTACACTGCTGTATATCTGCAGGTGTTGTGTGGTCATATGGCAGATGCTGTGTTTTCATGCTTTTCATAGTGAATTTAGAGCTAAAGGGAAATTGCATCCTTCATCTTTTTTCAATGAATTTGTGAAATTCACACTTGTGCCCAAGCAGTGTCAGCACTGTGCCCAATGTGAACATGAGAGAAACAGGAAACATTTATAGAGAGGAGCTTGTAGGAAATCAATAAATTCCTTGAAAGATATGAGTTGCGGAGGTAGGTGAGAGCTGCGAGTCTGCAGCTTCTGTAAAAACTCAGGGATACTAAAAACTGCTTTGGGAGTGTTTGGCAGAGCCCTTTACCCCAAATTGCAGCCCTTTGTCCCCTCCAATTTGTGCTCCTTTCCATTTTCCTTGTGGTAGGAAATGGCTTGAGATGTTGCTACACAGGAGGTCTTCCACGAGGCCCTACATGGCCAGTAAGAGGCATGTCATATAAGTTTCTTCTGGCTTCTGGAGTCCATCATGGTGTTAATGAAGCTAAAATGATGGTTGTGATCCCCTTCAATGGGAATACAGTCTGAGGAGGCACGGGGTGGGGAGGCCTGTGGTCCAGACAAAGTGAAAAGGCTAAAACAATCATCTTGGAGCAGGCAAAATTGGGACCTTGTCTGTATTTCTCTCCCTGTTTAGATTGGTCTCCCAGCAGCTGTTTCCAGCTGCCTTCCAGATTGTGCCCCATTGGGATAGCAGTGGTGACTCACTCAGCTGTGATGGTTTCAGTAGCATGCAAGAGCCCAGCTTCCCAGGGAGCCATGGCACCAGGAAGAGGAAGGTTTCTGGTGCATTTGATCTCTCGGAAAAGATTGTGCTGTGTCTGTTTAATTAAAGACTGTTGCTTTCTTTACTGGTGTACTAAATATAAATGGAGAGCTGGTGTAATATACTCGAAGTTGCAAATGTCAGGAGTCAATAGTTTTATTTTCCTCTCACCAAATCTGATTTGTTTTTAAGTACTGCCACTAAATCTAATGATGCAGTAATTCCTGTTTGTTAAAAGGAATGAGAGATTTAGATCGAGAGGGACTACATGCTCTTCCCCCCCGCCCTTGTCCGACCTCTGTTTACAAAGGAAGAGTTACTGGTTTGCAGGTTTTTGTACAGTATGATCTGAGGTGTCAAAAGGCTTGATCTAACTATGCTGTGTACTAAGTTTGTGTTCAGCTAAAATACAGTTGTTAAAAGTTTTCTCTCCGCACAATTTTTGGTGCGGATTTGTACGTTCCAAACATTACCTTTGTGATAGTCAGCAGAGTGATAAAAAAAATATTTAAAAATATAAAAAATACAGTGAAGATAAGGAAGCTGCTGCTGGAGCCCAGGCTTGTGAGGATTTAGTTGGGACTTTATGTTTGGTTTGGGATTCTTTGTCCGCTGAACTACAGTCTAAGTCCTGGCAGGCTCCAGGGAGATCTGTAACAGGACAGACATCTGTGCTTAAGATAGCAATGCCCTGTCCATCTGCCTGTGCAGGAAAAGAAGCAGGTAGCAAAATAAGGTTTTTTGCTTGTTTGTTTTTTCCCCCTGGGGCTCCTACTGAGCACAGTGGACTTAGTCTACCTCCATTTGCTTAGCCTTGTACAGTTCCTTAGCACACAGTTTGCTGGAGTATGTCTGTGAGGTGTAGCGTGATGCCTGGGAAGTACATCTCTCTGGGACAGTGCTGGTGCTGCTGCCGTGTGAAGTGCTCAGCCGTGAATCAGTTGCTTGGAAAGTCCTTGAGAGCAGGAACAATGGGGACAATTCCTCATGGTGAAGACTGACTCAATGCAGTTATCAGCTGCCCGGTATGCGGTGAGACTCTGCATCTTGCCATTGGCTGCTGCAACTGCTGTTTGTTCATCCCCTGGCCAATTCAGCATGCGTTTGTTCTGGCTGGCGGGATAATGTGGGGTACCTGGTCTCAGGGCAAAGCTAGCTGCTGGGCTGGAGGCGGAGGGAGCATGCTCATGTGCTGGAAGCATTTTTGCTGTGTTGCAGCATGTGCTGGGGGAGGCATGCCTTGAAAATGGGAGCACCCAGAATATTGGGTTCATCTGCCAGGTCTCTTCCGGCCTCGAGACTCAAGGTCTGGCAGAACAGTTTTAGCATTACATGTGTTTTTATGGAAAGAGGAGGAGAGAAATCCAGAGATACTTCCTGTTCATCGTGAGATTTTTCCCATTCCTAGAAGTATCAGGAAGAAACTGTTTCTGGAGTGTGTTGAGTTGTAATCAGTGTCTGTTCTCAGTCTGGATGGAGGACACGCAGACTCTGTCAGTGTTCCTGTGTGCTCCTGGTCATCAGTAGACATTACTGACTGGCACAGAGGGTTTTTCCTGAAAGCTTTTTCCTCTGCTGCGTGATGCAATGTTGAGTCAGTAACCCTGCTGCTTTGAAAGTTAAAATTTTTCATATCCCCAACGCATTTTTATTGTCTTCCCTTATCCCTTTTTTACTCCTCAGTTTTTCCTGTTTTTAATGGACTAGTCTAATGCTAGCCTTTCCTAGAGCAGAGTGCTGGCTGTGAGGGATTAGCCTCTCTCCTCTTCTGCTATAAACTTTGGGAGCTGGGCTGATGGAGAGCACGTGACCTGGTGGTTTTTTCTTCCTGGCGGGACACAGGGAGCTGTGTGTGAGGGGAACAAGTGGTGCTGTGTAGTGTCGATGCTCTTCTCCCACTGGTGGCAACTGCAGGCAGGGCTTGCTAGCTTCTGCTGGTGTGGCACAGTTCAGCAAGTCGGCAGCTTTCCCAGGCAGCATGGGGCTTGCCCACCATGTGCTACTCGTCCACTGGCTTCCCATTTTGACCCTGGACGTGAGCGCGTGGGGTGGCTGAAGGTGATGTGAGCTGGCTTCATTTTTCCTCGATGTGGTGTTAAGCGAGCAGAGTGCCTGAATTATTCACTCCTCCTTGGCCTGCTGTTCCTATTGAATTCCCCGTGTCGGGGCACCCTGCCAGCAGTCGGTGATAAATTCATTGCTGTGCCTGCCAGGGGCACCCTGTGCTGTGTGTGTTTGGAGGAGCTGGGCCGGGGGGGGGGGCGGCTGCCTGTATCAGGCTTGCCCTGGAGTTTTGTAGCCGCAGGTTGGTGAGACTGGGTTCCCCTGTGGTCTTTCTGTGCCTGGTGTAGGTGGGCGTCAGCCCTTTTGCTGCTGGAAGGGTTGTTGGCAGGTTTGCATGTTTATATCTGTCTCTGCCTTGCAGCTCTGCTGAAGTCTGCCTGGGTTCCCGGGTCCTAATCTTTCTCTGCCATCTCTTCTGTATGTGGTATCTGGTATTGTATCCTATCTGTATTTCGTCTTTGTGGTGTGGATTTCTCTGCAAACCACGTCCTTATTTTTTACGCGCAATTTTAAGTTCTCTTTTCCGCATCCGGAGTTTTCAGGAATGTTTATGCTAAAAAGCAATAACACTTCGCATTTTCTGAGAAGAAATGTTTCCTTTTTTGTTGTAATGGAAACCATTTGCATATGATCTTAGTCTTACTAATCTGAATACTTTTTTAGTTAAATGTTTAAAAGATCTCTACTGTTCACATTGTCACAACTCATAAAAGCTGCTGAGGGCACATTTTATAATTCTGGAGGAGTTTATTGCTTCTCTTTGCAAGAACTGGGTGTATGTTTGGTACCATCTTCATTGTGTTGATCCTTTGCTTTGTTCCTCTATATTTTTTCTTTTAAGCAATTACAGCAGGTGGCTGGTCCCTGGGGGGAGGCTTCCTTTGACCAGAGTGATCTCTGGTGTTGGTTGACGGGTTGGATGGAGTTTCAGGTCCTCCTCATGGCTGCACAGAGGAGTGTTTTTTCACTTCTAATTGGATCATGTAAATCAGCCCTTTCTTTGTCTTGTCCTCTTTGTCCAGAATCTCCTTCTGGTGATATTAATGAATAAATCAGCATTGACATTGTATTGAATTTTTGTTTGGTAGTTATGTTGATATTTAAAAACCTAGTATATCTGATAAGCAAAAGAGGGGTAATAATGAGAATTGCGACAAAAAATTTCCCTTCAAAATTGATTTCTGTAGTAGAGGTGATATGTAAACAATTGAGTATGAAGTGTCAGGGGCTGGCTGGTTGGGTGGTGGTTGTTGTTGTTGTTGTTGTTGTTGTTGTTGTGTTTTTTAAATCCTGTGCTGCTAACAGCCCTCTGAGACTTTAATGTTTGATAAAGTGCTAAGGGATCCCTCAGGTCTGCCAGATGCTGGAAGAACAGAGCTCCCTTCCAGACAGAAACCCAGTCTTTTCAAGCCTGTGCAAATGCTGAATGCTGGAGGGGTGCACTTTTCTGCTGGCCGGTGGGAAAGTTTTCATGCTGAACATTGTCCTTTCAGACAAAGACAAAGTCTTTCAGAGTCACTGATCATCTTCCTGGCCTCAGTTTGAATTGTGTGGCTGTGATGGGCAACCCAGGGTGGGAGGATGTGCTATCCTCTTTTTCCCACCTTTGGCTCTTGTGCCTGGTGCAGTGGAGTATGCTGTTACCTCTGAAGTGATGACTGCAATATCATTTGCTGTGGCTTCTCTGCAGCAAGCAATAGAGGGGACTTGAAGTGATTCAGCAGAGAGAGAAGCAAGACAAACCCCAGGAAAGCCTAGATCCTTGCATGCATACATGAGCATTGAGCAGTTACTGACTCAAAAAGGGCGAGAATGAAGGGAATGGAGGAGGGTCAAGTCACCTGTTTTGTCTTCCATACAGACAGGAATGGAGAGGTATAGTATTCCCTGTCAACAGAGGAGAGAGAAATGTCAGAAACAAACTTCCTCCTATTGCTTTTGAAGTTGAATGAGTGGAAGGGAGCCAACAAGTTGCCAAGGTGTGAAGTCTGCAGTGGTGTTCATGCAGCAATTGGGAGAAAGTCTGGGTCTGCGCTTCCCCAATAGCAGACAGGACTTGCAAATGTGTTTTTGCTGTGGGCATTCAGCCTCTACAGCAGTAAGTACAAAAGCTGATGGACTGGGACTCGTGAATGACATGGCCTACATATAGTTGGTTGAGAAGCACAGCCTTATTCTAACGTGTGTCTTCCAGGATGCAGGAAAGAGCTAGAATTGCCATCACCAGAGTTTGGGGTCGTACGCTTTTATATTCTCTTTGTGTAGGAGCAATTTTAAGGTTTGGAGCTTCCATTTATACCCATTTGGGATTAGTAGTAATGCCAGCAGGAGAAAGGGTAAACTTTCTTCTTCCTTCCCTTTTTTTTTCCCCCAGGAAATTTTTGACTCTTTCCATAAGGGAGCAGATTTCCGGCTCCTTACCTTATCTTCATGATCTAACTGAAGAGCAGTGGGGGAGAGAGGTAGTTTCGTTCAGTTGGTGATTTGCATGTGTTCAGCCATTCTGTCCTGACTGTACAGTGCCCTTCTGTGCAGCTGATAACATCTTTCCCATACAGCAGCAGCATCTGTGTGAAATTCCAGCATTTTTTTTTTTCCTTTTTCTGCTGCTGCTTTAAAGCTGCAAAGGATACTTCAGGCACCAGCACTATCTTTCAGTAGACTCTGACTGATGCAATGCTGTCTTCATGTGGGATGGTACTTGGGAGGTTTGGTTTTTCACCAGGGAGGATTTCAAGCTGCATTTTGGCACAAATATTTTTACACTGCAGGTGGTAGCGTTGGTGCCTCAAGACTTGATTTTTGGCACTAGGAAGATGCACTGCAAATTCCAGCAACTTTCTTCCTTTCTGTGACAGTTTAGTGTTGCAAAATCCCCACTTGTGTTGGTCGTTGCCTAGAAAGTTTAGGGGTCTGTTTATGTTTCAATTTTGGTCAGGTTCATATATAGATATATGTAATATATGTGCACAAATGTATATTTTATATACACATACAACATCATCTTCTGCAGTCATAGTTTAGGTGCTGTCCTGTAATGTGTTAAGCAATGTGACTAATGTAATGAGATGTTGTTTGTTCCTGTCTTCTTTAGGAAAAGCAATATATGCTCCTTCAAGATTAGTTTTTGAAGATTTTAGTTTACTTTTTGTAATGTAAGAGAAAAGTTTTGCTTTCTCTTCTTTGGGGGGATTTGAAGTGATCATGTGCCTACCACTCCTGGAAAATTATGGTTTGCAATGCTCCTTGGCTTCAGAAGTAGTGTGTTTTGCAGTATGACCTATATGAATGTTCAGTCTGCTTAGCCATTTGTATGGAGAACTGCAGTGGTTCAAGGCATGAAATTGTCAGCTCCCGTCTCTGTGTGATTTGGAATTTCCTAAAAGCTTGAGTCTTGTGCTGCCACTGTCATCACCATGCTGTAGTCCAGCTGAGAGGTAAGGAAAGCATTAATTGTTGAAGCCAGGTCATATTCCAAGCTGGGATAGAGTCTCTCAGCTTTTGATTGTGTGCAGATCTTGTTATTGAATGCTGTAGCATCAGGCTGAGAAGCAGGAACATTTCTGAAATATGGATAGGTCTGACGACAGAGGTTGCATACTTCTATCATGCTTAATTGTGAAGTCTTCTATGTGCCACATCCTACCATCAACACCCTCCTTGAAATCAGTGTTAGCCAGTACTTCTGCAGTTGGTCTTGTCAGATCCTTGGCATCTCTTTATGACAGTGGTGTATGGACTTGTAGTGAAGAGAGCAGTGCTTTTTCTCTGAAAGTCATAGAGGTCACAAATCCAAAGCACAGAAAGCGGAAGGGGTCTATATGTGTTCTTGCAAATTCAGGGGTGGGGGGTGGGATATTAGCATCTGTTTTTATAGGTTTTAATTATTTTTATATGTTTCAATTACTGATCTGAAAACTAGCTACCAAGTGTGGGTAAATTTTATTGATAAAAATGTGTTTTCCCTCCTGGATTTTCACAACTCTAAATAATTAACAGACCAAGCATGACTACTATCTATAGAGAGTATCATTTTGCTCATGAAAACTTACTCAAGCAGCTCCAGTCTTTGGTAGAGCAGCAGCAGACTTGAGTTGCTCCCTGCTTCTGAGGAATGAAGAAAGAAGAAAAGTATGAGCAAACATTTGGTTGGGCCATACAGTATTGGAGATGTTTTGGCATGAGGAAGGGAAGCCATGAAATGTGATCAAAAATAAAACTTCCTTTCAGATGACTGCTTGATGGGGTTTTTTGATCAATTTTTCAAGGGAGTAAAACCCCTGAATCTTAAAGCAGTGTTAAAGATGCCTGTGTAAAAGGCTCTGAAATGCATGGAGGTCAAAGATTGGTAGTTTCTCAGAAGGAGGCTTGTCAGCAAAGCTCATGTTGAAGTTTCATCGCTGATTTAAGCTTATCTAAGACTGTGCTTTCAATGAAAAGAGGAGCCCTGTCTTCTTGACTTCAATCATGTGGTCCTACACCCTCCCACGTACAGGTGTTCCGGATTACATGGCCTGTGGCCCGTAACCACCTTTGTTCATAAAGCTAATCCATCTCCTTTTAGAGAGTTTCCAGCAAGCGGATCTGATTTGCCATGTTGTTCTGTGATCCCTACTGCACATGCAAGCGATGAGGTAGGGATGCACTTGAGAGCAGGGTGGAGAAAAACAGGCTGATTCCCTTTCTTGGTAGTGTGATTTTTTGAAGCTGGCTTAATCTGACTGTAAAAACCATGCTCTTAAAAGGTTTATATCACTGTCTAGCTCAAGGGAGTTGATTTTTTAAATCTCATTGTACTTGGACTGAACAGTTGTTACCAACTGTGCAGAAGGAAGGAGCAAGTAGAACTTAAAGGGTTGCAACTGTCTAGAGCTTTGAATAGAAATGTTGGCTGTATTTACAAATAAACCTTGAGAAATAAAACAAAAAAGGCAAGTGGTGTTTGGGCATGGTTTGAAGCTTTGACTGGCCCTCTCTTCTGCAATTTGTCACGGAACCTTCAGTGTGCTCCAGTTCAGGAGCTTGCTATGCTGCAGTTTCTCTGTACCTAATTTGAGATATTCGTGTATTTAGTGAAAGAGTGGCTACCTTCTTTTGTTTCCTTCATCTGAATGTGCTGTATAAGAAGATGCACGATGTTGTAATTTCAAGAGCTGGGAGTTTTTAGATCCTTCTGTTCTGCATTTCATCTGCAGGGTCAGGGAGGAAAATGTAACATCTTAATGCAAAGAAGTCTCCAGGAATTGCAGACAGGTTTTTAGACTAAATCATGAAGGAAACAAGCTTTAGGTGAATGTGCTGTGACAATCCCTTCCCACGCGTGCACACTTTAAAACTAAGTGGTAATTTCAATCACATTTAGAAGCTGATAGAATTGTAAATGCTATTGCCTTCCTAAAAGCTTTGTGAAAAATAGTGACGGGGTGGGGGTGGGGAAGGATGCAAACAAATGTCCCACAGAGCGCAAGGCAGTCAGGATTTGAGGATTATACACTCCCTATGGAGCAGGTGGACAGATCGGTCTGGCCGTGCCGGGATGTGTGCTGCCTTCTGCCTGGGGGGACCATGGCAGGGGACATGGCGAGGGGGGCTGTGGTTATAGCTGTGGGAGGCAGGGATGGGAAGCAGCTGGGGGACAGAACCCTCTGTACCCACAAATCTGCGAGGAACTAGTTTCAGTTGGTTCCACTGCTCGTAGAGCAGCTGATTTATTACATTGTCTTGCAGGCGGGGAAGAGAGGGGACTTTGCTGCTTTAGTGTGGTGCTGACAGGAATGTGCAATCCGAGGGTTTTGAGACCTCGAGGGTGTGTGTGTGTGTCTTCCCTGTGGCTTCAGACTATCTGTAAAGACAATAGGGTGGAACTGAGGCTCTGTAAGGAGGTTGTCTACTGTTTCTGAGGGCTTCTTGGGCTTTAACTAAATTTAAAGCTGGTAAAAAGAGAGAAATGCATTGCAGGCTGCAGGTAAGAACTGTCTGTCTCCTGCCTGTTTGGCAGACTCAGGTGTGGCAGCCTTTTGGGTGCCAGGGATGCTGCAAGCAGCCTGGGTGCCCTAATGCTGCAGTCACCACAAAGATCTCTGTTTTGACCTTTCACAGGCTGGATTTGTCCCTATGATCTCTAGCTGTTTAACTACAATATTTTTTTTTGTTGTTGATGGCAATATTTAAACACGGGATGTACAATAATAGCATAAGAATATCCAATGCCTGAGATTGCTGGCAGTCTCTCCCTTCATTTTCCCATTAATACATAAAGTTCTTGGCCCTTTTGGGTAGAATACAGGCAGCAGCAGCAGCTTTTCCCTTATAAGCAGGGCAAGCACTCCCATCTGGGCCAAACTGAAGGATTCAGACCACTTACAGATACCTCGCTGCATAATTTTGCTCTCTACAGTAACACAGTCTTTCTTAGAAACACCTTCAGAGTGGCTTGCCTTGTGACTGTGTGCAATGAAATGAAAACAGTAACTTACTGTAAATGCCTTGTTTTATTCCCATAGCTGGATTGGGTGGTGTTTTGTTTTGAATCTTCCTCTCTTTACACAGCACTCTCCGACTTTTTGGATGCAGCCTTCCAACTGAAGGGCAGTTCTTTCTTCCTTTCTCTTAAAATTTCGAAACAAAGCATACACTGAAACTCCTCTCTAAACTATTCCAGAGAGGAGGTGTTCCTCCTTTGGGAGTGAAGGAGATTCTTTGATTAGTGCTTCCCTCCTCCCTGTTTTAACCCCTTTCTAGCTGTGACCATTATATGCACTGGGATGCTTCATTCCTCCAGCATACGTTATTTGGCTAGGTTGGGGCATTAGCTATAGCCTGCTATACCGGACAGTGTGTCTAGAGTGGGTATTTCTGGTAGCTCAGGCAGGATTTCTGTCTTTTCATGTACTCAGTAGAGGTGTGACCACACCTACCATGCTGGCATCTCAGGGCGATTGTGTTTAGCAAGTTAGCTTCATCGGAGCAGTGAGGAGGTTTGTATAACAGAAGTGAATTCCAAGGAGTCCTTGGTTAATGGCTGAGAAAACCTGTTATTTTAAGACAGTTTTAATTTTACTTTTATGAATTGCATTCTGGTTATAGAGGGCCTTGGCATGTGGCCACATTCCATCCAGTCTGTGGCCCATAAAGGGATGGCACTCAGTTACAGGGTGTATGTAAGAAGAAAAGCAAAGGTGTGTTTTCTGTAGTGGAATGGCATTGCGTTATAGCAGGAATCACTCATGTTATTTTCCATATGTAATTACTTAATTGGGATGTTGAAAGGTTAGCTTTGATTTTGTTTTGGTATATTTTTACATTTTTGTAGGCAAGTGTGAGGCACTCAGCTCTCTAATTAGAAGAAAAACCCTGAAAAATACTGATGTGTGTGGGGGAGGTGAATAAAAGTAAAGGCAAGGAGGGCCGGGTAAAAGCCCTGTGTGTTTTATTACATTGTGGAGGTAGCAACCCTTGAAAGGGGAGTACCTCTGCAATAAACTGTTACATGGGAATTTATTCTGGTAAAATTCAACAGTCATGACCTCTCCTTTTCCCTTTTAAAATACGAATGAATGGCATTTTGGAGACAGACACCCTCTTTGTTTCCAGAACATGTTCTGAGGCACTGTCCTAGTCCTAAACGGAAGGAGTGCTTCAGGGGTTGGAAATGTCTGGATCAGTTTCTGACACCTCCTGATTCTTGGTACCTCTGATGCAGGAGGGGAGCATCACCACGATGATGTGCTTCGCATCGCCATCCTCAGTCCTCTTAAGAACAGATTTAAATCTCTTGCATGTGTCTGGAATATTTGTCTCTGCTGGAGTTGGTTCTCTTACATCCATGTGCTGATTTGTGGTACAGAATTGAAAACTTCCAAAGGAAAAAAAATCAGGGTGAACCCTCCATGTGTGTGGCTCCCATTTGGGGATACTCTAGCTGTGGAATGACTCCCTGTCCATGTTTTTCCCATGTTGGTTTTATTAGGTGCAGTTAGTGTTCTGGATGCTCTTTCATCAGTGCTGCTTCTCAAGCAGTGTGCTGCCCAGGAGATGGGGGGTTTGGTCTTTGTCCCTTGTGATGGTGTTTTGGGATGCCCCTTGTGAGCAGAGGGAGCTGCCACAGTTTGCAAGCTGCACTTGTAGCGCTCGAGGGGTTTGTTATAGATGCCCTTTTGTCCCCACTGTTGCAGGGAGAGGAGCTTTCCAGGAGGGGGACGAAGAGACCAAGCTTTAATGGTCTTAAAAGTGGATATTTTTTTTTTTTTTTTCTTATTTTGGGAGGGAAGGCCTGGGAGTTTTTTCTCTCTAACTGTTTCCAGATGGTACTGCTAGAACACAAAGATTTCTAGTGTGTTTGGGATGGCTGTGGCCAGGACCCCTAGCCCCCCCTCCCCTCGCGGCGCTTCCTGTGCAGCTCCACAGTCCTGCAGGCTTAATCAGAAACAGCCCTGGCTGCCTAGGCACTCTTGAAGCCTGCCTTTTCTTCACCCTGTTTTCTCCCTCCTCCGGGCTTTTTAACCCATTGCCATTAACAGCTCTGTCCTGTCAGGCTGCTTGCCTTGCTTCTCCCCTTTCTCAGGCTGGCTGTGAGCACTTGAAGTACCCCGGAGATGAAACTGCATTTGACTAGACTGCTTGAAGAAATTATGTCTTTCGGGGAAGGGAATCTGGTTTGTAACATGAACCTGGAAAAATAATTTCTGTAACTAGGGCAGCTTATGCAATCAGGCCAGCATGTCCAGGGCACAGAAAATTTCTCTTGCACCTATTTGCCTACAGCACTTAGTCTATAGCATGTTTTTGTCTGAATCATGTGCTGTTGTGCCTCAATATTTTCTTTTGTGCCAATTTCCCTAAAAGCAAGGCAGGTTTAATTTTGTATCACAGCCTGTTTACACCCAACCAATAAATTAGTTCAGCGTTCTTTTCTGCAGGTGATACAACAGCTATAATCTTGTTCTGGAAAACAGGAGTACTCATCTTTCCTTCTAGCCTTTGAAGAACAGCCTCTGAATATCTGTAAAATCAGCCAAGAAACCTGTGATCAACTGACTTCCCTTCTGGATCTGAGGACTGTCACCTCCCTCATCCTGTTCTCTCCCATATTCTCCATCTTGATTTGTGAGAAAGCAGAAGCAATTAAGCCGTCTCCTAAAGCAAAACTCTGTAGTCCTCTTCACCTTGTGAAAGCTTGTAGCAGTCATGTTTGAGCAACCCAGATTTTCATGCCCTGTAATGAGTGGCTTAGCATGAATTATGTGTGAAATGCTTCCTCATCCCCATGTAACAATTACTGCATCCAAAGGTGCCCTCAGTGCAGGATTTTAAAGACTTGTTACGAGCCCTGTCCTGTTCCTATTGAGTAAAAGTGGAAGTGAAGATGAGCTGCCATTTTAAAATGCTTCTGCCTAGTAAAAGAGGAGGGAAATCAATATTCTGTGCTGTTGACTTCTGTGCATGCAGAGTGTCCTTGTATTTGTGGGATCATAGACGTCACACTGTGTGCAGTATTCCCAGGAGCTTTAACTCACACTGGATCTATTGTTGCCAACGTAGGCCATGGACCAGAAGAGGCAGGCTGTATTTCCTTTATGCCCAGAGCAGTATGAGGATGCTGCCATAGGAAATTAAAAAAAAAAAAAAAGTGTGTTTTGCGCATTTAAATTAAACTAAATCAATGAAATCTCATCTCTTTGAGAAGCTGAAAACACCTCATGGCTGATCTGAAAAATGAAAAACCCGGTTGGTGGAGAGCTGCTTCTGACCTCCAGGAAGCTATTTTGATTATTAAAAAAAAAAGTCAGGAAAGAATCTGCCTTATTGTACAGAATCTCTGTAAAATAATTCCATTTCAGCGCTTCCATTTTATCTGTGGAAATGCTTTCTGTGTATGAAAGTCCCCCTTTCTGCAAATTTAGACATTGTGTTGTAACTTCATACAGATGCTGTCAGCTTTAAAACATGAGTGTGCATTTGTAAACTCATTGCATACTGATTTTTTTAACAGACTTGAAAGTTTAAATACCATCTTTCTGTGTGGTTTGGTCAGACATATATTTGTGTGTATTCCATTCTGTAGTTTCTGTTGTACTAACCTGGGGTGTATATATAGGGTTTCCCAGAACAGAGGTGCCAGGAAGTTGGAGTTAAGAAAATACATATTTTAAATATAAAAAATTGCACCAACGCATTTGGGCAGTTTCACTGGGTGTTCAACAGTTACAGCCTCTCCCAAAGCCACCCTGTTCTGCCTTGTGGGCTTCCCTAGCTAATTTCTCCAAACTGTTCAAGCTCTGGTTGGGACAGAAGGCTATTTTTATTAATCTGACATCACCTTACTTTCTCATCTTTATTGTGTCACTAGCTTCCTGCCTGGGAGCCTCTGGCAGGCCTGGCCTCCCTCCAGGTGGGCTCTGCCGGGGCCCTGCGTGTGAACGATGGCTGAGAGGAGGGCCTGCAGGCCCCACAGCAAGTTACGGGCTACCTGGGGTTGCGGGGTACCATGTCCCCGCTACAGAGGTGGGCATCCGGCTTTGGACAGCTGTGGGCTTGCAAAGCCATGAGGCTGGTGTGGGTGTCTGGGATTGGGACCCCTTAGTGCTGGGGGGCTGGAACGGGTAACAGGCCAGAGGTGGGGAACACTGTGGGCCACCCCCGGGGGGAACTGGAGCCCTGCGAGGGAGCAGGACCTGGCACAGGAGCTCTCCTCTCCCATGTGTCTGATGTTGTGGGGCTTCTGCTGAAAACACAATGTAATTAGGAGAAACCTGGAGCAGGGTGGGGGTGGGCAGGCCGGAGGCTGCTGTTGCTGAGGCAACTGGGCCAGAATTCCAGGAAGGAAGTGAGGCCGGATGGGCCTCCATCCTGGCCTCCATTAGGCCCCGGCCTCCAGGCCCCAGAGTGGGGAGCCTGTGGGTACTTCCTGGCTCTCATGGGGACAGCTGCCCAGAATTAGGCCCACTGTGCTGGTGGCGACACCTCTGGTTTTCCGTCCCTTGAGAAGTGGCCTCAGTAATTTCGGTGGGTGTGGTAAACCAGGGCCATGCTAGCTGGCATGCATCTTCCCAGCCATCAAGGGCAGTGGTGTGCAAAGTGCTTGGTGTTATGCCTTTTATCAAAATCTCAGGCTTTTAGTCTCCAAATACACTTTAAGAAAAAAAAAAAACCATTTCGCTCCTTGCCTATCAATTTTTAAGTCCTGTTACTTGTGTCCAGAAAATCGTGCAGGTTGTTGATGTCAGGACACTGACAAGGAACCAAATAAATGGAAGTTCTTTGCTAGATGATGTCTTTGTGTCTGGAAACTGGCCAAAACCAAGAAGCAAGTTTAATTGAAAGTGAAGACAGCTGAAGGGAAGCATCCCACACTATAGATGCAGTTATTGGAACTGCAGAGTGATTAGCAAGAGCTATATATCAAATTAGGGTAGCTATCAAGGGAGAATGGTGACATTAAGATCCATTTAAAAACTACTTTAGTTTTTCATTAATAATTGGTAATTCAGCCTTAGATGCTGCTTTTCCCATTAATTTTATCCACAATTTGGGGTAGGAAGATGACATGTGCAATCAAGAAGGCAGACTGAACGCATCAGATATGCTTGGACAAAGGAAGGGATACTTCCTTTTTGTTTATAGGCAATAGTTTGTGCCAGTAAGGGTCTAATGAAGAATTACCTACTGTCTTGGTAGCTGATAATAAGGTCAAGGCATTTACAGTTTTACTTGTGCTCTGCCACAGTTAAAGTACTAAAAAACCTTTTTCAATACCCCACTCCCCTGGCACAGGGTTTCTGCCTTTCCTGCTATGCAAGCAATAAAGAAAAAAAGATGGTGAAACCACAGGGCTGTGGTGAACAGCGCTGTGATTTCTGTCTGGCTTGCGAGTGTTACTTTTTTGCAACTGTCACTTTCAGACTAATAGTTTAGCTGTCAGAGTTTTCAGCCTTTTTTTGAGTAAACATCTTACTCTCTGTTCTAGAAAAGTGTCTTCTGTTTGCATAGCACAAAACTGATAATTGTGTAGCTTGTGCTGTCTCACCACTTCAAAATCCCAGTTTGCTTTCAGGAGAATCGTATTTCTTGTTGCCTTTATTTCATTGCTCTGGGTCCAGGGGTTTCTGCCTTTCTGGAGCTGGGGCTCTCCCTTACCAGTTCTGCCCAAGCCACCAGGCTGCTCTGCTGCTGGTAACTCTTAGGACAGCTGGAGCATAGACAGATGAGCTGTTCTTGTGTCAGTTTTGCTGCTGTTGCTCAGAACCCAGGAGGTGGTTGTGAAACTCCTACGAATTGCATTAACTTCACTTTTCCCAGTATCATCAGGAAAATAGGCATGCTGCAGATCCAGGGGAAAGATTGCTTGGTCATGTTTCTGAGGTTATCTTTGCAAGACACTTAGATTGAAGCTTGGATTCATCAGGAATTTATTCTCCAGCTGGGGAAGTACAGATGAACTCACTAAGCTAACAGCTCCTACCAGCAGAGTTTTAATCTGGAGGCTTTAGGTTTAGTTTGGCTGTCAAGAAACAATTGCTAATCAGGCCTCACTGATTGTTGTGTCTGGCAAAATGGTGAGTCTGTGATGTAAAATTAATTTGTTCTGGGGTCAGGTTAGGTCAAAAAGAATTTTTGCCTCTTTAAGCTTAAATTTAGTTTTATTTTTGGGAAGGGTAAGAGAATTTTTATGTATCTTCCATAATATGTTACAGCTGTGACACTTCCTTCAGAGGACTGACTCTACTCCAGTCCTCTGTGACCTTTTTAAAGTTAATAGCACCTGCAGAGCTGATCGCTTCTTACTGGTGTTCTGGCTTATTGACAATTCCTTGTGTTTTTAAGATGTGTCTAGTTCAACAACTTTTTAAAATTTATCAAGTTGAGAGGTGTCAAAAAACCCAACAGCCCCGAAGCCTGGCTGTTCTGCTAGTGCAGGAGTGTCTCCTTTACTCTTTGGTGATCTGCAAATGACTGTACTATGTTTACCTTGTGACCTGAGACAGTATTGGTGGTTTGCAGTTTGTGGCAGACCTTACTATTGCAAATGTCAATGGAAAAGAACTTGTGTTAGTAAGGCTGGGAAATTAAAGTTGAGGGGTTAAAGGCTGAGTGGATTTGCCGGAGTTGTGACTTTCATCCTGTTAAATCCATTTGTCTGGCACAGACACTATGACTGGGGTACAACCACAGTGCTCACTTCCACTGGAAGTGTGGAAGCTCATGTGTGAGATCATCAATATGCTTTGCATAAAATCACAATGTGTGTTGCAGAAAGCTGATGTACTGTATTAGCTTCTAGGTTTTTTCCTCCCAACTCTAAAGCAAATGGCAAGTACATGAGAAATGCCTCTCAGTAGTAAACAAAATAATGAAACATTGCTGTGTCAGTCCGATTTGATTTTGCAGGCTAGCGCTGCCTAACTCAATTTCTTTCTGAATGTGTGGTTGCATGTTGGTATTGAAAGAGAAATGTAATTGGCAGGAGGGAGCTGTGAGAGAGATGAAGTTATCTGAGGATTCCCTCTCCCACCAGGCTGCTGCCAGAAGGCAGGATCCCTCCGTGTTTGTGGGCAGGGTATTTATTGAGTCAAACCTTCCATCTCTCTTTTCACTTCCATTTTGTGAGAATAGTTCTGTGCTGTGCAGGCAGATGAGGAGATTGAGCTGTATCCCCAGTCTCAGCTGCCTTAAATCAGCTGCTAATGAACAGGGGGTTTCTGTCTGGATGTTGCTTGACTGTCCTGTTCCAGTTGCAAGAGTTTAACGCTTTCAATTCTTGCTCTGTTTAGTTTTCAACAAAAGCAAACTCCGTATGGAATAATCATGCAGCAGGCCCCAGATTCACCATTAGTGACCTGTAAAATTGGCAACACTGGAGATTATTGGCGGGAGACGGTTTCCCTAGATGCTTCCTGCCTTTTCTTGGAGAGTTACTTTCAATTAGAGTAATGACACGCACAGCGGGGATTTTGCAAAGAGTTCAGTACTTGGTGGTGGTGCTGCTTGTATGAAATGCAGAGATATCTTTGGCCTTTTTGTGACCCTAATGCTCCAACTACTAACCTCTTTCTAACCTCTGCTTTCTCTGAACTCTGGCTCTCCTAATGTAACCTTCTTATTTTTCAGACATTTTTAGTTTGCAGCCTGTGGGGTTTGTCTTTCAAAAAACAAAGTGGAGATTGCTGGCTGTGGGTTTTTTTTCCCCCTCTCCACTCAATTTTTTTGTTTCTTTCAGACCTCTTAGATACTGTGGACTGCGCTCAGATTTCTGTAATCGTCTTTCTCTTCCTTTTCACACTCTTCTGATTTGCTTCTACTTAAGAAACCATTCTGTTTCTAGAAGTGATTTCTGGGCATGCAGGTCCTTTGACTTATGCAAATCCCACAAAGTTCCATTTAGTCTCCTTTTTGCCACAGCCTTGTAGTGATTGTCCCTGTAGTTAGTCCCTGGAGTGAAGATCATTATCCTCAAAATAACGATTCCTTTTTCCTTTCTTCATTATAACTTTCTGCATGTGTTCACTGCGCATATCTTTAGTATCTTCATTTAATCCTTATTCTCTGTGTGGAAATCTTTCTGGTTTCCGGGGTGTTGGGAGAGTGGCATACAAGCATGTTTGAGGTACTGACCTCACAGGTGTGTGTAACAAGTACTGTTAAAAGTGTGCCTAAAATGGTCTTTCAGGAGAAGACCATAGCTCCTGATACAAGGTGGAGATTTATGGCACTTAGATATAAATCAGTAAACTGTACTGTGTTGGAGAAACAATCACAGCACTTTCTTAAAATGTGTACTTACACTGAGGGAGATAAGTACTAGCTGTGCATTTTCATCTTGAGGTTGCTTGGTTTTAAATGAAGTTCACTGTTAAAACCCAAAAGCTTTGGGTGGTGCTGTAGCTGTCAGTCTCCACTCACCGTTAAAACCCAAAAGCTTTGGGTGGTGCTGTAGTTGTCAGTCTCCACTTGCTGATTTTCAACTTCTGTGTCTTTCCTTCTGTTTCTGTATTTGTGGAGTTTTGCGCTTTACCTGCTTTGCTGACTTAGTATTTGAGAATAATGTACTTGCAGGGTGGTCAACCTAATTAATTACTCTTAATCCCAAAAAAATGGCTGCCAGAAGTTTTGTTGTCCTTGAAGCTCTCATACTGTGTGTGCTACTGTATCTTTAGTGTGGAGAGCCTGAGGAGAGGCTGGATGTTTTGTGGCAAGTTTCCATGGAGAATCCCATGGGCAGGTTTGAGGTAAGAGAAAGAGAGGGAGGATGAATACAAACTTAAAATAGCATTGTTAGTCCCTGTATTGTAATATTAGCACCTTGCTTTTTAGCAGGAGTTGTGTTAAAGTGTTCTTGTGTGAACTGTGAAACTGGTGCCAGGGGCTACATGACCTGTGTAGGGCAGAAGACCTCTCTCTGTTAGGAGCTGGCCTGTTTAACCCAAATATCCCAGCACAAAGCCCAAAATATTTCAACGAAAACTCTTTCTGATATTGATCATACATCTCAGTCAGCTTCATGCCCAGAATATCTTTGCTTTTGACAATTCAGGATTGTTTTGCTGTGCTTTGTCAGGGTATTCCCTTTGGGCATCTCTCTCCCCTCCCTTCTCCAAAAGCTGCTGCAAGAGCTGATTTCGGAGTTCCTCCTCACAAGTCATAATGAGAGAGAGACTTAAAAACTGATCATGGAGGGCAGGTGCCTCCTTTCCTTCTCCTAGCATTAGGCTGGGAGTTGCTCAAGAATGTGCGGGGGTACCAGGATGGAATTGATATAGGCTTTGTCTAGTTTAGTTTATCCTTCACCCAGAGAGAAAGATGCACGAGTGGGGTATGTGTCAGTGCCCTCTCCCCTTTTTGAATAGGAGTTGGTGGAGGGAGAGTAATAGAAAACAAATTAAGAAATCAAAATAAACATTTAGGAAGTATAGTGGAATATGTTAATTCCCACCACACTGCTAAAATAGAGATGAATCTGGGAATTTCATGGAGAAGTTCCAGAAGTGTTGGAGGTTCATATGTTTCTGCAGAGCAGGATGATGGGGTTGCCAGTAGCACAACATCTGTAGGCTTGGAGTCCCTTCTGGAGTGAAGGAAGAAAGTCTACAGGATTGATTTCCTGTTGGGAGTATGTGAGGTATTGTTCAGGCTTACTGGGGTGTTTGAAGTTATGCTGACTGCTTTTTAAGTTCATGTTGTTAGTATAGTTTTGAAAAGGAGAAAATTGGCACTTTTCCCCCAAACATTAGTAATAATGTTACTTCAGGACTGGTCAAGATGGGCAGTGACTGCTGTAATTTTATACTCTGTTCAGTTTTCATGATGGTAAATGAAGCTTGCATATAAAAACTCTTTGGAAAATTACAGAAATTATGCACAACTGAAATTACAGAGAGTAAGGTAGGTTTATTTTATGATTATTTTATGGCTTTGATTTCTTTTTCTGCACAATTTGGCATGCACAGTTGAAAATGAATTTTAGGTGTATTGGCTCACATGGAGAATGGGAAGTTAGCAGAATACTTTAATCTTACTTCATTCTTCCCCCATTTCGTGCAGGTTCTTGTCTTTGGCTGAGTTAAGACAGATGTATAATTCCTTGGTTTCTATTCCTTGTAACCACTACATTCACTTTTTATTTCTTGTCTTGCAGAACGAGCCTCTGACTTCAGGTTATCATGGATACCCAGCAAGAGACAATCAAGTAAGAGTCTGATTGCAGTATATGTGCGTACAAGTGTCTGTACCCTTAGGGATGTTTTGTTCAACAGCTTCCTGGCTGTCTTGTTATGGAGTGGAAATTGGTTTGTTCTATTGTGGAATGCTTGTGAAGATGTATGTGGTAAATTGAATGGTTTTTATGGCCTCCATCAGTATATGGCAATGTGCCTGGTAAGGGGGTTAAACATGATCCACATTACCAACAGCTCAGGAAATTCTTTTTTCTTAAAAATGTTACAACTTACAGTGGGAGCTTAGGACAGAGATTTTATCTCCTCAGTGTTAATGAATGTAGATGTTCAAGTAGCAGTGCATGCTTGGCCCTGGTTTTATACTTACTGCTGTAATTCTAGCATATGGGAACCAAAACAACATTGAGTTTTGTGAGTCTGCTTTATGGTGGTTCTTTGGGTTGTTTCTAGTATCTGTGAACTTGTCTTGTGTTCCTTTCAAGTCCTGCAGAGCCCCTGCCCCTTGCTCTTAGGATGTTCTCTTTCTATAGTGTTAAAAATTAGACTGTTTAGTGCATTACATACGTAAGCATTCTCTTGCCTCTTAGCAGAAGACAGAGAAATCCCAGTTGATGAATTTGTGCAACGGAAGGAAGAGATGTTTTGGAATAAATGAGATTTAATGGTTGTAATATACAACTGTCACACGTTAAATCTCCCTTATTAGAATGAAGTTTTTTCCGTGTTCTGCAGTGCTACTGCAAAGCAGAGTATGAACTAGTGTAACAGGAAATTAATATGCACAGAAAATCAATAATGCAGCACATTTCAGTAATAAGCAGATAAAAACCCCAAAATCAGATTCTTTAATACTCTCAGGTACTGCTATATAAAGAAAGTGATTTTCAACATATCTTGATGAGCCTGGTTATTATGTAGCAACAGCTTAATGGGAGATGTTTTTATGAAGGAAATGCAGTATTGTGCAGCCCCAGCAATCGAAGAGCTTGAATCTTTGGTTCTTGTAATGTCTGTATGAATTTCCATATAGGACAAAATTATTCAGAATGTCTACTGGGATACATTAAACTGTTAACTAGCAGAAATAAATATTATACATGGGATGCTGTGAGACTTGTGTTCTAAGTAAGGTATGCTAGGTTGAGAGGCAGAGCCAGTCCCGGATCCTTAAAGTGTTTCATAATCTGCTTTCAGCTTTTCCTTTCTGGTGGCATCCTCTTCACCCTATTTTGCACTTCACTGTACCTATCCATTTGGGTGTGGTTTTGCCTGTCTTTGGGTGTTTCGTTTTGGTGACTAGCAGTATGTCCCAACTTCACGGGTTTCTTCTTTCTCATCCCTTAATTACTCTTCTGATTTGAAAGTCCAGAACTTTTGTTGCTGGCAGGTCACCAGATCAGCAGAGATGGGCACAGGAAGCTGTACAGCAGCCAGGGTGTGAAAGGAGTATTGCAGCCTGGGCAGCCCTGTAGGGCTTTGTACCAGTGAGCACAAGAAGTACTACTGTATGTTAGCAGGTGTGCATATGTATTTCAATTGGCAGATGGCTTTATGGAAGTTTCATAGTGGACAAACAACTTCAGTTTAACTCGAGTGCTTTCATGTTAGGAAATACTTGTAAAAGTCTTTTTTTTGGCTGTGTTTGTGTCGTTGTCACCCCCTACCCCTGTTCTCAGTAGTATCTTGACCTGTGGTGTTTGTCCTTCTGTCTTGCTTTTGGCCGTGAAGCAGCTTAAATTCAGGTCTGGTTTTCACTAATGAGGTTTCAAGGCTTTTAGCTAATCTGATTGGGAGCCTCTAACGTGATAGTAGCAGAGAAAGAAGTCTTCTGTTGCTACAGACTGGGGCTTGTGTGGGAGAGATGGCAATGGCTGATCCATCACCTGCCTTTCTGCACTGGGGGAGGAGGAAGGAAGTGGTGTGGGAGTATGTGTGGTAATCCTGACCCTGTAGCAAAGTAATTATGAGATGCAGATTTGTGTTGGATTTCCTCAGATTAGGAGCTGGATTTAGCTGGTGAGTGTAAGTTTCTGCATCTCGCTCTTTCCCATTACAGTTCTTCATTGTAAATAGTTGTACTGTTCTTTGTATCACAGTGTTTTCCTTAGCAGAAGTAGTAAAGCAGAGCTTTATTTTTAGGGCTCCTCATCGTGTGACCTCAGTAGTCCTGCTACAAATTCTGTGGATGTAACCTGCCCTTTCTTTCACCTTATGTAGCATCCTACTCCTTCACTTGTTTTGTACGTCCTTTTTACTCCTTCAAGCTCCAAGTGCCATTAATTGTTGGCTGCAAACTTTTCTCACTATGTTGTTTTTACACCCTCTAGTGGTTAAATCATACCCAGATGTTCCAGATTACTGTAGTTTTGCTTTTGCCAGTGGAAATGTGTGATTGGTTCAAGTCCTCACTTTGGCCATTTGGGAATGCTTAGGTCTACAGCACTAAGTTTATTTTGTGTCCTTTCCCAAATATTTAAGCATCCTGTCATGCATGGACAGTGGCAGTGAGGCATATGAGATGGGTTCATGTTGGGCCTGTGTTCCTCTTAATTCTGGTGTTGTGTGATTGCTTTGTGATAACCCAGAGCTTTGAGTTGTTATGCAGCCCTCTCATTCCTCACCTGCCCTGCCAGAGCACTGGCTTACTGAACTCTGTGATGACAGGGCCTGGGGAACATGTGTGCTAAGCCATTGCAGTGTAAGTTTGCCCAAAAAGAGAAGGCTTTCTGTGCTGAAGTGTTGCATTACTGGGTCTACCTTACAGCCATGTAAGGAGCTGGAGAACTCTCTGGGACTGTTCTCAAGAATCCAAGGTTTGCTCTGTGGATGTCTAATGCACATACAGGAATTGCAGGATACCCTTCCTTTTCCCCAGAACTAGGCTCATGGCAGGGATGAAGCCCTCAGTAGAGGGGGAAAAAAGGGAAGTGTTAGTGTAACGTTGTTAACAGAGATGAGAACTAAGTCTTTGTGTGAGGAGAGCTTATTCCCTGGGGACTGTTCAGTTTTTTTTCTTCCTCTGTTGGGTCTGCCAACAAAATGGTGTTTCTTTTTTTGTAACGTGAGCGCCTGCCTAAAATGCAGTGAACCAAGACTTCCTTGCTTCATTTCCCAAGCCATGACAAACAGCTCTGAGGTACTGTGAGTTGGTCTCAACATGGAAAATGACTGGTACAGCTATACTGATAAAACTTTTACATATAGATAAACTTATCAAGAATAAATACTGTGCTTCCAGAAAACTATTCTGTGCAAACTGCCAGCTCATTTTTTTTATATGGCCAAGGCCCATGTCATATTGCTCTAGTGCTTTTCATGTCCAAGTGTATTAGACATGATATCTGAAATTTGAGTGCTGAATACTGGTACTTCTGTGGCAGAATTTGGCAGCTGCACAGAATAATTTTCTTCCCTCACAGGAAGCAAAATGAGCAAGAACACCTTGTTTAGCTGCCACTGAATGAAAGAGAGGAGTTTATGGAAGCAGGAGGTAATTGTACACACCAGAACTGTGTCAGGATGTTGGACATATTACACCTCTTCTGTTATGGAAAATGATCCTCAGCTATCACAACGGATTAGGATGTTGGTTTGAAGCCTCTTTTGAAAGCTTGGACTTCCGTGAGTGCAATTCTTAAATCAAACTGGGCCATTGGCTCAGTACTAATGTGGTGGAAACATCGTCACCTATCACAAGTGACACTTCCTTCAACAGTTTAATTTTGGTGGGTGGTTTTCCATTTGTGTGCACTCGCTTCCCCAGGGCTGCAGGCTGGTCTGGGTGAACTGAACAGTGGTGGTGGCAGTCTGTGAGAACAGGAAGCCTCCCCTGTTGCTTTTTTTACCTTGTTTTCTTTGTCCAGTCTCTCCTGATGTGGGGAGTTTGGCAAGGAAGCCCTTCATCCTGAGATGTGAAGGGTGTGTGTGAGCTCCCATGGTGAGGCAGGACAGCAGCTCACTGGGTCCTGTCAGAGTTGATTGTGCAGAGGCACCGCTGCTCCCGGTGGTCGGTAGTCGGTGATCATCGGTGGTCTCTCTAGCGAGCAGCAGGGATCTCTGCAGAGTTCAGAGGGGGAAACCTCTGTTCTCTCATCTGTGTGATCTGAGGTTCCTTTGCCTATCATAATCTTCTCAGTCATGTGGATGGAGCATGAATATTGCCCCAACTTGATTGGCAGCTGAGTGGTTCAGTATGGATTTGGATATCCACAAAAATATCTTGATTTAGTATTAACAGACTGAGATGCTCTTGTCATAAAACAAATAAAAAGTGACCTTCTGAAGAAAAATGGTTTGGCCACTTGTTTTATTTGTACCATGATAGCACCAGCCACAGTCTCTCCAGTGCTGGACTTCATCAGTCTTGGAACAAAGACTCCCTGTCATAAGAGTTTAAATCTGTAAGTAGTGTTTCTGATAAACATTTTGGTTTTAAATTTTCTTGCCTGTAACTGACCGTGAAAATAAACCCTCTAGTGTGTGTGCTAACTGGTGTAGTAACTGGTGAGATTGTGGCAGTGGAAGTGTTAAGTTATTCAAGAGATAGAAAGGATGGCTGGCTGTGGGTTTTTGGTTGGTTTGTTGCTTACAGTTTTGGTTTGAATAGAGTGTGTTTAATACAAATGCTTAAACTGAAAGACAGAGGGAGATTCTAGGAAGGCCTTAAATAAAGTTTTTTAACACCTTCTTGAATGAATAGCCAGGACAAAGATCAGGAAGGTCTGAGATTGTCCATGTGAAATGGAGAAGACTGACCAGGCTTGGTGTCCTGGTGCTTCTGAGGAGTGCCTCTTTGCTTAAAAGCAAACAAGCCAAAATTTGGGATGGGACTAAGCTAATGAGGGGAAACTGTTCTAAACATCTTCCTTATGTTTAAAATTAGGTGGATTAGGGTTAAGACTGCCAAATCTAGTGCTTCCTGGCTTCCACAGGCTCTCTTCAGGCAAGCAGTGAAATGTTTCCACTCTGCACGAGATAGGTCAGTAACAGAAAATCCTTTCAGTCCTAACTGCAGTGTCCCATAGAAAAGAATGAGCTTCACTTCAGAGAATGCAGTCTGGGCAAAAATGTCCAACATATTCAGGAAATGGGAAGCATCTTATGAGGCAGCTGCAAACAGAGGTGTGGTGTTCGAGGGTGTGTGGTGGGATAACTGCTGGGGGTTTACTGCTTAGCATTTAAGATGTGAAGGGTGTGGAACAGTTAAGATGTATTATGAAAAGGCGTTTAACGCTGCAGGAGGGGAGGAGTCTGAGAAATCTGATTGCATCTAACACTGCTTATAACTCATCACATTCAGAAGGTAAAAGAAGTGTTGATAGAGTGGAGAGAGTTGAGTTCAAAGCTATGTAAATCATGGGATCTGAGAAGGAAATTAGAGCAGTGTGTAGCTAAAAATTAAAGTTGGAGTTGGTTACAGGCTGAAATTCAGACTGTCAAGGATGAGTTGGAAGAGGTGAGATAAGATCCACTGAGACTAATCTAGTTATACTTATCCCCTGAATCCAGAACTGTCCTGGTAAGACACTTGTTGATCACTTGAAGTGCAAAGAAGGGGTTCCTTGTTTCCTCAAGCCCGTACTATATCACTAAGAAACTGCAGGAAAGGTTCAGGAATGGGGTTTAGAAAAAATTGTAACACATACACCAGTAAATAACCAAGCTTGTTATAAAGCTGCTTTCTGAAATTCCACTCTGAACCAAGTTGCTGTGCTTATATTGGCCACTTTCTTGCAAATCTCTCATTTTCTTTCTGTTTAGCTAATTTCCTACCATCAAGCC
This sequence comes from Athene cunicularia, assembly GCF_003259725.1. Lineage (NCBI taxonomy): Eukaryota > Metazoa > Chordata > Aves > Strigiformes > Strigidae > Athene > Athene cunicularia. The sequence continues at coordinate 609,060 of NW_020799092.1, read as the reverse complement.
CCTTAAATAATACAGGCAGCTTGGTGTCTTGCAGTTGACACAAGTATTGCAAACAGATCACTCGGGCTGTATATTTATTTCCCTTTTCCCTCATGACTGCTGCCTTTCTAGTCTCTCTGAATACAAGGGAGGGAATCATTGCCTTACAGAACCTTGAATACTTTTCATAAACACCTCCAGTGAGCTCCACAACAATGCATGCCATCCTGTTACTGAGTAACAACAGAAAAAATAACCACTTGGAGAAAAGTTCTATGAGAAGAAGTAGGTAAAGAGTGCATCTAATTCAGATACATGGGAAGACTTGATGACAATAAGCTCCTTCAGTCCTATAAACAGCTTCTCGAGGGAAATACCGAGTACCTTGCTGATGAATAGTCTGGCCAAAGCTCTGGGGTTGTAAGGCGTTGGCAGGAAATGGGCTGGATGATGTAATGCAAATTCCTTTCATGTTTGCGTCCTCTGATTCAAGCAATTTCTCGTCTCTGCTTGAGGTTAAAGAGAGGAGATGTGAGTCATTCTTGGGAGAGGACCAGGAGACCACTTTCTACTGTGATGTATTTTTTGACCGTTGAAGTGTTACCTGAAGTCTGCAAGAGTCTTGGAGGCTCCCAGGCCCCCCGGTTACTTTGGCAAGAGGGACAGCATTTTGTTTAGGTTTCCCCTTCTAGGTGATTAACAAACATGCCACACTCTCTAGCATTTGTATAGAAGTAGTCTGTAGAATGATCAATTGAAAGACCAAAACCAAACGGTGTTGAGAAAACAGCCTGTTGATGGATATTATATATCCTATTGAGGACATGAAAATGGTTCTTTTGTGTCAGGCAGAAGGTCTCTGTCTTCCAGTGTTCTGGCTTTGATGGTGTCTGATAGCAAGTACTTAAAGGAGAGGGAGCACGGCAAAGATTTGGTGATACTTCCCCTCCTTCATACTCTTGAAGCAATCCTGTGGCTTTGGGATTTCCTGGCTGTAGATTTTTTTTTTTTTTTTCCAAAGTCACCTGTGATAGATTCTTGATTGAATTTGTCTAAATGGTTTTTGAGCCTGTCTATCTCTGGTCATCCACAACACCCTGTGGCGAGTCCCCTGCTTTAGGTACGTTTCATGAGGAAAAAGTTCTGTGCACAGTGAACTTGAAACCAAAGTGGTTTTAAAGCTCTCAGGTGAGGGAGAGCCTTAGGTCCTCAGCTTGCACAGGCTGTGCTGTCATTGCACAGGGGAGGATTTTCATCTTAACTGGAAGGAAAAAACCAAAACAAAACACCAAAACAAACAAAAAGCCAGAAGAATATTGAAGTAGTTTGTGTGCATTCAGTTTTGTTTTTTTTTTCTCCTGAAGGATAACACTGTTGCAAAATGTGTTTCTCTGTACCCATAAATACCCATGCGAGTTGCTGATGGACAGTGGGGCTCTTGGAACGCGCTGCTGCTGCGTGGCAGGGGCTCAGCCGTTCCGTTTCGGCCTTCGGGTCCTGCCCCGGTGTGTAACCGGGAGAGTGCGGAGAGGAGGCGGCGACGGGGGGCGCAGAGGGAGCGCGGCTGCGTTGGAGCGGGCCCGCCGGGCCGCTCTGGCGGCGGGCTGCCAGGAGAGGGCAGCCGGCGCACGGCCAGTGCTCGCCGCCCCGCCCCCCGCACTGGGCCCGGCTGAGGGCGAGGTGCGCGGCGACCGCCGCCTTCTCCTCCCGCAGCGTCCCTCTTGGGCTGTCCCGCGGCTTAAGCCTCTGGCCGTGGCCCTAGGGCGGGAAGGGGTAAAGCCGTAGGGAGAGAGGGGCAAGAGGGTTCGGCCTCTTGTGTCCCGCAGGCGCAAGAATGGCCGTCCTCCATGAGGGAAGTGTTGTTTGGAGGGCAGGGGGGAGGATGTGTCACTGCCTGAACCCAGCCCAGGGAGCATCCAGGGAGGGCAGAGACAGGGCCCGGGCTGGGTCTAGGCATTTGATTCTTTGAAGAGGCACGGAGGGAAAGGTTTTTGTAACGCAAGTCTTCACTGTTCCAAAATGTCTCGGGGTGAGCAGAGGGGAGAGTGTGGGAGGGATGTTTGAGGAGGAGTTCTGATTAATAGAGTTGCTCTTTGAGGGGGAGTCTGAGCTGGCAATCTCTAGTGCTTTCCTGACTTAGGAAGGCTTCTGGCCCGAGCTCGTTCTATCAAAAGGCATGTGTGCTGCACAAGCACTGCTTCTGCTCCGAAGGCACTGCAAGATGGATGCATGCCGATGGGGAGGGCTCAGGGATGTCCTTCTTCAGGCCTGTAAAGGCTGTGCTTGAGTCATCCTTTGTCTCCAGTGTTTATTCTGCATCTCATGAAATCTCACAGCTTTCAAGTGAATGAAGGGAGTGCATGTGAATAAATACTATTCTTCTATTTTTATTTTTTTTTTTAAAGAGGCTAGAGATCTCAAGAAATACAACTGGTCAGTGTATTTACAGAACCTGGAAGGATGCTGAAAAAGATTAGATGCTTATGGTCAGATCCTTTACTAAAGGAAATTAAGGTTAACAACAGACACACATTGCTGACTTTAAGATCAATCATGTGAGATGAGTTTAATTTTCTCCTCTGACATGGCAGCAGGCCTGGCAGATGGAGAAAGCTACTGGCTTTGGACCTAGTTCTGCATGGCCTTTACATAAACTAGACAAATAAAAGGTAAAATTAAGAAGGGGCTGAGCACCTCATCGGAAGACCATGTTTGGAGTAATTATGCTATACTTTTCTGTGTGTGTGTGTGATCTGGAGTCTAAAGATGGTCTACCCTGGTTGCTCTGCTCTTCTGTACTGTTCATCAAACAACAGGGTAATGAAATAGGGACTGAATGTACATATGTGGAGAGGCTGGCAGCCTTTGAAAGGTAGGATTAGATGTCAGAAAGATCACAGTAAATTGCAGAAGTGGACTGAAATCCACAAATTAAACAAATCCAAGGTGTATTAACAAAAGGAACTGTGTAGACAGTATAAAATAGAGTGTCTTGCTAAGCAGTAATATCGAAGGAATATGAGTATGTGCTGCTGTATTTTTGTGATTTTGAAAACCTGGAATGCATTTCCAGGTGTGTCAGGTAGCTGTAGAAGGTATTTATCCTTCAGAGCTCAGCACAGCAAGTGGAGCACTGTACCTAGTTTTAGGCACTTCAGGAAGGGTACCGGCAGAATCTGGAAAAAGTACAGGGAACAACAAGAAAAGGAGGCTCAGAGAGCCTGACGTAGGAGAAAAAATTTGAGTTTATTTTTTCTTTAAAAAAAGAATGAGTAGAGAAGTAGGGAGGATGGGCATTGATTATTTACTACGTCCATTGAAGGCAGCTTAATTTGTATCAAGGAAGGCTTAAATTTGGTATCATGGGGTAAAACAACATTTTCTGATTGAATGTATTGAAGCACTGGAACAGCAATTTAGGGGACCAGAATTCCTGTTTCTCCGAGTCTGTAATAACAAGTTAGGTAATTCCTGATGGATGTTTGTCTAAACATGCTCTGTGCTGCCTTTGAGCATAGAGGACTTCTTGTCTCCCCTGCCCTGTACTTTTGATATTCTGTAACAGTCAAAAGCCAGTTGATACCCTCTACATAATTCTACAGCCATATGACTGCTGCTGTCTCCGGTCTTTCTCTTCTTTTTTTGGTGTGTTGAAATTGTAAAATAGGATGCTCTTCTGCTGCTGGATGATCTTAAAAGTGCCAGAGATCGTTTCTCTGTGACAGCTACATCATAGCTCTGTTTCTTCTTGAGCTTATTTATTACTCAAAGGGTGCAGGGTGTTCAGCATCTCTGAGTCAGTCCTTCCCTCTGTCTCACAGTAATAACGTGTATCATGTATGAACCTTGGAGCTGTTTGATATCTTGATTTTTTTCCCCTTAAGCTTTCTGGCCAGATCTTCATTTTATACTTGCTTAGAGGAGATTTTTTTTGTTTGGGTTTGCGTTTGATTTTTTAGTATGTGTGGTTGATGGTTTTTGGTTTGGTGGGTTTTTTGGGGTGTTGGGTTTTTTTTTAATAAACTTAACATAAACACTTCCTTGCTACCCTATCTGCAACTCTGGCTGCATGAAGAAAGGATTGAGAAAATTCAGCAGGAGCGTTTCCTCAGTCTGGGCAGGGAGTGTGCTTCTGCCTGCCTGTGGTTGGGATCTGCTGTGGGAGGGCAGCCTGTGTTCACTACACTGAATACGGTTACTGCTTCACCACCCTGCTCGTGCCAGCCGCTGCAGCAGGACCCTGAGTAAATGAATGGGATGGCTTTCTGTTCTGCTGACTTCTCCTGCATGGTGAGTGAGCAGCTCTGCATCGGCTGGGGAAGGATGCTGCGTGCGAGCAGACTACCTCAGCAAGCTGTGTAGATGCTCCTGAGAATAGCTGGTGGATAGAAGATGGTTTCATTCTTCTCAATGTTAAGGGAGAGGTATTTCCAGCAGTAATGTTGCTAGGAGCAGGCTTTGCCAGATGGTTTCAGCTCCCCTGAGGCTTTGGGATGTGAAAAGGAAGGGGCCAGGAATGCACTTTTGATTCATTCCATTAGTAGATTAATCGGCACTGTCCTGGCTTAATAAGTCTCTTAGATTTCCCGGTAGAAATGGCACATGTAATTCTGCCCAGGTCATGCTCTGCACACCTGTGTTGAAGCTTTCACAGCAAGAAGCTATGCTGCTGCAGGTCATGCCTGCAAAA